>NW_027094086.1:142181256-142781256 GCF_029207755.1 Chamaea fasciata | reverse complement strand
ACAGATAAGTTTATAAAACTATATACCTGCTCAGTTGACCAGACAAAGCTCTTCACAGAAACTTGACGGAACAGCTTCTCAAAGCTCAATGCCTGCTCCCTGTGCTGCTGCTCTTCACACTGGAGTCAAATATATCACTGCCAACCTCAGCCCTGGCTTAACTCTGACAGGAGTGAGAGGCCACAGTTGCCAGAAGCTGGCAAACAAGGATAGAGAGAGAAAGTTAAAGAAGCAGAAACAACTGACACTGCGTGAAAATGAACCAGCTTTGCAACACAGGGAAACAGGTTTCTGTAGGGGAGTGGGTGAGAAGTGTGGGGTATGTGGCTTTCCCTGACATGGTGGTTGTTCTTCCCATGATGATGCCACCTTCTCACCAAGGTGACACTGAAGTTAACTGGCGGGAGTCCTTGCTCAAAGTAAAGAATCACTGCAATATGGGATTGAGGTTGCTTCAGCCTGCACATGAAGCTTTTGGCAAATAGGGGATTTAACTGGATCCAAAAGGTTAGCTGTATTTGCCAAAGAGAGAAACCCTGCTTCTTTTTGATGATACACACACAAAACACAATGAGGTTTTGTTAAAATAAATAGACAACCACTGCTTTGTAGGCTTTGGGTGTGAACGAGCTACAGCAGCTTTAAGCCATTTCAAAGCAGAATGAATGCGATTTTCACACCTATTCTTTTCTAATTTAGGTTCATTTGAAATCCAGGCATCCCTTTTTTACTAATTTGTTATGGCAGTATTAATTAATGGTATTGCTCTACAGCAGTAAGAATGCCAGTTAGACTAAGACATGTTAGAAGGACTAAAAGATTAGAAAAAGAATTGCAAGTTGGTCAGATGCAGCTGGGGGCCACCTTGATCTCCTGAATTGAACACACTGAACTTGGAAAGCCTGGGAGTGTGTGAATGAATTTCTACCAGTGCAGACTCATTAGGGCTGGTACAGTCAGCATCCTCTGATGTTGCCTTCTGTATTGGAATGTAAGAGCATGAGCTTCCAAAGTGGGAAGAAACAATTGTCAGACTTCCATGAAAGCTGATAATTGAAGAAATTGCATTTTATTTGATGGAGAATATGGGTTTCAGACCAAGTATGCCAGGAAACAAGGAATAATATTTAGTGGCTTATACAAGGTACAGCGAAGAGTTGTAATTTCCATTCTCCTGATTCACTTTACCTCTGCCATGAGTTTAGCAGATCTCCTATCTTAGCTACTTCAACCAATATTGTGTGCCCAGTCTCTAACCATCAATAGTATTTATCTTGCACTTCAGTGCCTAGCACAGATCAAACATCTGGTTGAGGAAGAACTGGCAGATTGATGAGCAAATCTTGTGACGATTTCAAGTGGTTCTTGGATTATCTCAGCTACCTTCTCTTCATCCTATACATGGGTAAGTGTACATGTCTCCAAGTCACTGTTGTACCTGTATGAGACTCAGAGAAGTGGATTGATGCACTGCTGCTAGCAGTAGAGAAGGCATGATCTCAATTATCTTGGTTTTAAATTATGAGATTAATTTTTTTTCTGGTGTAAATTGTAATATTCTTTTTGTACCTTTTGTGTATAATTTTACAGTTAGCCCAAACACATTGTGCAGCAATCACAGGAAAGAAAGTCAGAGACACAGCAATGTTCTTTTAAGAAAACATTGGTATTGTAAAGTTCTCAGAATTTCCTGGTGTGTTTTCAGTGTTTTCATGGTGAGAGGCAGCTGAAGAAGCAGGTTGGATTGCAGATGACCCAGGGAAGTTATCTACTTCTGGCTTTGCTATTCTTGCAGAACTTTGTTTCACCTGAATCAGAAGAGATCAAGGTGACAGGGTTTTACATCCATGCTGTGCATTTCCTGGTGGTTCAGAAAGTCTCCTGTGTAGACAGCACCTCTCAGGATAAAACTGGATGATACAGAATCACAGAGTCACAGAATTATTAAGGCTGGAAAAAAATTTCCAAGATCATCAAGTCCAACCTTTGACTGAACATCACCATGCCAACTAAACCACATTACTAAGTGGCCCATCCAATCGTTTCTTGAACACTTCCAGGGTTGATGACTTCACCACCTCCCTCAGCAGCTTATTCCAATGCTTAATCACCTTGTCAGGGGAGAAATTCTTCCTGATGTCTCCTGGCACATCTTGAGACCTTGTCCTCTTGTCCCGTTGCTGGTTGCTTGGGAGAAGAGGCCAACCCCCCACCGGGCTACATCCTCCTTTAGGTAGTTCCTCTTATTGTGCCTCTTTTGACATTTTACTTTGAATCTCCCTTAGCAGAGAAGTGTCCGTCCATCCCAAGGCACACCCGAGACCCAGGCTGAGGGACACCAGGTCCCCTCGGAGCCCTGATGAGCAAGGCAGAAATGCCAATGGTTTGGAGGCTCAGTTTGTAAGGACATCTGATTTTTTTTGAAACTTTCTAGGACGCTGTGAAATCCAAAATTTCAGGACAACTGGACTATAGGTGTTATATGACTTTTGGCTATTTCCTGTTTCCAATTAGACTGTAACCACAAAAGATTGTGGCCTCCTAACGCCACTGATAACAGCAAAGCAAACAGGAGCAGAGACATGCACAATTGGAATACTCTTTTTAAAGGACAGACACATAGATAAACACACTCCTGGATGGTACAACATACTCAAAATACGGCTGAAATTCTTACAGCTGATCTTGTTTGCCTGTCCCCCACTACCAAGGACTTAGCTGTTTGGTACTCTAACAAATACAATGAAGCACATGAAAAGAGTGAATGGCTGCATAGGACAGTAGTTGCTCCATATTCTGTGATGAAATCAATTCCTCCTAATATTTCAAATTCTAGTCCTAAGCTATTTGGGTTTCAGGGTGCTCTCCTGCTTTTAAGCACCTATGGACACAAACCAAGACTACTAAACAGGAATAATTCTGAAAACTTGTTTGAAGCATGCCTTTGAAAATGTGGTTCCCACAGGATTAGGGGGACAAGAAGGAGCTGAATCAATGCTTGGAGCAGCTGGCTCTGACCACAGCTACTCAGAACTGCACTCTCCCAGTAAGGTTACACTGACCAAACACCAGAGGGGCTGACGGAGGCAGTGAGCAAAGGCAGTCACTTGATGAGGTACTGCATAACACAGTGAGAACAAGAAAAGATGCTTCTGGATTTAATGCTTAAGCTGAAGTCAGATAAAATATGTCTGTTGGTTTCTGTGGAATTTGAATTATGACTTAGTGAGTAACACAAACTCAGGTTTTGTGTCACAGCTGTTATATCTGTTGATGAGAGCAGCTTGTAAGGAGGTCAGCAAAAATCAGTGTTAAGGCTTATCTCTCAATTAATGTGCTGAATTCTGGCATTAAAAGTTATTTTTTAGTTGGACAATACATAACCACTCAAGAAATACTGACAGAGGAAGTTCAGTGATACCTTTTCACTGACATTTATACTTCCAGAACAGTGAAGAGAAGATGATAAGGAGGGCAGCAGTCTACAGAAAGGAGAAAAGGCCATAAAAAAGGAACATACACTGGAGAATATGTCACTTAATGAATGGTTGGAGACTGAAGTAAAATGTGATATTCAGGCAGAAGGTGAGCGTGAAGCCAAGAAACCAGGGAATATTTCAGAGGGCTCAGGAACTGAGGCAATGATCTTTGTGGGGCAGTTTCAGAACATGACAAGCCAGAGGTCAACAAATACATGGTATTTACCTGCTGACACACCCACACAAAGTTCACTGGGGGCAGCAAAGCAACCACTAGAATGGGATTACTTATAACCAGAATTCATTTGGGTAGGAAACACTACAGGTATCTCATTTAAAACCGTGTGTACTTTGAAGGAGCACTGGAAAGGTGAAAATGCCATGTTGGCTAAGATTTCCAAAATGCCTGCAAAGCACTCTGTGAAGATCACTGTTATTATTGAACTATGTTATTATCCCACTGGTTCATGGAGTTTACAACCTGGAATTAAAAGAAAAGTGGAGGATTATGCTATATTTTAGATTTTCTCACATTTTTCATGTTTCCTTTCTGGAAACATAGAAAGGAAACTTCTGGGTCACCAAATATAATTCCAGGGTCGTGCAGGCAGTCATGTTACCTAGAGGATTAATCTCCTATCAAACTCCTTGAACATATAATGACCGTCTTTACTAATGTTAATGAGAATTGCTACTCATAATTTGCATTTACACACTACTTAAGGATCTTGAAGTGTTCTTTCATATAATATGCTCATTTTTATAACAGGCATATTGAATTTAAATGACTTGCCTAGGGTCTCACAGCAAGCCAACAGCAGAATGACTCCTAGGGCTCCTAGTGCTTTGCATGAAATCCTGGACATTAACAGCTCCCTTCGTGCAGGGAGCTTTGTAGCTGTAGATCACCTCCTGGTGCTGATGAATCAAACCTTTTCTGATAGTGCAAACAAATCAATAAATTACTTGAACCCATGCAATGCTTCCCACCGTCTGCAAATCTTGACTTCTTGTGAGTTTAGAAAATTGACACAAGTCTGAGTAATGCTTAGACAGCCTTTGGCCTATGACCAGCTACGAAATTTTCATCTGGTAAGTATGCACCTCAGATCTATATTTGCTATATGAATACAGAAATGATCTCTACATTTGTTCCAGGAAAGCTTCAAAGCTTTCAGTATATCTTGTGCTGTTGGAGGCACATGTGAATACAAAAAACAAAACAAAAACGCCCAAGTCCTGAAATAAAACCAACTAAACAAAAAAATGACCCCCAATAATAAGACTATAATAAACAAAATTATTAACTTCTTCAGTGGCAGCATTGCTCTGACACAGGCACATTCCTTATTACTGATGTCTCCTCTGAATAGCATGGTCCTCATAAAAAATTAACTCTAAAAGGAGGAGATGGAGTATCCCTTTATATATGGGCTTCTCTCTGTTAAGAAAGATGCAGTACCGCAGAATTACCTGAGTTTTCTGCCTGTGTCAATATTATCATTGTCTCTAGCAAAGTGAAATGTTGGTATTTCCCCTTATATTTTGCCCTCTCCTCCATGCCCATTGTGGAATGAGCTTCAAATTGTACCCAATGGTTTCGGGGTACTATTTCCAAGCTTTTGCATGTGGCTCTTTCTGTGGGAAAATATTTTATCTGTGGCATGGCAGTTGCTGTAACATCAGAGGAACCATTGGGTAGACAACAACATCTACAGCAATACCGATCCCACTCACTGAAGGAGTTCCTCCAACGCGGTGGCAGCTACCCAGGAGCTCTCACCTGTGGCAAATGGTGACATTTACTCCTGCTGGGAATGTGGCTGGGCAGACGGATGTTAAAGAGGGCCTGCAAGGCCGCCTGTGCCGCTTGACCCTTGGCCAGCTTCTTGCTACGTCCTGAGCCTTCGAACGTTCTCCCGTCCACCCTCACGGCCATCACGAAGCTCTTGATGTGCTGCTTCTCCATGGTCTCTGAGAGGCAGACGTAGCGCAGGCCAGAGCGCAGCTCGTTGAGCAGCACCACCGGGTTCTTCTCGCTCTCCGCTTTGGCTGCCCGGTGCCGACCCGGCTTGGCGTGGCCCACCAGGTCCAGCGTGTGGCACAGCAGGCGTCCGTGCCGGTAGGCTGTGGAGAGCAGCTCGTTGTTGACGGGGTTGTAGACGGAGAAGTCCTCGCTGTGCGTGGAGGGCTCGAACTCCTTGAACAGAGTGTCTGGGAAGTCTGCCTGATCGGAAGTGAAGTCCGTGGATGGGCTGATGCAGTTCCCCATGGCGAAGTGGGCTTGGCAGGCGTTGGGGAACTGAACGAATGACTTCAGGGCTAACTCTGCGGCGCGCATTTTGGCTTTCTTTTTTGTGGGGCCCGTGCCCTCAAATGTGAGTCCATTTACTTCCACAGCAACGGCAAAGACTGGAGCGTGCACTGGACCTGTCTGGGAAACCATTTTATATTGTAATCCTGGTTTGAGTTCATGCAGCTGAACCAGAGCATTCTTTGGCGTCACTGACCATGAAACTTTCTTCCAGATAAGCTGAAGTTTGCAGAAATGGCCATTATTGCCTTCCTCTAAGGGTCTTTTCCTCTTGCTGCTAGTTGTTCCCCCTCTTGCCCTATCAGTAGATGCTATTGGATGATCCTCCAGGTTGCCAATGTTTCGATTTTCCTTTACTTCTGCACTGCTGGTACCTGTCAGTAAAGAAAGGAAACAACTCGCATTACAATTGTTATCATTGTAGCTGACATTATGCCTAGGGCTGTCAGAATAGCCAAAAAAGAAAAAAAAAGATATAAATCGTTGCTTAGCCCTTTTTAGGAGTTTTCCTTAAATATCTGTATAATGGTTGGTTTATTATTTCTAGCACAGGTTTTTTGCATGTTCTGAATGTTTACTTGTCCCGAAAGGTCTGCTTCTATTAGTCATTAACCTTCTGTTTTAAGAAAAGATTGCATCATTCAAAGACGAAGCATAATGGATGCCACATGACTTAAATGAACTGCTTGATAATTACTAGTAAAATGTAAATAGTTTGCAAAATTCCCTTAGGATGACAATTGTTCCATAATCCATGTGGGTGAATGCTTATGAACACGTTATTAGAAATCAGAAATGATTCGCAAATAGAAAAATGGGAAATGTGTTGAATAATCTATTTGCAATGAATACATTGACCATCTCTGCTCACACCATAGCCTCTTGTGTTGTCAATATCACGAATCCAGACTAGGAAACGATCTGACAGACTTTCATAGCATTTGAAAAAATAATTTAGTCTGGACGCAGATCCCAGTTTAGTAAGTGAGTGCTCTTCTGTCGAATTCAATTGCAAATGCTCTTAATTTCTGCATCAGCAACAACTAATATTGCAGAAGTTGTAGATAAATCCAAATGAGACCAGGAGAAGCCAGAACATCATGATGGGAGCAATTACTGATGTAAAGGATGATCCATGTCAAAGAAAAGCAACAGGAGAGAGTGACTACCAGGAGTGCAAGGAAGGCAATGAAATGACAGTGGGGAGCTATGGAGGGAGCACTCTGTTGTTGAACCAATGAATCCCCCACTGCTCTGGACCATGCTTGTGCAATGTGCTGCCAGGTAGTGCTCTGTGCCACAGCAGAGGCATGGCTGAGAATGGAGAGTCATCTCACTGATGTCCTGAATGAGACACAAGATGTGCTGCTGGCTAAAAAATCATCCTATAAAATTTCTGTAATTTCTGCGGAGTTTTTTTGAATGTCTTGCATCTCTGACACATCCTCCAGTCCTCATGTGCATTCCCTGGGACAGAGACAAATGGAGGAAGTAAATATGGGTGTAACCCACCTACAAGGCAACCCATCCCAGGAGTGACGTACCTGATCCCATTCCAAGCAGAGCACTGTGTGGCTGCCTGCTTTACTCCAAACCTGGGAAAAGCATGGAGGTTTTGGTTTGTTATTGTCAGATGTGATCATGCCATCTACACAGGCTGTATAAGTCCCATGCACAGAGAAGGTCTCTGTGGTGCTTAGGGAACAGAGAATGGTTCTCTCACTTTCTGTGGGACCATGACCATGTTTGGTTTTCTCTCTACTCTGATAATGTAAGTTGGCTGCAAGGATGTAAGGGGTGAGCTGCTGGCTAAACTTTGAGAAACTTCTGCTGGAGCTCTGTGTCTGTGTTGCACCCCAGTATTAGGCTGAGCCAACAGACGCACAGGAGCCTGTGGAGATTACGTGGAACCAACCGTTGTGATTAAAAACTTCATTTATATCCTGAAACGTTACACTTGTATTTAATATCAAAAGATTTTTCCCATCAAAGCACTAAGTCTGCACTCATGCAAGTTGTTCCACAGGAGGAGGGTCACTGCTTAGACAGGAGTAATCACTATGGCAAAAATGGGGTCCCATTTGCAGAACTGAGTCTTTAGCCTCCCCCTCCTGAAAACCCTGCAGCACACACTGAGCTTCCAGCCTGGGTCTGTGTCTCACCAAA
Source organism: Chamaea fasciata (assembly GCF_029207755.1). Lineage (NCBI taxonomy): Eukaryota > Metazoa > Chordata > Aves > Passeriformes > Sylviidae > Chamaea > Chamaea fasciata. Next base: position 142,773,297 of record NW_027094086.1, on the reverse strand, counting down.
GTTATCACCAAAGAGCTCTCTTCTGCAGTGCTTTGCTGAGGCAGAACATGAACTGACAAATTAAGGTTTTAGTGACTAGTTAATTTTTACTTTCTGAAGCCAAGGAGACAGAATGAAAAGGGAGGAAGGAAAGAAAAGCAAAAGACATACAATAGAAAAAGAAAAGTTTCATCATATGGTATTCAGCTGTATAAAATACGACATCTTTAAACCAACCTCTCAGGAAATAAGACATTTAAAAAATCATGATAACTAAGGCACAAGGCTGTTTTCTCATTGAGTTCACAAATCAATTTATAGAGACTCTTCTCTGAAGGGAAAGGGAATATCAGCTTTAACTTCCTCTATCCAACTTGGCATTGTCTCTGGCCTTTTTCTGTCATGACCTTTTCTCATGTTTTCATCCCACTCAGAAGATATATCTTTAGTTATATGTATTTTTTCATGTAAAGGCAAACTATTTTGACGCAGGCATATTTTTTTAGCATAAAACAGGTTTGCCTCTTTATTTCACACCTCCTCTCTCATGTTAACCTAATAGGTTTTTACAGAGCCAATTATGGTACATATTGATACCGTAGTCAAGAAGCATGAAAAGAAAGATAGCTCCTGCTTCACACAATATTCAGCTTTGAAAAGAATTTGTATTGATTGTGCACCACTGAATAGGAAAACTCAAGAGGTTATTTGTGTTTATAATTCCTGTTGTCTTATTCCATCTGTTTTTTCTTTCATGGTCAGAGAACTGAGGATTTGTGAACATGAATGTGTCACCTTAACATCTTACCTTAACCACCCCTCAATAAAACAATGGTTATCTAAAATCATAAAATAAACATTACTTATTTGTCTTAAATTGTGTATATAAAATTTTCTAGCCCATATTTTCACCAACAGAGAGTTTGTCTTGATGCAGTAAAAAAAATGCAGAGACGTAAAAGTGTAAAAAGACTTCGAGAGATCAAGCCCAAAGGATATGTGGACAAAGTTGGGAACACACAGTGATGACATGCCTGTATATATGGTGTGTTTTCACCCGTCACAGTGAAGAAAATCTGTGCAAGTATCCTTACAACCAACCAGATTTTAGAGCACCTGGTCCTAAAACACCAGGAAACAGCTCAGTTCTGCCCAGATCTCAGTAGGAGCTGCAGCAGCCAAAAGTCTTCATGGGCTGTAAACCAGAGGCAGCCTAAACTCAGTAGTGCCTCAGAAAGTCTGTGAGCCTGATGGATTTGTGTGATCCCTGGCAGCTGCCAGGAAATGTGAAATTACTTTATACTTTCAGGTATCTTTGAAATAAGAAGTCTTTGAAATGTGTCTTTTATGAGACCTCAGAGTAGCAGACATGAGATTACCTCTCTAATGGTGGCACATGTACTTCTATTGTGAAAATCAGACAAAGCAGGCAAATGACACCAAACTACACAAGATAAATACTGTAAGCAGCTGTAATAGAACAATCACAAGCAATTTTAGAAATGAAGAGCGCTAAAAGGAAAGGGGTAAGTCAGAGGATACACACAGGGAAAATGCAAAACTGTGGATCATTTTCAGTCTTGTTATTTCTCATAATGTCTTTGTTCCTGACTTTCCCAAATATATTCTTTACATTTTGGGGAAAAAAGGTAATAAATTATGGTACCCCCATGATGAAAGGTTGGAGAATAATAACATTGAAAGAGGATGGAGTTAAAGAAAAACGAGGAAGAAAAAAATATAGTTTTTTGGCAATAGTTTCTAATTTATTGTGTAAGATTTTTAAAGAAGTCCCACAGCTTTGCACTGTAGTATCTCCTCAGGTAACTTGATTAATTGATTTTTGCAGTTTCAAAGGCAACAGGAGACACTGTGATCTTGTATTTGCTTCAGTATTTGAATGGGAGAAAGGAAAGCAGTTAGTGAAATATATTTATTTATGCACTCTTCCTCAGTATTCTGACTGCTCTTTCATGATTTTCTCCTTTGGGTGATTATGCACAGTAGAGTTAACCTAGAGAGTTTGCATCATCAAGAGCATTTCAGAACTATAATGCATCACTAATAATGACACTGACTATGTCTCTGGGTCTTAAGGGCTCTGCAGAACTAACCATCCAATACTCCACGCTACATTTGAAGAGATAATATTGTTCCTGTTGAAGGTTATTCTGCTGCCAAGCCAACTTCTAGGGAGGATGGTAAAGGAGAGGTGGTAGGTGGCATCTTCATTTTTGCTGGCATCTTTACTATTGAATTACAATGGACACTACATTATTGAAAAGCTGTGATATTAAAAGAAAGAATTTGCAATATCTGTATTACAGTCAACTCCTGATTCAACTGATAGCTCTGAGACAGGCAGTTACTGTCTTTAGAAATGTGCAGTAAACACTAGATTGCTCATCTAGGGTACATTTTTGCTGTTCATCTGTATCACATTGCAGATGTTAGAAGGATTGACTTTCATAAATCCTGGAATACTTGAAAGTGAAAAATCTTGAATAAGGAGCAATAGGTATGAACCCAGGAGCCAGAGCCATGGTACCTTTGTCCAAGGCCAGCTCTGACATCAAATGCAATGTAGGGCAGTCTCCCCTTGCAAGCAGGATGGCATTTTCATACACTTATTGATTCCACAATCAAGAACTGGGAATGCTTTTGCTGGTATTTCTAGGTTGATATTCTTGGTTTTGGAATGGTAAACTTGAAGCTAACAATGGAAATCACTCTTTTCTGTCTTACATGAAAACACACTTATGTACTTTTAAATCTTCATGTAAAAAGTCTAGGTGAGCCATGATTTCTCTGTTGCTGTTGAACACTCCCTGGTGGCTTATGGGGTTCAGGTGGTTAAAACCAGTGTCATTAGATTTTGTTGGTGTGCAACACCACACTGCAGAGAGAAGCATTACCAGTGAAAAAAGTACAGGACTTTGCTTAAAGTGAAGATGAAAAGTTTGTGAAAGGTGACTGCCATTGTCTTTAGCTGTTTCAGAATGAACATATTCTACTTTGCCCACGTAACTATCTGAAGTTACTGTGAAATCCATGTCTAGTACAGGCCTTAACAATGAGGGAAATTATTCAGATGATCTAATGACCTTAGACTGATACTCAAATTCCAATGGTCTCTGCCCAAACTGGCAAAGAACTGCATGTAGCAGAAAATATGGGCAGCCCATGGCAGAGACAGACCTAAGAACGTGCCCTCCTGAATCAGAACCAGAACATTTTAGGCCCTGGAGAAATCCAAATTATAGTAATAGACACTGGTTTCGGGGGTGCTTTTTAATTAAATAAGGGAGTAGTTTTGGTGAGGAGTTGCTTGGAGCTCTGCCTCCTGAAATGGGATATTCACTTTTTTCTTGGAGACAGGGTTGTCTGTCTTACAGTGTGAAGCCGTATCTCACACCATGGAAAGAAATGCTCTGGGGCCTCATGCTGTCTCAAGAGGAATTTGACCAACAAGCTCATAACTGAACATGCTTCAGTGCACTGAATCTGAGTCTGGAATGTGTCCTTCAAGACTGCTGCAGTGGTATGGATCAGTGTGTTGGGGACCATCAGCTCCCTCTGCAGACACTGGGGAGGTGTGTGCTGCCCTGAGCCTGTGCCTGTGGCAGCACTCCATTATGAGATCCCCAGGAATCATGTCCTCCTAGTAGAGGTACAACCTGGATTCAGAAGTATCTGTGGCTGGTGATAATCTGCCCTGATCCCATGGCAAAGTGGAGGTGGCACAATTAAAGATCAGGGCCAGGCATAGGCTTGTAACATCATGAAAGGCAGACAGGTTTAAGCAGTGAACAGGGAATGATTATTCACTGTTTCATGCAATCACAGCACTAGAGACAGCAGGCTTGGAGCAATAAAAGGGTGCACTTTTTGACAACGCTCTAAAGCACTCCTTGTTCCTGGCTGTTGCTGAGATCAGAAGTATCAGTGGGCTCAGGAGAGGACTAGACAGTTCTTTTGATATCTAAGAAATACAATGATTCAGGTGCAAGCTCTAGCAGAGTAAATTTTTGATAGGTGCTAGAAGGATGGGGAGGAGCCCCATTTAAATGTCCTTTTTCTCAAAGCATTACTAATAAATGCTGAAGACCATGTACAGAGCTAGGCTTCCTATTTCTAATCCTCTGAGACATTTCTTACATTTTTAGGTATAACTGCCTACTGGGGATGAATAGGTCCTTTCCTTGCATGTTCAAGATTAGACCTTCATCAGGGACAGATGATTACTTTGCCCACAATTCCATTCCAAAGGTGCATAGTGCTTTTGATAGGTTTTTCTAGTATTAGTTCATTGATCATAAACCAAAAAATCGTGTTTGTATGCTAATAATCACCCATTGAAAATGCAGGTGTAGTTAAACTGCATGGCTCCCTTTGTAAAGAAGGCCCAAGGGAATGTGAAACAGGATTTGTATCCATTTCAGCTGGTGGAATTCTGCCCATTGATACAGCACAGTCAGGATAGCAGTGCTCTCACAGGATGCTCAGTGAGCAGAAAACTACAGGGATAAGCAACCTCATTCTCTACCTTGCCAGCATTCTCCTGGGCTCCTGGTAAACTGTTAACACAGGAGAAGGTTTTTCCACTTGTTCACAGCAAATCTCTGAAGCTCTTTAAAATGTGGAATTACTGCAGAGGTACATGTGTGCTATAGGCTTTAGTGGGATTTAGGCCACTATACTGCAAGTGAACACAGAAATATGGATTTTAAATTATTCATATTTAAAAAAAATTAAAGATTCTAATAGTAACACCTAAAATGTTTTCTGTGTACCAAGAAATAAATAGCTGCCTTTTCACTGGAGCATATGTTTGACCAAAGGGAGGACTGGGTAGGAATGACCCTGAAAACAGTGACATTTGCTGTTTCCCTTTCAGAAAACGTATCTTAACCCTGTCCATGCGAGCTGTTTTACAGCCCACGCAGACACAGAGCTGTCATGGTGTTACAGTAGCAATAAGAAAATGGTGTTACAGTGTTTGGCTTGTACAAACTTCCTACATTACCTAAAAATAACTTAAGTAGCACATTTGGGAACTATTACGCAGGAGGTGCCTGCACAAGCTCATGGTGTGCATAATATGTTTCCTCTGTGTGTGTGTATACTTCTCATATGTCTTCCTGAAAATACAGCCTTCCTGGGAGCAATTCTGAAGGATTTTCAGGATTTTTTTTTTGCCTTTTCTAAGATCTGTAATTGCCTGCCTTCACTGTGCAGCAGAATAGTGTGATGTCCATGTGATGCTCAGCAGCAGAAAATAGCAGGCTGTGCTTCTTCACTCCTCCAGCAGCTCTTCCCATGCTGATGCACCATGACCAAACCATGGCAGATCACCAACAACAAGGGAAAAACACCAAATTCCTCCCACTAAGTGGCTCTGGTAGGGCAGCATGGCAGCATGTGTCTGGCTGGAAAAGAAACCAATCTGGTAGGTGATACTAAAACATTGCTCATTTGGTTCAGAAAGCTTCCCTCTCTCTCTGTTTTTTTTCTTTTCTTTTTTTTTTTTTTTAAGATTCAAGTTGTGTTAAAATAAGCAGACAGGATAAAACAAAATAATTGTTTCTAGATGACAAATGGAAGGGCTTACTGAGGGTTATTAATTGCTAAGTGCCACTCTCAGACTTCTTGGCGTTTGGAAAACTTCTCTACTCCTTCAAATCCAGCAGGACTTTCCTCCAGGTCTACAGTCATAGGCTCAGATGGATGAGGTGTCCTGGACAATACTAATTAGCCAAGAGTGGTTAATTTTTAGGTTACAACTGGTTTATTTAAGCCTGGTAAATCAATTCTCAATTTGATGGGTTTTGTGCAGGGCCGGGAACTGGACTTGATGATCCTCGTGTGTCTCTTCCAACTCATTTCTGTGATTTCACATGAGGACTTGCCAACATTTGCAAAACCACCTCCTTTCCACAATTGCTCCTCCACTGCTAGGATTTTATTTTTGAACTTTATTGTTCATCTATAGTGAAAAGAGATTGCTTACTTAGATTGTCTTCATCCTCCATGGTGGTCGGGCCAGGACTCAGGTACTTGAAGGGTGCTATGAAGGTTGACAGTATGCTTAGTTTTTCTAGAAGAAAACAGAAGAAAAGATACATATAAAATCAGTACTCAGTCAATACATTCACATCTACTTCACACTTTTTTCAGGTAAAAACATCTTGGTAAGTCTGTTTGGTTTTAGGACCTGAAGAAATGCCCTGAAATTGTGTCAGTGAAGGTTCGGGTTGGATATTAGAATCTTCCCCCAGAGGGTGTTTGGGCACTGACCCAGCGCAGTGGTCACAGAACCAGCCTGACAGCGTGCCAAAAGTGTTTGGACAATGCTCTCAGGCATCTCTTCTCTTGGGGATGGTGCTGAGCAGGGCTGGGAGTTGGACTCAATGATCCTTGTGGATCCCTTCCAGCTCATCATGTTCTGTGATTCTGTGACTCTACAGTACCACCACACTTTACTGAACCTTGATGCAATTATTACAGCTGGCACATGCAAACACCAAATACACATTCCTCCTGGCTTCTGCCCCCATGTACTGTTTCCTGACTGTGCTTCACAGCAATGGTGCCCAAGCTATGCAGAGTAGGGGATGCTAGAACTGGTCCAGCTGGGAACGGGGTAGGCAGTCAGCCCACGGAGAAGGGACATGAGCACTGCTCTAATGGATGAGACCATCTACTTTGCATGTTTCCTCTCCCTTACAGAGGCTGAACTAGCATTCTTAAGAGAAAATTCAGTGGTGGAGGGCACAAAAGACTAACATGGCTTGTTATTCTACCAGTTTTTGATATGATTTTTGGAAAACCATTATGGTGTGCCCAGAAAGCTATTGTTCACAGAACAAGACCATTATTTGAAATCTCTCTTGTGTGTTCATATTAAGTGCTTTTGACTGTGGTTTCTGTTTATCCTGCAGATAGCGTATGGCAGAGACATTTACTTGCAGTGCCATGACCAGACTCTGCATTAGAGGCCAGTGCAGATTCAGCAAAGGGCAACTGATACTGACTTATATTAGGTCAATATTTGGCACCAGATTCATCCATAACACTAGAAACAGATACATATTTAAGTGTTTCATTTCCTTTGACAACTAGTTTATTTGGCTATTTTATTTAGGCTGAATTCCTTCTGACACACTATGGGGACTTTCTTGAGGACCAACAATAGTAGAGTGTCTACTTGACAGAAGAAACAGAAACACACCTAACAAAGGGGATCCACAGCTTTGAAGAACTTTGTTGCTTTGCTAAAGTACTTCCCTGCTTAGAAAGCCTCAGCTATGGCTGAGGAAATAGGTGACTGAGGCTCACCTATTTCCTCAGTGAAAATGCTCTGCATCCTGCACATTGTGAACAATGTTGGCCTCCCATCCTGTGGCAGAAGCATCAAAATCAGACCAAGAATGTATTCTCTGAAGTGACACAAGAAAAAATATTTCCATGGCAAATCTCTTTATCATTGAGAAAATATTTATCTGAATGTCCTCAAACTACTTGTCTGCTAAAGTACCACTGGTCTAGAAGATGTTCTAGCTGAAGAGCTCTTACACTTTTTCAGCAGCACATCTGTTAGCTTTTTGGCCTGGTTCTTCCTACATTTGCAAACAATCCTTGTTCTTGTTAAAGACAGTTATCAGAACCCATCAAAAATGACTGCATATGTTTGCCCTTGGCTGGGTAACATTACAGCTCAACTCTATTACAGGAATTCACTGTAAAAGCTGACTGCTCTTTGTTAAGTAAATACAATAAGCAGAATAAAAGATTGCCTGAAGAAAACCTTTTTCCGTCCAGAAACCTTTCAGCCCAGACTAATATATAATTAGAGCACAAATTAGCCTCTTTCAATTGCAATTTCATTATGGGACTGCAGTAATGTCAAGGACCAAAAGAACAAAGCTATCCATGAACACTATAGCCAGAAGATTTTCCTAAGTGAATCCTTTGACACTTTTTTGCTAAGGCATTGCTCACTGAGAAATGTGGTGTCTCTGTACGACATCTCACTGTGTGCGAGACTCTTGGGCTGTGATCATGATAAAGGCTGGAATTCACTCCTGACTTTCTCAGCTGGTTTCTTTGATTGAAGTGAAAAGAGTGTAGGCTTTTGGGACCTAATCCAAAGGCTGCATTTGGTGAGGGAAATGCTTCAGATGATAGACACAGGATCAGGGCAGACCTTGGCTGTAGTACCAGCAGTGACTGTTGTGTCTGGGTACTGAGATCCTAAAGTGTGTGTACTCCACCTGTGTCTGACTGCTGACAGCTGTCAGACCTTCAGGATTAACCCTCAAGACACTGATGTCACACACAAACCTGAATCTTTGCTGAGAAAATATTCTCACTTCTCACAGAAAAGTAACCCATTAGCCATGCAATATGGAAGTGCCTTCTTGCTGCAGTTGCTAATGCTTACTCCTGGCACCAATCAAAATGCAAATCCATTTAGTTTTATACCATACTATTAGGGATATTTTATGATTCAATTTTGTGTAACTGAAGGTGAAATTTACAATGTGGACTTAAAATTAATCAATTTCATGTTTATTTTATCTTAAGGGACCCATTAACCATCTTAAGCTTTTGTTGGTCCTGTTTTCTGCCTGTCCCCAAAGCCCTTGCTGGTGTCTTCACTTTGTGTGGCAGAGAAACAGGATGTAAAATATTCCTCATGCTTAGAGCGGCAATGGATGGGTTTGTGTCACCCAAACACAGGCAGATCCTAATAACAGGATATACTTCTATCAATACCAGTGATAAAGATTATAATTCAATATGCCAATGCATTGGCTAAGCAAGGGGACATTTAGTGCATGTCTGGGAGGAGGGCAGGGTTTTGAGTAAGCTCTGTAAAAAGAGAAAAGCTGTCGTATACACACTGCACAGATGAATTATTGACCCAGTGAAGGAGGAAAAGATAAATGACAGAATAATTAACTGAAGGTGTTGACAGGGAAATAGGTTAGGTTTAAAATTATTCTTATTATTGTGCACTTCCATCTTTTGCATATTATTGCCTGCTGCTGTACAGACTATGAGGCGCTTCAGCTTTATTACCAATGGTGAAATTCAGTGTTAATTGTCAAGATTAGGACAGTTGTGTATTCACATTTTATGGTCCCAGTGTAGGTTAATGCCCATCATAACTAGCCTTGTTTCAAGCAATTTGATGAAATCTTATGAATGAGAATAAAGGACAAGGTTGGATTTGAAAAAAAACATGGAGAGAAATGCCACTAAAGCCTCCTCCTCTCACTCTCTTTTCTTTCTATGACTTTGCTTTTTCTTTTTACTTTATAATTGTAAACGTTCTCTGTATTCATCAGAGGAAGTTAAGCAGAAAAAAAAAAGACATTTCAAAAACTCTTTTCTGCAGAAATGCAGAATATATAACCCTACTTTTATGAGAAGTAATACATAAAGGCATTATTGCTGGCATTACAGTAGTACCCAAAGCCTCTGATGCCATGAAGAAGAGATTTCATAAGAGCCTACATGGACACAAAGAAAGCTGTATTTACAATGGAAATCGAGAGACAAAGAGCAGGTATAGTGGAATTTATCTCTAGCTGCCCAACACTATCACAAGATGATAGCATCATATTTTGTAGTGCATTCACTATAAAAACAGTCTTCCAAGTGGAAATCTGCTCCAGTAATCTAAGCACAAAAATCATCATTTCTTCTGAAGAGAAGCCGGTTATAGGAAGGAAACCTCACTCTTCTGTTTTGGGATGAAAAAGGATTTTAGTTCACTCTTCCAAGGATATATTTTCCAGCAACAGCAAATAGTTAACATAGAATCATGAACAGTGTTTTTACAGTAGCCATAAAGTAATTTAAATAAAAAACCCCATGGAACAAGATATGTATTGCGTGAAATACAAAAAAATGCTTTAGTACAAATGATGCAGCAAAGCCTGGCACATAAGGCAGGCAAGTTTCCACTAAAACCTGCTTTTTTTGTGAAGTTGCTCTTGCCCTGGGGATGCAGTCAGAAGGCTGGTCAGAGTTCCTGTAAATACACTTTTATTGTGAAGACAAGAATGCACATATACAGCTATAAACACATTCGTGCCCTTCATACCTATCAGTATTTGAAGGGTACCAGACAATACTGCTTGATCATCAACTCTGTGGAAGTTCTTTCACTCTCAATCACCAGAATAAAAGCAACGACAACAGCAGGAGCTCAACACTTTTAAAAATCAGCCCTTATACATGTTGGACAAATTGTTTAGCTTTGAGAAGAGAAGACTGAGTGGGGTCATAACAGCAGCCTGCAAGCACATAAAAAGCTGCTGCATGGAAGAAAGGAGCAAACTGTGTTCCGTGTGCATTAACACAACTAGAAGTAATGGACTTAAATTGCACAAAGGAAAATTCACTTTAGACATTAAAAAAACCTTCCTAACAGCAGGGATAGTGCAGTGCTGGAATAGCTTGACTGGTGGGAAGGTGCTGAAGGGCTGTAGGGAGACACTTGGAATCTGCAGGGGGTTGCGCTTCCTTTATAGAAAGGGCCCTTCCTTTATACTCTCCCATCTCTACAGACTCCAGCAGGAAAAACTTGCCCTGACCGTGGGATCCTGCAGCAGGTTGTAGCTCAAACTTGGAAAAGTGGGTAGTACTTGCTATCTCTGAGCAGAAGTTTGTGGCATGCTCTTTTGCTTGGCAGCCAATGAGCGCTATTAATAATTGTTTTTCAAAAATGCAACTTTCAAACACAAGAAGGATTAGACAGATGGATACCAGTGGTTTGCCAGATCAGTGTTAACAATGTTTTACTGAATTAGTTTCATTCTCATATTCAAATTGATTACCATAAGCTACTTTACTTGTCAGAGGTTTCTTCAAAAGCATTCTTTTAAAAACACAATGTGGACATTATAAAACAGTCCTAAGTAATTAATTTGGTTTGTGTGGAGTATGAAATTACTCAGGAAGGGACAAATATGATGCAATAGTGCAAACTCAGCTGCAAAATCTCTTGAAAATAACTTTATTTTTAATTTCTCTAAAGCAGTATTTGCAGCTACTTGAATAGTTACATTTTTACAGTTGTGTTTAGCCTTGATTTATTTTGAAAGGGAGGGGGTATACAGGGAAAAGAGAGCTTGCACATCAAGAGATAATTCTTTTTCTTCTTTCCCATATCTTAGTCAGTTCAGGCTTGGGCTGACACTGACTGACAGGGTGAAGAGATTCTTAATGCCAAAGAAAAATATGGCACATCTGTGGGGAAAATAACAATGTCTTTAAACCACAGCACTTATTGGAAAGGCTCACAGCCTTCTAAATTATGACTTGTATGGCCACCATGCTGCATTATTTAATTTAAGCAGCCAGTTTCTAGGTAGGGATTTACTTGCATGATGTCAGAATCAGCCCTTACAGCTGAGTTTGAGAACCAGTTGTTGAATCAAAAGTTTCTGGGTGTTCAGGGCTTAGCATCTTTACCCAAGTGCTTTCTGCTTCACAGGCAAGTAGGCAGGCTCTGTGTGATGTTTTGATATCCACACTGACAAAGCTGTGCTGGGGTCCCCATGAATTATCACCACAGTTCCACTGGGGCTGGGAGGGTGTCTGTCCATCCCCTCCAGCCGTGTTTAAGTTGGAAGTGTGGCTGCCCTAAACCGCTTCAGAGGGCTGATGTTTCTGTAGACGGAGCAGCAGCTTTGACTGCTGCAAGAGCTTCAGTTTGGTGCCTTGCATGGGACGAATTCAAGCCTGCATATATTTGCAAGGGGCTATTCGCACATGCCCATTTCTGCTTGGTTTGTGTTCTCTTCTCTCAGTCCTACACTGTGAGGTCTTAAATTGGAGTTGCGCTGACATCATGGACCCTTGAGAGCCATCAGTCAATGCAATTGAACAGCACTCCTGGCTGAGCAGTCCAAGGGGGAAAAAAGAGCCTTTGAACTGGAGGATATGAAAGGGTTAAAATACGTGAGACTGTTCCTGTCTGTAGCTGTGATGCTTGGCACCCCTGAGAGCATGGCCTTTGAGGTGGACAATTACGAAAGGTCTGCTTTTTATAATTGGTTTTCAATCCAGAGCATTTGCAGTGATATCCCACCCTGGGTCATGTGGGAACTGTTAAGGAAAGCTTTCCTTGTAGGGGTGCAGAGAGATGCAGAGAGAAAAACCTTCTGGTTGAATATGATTTTTGACTAGAACAATTTTCTTAAAAACAGGGACAAAAAGGACTACTCAGAGTAAAGAATTTAGGTTTTTTTAAAGAAAAAAAATTATTCAGCACTATATTTGTTCTCTGCTTCAGCAAGGACCTGAAACAAAGATGTAAAATATCAGAGCACATTGTTTTTAGTCTGATAACTAAAGGGAAGACAAAACCATGGAACATTTTGGTAGTCAGTATTTCAGGCAAGGGTTTTCAGCTGCTCAAAGCAGGTTTTGCCTTGAGTTAGAAGTCAGAGGTGTGAACCTGGAGCCATTAAATCTTCCTCTGAAACAGGGCAACAAGCTGTTCGGTACGATGCAGCGCCCAGGCACAGAAGCACCTGCTTCTGTGCCTTGCCTGGAAGTTTAACATGGCCTGCCAAGTGCAGAGGTCTTCTCTAAATAGATCTACTTGCTGCCTGTATAATTTTTTTATGTAGTTCTTGGAGTAGAGAATATCTTTTTGCTCAATTCTTGTTCAGTGCTTAGCAAAATGGGATCTGTGTCCAAGATGAGAGCTCTGAAACGCAATTATATTAAGTTGCAATAACAGTTTATGATATTATGATACTGCAGAGTACACTGAATGTGAAATGTTGGTTAGCTCAGGGGCCTGGCAGCTGGACTAATCCTCTGTGCATCCTGTCCCAGCTGTCTGCTGACCCAGAACTGCTACCCTTGGACAGCTTTTGGGGAAACTGTGCGAAATGTTTTATCAGGGCCAATCCAACACCTAACAGGCAGTGCCAGGTCCATGCCCTGTGCTCTGGCCCCTCTGCAGCCCTGCATCCCACCAGTGCCTCCACACATGGCTGCACTCATTTACTCCGAGGCCAAAGTAACTTCTGGCTTATCACTCAGGAAGCAGCAAGGAGCAGCAAACCTCCCATGCATGTGATTTGTATGGATTCATTCAATATGGTCTGAAGTACACGGGGGTATGTTTAATTGGTCACATCATGCATTAAGACATAATTTCTTTCTACAGTGGCATGTCCTGCAGCTCTCCTGCATTTCTGGAATGGACATAGTGGGGTTTAGCTGCAGATTTATCACATGAATTCCAATTGCACTTGCATAGACAAGTCTCAGGGGCTGTACTTTGGTGTTCTGTACCACTCCACTCCTTCACCATGAAAGACCTCTACGGAATAAAACACGTTGTGTTGTGAAATATTAGTTTCTTATTACTTCCAGTAAAGAGCAAAGTAAGTAAAAACACAAGGTGGCTGATGGATTTTTTATGAGAAAGGCAATGTGTCTGTGTTTTGTTCTGTGTTAGATTCCTTGGAAATCAATTTGAAATCTAGTTCAGCCTAGTAAAATTAGATCTAAAACTATTTAATTTTGTTGCAAGAGTGTTTCTCTCTCCTGATGCCTTGCTTGAGGACACAGAGAGATAAAAACTCTTGAGTTATTATCAGTTTATGTGTATCTGTCTGCCTGTGGAGTGTACTATATTATGTATTTCTAAGTGATCTGGCTGTGGCTTGGAGATGGCAGTTTAAAATCCACATCTTAGCAAGCTTCTTATGCTATTTGAACATTCATTTTGGAAATATTTTTATTTTGAACTCTATAAACTGTGACAGGGTTTTATTTCCCGGTTTTTTATCTCTATTTTTTGGGATGTCACCACTTTAGAAAACAGGAGAAATACAGAGAAAATAATAGCATGAAACCCACCAATTCCCAACGTGTGCTGAATAGAGATGCAAGAAGACCACAAAAATAGCCAGTGGATTTATTAAGCATACAATAAATCAGTGTGATTAACTGATTACTTCTTGATTGTATGCCAAATAGTATTAATAAACAGTATTATCAGAGAGAAAAGCCTTCAGTCATATGGGCAACTAGTTTGGCCAGTACTAGGGTGAATGGGTTAGTTTATCAGCCTGTGTCTGCATACAAATCCGCACTACTTAAGGAGACTTTGCTAAGCTGGAATGGAAAACTATATGAAAATTCTTGATTTGGGTTAAGAGAGGTTTGCCTATCACTAATTTAAACCTGTCAACTAGATTATGATAATGAGAAAGAAACATGAGTGGTCTAACCCAAAGTAAGAGTACCACAGTTAGTAAAGGTGTTTAAAAGGATGCCTGGAGCCAGTGGAGCTGTGGGCTGGGGAGCAAAGCAGCTGCCTTTGCAGGCAGTAGTACACACTAAGGCTCGGCACTGTGCATGCAGAAGGACAGGGAGGGTACAAAGCTGCACTACCTGATTTTGAAGGGTTTTGCCACCTTCTGAAACCAGCAGTCCACTCAGGTAGATAAATTCTAAGGTGGGGCTGAGCTGTTAACACCAAGTTTCAGTTTTCCAAACTCCATCTCCAAGTTCAGCCATTATCTGCTGTAAGAAAGGCTGAACAACCCTAGCAGTGACCGATCTCATTGGCATGGACACGTACAAAAAAATGCCAATGAGATAAATGCGATAAAGTCCTCCCAGCAGGTGCCTATTGATTTTACCTGGGACCTGCACTATTGATTTAGGCTAACTTGTAGATGTCCAAAGTTAGGAGAAATGATTTCTATGCTACCTTTCTGGGAAATCCTGACCTGTGTTCTGGTGGGTGTTACCACTGCCTGTGGCTGGATTACAAGGTGCAGAGGGGAATATCTTGCTTCCCTGAGCAATGCAGCCCCTGCAAGGATTTTCTATTGACATTATTTCTTGATATTTTCAGTCCTTGATCTACTGTAGGTTTGGGTAATGAACTGAATGGTATGTTATGAAAGGGGAATCAAAACTCCTTTATGCTTGCAGAGCTGCCACTTAAGGCACTCAAAGAACTCCAAACAGCATGAGTTACTACATGGAGAAACTGTAAAGGTATTTGTGTAGGTGCAATATGGAAGCACAGCGAAGTATTTATTTTATACTCTGGAAAATAATGGTTTCACTGTAAAGTGGGTCACCCAACATGGGCATAGCAATATGCTTCACCTCAAACAAACAGGTGTTTTAGTTCTTTTAAGGTTTCACTTACTGATCTGCAAGAGAAGCAAGCTAAGTTAAGCCCACAAATGCAGATGCAGATAGAGCTGTCCATCTCCTTTCCAAAACTGACTGTGGGACTGATGTGGAACAGCCCCAGCTGAGTGCAGACACTGCCTGTGAGCTCTCCTCTGTGAGCTGTAACCCCTTCCTTCTCAAACTGAGTACCTGCTAAAACATTAGGAAGTAAATGGCCTGCATCAGAAAGCTCCAACTGGCAATTAGTGGTGAAAGGCTTTTTAAAATCTCTTCTCTGTTTAACTGCTGTAAGCAGCCAAGTATGACCTCTCCCTCTTGTACTTCTATAACAACAATGAATATTTAACCTGATTCCTGCCCTGATTTATCCTTGGCAGCATGAGGCAGTCTTGTGTTAACTAATCTGTCTGTGGACAGAAAGTTAAAGGCATTACTGTTACAATTCAGGGTGATATAAGAGGGCTGAGACTTTTGGGGCTTTGTCAGGCAAGATGCTACTGAGAGAAGTCAGGTCTGCTAACTGAGAGAGTTATTTAAGTATTTAGGTATTTAAATTCTCATTTGACCCCTTGAGAGCTGAGACAGCTAAAAGGAGTTAGGGTCCTTGTCTGTCCTGAGTGTTGCTGGTATTACAGGGCCTTTGACTAAAAATCAACTCCTCCAGTTTCACCTGTTAAGGCATGAGCCTTCAATATTTATTAAACTTTCCATCATAGCTTGTAGAGAGTCTTAAAGTCTCATGTTCATCACTGCTACTTAGTATTTTCTTTTTACTTTTTCAGTCTTTATTCAGTCCTAGGACAAATGACTTCAAATCTTTTCCTCAATTAAGAGCGGTGACAAAGGAAAAGTTTGCTATGGCTTTACAAAGAAGGCCAGGTTTTCAGACTGATGCAAAGGGAATTTGACACCTGACTCCCATCAACAATAATAATGGGGATTGTGCATCTAACTCTTTCTGCATTGTGCTGACATTGTACCCTTGAATGTTAGTACGGTTCAATAATTCTCCAAAGATGAGGCAGCTTATTTTCTCTGCCATTGCTGCTTTGCTGGCATTTTTATGGCATTCCCAGAAGTACTACCTGTCAGAGTTAGTACTTCCAAGGATGGCATTGCTTTGGGGTGATTGAGGGTTGATGTAATTAAAGAGAAGGCAGTCTACTGCATGCCCGTGGGTATTTTATATTCAGCATTTCACTGCACAGCTACGATTGATGTTTTAAATGATGACAAAGTTGGGCTGCTCTGTATGGGCAACAGTGATTCAAACCATGAATTCAGGGGTGTGTATCCTCTATATTTTATGCTCAAAATTCTGAGAGTGCTGCAGAAACAGAGATTTCTAGGAAAACTGCAACCTCCTCAAGAGCCATTTAGGCAAGGAAGGTGCTCCTGCCCATGGCAGGGAGTTTGGAACACGGTGACCTTTAAGGTCCCTTCCCAACCAAAACCATTATATGAATAACACCATTGAAAACTTGCAGAAACTTGATACAGGAAGGGATAGTCCCAGTCATATCTAGAGACAAGTAAGATCATTATTTGGGAATAATCTGGAAAAGAACAGGAAAAAGAAAATATAATATTACATCATTAAATAAATCCCCTGGTGCAGTTGTTGTTGCCTTAAGTGGGATTATCTGATCAAATCTACACAGGCTTCTGTGTATTTCAGCATCTGGAGCAGACACTGCAGGCTTTCTTTAGTAGTCACTGAAGACATAGTCAACATAGCCTATGGCATTAAAAAGCATTAATTTCCTCCTAAGGTAAGTATGTGTTAGTTCTGCTCTGTAACTTGAACATATTAAAAACCACATGAAATATCAGACATATTATTATCTCAGTATTTACCCCTTAACAAAATGATGAAGTGTTAAAATCCAACAGGAAGGCTGCTCTTTAACACTGCAGACAGAGTTTGCTAAGGATAGTCTGGAAACATAAACCAGCTCTTTGCAGAAAGAAGAGGAATCTGTTCTTCTCTTCCCTGCTATAATGTCCGTAAAATCCAATTACATTTATAACTTTGCATTAAATTAAATATGTTATTTTATACAAGCACTTAAAAAAGTCTACTAAATATCCAGTAAGTTTTCTTTATTCCCTTGTTAGCAGCTGCCATGGCACCAGGACTCACACAAGAATGAAAGTGATTTAGTGCGTTGATTTGCAGTTGGCACGGCCCCCTGTTCTCAAACAGAACTGATTAGCTTAGCAGGAAAGTGCCATTTACTTTTTATTGTGTTTCTTTCCTCCTCATCTCCCTTCAGTGGCTGCCAAGAGGAACAGAAGAGCCGTAACCTCCTGAGCAGGTTGCTTACTTTCTTCAGCTCCAAATTCTGCAATTCTGAGGACTAATTTGTCTGGACAGTGCTGTAGTATCAATACAGATGCCAGGGTTACTGCTTTGGTGTACGGAAAACAGGTCCCACTGAGCTCTTTCAGGTTCTTTCTCTACAAAATTAACCCTGACTATGAGAATCCCCTATGTGTCCAAAAGTGCCATCTAAAACAGGATTTTAGATGGTTTTTCACCATTTACTGGTAAAGCTAATAGGACAGCAAGGCAAAATGTCTAGCTGGGAAGGTTTCTCTTGAGTATCTCACCTTTGCTTCGTAAACTGACTGTAGGGCTTGTCCTCTCATACATAACATTTGAAAGACTCTGTACACCCTTCTGCACCTCTGATCTTCCATATATTTATTGAAGCTGCTGGGGAAACTCTTGATTCTCCAGTTAAAAGTAAAGATTTTCTGCAGTGCAGAATGACCAGCAGCTGCAATAAAACCGTGGGGGTCATTGAATTAGCAATTATTTTCCCTTGAAGACCAATTCATGACAAAAGTTCAGTTTGCTTTGGCTAAGACTCCATCATTTCAGGGGTCAGATCCTTAGCTGGAGTGATTATCTGTGGCTTTATTGAACTCCATGAACATACATGGAGTCATGCCAGCTGAGGTCAGTGGAATAACACTGTTTCAAACCAGTTAAGGTTCTGATCCCATAAACTCGTCATGACTATTCAGTCTCATTAGTCCTTTACAGTTCTCTCTCAAACTTGTCAAAAATTCAATGATGCCAAATCTTCTTAGGGGTATTAGATATTTCCAAGTCTGTTTCTACTAAGAAATAATAAGAAAAAATCCAAAAGGAAAGGGTGGGAGGCTGAAAACCTGGTTCAGAGTTATTTCTGGAAACAAAGATTAAAAGATGAAGAGGGGAGGGAGAATCTCCTTCCTACTTTCTGGCTGAAATTCACTCTATAATATTAATCCTTTTGGACTCTTTACAGTTAGTAGAGATGAAGAGGCTAATCTCTGTCTCTTCTACACTGGAGGCTCCATTAGTTCTACTAAATAGCTGGTGCAGCACCAGAGAAAGAAGTACATACGCATTTACCTCCCTTCTCCTTTGATCTCGGCAAGACATTATAAAACAGCTCCCATATTCTGTTCTTTCATTTTAAAATGCAAAGCAATCTGCAACTTTCTTCCCTCTGGCACAGGAAATCCTGGTGAGGAGAGGGGCCCCTTGCTAGAAAATGTATAGCTCACACTTTTCAAATGTATCTAACTCCGTTAGTCATGTGAATTCAGTCTCTTTTATTCCCTTGTATGAACCATCTTTCCTCCTTCCACAACAACAAAGAAAATCCTCTTTTCTGGTAAAGCAGGAGTTATTCGAACTTCACTGATTCAAAAGACTGCAGTATCTGCCATAGGTAATGAACTCCTGGCAAACCAGGGGTGTGCTGACAGAGCAACATGACCACAGTCCTCTCCTAAAACACCAGAAAAAAAAAAAGCTACCTCTTTGCAGGACTTAAAAGTCTGTCAGCAAAAACTTACTGTCTTGGTGCTGTATGCCATTTGTTTTGCCACTAGTGGCAAACTTTAATAATCATGAGTTGAATTTTAGGATAAAATGACTCATGCCTTAAACTCCACTGATTGCAAAGGGATGTGTACCTGGCTCAGATATAGAAGTAAACATTTGGTCAGGTAAAACCAATGTCATACATCTGGTAATCCACAGCTCTGTCACACCTACATCTGTGAAATATCCTCCTTGCCTGTATTCTGGGTTTTCTTCCTGTGAAAACTCAGACAAAAGGTGACAGAAGAAAGGAGAATAATGGCCCCAGAGTGTAGACAAAACATGGTGTCAGAAAGTGGCTGAGGGTCACACCCACAGTTGTATGGCATAGAAATATAGATAGAGGTACACACTTGTGGCCTCCAAAGTGGATCCTGTAACCCAGTATCAGAACCTAGGAGAATTACTTAGGTTTGGAGAGCATCACTCATCAGATACCTCAAAAAGGGACACGCAGGTGACAGACTTCTTACTGTGGTTTTCATGAATGTATTCAGTAATAAACACTAAAGATTAGAGTGTATCCAAAATCTACTCCCTTCAGGGCTTAGGGAACTTGCTTACCTAAGGGAACTTACTTGGTTACTGGGAGGGACCGCTTCAGTTTGGGAATTTTTTCTGAGCACTGATGTCCAAGCCCTGTCTTTCCAATTGGTGGGAAATGGGAGCAAGAATCACATTCTTTTAAAATGGAGTTACTGTGGATGACAGTGAGGGTAGACCCTTGTACCCAGGTGACACAGTCACTGCATTTATGCAGAGCAGAACTTTGTCTGGACTAATAGGCCTGGAAAGGCTGTGGGCAGGGTGGGAGAGCCCATCAGTGCCCTCAGGGACCATACAGTCAGCACACTGTTAGCACAGTCTGGCTACCTGCACATGCAGTTCCACTTTTATATATATTTAAATGCTGTTCTACACACATTTAAACTTTTAAATTTGACTAGCGGGTTTTCAGGATAGGAAAAAAACCCAGTAACAGATATTTACCAGTAATCCTGCTCTTCCCCACTGCCACTGGAAGGCACTAATGCATCCAAAATACCAGTCCTTGCATCAAACACACACTTAAGGACTATGCTCAATGAGGACTCATTGGCTTCCAAGCCTTTTGGTTAAAATATGCTGGGTTCTGATCCACAGCAGAGACTCTGAACTGCCATCATGTGACTTCCCTGTGACCACCCTGCAGCAGAGCCGGGGGCACAGGAACACAGCCACCCCCACTGGCACTGGATCACTGTCCTGAGCACAGCCCTTGGCTGGTGGGTGGCAGTGAATGGGCCCCCAAGGAGCTGGCATGCTCCTGATGGCAGCAAGTGCCAGAGAAGCTCAGGCTGCTATGGGGCTCATCTGAGAAGCCCTGATGGGCCAGTCTGTGGCCTCACATCCTGCAGGTGGATGGTTCTTTGTTGCAGTGCTACACATAAATGCTAGGCCAGTGTAGCAAAAGAATACTTCTAACCTCAGTCTTCACTATTAGAGCAAATCAGAGCTGTGCTCTGATTTGTTCAGTTTTGTGGTGTTGTTCAAATGCAGAATCCGGGACAGGGGGATATATTTGGGGGTCACATCTGTAGTGCCATGGCTAAAGACCAAGATATTACAACCATATATATTAACTTTTCCAACGCATTTGATTGTCCAAGGCTATTCAGAATGTCCAGGAGCATTTGAGCTAAGAAAACTGAAGCACTTTGGCCTCGGCTGAGCTTCAACAGATAGATTTGCTTCATATTTGTTAACATAAGTGGCCACAATGGAGAGAAGGAGAAAGAAAAGGTGACAATTTGTCTCCAGAAGCAGCCACACAGTAAATCTCCAGTGAAGAGTTTTATGGGAAAAGGTCGATTTCCACTCATCTGCTTCCAGACCTTACAGATGGTTATCAGGATAAAGGTAATTATCTAACACTGGTGATTTAAATACAAACAACACAATCATTCATTTCCTTGGCCCTGAGTGACAAAACTTCAGAGGCAATGTGACCTCTGCCACTTCCACAAATGACTTACTAGCAAGAAATGAACTTCTCCAATTCAAAAAGAAATGGAGAAAAACAAATCCATATCTTCCCTCCTCAAAGGGACAAGAAGATCATATAGTCATGCTCCATATGGCCCTGACACCATCAGGTGGTTTAGGCAGTAGATTGAGGTCTGTGTCATTGATATGTGTAGACCTCAAGACCTGTCTAGCTCATGTCTACTGCTGAGAGAGCAATTTGTATCTAATTTGCTCAGTAGTTTTTCTGTTTGTATCAGACTTTGGTTTTTCCAAATATACTTGTCAGTAGAATTTGCTCAAATGCACTTTGCAAACATATTTTAGCTTATGCAAACTATTTGTTTTGACTGCTCACTACTCGTGCTGTGTAACCAGCTACCTAAGGCAAACTGCAGTTTTTCACTGGTTTTGTAGATGACTGATCCCTGAAGTGCCCTGAACTCCTTTTGCAAATCTCTGCTGTAATCTGTCTCCAGTCAGTCAATAAGGTTACCAATAGCTATTTTTCAGTCACATAAGTGCCATGATCTCCTGTCTCTTAACAGATATGCTTAGTGTCCTGACAGAAATTAAAACAGAGATGGAAGTGATTTGCACACACAAAATGAGTTGGAAAAGGAACATTTTCATGATTCTTTTTAAGCCAGACATATTTAAAATGTAAAACTTACTTCCAAATCTCTTAATAAACTAATAAAAAATGCAAATCCTTGCTTGCAGAATTCTTCATTGAAAATAAGCACAATAAAACTTCTAAAATGGTTCCATCTTTGCTTGCCATATCACCTATCAGAGTGCTGATATCACTGCTGCTGAAGAGACCTGGATGTCTGGACTGCACAACTACACCCACAATTTGAATCCATTGGGTAAGTTACAGCAACATTCCAGTTTTTTACCTTGCAAAATGAGGTGTGATTGTTGTTCCTGATGAACAGCAGTGGACACACTTTCCTAGAGAATAAATCCAGAGTGCACCACAGGACTAAATCACCATCTCTTGACTGCCCCCGAGCCTTTCATCTGGTCAGCTTGATGCTCAGCACAGTAATGGCTGAGGTTAGAGGAGAGGAACCCCACTCTGGCTGTTTTGACTTGTAACAGCTCCCAGTGCCAGGCTGATAAAAGCCTCGTGGGTTACTACAGAGGTGGCCCTGCATTTATTTGCAGACACCCCCATGGAACAAGTGTGTTGTTTTTATGGTCAGCACGGATTTAAGGAGTGAACGGCAGAGGAAATCTGACTGCTAATGACACATCTGTGGGCAAAGGTGCCACAGCCTTCAGAGTGCAACAGAACAGGGTTCCCAGATGTGCATCACTTGTGACAGCCTCATCAACTCAATGAAGTCCCAGGCACCTCTTGGGGCCATGTTTATTTGTGACAACCTGGTTAGAAACATGTTATAGATCAGAGTATTTTGCATTTTTTAATGGCCAGGCTGGGGTCACATGCAAAGGCTTCCACCCTCTTGCAAATGTCAAAATCTGACTCAGACTGGACATAAGCCAAACCACCTTGCCATGACTCCCTGTGGGAACACAATTACATGTGGCAAAACTAGAAAAAATAAAGATATTTGACCTAAAATAGGTAGCATGTATTTTTGTAGAGGAAGGTCATTTGTTGCTGTTATTTTGAGTACTCTGCTGACAGAGGCTTCTCTGTATCAATCTATTTTCAATGCTTCTATCTATAGCTCTTTGTGTAGATTTGTCCTTTCAATGTGCACTGTTGTCAGTGGAAAGATACTGTAAACTGGTTTTCAAGGTGTGACTCAGAAAAAGCTGGCAAAAAGACGCTCTGAAATTTTCAAAGCAGTGTTGTGCACATCTTCAGTTTGAATGGATATGCATGCAATCCTCTTGTTTGGCAAATCTCATCCACAAACTGCCTCCCACCTTCAAAACAGAGTCAATGTCATCCAAAAAGGTTTTAGCGCATGACAATGATTCCCAACTCTTGAGGACAGCCTTGCATCTCTGTTATGGCTCCTGTCTATGAGAGAATGTGCATATACATCAATGTAGGTATGTATGTTTGCATACATACAGACATACATTTACAGGAACCTTTGTGATTTTCCAAACACAGGCACCAAATTTGTCAGACAGAGCCTCCAAGCACTTAAACACACAGAGGAGCCACCTACACCTCAGAGTTCTTGGCATCCAGTTAAGACACTCATGAAACAGGGTTCTCCATGTCCAAGAGAAAAATCTTCATATAAGGCTTAAAAGACTCACAGGTTTTTAAAATCATTATGGTGAGGCTTGTAGAAAAGAAATCAAGGACGGAGATCTGGAGGGAGGTAGATCTAGATCAATAGTGGCTTTATAAGGAGTAGCACAGAATATATGTTTAGAAAGAAATCCCATTATGATTTAAGATGCAGAACTATCTCAGATATTGCCTATAAGCCCATCTAAAGAATAGGATTTACTGGCTCACAAGGATGATTTTCTTTTTGCAGGTCTGCTCTACACTATTATTGAAAGAACAAAAAATATCATACCTTCTCCCAAAACAATTTTGTGGAGGGAAAGGAAGGTTTCCTTCCATTCTTCCCTATTTCTTACTGCTGCCCTGTTCTGACAGGTTGCTCAGGAGGACGATGGGGATTTACTGTTTGCTCTGTGGCACACAAAAAAGCATTAAAATAAAAAATCCTCATGTAAATAATTGCATCAATTTTGCAATCAACCAGAAAACAAACAAACAAAATCCGGTGAGGCCAACACTGAATGTACTAATCTTGCCAATGCTCTCTATAATTAAATCAATTTCACCTTGAAATCTGGCATTCATTATAATATGGAGCACCTCCAGGCTTTAACATTTTAGTTTGTTTTTATGGACCTAGCTAGAACAGAGGTTTGTACATGAAATATATTCTAGTCCTTTGGATTCTGATCCATGTAGCAATTATTTTATGCTGTTTATTTGTTACATATTAGTTGTCTCTTGTTTCTGTTCCTGCACCTGTATGACTTAGGAAACACCTCAGTGCATCTCACTTGGCAGCAAAATCCATCACAAAGTCATTGATATCAGCAAACTAACAAAACCCAAGTAAATCCGAAATTTGTGTTTGCACTCCACGAACACAGCACTGAAGAAATTTGCTGCTGTTGTCCTCTAGGCAGTGATAGAGTAAAATTTTAAAACAGTTCTCAATCTCAACACTAACATTTCAGATCTCCCTCCTTCATAGAGGGGCTCAGTTTACAGGTGGTGCCTGACAATATCCTGAAAAACTTTTGATATTTTTCTGGAAACTGATTTACATAAACTAAAAGTGAAGCACCAAAACTTACATGCAAACCCCTCATCTTTGCCCTTAACTTCAACATGAGAAATGGATCTCAACTTCCAACTTTAGGAAAATGCAGACCTTATTTTAAACTTTAGACCTTACACCTATGTAATTCAGGCTTCTTAGTCAAAATCTAGTCTGGTTCTAGTACCAGTCTGGTTCCTCACTTAAATTTAAGTCTCGCCACTTGGGCCTAGCTTTAATTTAAATACTGAAGATTTATTCTGGCATCAAGTAGTTTCAGCTAAAGAGATTTGTACTTGAAATGCATCCGTTCAGCATTGGTACCGTTAATTTAGTGGTGATATATATGTGTTTGTGGGCACAGTGACCTTTAATAGCTCCTCATTATGTTTGCAAATAGTTCTTGTTATCTGACTGAATGAATTATGCTGAGCATTGTTATGGCTCAGATAACCTATGGAAACTAGTTATTTTTCATGGTATGTTAAATGTTAAAACTAACAAGCAGTTAGTTAAGCATTACACTGGAGACTATCATCATGTCTTACAACTTGGAACATGCACTTTTAAGACTGCTCAGATTAAAGATGAATCAAAGCACTTCAGCTTCAGGGATAGAACTGGAGGTGTACATCCCTCCAGACAGAACTGGAGTGTAAAATCCAACACAAATTGCTTTTAAAATTTAATAATTCACAAAATCTATGGTTAAGCACAGCCTGGCTGGGATAGATAAGTAAAATAAATACCGCAAAGTCAATTTTTAATAATCTTTGCCATGAAATTTAAGCACAAGAGAAAACATTTCACAATCAAGTCAGAAGCTTTTTGTAAATGATCAAATGAGAATTTTATACCCCCTCACCTACCAATGCAAAATACATCCAGTTTATCCTTTAGTCCTCACAGCACACTCCTAGATTCCTTTGTTTCAATGCCTTTTAATTCTAAGAGAGCTTTTATTGTAACCCTTTTTTAGAACTGGAGTTATTTACAACAACCTCAGAAGAAGATAGATTCTGCCGCCTCTTCTTTGCTGGTGAATTGGTGCATCAAATGCAGTAACAGGAAATAATGTAATTAGTTCTTGTGCTAGTCTGGTAACAAGTGGTCTGGTATATTTATCTAATTATTGAGACAACACATTTACAACTGAAGGGATTTTGTTATAAGAGGTTTATAATACTCTGATTTAGGCTGATCTTCAGTCTCTTAATGCCAAGTAAAAACTGGCCTTCAAGCAACATTTTTGTATGATGAAGAATAAAATCCCAGATGGATTATGACAAGTCTGTGTTGTCCTAAAAGAGAAATCAAAACGAAAAGCTGAGAAAATTAAATGGCAAGGATAATATATCTATGCACACTCGTTTGGGGGAGAGAGAAAATGTGAAGATTTGTACATATTTTATGCATCTGGAATCAGTATGCTAACATGCTGTTTATGCTAAGAGGTGTGCCATCTGTAAGGAATAAAGAAAAGGGAGAGATTATACTATATTATGGGGAAATCATATTTTGACTTTATTATTATGGCTGTGGCTATTTTATGAAAAGGAGGTGGATTAATAATTGTCTAACCAACCAAAAAGGAAGGAGAAAGCAAAATGGATTTTTCAGAGAATATTTCTCATGCAATAATAAGGGGCTTGTGCAACAGAGCAGAAGGAGGAAGGGAGGGCAGGGACAAGAAAAGGAGACTGAGTCTCATGGTAGGAGAGAGGGGAGAGCTTGGGTGTCTGCAGAGCTGAGCATGGCTGCAGAGAGAAGGGTGAGTATGCATCAGCAGCCACAGGCAACATAACCACAGGCAGAAGAGGTCCTCTGGTGTCCTGGACTTCGGCAAAGAGGATGACAAAGAGCCACACGACTTTGCTGCATGTCCCCTAAGCACAGCTGCCTCCTGGGGTGCCTGGGCATGGGCAGAGGAGAGGCAGGACAAGGGATTGCTGCAGTGCAACCCTCAGTGCTGATCAGGAGGGGATCCTGAAGTCAGGTCTTCATCTGGGATGGGATGTGGGCCAAGGTGGCTGCATTCTCTCACATCTCTCACATCTCCATGTGAGGCCCAGGGGACCAGGACTGGTCAGGACACAGGATAAAGATGCTGGGAGTCAAAAGTGGGTTCCTGAGTAGAAAACTATTAGAAAATTAATTTTTGGTAGGTAACTGTAGGGAAAACACACAGTCTTTCAATCTATGGTAAAGGAGCTAAAAGCTACTAAAGCTCAGCCCTACACTGAGGATCTGGACCAGACCTCCTGCTCTTTTTATTTATGCTCTCTCATTATAGATATTTGGCACATGCTATTGCACTTCCTCCCCAGCCGCCCTGCTCATACTCCGGGCCAGAGGCTTTTTGTTCTGAATGGAAGGACAACCCTCACAAAGGGCCCTTTTCCTGAGAGATATTGGTTTCATTTACAGTGAGCTAGAAATGCATGTGCTGCCATGCCCTGGGCCTTTCAATCACCCGCCAAGAGCACTCACTTTTCATTGTTTCCATTTTAGCGCTGCTCTTGCAGCTGCAATTGCAGCCACTTTGAATTAAATCTGGGTTAACAGTCTGAGGACAGATAAGCCCCAAGAGAGGAAATGATGTAAATCCAAACGGCAATTCTTTAACCTATTGCTTATTATGACAGGCTGGAAGCCCTGCTTGCGATTGGAAGCAAAGTGCATTTTTGCAGTCTATTCTCATATGCATAAACCTTTCTCTTGGAATTTGCATAATTTTTCAATTAATCACCAGGACAATACTCTAACTCCTGAACATCCCTCTCCCAGGCATTTAAGGTATTCTTGCTAATATAAAAGCTTTAGACAATGATGATGAGACCAAGACATGGCATTTTCTATTTATTTCACATGTAAAACCCCGTCTAAATGTTTACTGTACCTTATACTCCACAACAAGTGCATCACTGATTACTGAAAAAGCACAGATGGGATGTAGACAGTTTTTCATTCCTTGTTCCATATGACAGAACTCAACACATCTGGTATGCTATGAAAAGCATCTTTACACTAATTTGTTTGTCAGTATCTATTGAAAGGACTATCTGTCATCCTGTCGTATTTTGGTTACCCTGAGATGGCTGAAGACAAGACTAGTCACAAATTGCAACTGCTGGCCACTGGGGAATAACTGGTAGAAACCAGCAGCTGTTCCAAGGATCATCAGTGGTGGTTTCTTTTTTTCTTTTTTTTTTTTTTTTTTTTTTTTTTTTTGCATTTTATAAGTGGAAATTTCAGTGCAATCTCTCCTCAGACATTTTATGTTTGCAAGAAGAAATCAAATCACTTGAGCAACCCACAGTTTGTTTGTCCTTGCTGTCTATGTGCACATTTCCAATCTGTTTCTGTAGCTGGCTGGGTTTTCTTAGACTGGACAGGAGTGATGCAGGGGGCAGAAAAAGCACATACTGCTGGTGTACGTGGGGTGATCTTAACAATCGCCTTTGGATGCTACATTTTTTATGTCAGGAACTGGACCATAAATACTTTGGTTTGTCAGGGAAAAGTAAAGTTCCTACAGGAACCTTGGTGTTTATATGGGTTAATCAATAAAGGTTGAGAATGTTTGTTCCCATAGTTCTTCATGCTGATCATCTTCTTGAAAGACAGCCCAGTGATTTATGATTTGTTATGTTTATTTTACCTCATCTCCTTGCCAATGAATCAAAATGTTGGATGTCATTTCTTTTCCAGTCTTATTGTTGTACTTTCTTATTGTAAATGCTTTATTGCATTAAATTCTGATGGTGTGGCTAATTTAAACAATTTTTCATCAGTCAAGACCTGTTCTGGAAAGAGAGTACAGATCTGACTGAAGGTGTGAATTTCAGATTCTTATAATGGTTGAGTGATATATATGAAGAACTTTCAGAAATATAAGACAGCCTATGAAACACAGTAGGAAGATTCCTATGACGATTCAATGGGCATATAACTTCCAGAAATACTGGACTGAACTGCTTGCATTTAATTAAGTATTCATGCATTCTTATAATTAATCTGAATGATCTGCAATATAGCAGCATAACTTGCACTCAATGCCAACCATTTCAAAATAATGAAAATACTTTTCAGCTTAATGACATACAACCCTTTGAAACTGCTGATCTGAGTAACAAGCCATAGCTTGTTTCTCCAGTAATATGAAAGGAACAACCAGCACCTTATCTGAATGGGAACAATAATAACATCATGTGTGTTTCCCAGCTCTTCACAATATTCTGAGTGTCTAAGTTGAGCTCCTAAGCTTTGAACACGAGTTCCACATGAGTTCTGCCTAAAATTAATACTGTGTTGTGATCCAGAGTACTCTCTGATTGTCCTTATTCTTTCACTCTGCTAATTACTGAAATACATATGAAAGATTTAAACCAAAATCAGGAGGGCATTGAGTGACAGCTAACAAAACTAAAGATGCATCATGATCCTGACTATGCCTATTTGCAAGAAGGTCCCCCCACTGTGGCTGGACATATTGGGCCCAGAACTGGCATTTGGATGTGATGGAAGAGGATGTTCCTCCCTCCTGCCAACACCTAAATTACAGCATATGAGAATACTGCCAGTGTGTCTTGTGTCCTTAAATCCATTTCATGTCTCTAGGGTACGCCAGACATTTAGCTTGCTATGGAAAAAAAATCCATAAATCAAGCAGGTTTGTAAACCAGAATAGATATGCTGAGGGAATCCTTAAAAATTAAGACAGCCTTTCATGACTGCAAAGCACATTTTGAGCTGAATAATTTGAGGACTAAACAGCCCATAATGTAGCTGGTTTCGCATAAAGTATAATTTGATAATGAAGTGTTCTCACACAATTTAGGCTTTTCAGATGGCTGCTTAAACACAGAGGTGTAGCGTGCACTAAATGAGATTATGTTCTAAAAAATGGTTGCAATGAAGGCGTAGCTGCTGTGGGGAGCAGCAGTATGGTGAGGCACCTTGCATTCATATAAAAATTAATTTCTTGTAACACTCAAAACAAACCAATTGCTTTGACTATTTCCTCTTCCACCCTGACATTAAAACTGAGTTTCTCGCTTTTTGGTCTTGGCTTGAAAATCAGCTTTGAACCAGCAGGATTCAGATTGGATGAGGTTGATAGGGATCTCTGATGACTGTCTAGCCCAGCTCCCCTACTCAAACAGGAGCAGGCACAGTAGGCTGCCCGGGACCACAACCAGTTGGGTTTTGGGTATGTCCATGGGTAGGGGCTCCAAAACTAAAGCTGGTTCAAGCAGCAGCAGCAGGTGTCCAGAAAAAAGTATTGTGGGTCTGAGTCAGAGGTTTTAGCAGATAGCTAATAGAGAAGAACTGCACAAGGCTGTAAGTGGAACAGAATTTTTTTGCCTTGGCTCTCTGATTTCTATCCACTAATTTAAGAGAGATCTTCACATAGGAAGATTATATTTCCCCAGGTTTTTAGCAGGGACATATACCAGAAATAAATTCTTATCTCATCTGAGAACCCCAGTGGAGTAGCTGGAACCCCAGGAACTCAGTAACTTCGCTTTTCTCCTTCACTCTTTACTCTGAAGGTCTTTCTGTTACAAATCCCATTTCTGTAGAACTGCAAAGATTTGGAGGGAATCCGATGAGCTTTTACTAGGAGCCTTTCTGTATGTTTTACATTCAGTGAAACAGAAAATCAGAGTCAATTTAGAGAGAATTTGACTGATTTTGCTTACAGTCAAAGCCAAACCTAGACAGCACAAGCCAGGCACCTGAAAGACAACCCAATTTTAGAATAATCTGATTTAAACTTCATAGGACATGTTAAGTCTGGGCAGATTTTTTTTCCCCTGTGTCATACACTGACTCCATCAGGGTCAAACAAATAAAACTTCATTTGAAAATTCCTTACTTGTCTGTTTCTGTTTGCCTTAGTGTAAAATTGATGTGACAGAGATTTCTGAAAACCCTTTCTTCCTGCAGGGATTAATTCTGGTGGTACTCTGTGTGTGTTAGGTTTTTTTTTATAATCTCTGCTGGCTGTGAAAAAGGACTATAACATCTATGGAAATGACCATGCCCTTTGCTTCTGTCAGTTTTCAGTCAATATAGAAAGTCAAAAGTACCACAGACTGAAAGAGGTGCATGATGGGAGAACTCAATGTCAGATTTTTATTTTCTTTTCAAAACTGCCACATTACTGCAGTGTCCTACTTCACTGCCACCTTCACTCTTTTAGGCCAAGCAAAAGATGGGAGACCTGGGAGATGAGTGGGGAGTGTACAACAAGAAGAATCGATCCAGAACTGTTGAGCCGGACCTCTGAAGGGGTTATATCCTGAACGTTACTCCCAGGTTTACCCTGAAGCGGCGTTTGAATGCATGTTGCAAGAGGCAGCTGTACATACCAGCAAGAAGGGATGCAGAGGCTGGCTCTGCCTGCCTCTACTGGCATGGCCATCCAGAAAGGCTCTAGGCAGTGGCTGGTGGGTTTTCACTCTGCTCATTGTGTCTCCTTTCTTGACTGGGTGCATGTGTCCTGTTGACCAAATCAATGCCAGCTAAATTGGCTGCAATGATTTATTAACCATGGAAAGCCAGGGAGAAATGTTAAGTTCACTGCACCAATCAGAATCTCTTTTGAGCTAACATCAGTTTATGGCAGATAAAAGTCCTGAAAACTCTCAGCACCTTTTATGAATGGAATGAATACTTTCAGGCAAATATGAGCTGTTCTGCTGAAGTCACGTACGTTTACGAAACATCCATAAATATCCTGAAGGTTGGCAGCACCAGGACACAACTACAAGCCACCAGCAACTTTCATAATAATGATTGCTATTTTTGAGAGAAGCATGAGACCTATTTTGGAAGAAGCTTTATGTGTTCCTATAGTTTAAGATTTTTCTCCCTGCCTCAGAGATCACCTACGAGCTACCTAGGGCTGGTATTTGCAATCCCATTTAGCATTTGATAAAGGCAGGTGAAAAATAAGCCACAGTAGGTAACACTTGGCCTATTCTATTAACGTGTGCACCATAGATGACAGTCTTCAAAGGAAGGTACATGTTGATATCACATTCCCTAGGTTGTATCTCTGAACCTGGGGGATGCTGACCCTGTGGTTTCTTATATGGAATGTAACACACAGGCACTTAAACTTATTCTGCTCCTATGACTTCCATGTGCTTCTTTGGGACTGCCACATCCATGCCTGGGCGATTTTGCTATGGTCTTTATGGAAATGGTTAAATTGTTAAGGTTTAAGGTTCTTATGAGAGCAGCCACAAGGGAACATTGTCCATATCAGAGCTGACATGAAATTTGTTAGTGATAACAGTGTGGACAGGCTTTTGCCATCTGTCAAGACAGGTATGCTGGTGGGAAGTAACACTTCATTTGCAGCTTCCAAGACTGTCTATCTTAAATTGTAATGGCTTTGAGGAGGTAAAACATCAGTGCTGGAACTCTTAATGCATCCAGGTACATCTAAATTTCCCCTGGGGATGGGATGACTTAACTGTCATTTCAAGTTTTATATTCTTCCTTTAAATCAGGTATTTCATTTAAATAAAAAGGTTCTATATTCTGGGATGGAAATGCAGCTGCTTGAAGTAGCCCTGCAGCATGTTGATTTATTACTGACTATATACTCCTTCAAGGAGAAGATTCCTTAAGAAGGCATTCCACATCCCGCTCCGTATTTCTTGCTACATAACATTTTATATTAATCTCACCATATCTACATCCATGAAATTTGAGAAAAACATGGAAAATAAGGTAATTACATATTTGGATAAATACATTTGCAGGATTTAATGCTCTGTATTCACATGAATAAACTACTCAACTGTTTGCTGTAAGAGATGTTAAAAGTAAAGTTATATCTCTGAAATGGATTTTTTCTGCATAAACTGAGAAATGAAAAGTCTCCACTTCTACTTTTATGAAACTCTATCTAGGTGTCACTAAAACTAGGCTTAGGATGTACCTTAACCCCCCCCCCCCCCCCCCCAACAAATTCTGAAGGAAAACCATTTATTTTTGCTGAGTATTTGCGTTTGCTTTTTATGAAAAGAGCACTCCCAGCTGCACTTTTTCTGTTAAAATAAAACTTGAAGGCCATAATGTTATGTACCTTTGTATGATCATGGCTTCCAAAGGGTTATTATGCAGTAAAATTGGATGAATTCTCCCAAGGATGGCTCACATAACACTTTTCACCGAGACTGGCTTTGTCCATGCACAAACTTCACTTTATAAATTCCAACAAGCACACACAGAGCAAAATCTATCTTTGTATGGAATGAGTGCAAGTCCCATAGCTGGAGCTCACATCAATTTTTAAGGAAGTGTCTGTCCTAACAGTTCCACTGTTGCTAATGCGCAGTCAAAATCTTGTTGAACTGAACTCCAACAGTAAACCAGAGATGGGCACTGCTGGTGGAGTATGGCTCTCTGAAGAGAAGAAAGGAGGAGAAAGTTTTCTAAGACTACATACCTACAAAGTATGTATCCATCAGTGTTGCTGTGACGGATACAAGGTGGATGCTTTTTTATCTCAAATTGTAAATACATTTTGCTCAAAAAGATCCAGCTATGCTGAAGCAAAGGTTGCACAGACTCATAAACTTTTACATGGTTTGGCCATCAGGGAAGGACCATGAGCCACAGGATCTTGAATATAAGTTAGATATGGACTGTTGGGACCAAGAGACATCTAAATAAATACCTGAACCTGAACTATGTGAATACTCCCTAATGCCTAAAATTGTTCCACAACAGAATGTTCTACCAAAAATCAAGCTACAGGCTGGGGTACTAACTATCTGATTGCTATTTTGTGCAGGATGGTGTCACACTTTGGGACACGAAAGAATGAGGCAGGCAGCAAGAAGGTCAGCAGGAAAATTCTACATTTAATTTTCTGACTTTATCTTATATACAGTTCTTTCAGAAGGCACAAGATTGGCTACATAGGTTGCCACTTCTTTGACTTTGTTGGTGAAGACAACTATCAGTCACTTTTCTCCCCCCAGAGGAGAAATATATAAACAAAAAGACAAATTCTAAAAATATACATTGTTTTCTTGAAGCTGCGTGAGAACAAAATGCAAACTCTGAAAAGCAGGCAAAGTTGAGGTGACAGGATGGTGCCACTGTGTCTCTTAGTACTGCTCAGGACCAGGAGACAGAGACTGAATTAGAAGGAAAATCCACTAGTTCTTCTTGGACACCACTTCTTTCCTTTCTTGTTTTGAAGGAAACACTGTGCAAAAGAAATGAACAGGGATGGCAGATGGCTGAATGTGATTTCTCACGTGGGGCAGGCACAGGATTCACTGCTGGATCCCATTTTTCTCCTGGGAGGAGAATTCATGCAGTTAAACAAATGACCTCAGATTTTTCTGCAGCGGGGCAGTTTGAAATCCATGCTCATATATAATAAGAAAAGCTAAAATGGGATACAGGCCGTTAATAGCATCATCAGCTCAGTGAAATCAGGGAGCCATCCTTACTGCTGCACATGAGCACAGAGTGGTCTGCTTCCAACAGCAACCTCAGAGAACAGCCTTGCTTTAAATAAATAACAAAGCTTTTTCAGTATTATCAAGCTGCTGGGTTTTGAATATGTCTGTACAACACAATGGTCTGGGATGTATCAACTGTTACTGCAGGATCAATATTATAAAAGAATTCCTTCCCTGCTCACAGCAAAGTCTATTTTGGCTTGAAAGCAGCCGAATGGTTGGAGAGAAACATAACTTAAACAAACTTTAGATTCCTAGCTGCCATTTTAAATTAACGATCTGATTTTAACTAAATCACTCTTTTCACTTTCACCTGGAGACCTGAATTTAAAATCATAATATCTCCATGTAAAAGCTAGTTGTTGGAATAAGGCCAGGCTATTTCTAAGATAAAATGTTGTTATACCAGTGTGCTAAGATGCAATTTTCTCCTTTTATTGCCTGAGCAAGAAAAAAAATTAAAAAAGATAAATGAGATACAAATTCCAAACTAAATGTGTCTCTAATCAGGTATTTCTGTAACAAGATGTATTCTAGCACAGTATATATTGAACCATGGTATTTTAGGGTCAATATTCAACATACTTTATGCATAGTATTAACAAAATATGGTGTATTGAAATAAAAAAAAAGGTTTTTTATTGCTGTGAACACAGGCCAAATACTGCAAAATGCTGAATAGAGCAGACATTACAAATGTTACATCTATTCAGAGCTTTAAAGAATAAAACAACTCTCTACGTGGTGTGACAGCCTGGTTTTTAAGATTACTTGGTGGCGTCAGTTGAATCCCTGCAACACACAAACTGTCAAGTCTACCAGACAAGTATGGGTCTGTATCCTTGTTACCTGGTTCCATTTGTTATAGAGCTGTTAATAATATCCATCCCATACATCACTTTTTCCAAATGGGTAGGGGAGGGACTCTTTCTGTCTATAGAAATTCAGAAGGATGTAAAATGACATCCCTCCCTTTTTGTGCACAGTTTATATTATTTGCTTTTCATAGTATGGATCCTATTATATCTCTTACAATAAATTGCTTTAATGAGTGGTTTTCTTTCCAGTTACTTAAAAGGGCACATGCAGAGCAAGTTAGTACTTCTGTAAAATGAGATGGGTAATTTTAGGAGAGGCTGCTGCTTGTAATTTACTGTTATTATACAATTCTTAATTTTATAAGACATGTCAGATAATAAATCTTCATTTGCATTCATATCCTCTGTCTCTGAATTTGAAGAAGCATCTTAATCTAAACAGCAGTTGAGATGATGATGATGAGTGTCTGTCTTGGACTTCTGTCTCACTTTTCCTCAAGTTTTGACCAGTGTAATTTTGCCACAGGTGAGGAAAGTGCCTTTACTTCCCTCCCATCACTGAGGAAAGTGCCTTGCTTTCCCTTCCATTGCTAAGTAGGGCAAATGGCAGGAGGTGCTCATCATGTTACAGGTCAGAAGTCATCTGGGTTGCTAGCAGGACATTTTGAGGCACTCTGGCAAACTCTACAGAGCAGAAACTCCAGTAGGAAGGCTTCCAGGTGCCCTAGATTGCAAAAAGTGATTTGGCTCATTTTCAAAAACCGCTACATAATTAAGAAATGTGCATTACAAATTGTGGAGGACTTGGATGTCAGAGACATGGATAGAAAAAATTTAATTTGCCTTCCATGTGCAGCAGGGAAAATTGTTATTTGTATGATTAAGAAGTAGAAGGGGTTATTGATACCACCATGTAAATGGTTCTTGATACCATCCAGTTAATTCTGGATATATCTCTAACCAGATCTTACATGGTGGTATCATATGGAGCAGAAGCCTCTCAGAGCCCTGCACACTATGTCCTTTAAGTTCATTGTTTTTCATTTGATTTTTGTGGGTATTTCCTTCCATGAGAGAAAAACACAAGAAATCTTGAAATGACTTAGTGGTCCGACTTAATATCAGAGCAGTTCTTTCAATGCAGGACATCATTCCCTCTCTGTTTGCCTTCAGAGGAAATACTGGACCATGTCCTCCTGACAAGGAGCAGCAACTCCTCCAGACATGGCACTGACACAAGCTGTGCCCAAAGAGATGGTCCTGTGGATTTCACAGACATCTCCCATCCACAGCTTTCTGTCCCATCTGGGCCTGGGTATTTATTGTATCATTGCCAGAACTTGACAGAAAGAGAAGCAGTTCCACTGACACAGCAGATGAGAAGATCCCCCTGAAATGTTTTAGCAGAACTCATGTCAAAAGGAGCCAGAAATGGTGGATGCACTTTTCTGAATACAAACACACATTTCCTGACAGACTAGGGGTGCCTTGCTGGACAGGTTGCAAAAAAACGCTCATGCTGAAGCACTACCTCTCCAGCAGCTGCCACAAATCCTTAACTGCACACAGGAAAGAACATACTGCTGAATACAATCACACAAGGCACAAAGGAGGGTTGGTAGCAGTCTGAATGCTCAGGCTAAAAAACTGGGATAAACTGATGTACCACCTTTCTGCTTTTGGCATGGACAAACTGCAAAATGCAGGTATCATGAACTCACCAAGCCCTGTGTGCAGTTTTTGTGAAGCTCAGAGGCCATTAGCTGAAGAAGTGTTCCCTGCCAAGGCCAGTTAGACTGTGTAGGGTATGTGGGACTTATCCTAACTTGCTGTGCCCAAATTCTGAGCCAGGCCTGGAGACGAAGGGCAGGAGCTCTGTATGCCATGTACAGAATCACAGAACCACAGAATCACTCGGCTGGGAGAGACCTTCAAGATCATCAAGTCCAACCCAACTCTAACACCTCAACTAAACCATTGCACCAAGTGCCACATCCAATATTTTTAAAACACATCCAGGGATGGTGAGTCCACCACCTCCCTGGGCAGTACTTCATCACTCTTACCATAAAAAAGCTTTTTCCTAACATCCCACTTATATTTCCCTTGGCAGAGCTTAAGACCGTGTCCTCTTGTTCTGTCAGTTGCTGCCTGGAGAAAGAGACCAATCCCCACCTGACTACTACCACCTTTCAGGAGGTTGTAGAGAGTGATAAGGTCACCTCTGAGTCTCCTTTTCTCCAGGCTAAACAACCCCAGCTCCCTCAGTTGTTCCTAACAGGGTTTGTGCTCCAAGTCCCTCACCAGCCTTGTTGCCTCCTCTGGACACGAGGCAACGCTCAAGCATCTCAACATCCTTCCTAAACTGGGAGCCCAGAACTGGACACTGCACTCAATGTCCTTCCTAAACTGAAAGGCCCAGACTGGACACAACACCCAATGTCCCTCCTAAACTGAGGGGCCCAGAACTGGACACACACTCAAGGTGTGGCCTCAGTAGTGCCCAGCACAGGGGAAGAATGACCTCCCTGCTCCTGCTGGCCACACCATTCCTAATACAGGCCAGGTGCCCTTGGCCTTCTTGGCCACCAGGGCACACTGCTGGCTCATGTTCAGCTGCTGTACTCCCAGGTCCCCTTCCTCCTGGGCACTGTCCAGCCACAGTGTCCCCAGCCCATAACGCTGCAGGGGGTTATTGTGGCCAAAATGCAGGACTCATCACATGGACTTATTAAACTTCATCCTACTGGACTTTGCCCATCCATCCAACTATTCCAGGTCTCTCTGCAGAGCCCTCCTACCTTCCAACAGATCAACACATGCTCCCAGATTAGTCATCTGCAAATTTACTAATCAAAGACTCAATTCCCTCATCCATGTCATCAATAAAAATATTGAACAGAACTGGCCCCAGCACAGACCCCTGAAGGACACCACTGGTGACTGTCCCCAGCTGGATGCAGCACCATTCTCCACCACTCTCTGGGCCCGGCCATGCAGCCAGTTTTTAACCCAGAAAAGAGTGAGAAACTTGTTTTGGCACAAAACTGAGTAGTTGATAATCTCCCACCTGGGCACAGAAGTAATCTGTAGCAGACAAGAGCTTGAAGGAGTTGTGAATTCCTTCAAAAGAGTTGAAATGACATGTGCTGATTCTTATTTCATCTTCTGGGTAATAAAAATTGGCTACATCAACAGCATTCTTGCAAATCATTAACCAGAAAATCTCCTTAAAGGAAAGTCTACTGATTTTCCATGGAGTAAACTCCTGATAGTATTATGAAACTATAAAACACTTTGTTTCTCTGCTCATGTCTTTCCAAGTCTTACTCAGACAGGCACCTTTAAAAACAGAAATATAAATCATTATAATCAAAGTAGGGAGTAATATAATATTTTAATAGTAAAATAATATCAAGAGTGCAATAAATTATATAAAAACAGCATTAGAAAGCCTATCTAAAATGTTGAATTATTATCTGAGGTGAAGCTGTAGAGTTGTAAGTTCATAAATAATAATGAAGCTTCTGTTGGTAACATAAGCAATGTTTAAACTGTAGGGTTTAAACTGTTTTTACTGAGCTTAAAAAGCTTAAAAAGAGGAAGGGCAGAGTGGAGAGGGCACAGACTCAGACAAAGCAGCTGTTATCATCCACAGGCTGTGTGGGGAATGGCAGAGTTTCCCACAATTGAAATAACAATTAAAATAACAATAAGCAAGTGAGCATACCCTGAGCCATTGATAATACCATCTCTGAACAAATCAACCCAGGAAGCCGCTGGATTCTGGAATATCTCATAAAACAAAAACCAAAGAGAACTTTCATTGGAAAACAAGCTCCCATTTCCTTTAGAAATGACCCCAAAGAACCTGACCTGCCATGGATGTCGTAATTCATGCTCACTAAGGTACAAATGGCACCTCCTTGAAGTGTCTGATTAAAAATTTAATGTTACCTCTGAAGTTCTAACCATGAGAAAAGGCCAGGCATGACCCAAGTGTTGCACTCCTGTAAGATGATGTTGCTGGGTCAAAAGAATGTGTGCTGCAAATACCAGCTGGTCCCAGCAGGATCCTGCTCCACCTGAGAGGATGATCTATCACTCTGCTTGTTCTCTAAAGCTGAAATACCTGGGGGAGAACTGTGCCAGTGCAAGAGGCTGGTAAGGCCACCTTTAACCTGTGAGGTTTTACCTGAAGTTTGTTTCCATCTGTCTCAAGGGTCACTGCAAAGTGCCACAACAAAGGATGAAGCCTTTTCTGCTCCACTTTTGCATGCCACCAAAGGATGGCTCTCCTCTCCTGCCTCCTGCTCAGCTCTGATGATTCTGAGACTGGGAGAGCTAAAAAATTCACCTGGGAGAGCTAAAAAATTCCTGTGAGGCCTTATCAGGGTATCAGCACCGTGTTTTGCTAATAAGCTTCAGATAAACTGTGCCTATAGCTTGCTGAGCTGCTTGAGCTGATAAGTGACTGCACCTGAGTATCTGAATAGCAAATATACTGTACTACTGAACACAGATCTGTTTCTAATAAATAATAGTTAAAAAAAAAAAAAAAAAAAAAAAGACAAAGGAGGGCTGAGGTAAGGAGAAAGGCTTCCCCTGGCTGGAGAATGGAGACTTAGCTCAAACTGGTGCCTCCACAAGACAGCAAACCTCATTTCTACCAAGCCTTTTGTTACTTCACTTCCACAATGGTTTTAACCAGGTGTTTCAAAAGATGATGGATGAATATATTGGCCTGCTCAACCAATGGCAAAACTGCCTCGGCTCCCACGTAAGAAGTTACATGATGCTCCGTGTGTGTGTGTGTACCTCTGTCTATTGATCTATGTCTACATAAAACATTGTTTAATACAAAAGAATGAAGTCCTGTCATGCCCTGGGTAAGAAGGTAGGGTTAAACCCACAGTAATTATAGCCCACGTAAGCCTGAGAGAAATTATATGTCGTGTTGAAGGCTGCCCTTCCCACTCTTGGTAGAAAATAGCTTGAATCTATGGATGATGGAACTTGTGTAAGGCTCATCAGTCTATCCAAACCTCTTCTAAATCGCCATCATTTAAAAGAGGTTTTGATAGACTGATGATCCACCTGAATTTTGAATATTCAACCATGCATCCATGGATGCAGACTAGAAAAGTTTTTATTCTGGAAGCAAACATCTACACTTTCCAGCTTCTCAAACTCAGTTGATTTCCCCCCTAAAAGGGAAATAATTATTAGGGAAACTTTGGTTTAGGTTAGATTAGAAAAGGCTGGACAGACTTTAAATCAGATTGTTAAAAGTTAGCGACCTTGATCTGTGCCCTCAGATGTTCTGAAAGAGGAGAGAGAGTTCATCTCCTGATAGATAAGCGGTCTTTTTAAAAATAAACACTCTGAGCAATGAGGAAGTTACTGTTGCATTTAAATTACCTAT
This sequence comes from Chamaea fasciata, assembly GCF_029207755.1. Lineage (NCBI taxonomy): Eukaryota > Metazoa > Chordata > Aves > Passeriformes > Sylviidae > Chamaea > Chamaea fasciata. The sequence goes on along the minus strand of NW_027094086.1, from coordinate 142,733,212 downwards.
TTATTTAAAGTAACCTTCAAGACCTGATATTTACTTTTGCTTGAATATAATTTATCATGAGAAAGAAGTTGCATGGTTAGTGAGAATACATGGACATTTAGCTATTTTTCCTATTTATTAGTGTAACTATTTTTATTATCATCTGTTTTGTTGACTAGCAGCTTGCCATGAAGGAAGACGCCACAGAGTATTTTAGTGTGCAAAAAGACAAGAAAGCTTAGACTGGATTTCTGACTTCAAATCTGTCTTTTATCAATAACCCAGACAGCATTTTGTCTTTGCAGAGCTGATCATTATCTGCCAAAAGAAAAGCTCCTTAAATAAAATAAAAAACTGAATATAACTATTTTTCCCTCAGCTGGCCATGAGCTTTTGCAACATTCCTTGCAATTGATGATGATACCACTCAGCAGTGACTCACAGGGATTGCTTCAGTATTTGTGATGGAATTCTATTTTCCTAAGTTGCAACAGAAGTATTCTGTGCCTAGGCAGAAAGCTTCCCACTGGAGCACCACCAGGTCCTGGAAACCTGTTTTCTTGCTTTTTAATCATAACTTCATTAATAGGGTGTCTGGAGTGATGGTGCGAAAATGAGATGGGCTGCCGGGGGCAGAGAGTGGAAGTGCAGGACCCAGCCATAGGGAGAGCACAGTCAGATTTTTCCAGTCCTTTATCACACTTGAAAATGACCAGAGAATCTTTCTGTGGTCCAGCTACTTTTTCTCTTCTGTTTTGTTCTTGTTTTTGTCATGTTGTCCATGGCACAGGTTTTGTTAATTCAATGGCCTGATACTATTTCCCCTGCCCAAGATCATGCTGTGAGAGGTTTGGCAGCCCTGAGACTGCTGGAATCGCTGAAAAAATGTGATTTGTTCCTGGGGCTCTTGGGAGCCAGGGCTGGGCCTGCTCCCTGTGGGGTTTGAGGAGGAGACTTCCCCAAGCAGGTTGATGCCAGTGGTGACTGACTGCATGTTGGCATTTGGGGTGAGGGAGAACAGGCAGAGTTTATATGACATTAGTGCTGTTGCAGGCAATCTGTATCAGCAGCCCCTACTTTTTATCTACTTTATCACTCTACTACCTACTTTTATCACTTTACATGGTGATTCTCCATATGTACACATTTGCAGTTGATGTTCCTTAGATTTTGGTTGGCTAAAGAAAAGCAGGAAGGGCTTGAATCTCTCCTCCTAGTGCACGCTAAGTTTCTGGGTTCTCTTCAGCATTCAGGCCTTCCTAAACAACAAATAATGCCTTTGGAGACACTGAGCACAGTCCTTGCTCTAGTCATTTCTTCTGTCCACTCAAAATATACAAAAGTCTGGGGACCCAGGGCAGCATCTGAACCAGTTTCTAGGAGTACGTTTGATTCCCCAACTCTATCTAGCAGCCAGCAGCAGAAGGCAAATGACACTCAGGTTTGTCTCTCAACAGTGGCTGTCAGGAGAGGGAGAGGAGAAGGTTGGTGACTATACTGACACTGGCAGCAGATGACCTGAGTTTGGGCCATAAAAACCTTATAACAGGAACTAGTGTTTAAACATGGAACCTTAAATAATTTCTGGAAAATTTCTAATCTACTTGGAAGTCAGATTTTTTTAGATCTTAAAATGTGCAGTCTGGAATAAGCTTTGAGATGGTCTCCAGGAAGGATCAAATCCATTTTCCTCTACCTAAAGTTTTTTGCTTTTGTAATGATTAAAAGCACTCCCATTTTTACATCAATAACTTCTGCCTAAACCACAGCAGTTCCCCACAAAAAAAACATGTGTTATCTGTATTTCCCCCTTTTTTTCTAAATTCTCGAATGGCCTCTGTCTCTTAAAGGCTTTGACATAAATGGTGTCCACGTACTAGAGAGTCTGTAGAAGTTCTAGGTTAGCCTGACTTTAGTTTATACCCAAGTTGAAACACTTCTTGAAATAATTTCCTGAAGGGGTCCTTCCCCTTCTTTTTTATCCTGTAGAGGGAAGAGCTGCACCACATGATTTTCACAGGTACAATTTATTTACAAGCAAATCCACGTCCTGCTTATCCATACAGCCAGCTGACAGATGCTTGTTAGCAGGTGAAAAGAAGGCTACTTGTTAAAGTGCAGCTGCTTCCATATTTTTTGCCAGCTGCATATCAGACACCACCTGGCAGGAATTTATTCATTAGATATTACTTTAAAAACAGCAATGAAATGCATTCAAAATGTTAATTTGGAATGTTTTGAGGACTAGGTCATTGATGAGGAAATAGAACGCTAATTTGCTGTGACTGGTATTGCTAGTGGCTATAACATTTGATTACTTTTCTAGGTTTGCAAATGAAAAAGCCATTGTCATTCTGAAACAATAAAATAGCAACAATCCTTTCCCATATTTATCAGTAAATAAAAGACATGGTGGATTCTAGGTCACAGAGATCCAGCTAAACTCAGGCTTTTGACGAAAAGTTAAGCTCCTGTTGATAGCTGGAGAAAACCCCTATACTCACTGTATTAACATTTTATCTCACCATAATGGGACAATCTGAAGATCTCTTAAGGGAATTGCTCACAATGCCTTCATTTTTCCTTCCTGGGGTTGTATTTTTTAATGAGACTACTTGTCCTTCCCAAGTTTATTGTAAGTAAAAAAAAGGTATTGTAGCATAACCATAAGGAAATTTCATCCAAGTTATAAAACCCAATCATGGACAATTATTCAAAATAGAACATCTGGGTTTAACTGAAGCATTTCACATATAAGGTACTCCAACTGGAATAAAGGAACACACTTCATTAGTGGTTTAGGTTTTCCTTTCCTTTGCCTCTTAAAAATATAACAATCCTCTCTCCCAGAGGGCTGATCTGAATCCATATATCAGTAACAGTGAAAAAATAGAATCTCAGGAAAAGAGTTCATTTATAAGACTGGGACTCATCTCCCAAAGAACATAATTCAGTTCTGATTATTATATTACTGGATCTCTTCCTGGATAATTAATAGATGGGATAATCAGTAATGCATAATTACAAGAAGTCCAAAGAGTTTCAATCTAATTTATTGACTTAGTATTTTATGAAATGGAAGTCCATTATGAAATAGAGGAAGTATTTTTTGGTTTGACCTTCTCTTTATTTAATTGATACTCCACAGAAACCTTCATGTCCATTTATTTTCTAACGATGTCATATGTGCTCTGGGAAAGTGGGTAAAGTCACACAGACTTTCTGTTATCACTTATTTACAGTAGCAGTGTAGCTCCAGGGCTTCAATCCATGAAAAGTTTTAAATATATCGATCCTTTATCCTTTCTCTTTATTCTGACCCCTGAAGGTGAAACAACACCTCCTGTAAGTTAGAGAGCTGTGGCTTTAGAAGTGCTCTTGCATCACGGCAGTGCAAGCAGGCAGTTGGGTAAGATGTAAAATCAAGGGAAAAAACTTGAGGGAGAGTGAAAAGAAAAGGTTTGCCTGAGGTTTTCAAGAGACACTGAACCTTCCCCTGTTAAATCTTTCCTTATACAACAGAAAATACAATCTTAGTTTTGCCACAAAGAGGAAAAGACAGCACATCTTCCAGGTTTCACAAGCATGTGCCACAATAAAGGGCATGGTGTTGGATTTCCAGGTATGGTATTTACCTGGAAATCATGTCTCATCACCTAGATTTTCCTTTCAAAATTCTTATAGTCCTGATGTATCCTGAAAAAAGTATTAATTAAAAAATTGATAAAAAAAAAAAATCTTATGTCTGCAGAAAAAGTGAAGTCAGGCTAAGGTTTCTGATGACATACAGGCCTTTTACCTCAGGAAAGCTGAGAGTGTAAAATCCAGTGTGACAGGTGCAGGTCCAGTCTGGGCTGTGCAGTGTGTGCCTGTGCAGTGTGTGGCTGTATGGGGGCTGCTCAATGCTGACAGGGGTGGAGGAGAGGAGCTGCTTGGCCTCCAGTTCTCTCCAGCCTGTCAGCACTTGCTAAAGCAAGAAACATGAGAGCTGGTGATTCCCAGTTCCCACGCCAAGAGGATACTGTCTGTGAGCCTCTCTAAAGCTTGTTGTTGACAGAAGTAATTAAGAATTTAAAACTGAGGATTGTGAGAAGCACCAAACCTTGTGCTGCTGGATGGCGCGACATTCTCAAAACCAGGGTCTGTGAGGCAGCACATTTGGGTACTACTGACACAGGGGCTTATAATGGCAGCAGAGCAGAACCCAGAGCATTTCTAAAGCAGCGGTCAGGAACATCTTTAGATTAACAAGGATTTTTAAGGTCGTTTTCCATTTTCTTTCCTTCACATGCTACCATTACAAAACACCTTAGCTAGGCTTAGGTTGGAAGACTAGTAAGATATCAGTGCCTTTTGAGATTCACTGTTATGTTCTTAGTAGATACCTCTGAGTCTTTTGAAACTCTCTCTAACAACAGCAGAGTGCATCTACACTCAAGATTTCATGTAAATAAATCCCATGAGCAAATCAAGCACTTTGTACCAACAGGCTGCTAGGCATAAACCAACCTAACAGCAATAAAATGTTAAGGATGTAAGTGAAAAATCCACTCAAGATTACAGCTTCACATGATGTCATGTCTCCTTTTCCCTAATTTCACTTGTTTTCAAGAGAAATAGTTGGGTTTTTTAATTTTTCGGATATTTTCGGTGAAGTGCACCATTATATTTGATTGATAAACATAAATGGTGAAGGAATGAATGACTACCATTCTCCTCATAAAATCTGATCATGCCATTACACTTAATTTTATCTTAACTTAGATCTTCCCCCACATTTATATTTATTCCGAATGTCCTTTTATAATCACCTCTTCTCTGCATTTGAAGAGTTTGTTTCTGCTACCACCAAAGTCATTAGTAAGAACAAATCAGTAGGAAAAGCAGGACTGGTCCTCACAGAGACTAATAGATGAAATCAGCTGTATAGTAAATTAGTTACTGAGGGATATTTCTTTCCACTATTTGGAACTGGAACAGTGCAAGAGAAACTTTGGTGGTTTCTAACAAAATTAAAGGCATTTTCTTTCTGTATGTTCATTTAAATATTCCAGTGCTCATTCTGCATGCTGCTTAATTACTGAGATCTAATTAACCAAACCGAAAGAGATGTGCAGAATTGAAGAGTAATAATGGAAGATTAACTTAATTTCTCAAAAATTAGAGGATCTGGATTAAAAATAATGTTATTTTTTCCCCTACTATTTTTTCCACCTAAAGTTGAAAAATGAACTAATAATAAATGCTTAGCTAAAGGCAATCAAAAAAAAAAAAAGAAAAAAAAAGAAGAAAAAAAAAGAGAGCAGGGAAAGATTATGGTATATTTTTGTATCAGTTGTTTCAGCATCTTATCAGCCTGAGCTGCTCATAGGACAGTAAGTGTGGGTATGAAACAGATAATATATCATCGGATTGTGCTGCTGGTGCACCCAGGGAAGCTGTGCAGGAGCTCTCCAGCACAACAATATTTATCTTTGCATTCAGCAATGTGACATAGCAACACTTTCAAACCCATACATGCTTAGAAAGCTGTCTGTATGCACACCTATGGATCTGCACACACGTGCACATTTACGCTTAAGAGATATAAGGATTCTACAGGAATTAATGGAAGAGATTCTTGTTCTCCTCAGGGAAAGGAACACATTAGCCATGTGAAGAGACCATTGAGTGATACAGGAATTTGGAGTGTGTGGTTCATTCAGCCAAGTGGTTTATAAAGAGACAAACTGCACCCTGAAATTATTAATTTCTCTCTACCAACTGCAAATGGAATTTAGATCAGTTGTTGATAGGTACAGTTGTTCTGATGAAGTTGCTCAGTGTAACATGGAGAAACAAGGAACTCTGCTAACAGGATAGGGGATTCTGTCCTAAGAAACTGAGTCAAGAAAAGATTTGGTGTAAACCTTCAGTATGCTGATGCTTCTAAGCAGTAAGTGTTAATTAATTAACAGAGATGATTCACAAACACTGAATAGAAGAGTTGCAGTGCATATTTGATATGGTACAACCAGTGCCAGGGAACATCAGTAAAATCTGGTGTAACATGGATGATATCTCAAACAGGTTCAGAGAAGAATCATGAAAATTATTGCAAGACTGGAAAAAATGCTGTTTTTACAGATTATTTAAGGAATGAAAAGCATTTGGTTAAGTAAAGAGAAGAGAGGAATTATGGACAGCAAAGGTTGTAAGTTACAGCATTTCTGACCCCATACAAAGAGAAAAACAAAACAGAACCACAGTGGAAACATTGTCAGTGGAGATTTCCAGAACTTGACAGGACAAGGCTCTAAGCAACATGAGCAGGAGCTTGCACAAGATGACCTCCAGAAGTCCCTTTGAATCTAAATTATTCTCTGTTAAGATTCCATTAATTTGAGGTGTGTGTTTTAAATACAAACTCAAGCTTAGCCATATGGAGTGATTAACTCATGCTCTTTATCATCAAAGATAGGTATTTCCAACCCGTAAAATGTCATTCATCTTGTGGCTAGATGTCATTATTTTCATCTCACTCACCTACTCCATAAGACATGCTGCAATAAAGTGTATATTTTCCTTGTATTAACAACAAAATAAAATACTCAGCTGTTTCCTTCCTTTCCCCAGCAAGCTCTTGCTTATAAATTCAAAGCAAATTCAGAATCACTGACTTCAGAAACAGTATTAGTCCTGTTACCTTAACAGTAAGAATTCTTTTGCCCAGCTTGAAAACGTGTATACTGAAATCCTAAAAGCCTGGAATTTAATCAAATAATTGTTCGCACTTTCAGAATGTTGTGAAATAACTATGAGTTTCCCATCTTCCTTCCATTTTTACATACATCCTGATCTAGAGAAAATATGCTCTTTTTTTTCCTGCAAATGTAATTTTTTCTGCATAAAAAGGCAGCAGCTTTTGCTCTGCTTCTTCCAACAAAGCCAGATTAATAGAACAATGAGGTTAGGAGCACACTGCAAAAAACAATTCAATCTAAGAGCAAAAGAAATAAGCTCTCAAGCCTATTTTAGTATGTTTAAAGCCAATATGTATTTATTTTAAAAGGATTAGAGTTTATTCCCGACTTAACTTTTTATAGGTTAAAAGACGTGTTTCAAACTGCAAGCAGCCACCTACATCCAGAGTAATGCTGTGATCCTTTGACTTTGACAGACAAATATCAAAATATCAAAAGACCTTTCATGTGAAAGGTTATCCAGATGAACAATATTGTTTCATTTCCACATATCACAGAAAATGCTTGCATAAAAATAAAAGAGCCAACCTTCTCCATCAAAGCAATTGAAAATTAACTCACCAAGCCCTATTTTCACCACTGCAGCTTTATGAAAACAGGCACCTTGGCCATACATGTCCTGATTATTATCTCTCTTAGTGTGGCATTTATCCACAAGCATCTGAATGTGAAGACTAAAGAAGCAAATTTCTGTGTTTATTGGCATGGATGACACAGCTGCCCATCTGGTCTCTGTGGAGAGAAGAGTGTACAGCATACACTACAAGGTTATTCTTCACAGAACCTGAACTGATGCTTAGCTTCTTCATGGCTGAAATGATCTCATGACAGATTTGCCATCTTCATCTTTCAGATTTCCTGCTCAAATAAGTTTCCCTCTCATTTCTGTTAAAAGGCATCATCCCATGAATTTAAAATTCTATCTAAAACCTCTTCAGTTTCACAACTGACTTTTTCATCTTTTTAGATTATGTTTTGCATTAACCCTACAGTCATATATATATATATATTTCTTTTTTTTTTAAATTCTGGTGAAAGATTCAAGCTATTGACTGACCTTAGTAACTACTGCTTCTTGCACATAAGCTTCTTATTACTACAAGACAGTGAAAAATACCAGGCATGCTGAAAAATACGTGTCCTTAGCTGAGTTTCCATCTAACCTAATCTGGTAGATTTTTTTCATAAAACTGACTACTTAAATCCTGGTTTATTGGCCAAAAATTCCAAAGAAACTTTCTATTTTCATAGGCAAGCTAAACAGGCACTTAAGTTTTCCTGTGTCTTAAGAATTTTTGAATATGGTTCCTCATGATGCTGCACAAATGTCATGTCAGCATCAACTTAGTTGTTCCTGAACCAGCTCATGTCATTGCCCAGTTAATTCTTTACCTTTCTGCTGAGACAAAATCACGATTAAAACAAAGTGGAAATACTTTTTTCCCAGCAGATACATCCAGAGCACATGTGCCTTCCATGATCATTTCAAGCCTGTGTACCCTCAAGGCAGAAGAGCACAGGCTTGGGTTGGTGATCGCCTTTCCAAGAGCTACAGACAGAACATCCAGTGTTCACAGGGTCACCTTACCACATCCTCTGGCATTTGAATGCTGCTAATCTCACATTCACCCTACTGTGAAAATCCAGGATGTTCAATGGGAAGTTGCCCATTGAATTGACTCACTTATGCGTTAGGTAGCTACCTACATATTGATTTAAGACAGTATACTTTTGCACAAATATGTAAGTATACAATGCACAAATCTTGAGTGGACACAGTACTAATATGACTTTTCTCAATCTGTAGTTACATTATTGTCAGACATTGCTTTAGACAATGGCAAAAGGATTTCATTCAGACAACTTTGCAGTGCTTAAAAAAGGTGAAATTAACCTCTGGGCCAAATATCTAGCTTTATTTTGTTTCAGAAACAATCCTAAGGAGATAGTATTTTATTAGAAAACTAGACTTGTGAGAATGAGAATTCACCACAGTGTTTCCTGGGAAGGGGGGAGGGGGGTTGTGCTTATTAGGATTCCTACTGACAGAATGGCACTTTGAATCAAATGTCCATCAACAGGTTCAAAAGGCCCAAGGCGTTACCTTCACAAAAGAGTTAAACCCATTACTGATACAGCATCCAGTGAAACTAATAAAAACAATCTATTATCTGCTATGTTTTGTTCTTGGGGATGTGTAAAATGAAAATCAATACCAACAATGTGAACATTTTGAGGCAACACAGGTGCTGCTTGTTTTTGAAAATAAGAATTGTTGCTTATGTTGGTACATTGTAAAATGTTCCAGCATTTCCTTTAGTTCACTTACTAGTTTTAAACAGAAGACAATCAGCTCACTGGGAAATCTGCCTCTGACACAACACTGAATTTCTCTTTATGAACTGAAAGCAATCTGTCTGACTAGGACATTGAGGACCAGCAATTTACAACTTCAGCTGTAATTTTAAGTGCTCACCCAATGCAGGGATTGAAGCTTTCATTCTATAATTATAGAGGAATCAAAGAGTAGCACACTAATGTATTGAGCTACAATGCCAGCTATTTATAACCATCACTTCTCAGGCAATATGTTTTTAATATGTTAGGATAGTACAGCTGTCAAAAACAATCCTTTTTTTTTTGGTAACATAGGCTCCCTAAAATGGCTGAAAAATGCAAATTATTTTTAAAGCTTACAGTATTATAGTATTTTTAAAGAAAAGATACTGTGAAATTTACCAGGATTAGAAAGGATTAGTTTTGGTCCTTCCTCTGTAATACGGTATAAGGAACATCAGAAGAAGATATTTATGTAAAAAACCCCAAACCAAACCACAAAAACCAAATCACCATGACATGTAATGACAGTAAGACAGTAGGTTTGGGTTCAAGGTCAGTCGACCAAGCCAAGCCATTTCACACCATTACCTCATTGAAAAGGTCTTTTTAAATTCTCTTCTTCAAATACAATACTTTGGCTGCATTTCTACAGTAATAATCTGAGTCTCAGGGATGTGTTTGTTGTTTTTTCTGATCTGAGCACCCATCAGCTACCCAGATCACTGGCCTTTTCTCTCTCTAGATGAAATATGTGTTACAGATGACATTTGTTAGGCAGTTAGCTCTAGGCTCTGGAGAAAGCCATGTTTATTTCTGTTTTTTTAAAGTTTGCCTGTAGGACAGCATCACGTACATAAAACCATCACCTGGGTAAAATCAAAGCTTTCTGTGGGGATAAACGGAATTAGGCAACACTAAACTTTGCCTCAGGCAAGTTTTCTTGGGTTCACTGCAGTTTATGAACAAGGAGAGGAAAAAAAATTGTATGTAAGTAGAGGAAGATATCACTAGTAACTGTAATGTTTCTGTTGCAAAATACTTGCCTTATGTTGCATTCCCACCTACTGTATTGAGCCTTGCACCCACCCCTGACAGCTTAGGGATCTCATGTCTCCTGTTTTACCAAAAGCTGCCTTTCACCCTCATGGCAGTGCCATGTCGTCCTGACCCTCTTTTGGGTATTTCTGGGCAGCTTGGAAAGGCCTATGGTTCCTCAGGAAACAGGGTTGGGACACTTCATTCTCAGGCAGTTCTACAGTGAAATCCTGCTATGGTTAGAGAGTCTTTCCAGGTAATGCTGATCAATTCATTCAGCCCACTAAAAAGACTTAGCAGCTTGTCCCTTATTATGTTGTTTGTAGAGTGTCCAGCACAATAAAACCTTACATTTATTAGGGCTTTTGATGTCATATTATTGTACAAATAATTATTAATAATGGAAAACCAGGCTGAAATTATTCATGAATAACCTGTTATGAAGTTGATTTAGTATCTGGAAAACCTGACTTGCATACCCAATTAATTAATACAGTAGCTCAACATTGAAGTGATGCAGTTTTCAGCAAAAGCTCTCTGCACTGCTCCCGTGGTCTGGCTCTGGCTGAGCCTAATGCTCATTCAGCAGGCAAGAGGGTTTGCTGTGCTTTTCCAGCTCAGTGATCAGACGACACTCACCTTAACTAGTTTCTTGTATCAAAGATTGACTCAACTGAGCATTTTCAGGGAGGAAGCTGAAACACAGGGAAGGGTCTCCAGGGCAGACTGACAAGACATCCAGGCAGTCCATCACACTTACCCAGAAACACTGAGGATGGTTTATCCTCGTCCGCAGCCAGCTAATGGACACTTACAGACTCTGACCCACACCTGTTTTCTGTGGCTGTCTCCATTTATCCCTGCATCTATAAAGGACAGAGGCACAGAGGAAGCCTCTTGTGTGCTTACACGCTCAGCTCTGCAGAGGTGAACAATTTGCCTGGTGGAATAGATGGGCCCAGCACTACTCATCTCTCTTCTTGCCTCACACCAGTGAGCTCCCCGGCATGTGAAAACACCCAGAGCTGCTATTCTTCTCCTCAAAAATCTTACCCAAATGTCCATGCCCTTGGCTGGATATAAATTTAAGGAACCTACATGGCTTAACCTGTCAACCTCTTACATTCATTTCTCTTACTTTTTTTTCCCTTGGTCACATCTCTGATATCACTCACTGATGTGGGATTGTCTGCACATACAGTGCTGACAGCCAGGTTACTTTTTGACACTCAGGAGGGATTTAATTGCTTTTTTATACACTGACTGCAGTGTGGAGTGTGCCCTTGATAGCAATATGAGTTTCCGGATAAAATAAAAAGCCAAGGTATAAAAATTCCTGCCAGTCAGTCTGAAAGTAGAGACAAAGCTTGCCCCCCACCCCCCAAAAAATTCGTTTTTTTTTTTTTTTTTTTTTTTTTTTTTTTTTTTTTTTTTTAAATGAAAAAGACATTTTGTTGTGTTATTCAGGAAAGAGAAATATTTCATATGGACAGATCTGTAAAGATACCTTTATTTTGTCATAAAAGGATATCAGAAGGATAAACATGAGATGCACCTAATGTGAGACATTACATTTATGAAGGCCTGCTCTCATATTTAGCACTGGTTTCAATACAGATATATTTGTAAGGAGGATTTTTCAGTGTACATGCCATCTCTATCCATTTCTTTTCTGTACTGCTCAGTGTCTGTTTTTGAAATCCTACCCTACTGTTTTATCTAGCCTTATCCAACTGAAAGGTCAATCTTTAAGCTAATTGCCTTGAATACCTCTGGCTCAGGACAGGGCAGACTCCCTCTGGAAGTGTCTGTTTCCCTTATCATTTCACTGCAGAAAGTTCTTCATATCCCATGCCAGGCAGTAGCCGAGACAGAGCCCGTCACAAACACATAAAATTTCATACACTATCAGCTCTAGTAATTTATTTCTTGTGGTGACAAGTTTTCCAGTCTATTTTCCAGTGGTGACATGGGCCACTTTCTCAATGCCATATCCTCAAACTGTTGAGTAGCAGGTAGAATTTATTTTTCTCTGGCCCCTTAGAAATATGCCATTTTTTTCTGTGGAATGAAGGAAGGAAGGAAGAATGACCAAAGGTTGAACTTAACTGATGATGCAGCTGGGAAGTGGTCCTAACTGCCCTGTGTGGTGCACTGACCCTGGTCTGGAGTAATTATTTTACTCCCAATGTCAGAGTAATTTGTCTCTACTGCTGAGCAGTCAAAACTACAGCACTGTTATAACTTGGTGCTGCTCATGTTGCATTAAATCATATTTCTTATTATGCTTCTAGAGCTGAAGACAGATATGTAAGCAAGAGAAAACTCAGCCTGAAGTTCAGTTAAGGTTCCCTCTGTTAAATGACATGTAAACTATAGCATGTGTGTCTGTGTACACCCACATGGAGGTGGTGCTACATAAATAATAGATAGGAATAGAACGAATTTCAAATTTACTTTCTCTTCTGTGAAAAATGGATAGCAGAAAGATGAAAATAAGGTGAGATTTTAAAGTAATTAAGGAAAAAATATCCCCTTAAACCTTTCTCCCATAATCTGACCTTGGTTTCCATGGAAACAGGATCAGACACTTCAGTAGCAGGAAGAACTCTCATTTAAAGGTGTCACCTACAGAGAGGAACTGCTACCCAACACTGACACACACCCCAGCATAAACACTCTGAGAGATCGAAGTGTCAATACAGATCCGCTGTCAGTGGCTTGAAGCAAAATATGCAGCTTTCAAAGGATAAAGAAAAGAACCAGACCCTCTGCCCTTTAGTTACTTTTAGTTCCTTGGCTTTATATATATATATATAAAAATACACACACACACACACACACACACGTACGCGCACATATGCACACAGAGAAATGACACTAGAAGGACAAGGTCTGTTTTTCTAAATAGGAGAGGCTTTAATTGCATGCTGCCAAGCCCTCTTGCTGTTGAATTAGCTTTAAGAATCCTAGGAAGGCTCCTGCACAGAGGCAGGTGGTGGCTTTGGAAATAGCCAGCTGCAGTAGTGAGTAAGTCTGAGGTCCCATCAACGGTGTGTTCTACAAGTATAAAAAATCTTAGAGATGGACCATAAATAACTTACAAAACAACAGCCTTCTTTGTTTCATTATAAAACAAGAATGAAGGGAGTCGGTGTTGGCATCAGGGTTATTGACAATACAGATACACATCAAGTCTATTATAGAACCTGACATTCCAGTATATTGTCCCTTTTGATTTTTTTAGCACCCTATGTTTCTTGTTTAACAAATTGTTCTCAATATGACGTATTCACAATAAGCACATAAGCACAAACTGAAACACAATTTCCTGCTAGCTTCAGTAGAAATACATTAATCCACTCGATATTTCCCCGGACAATATTATCTCTCATGTGCAGGCTATATTTCTCTCACTCGGCTGCAAAGGGGGAAAAAAATCCTTGAAAATCTGCTTGAGAAGTGACATGCAAGAAAGTCCTAGGTAAACTGCCTCTTTCTCATGTGAAGACTTTTCTATCTATCTATCTGTCTATCTATCTATCTATCTATCTATCTATCTATCTATCTAGCATTCATCTTTGTGGCAGCACGACATTTACTAAAACCCTCCCTCAACATGACAGTGAAGTTAAATAATGAAAGAAAGACAAGAAAGTAGTTAGGCTGCTGCACTCCTGACTGCTTTGAAATGTTGCTGTCATCTGTTTCTAACTGCTTTGTATCACAGGGGCATTTTGCACATCAGGAAAGGAAGAATACTGTCTGTTTCTGTTAAAGACAGGCCTCTTTTAAATACCCACTGCTGTTTTTTCACCCTCACATTCTCAAGGCCACCTATGCTGCCATGCCCTAAAAAGATGCAATATTAAATGCTACCAGGACTCTAGGGGTGGTTGATTACTGGCCTCTTATGATGCACAAGGCTAAAACACTAAATTATTCTTCACCGACTTGACAGCTGGTAAAGAGAAATGCCTTCCTCTAACACCAAGAAAAATAGGAAAACTTTTAAATGAGTTCCAGTTTTAAAGACTAAGAAGAATTTTTCCATTTTTCCTTTTCTTTTCAAGTGCTTATATTATGCAGAATAAGCAGTAATCTCTCTGCAATTCAGAGAAGTGATAGAGCTTGTACTTGGGATATAGCCCCATTCAGATGACAGTCCCTATGAATGCACTTTCCTCCTTGTCTCTCCCAGTCATTTTGAGACTATCAGATGTTTTGGAAGATGTGCTGGTGAGCTCCTAACAAATTCAGCTTGTGTTGGCCTTCCAGAGCACTGTGTTCCTGCTGCATACAACTCTGGAAACTCATGATCCCAGGTCTTTCCAGGGAAAGGTGTGATCTGTGAGAGGTGGGTACCAATCCCCAAAAACTGCCAAGCATTTTCTAGAGGCATTCTGAGGACGTGACCCAGGAATATGCTTGCATGAGCCAACTCCTTGTAATTGCAGCTGTAATAGTGAAAACAAAGTCCAAAACACCGCAGTCATGCAGTAGAGGAAAGAGGAAAGACAGATAGCTGGGAAATACTAATATTTAGGCAGAAGTATTACTGAGGTAATGTGGGACTACTCATGGGAAGATTTCAAAGAAAATGATTATTTAGGGACATTTCTGGCTATGAAGGAAAATCTGCAAGAACTTTTTTTTCTTTAGTTCTTAGTAATTTCTGCTTTGGGATGGGGTGGGGCATCAGTAGTGCTGAGAACAGACATGAGAGAGTGTAGGGAAACATCACAGCTACTGAAGGCCTTGATTTCACTCCTCCTCCCCCTCGAAAGCTGCCAGTTTCAAAGTGGGGAGACAAGAGATTCTCCTGTCTTGTTGACAGCTAGTTCCATCTGAAAAAAAACTCCATGCTCAACCTGCCACATGAATTTGATTTGAATCTGCCTTGTAGTTTGTGTGGGGGAAAGAAGTTCAGTAGTTGTATAAATTTTTCTAGTCCCTTGCCCCTAATTCAAGCATCCCTAATAAGATAATCTTTGACACTTGAGAGCAATGTCTCTGTTTGGTTCATGTTTAATTACACCACTCACCCTTTCCACTAATAAGCACCTCTGTCTTCCTCACTCCTGGCAATAGGTTTGAGGTTTCACATGCATCACCCTTAACAACAGGTGAGTACTTTTGTTTTTCCAGCTTATGAGCATTCCTTTGCATATCTGAACAGGAAATACTTTATTCTTGGGAAGTAAGAGCCATCCAAAACAGGCTCCTTTTCACTATGAAGATAGTTTATCTAAGGCAGGAACTAAAGTATTTATTTGGATAATGGTGCATAGACAGATGCAAAAATGGAAGATCTTTTCTGGAATAGAAATGGAAATTTGAAAACTTGAAAGGTGTGTATATTATGGCACTGATTATAGAATCAGAATTGTTGAGGTTGGAAAAGATCTCTAAGATCATTGAATCCAAATGTTAATTTAGCACTGCTGTATGTAACGACCAAACTATGCCCCCACTAAATGCCACATCCACATTCTTTTTGAACTTTAGCAGGGGTGAGGATTCCACCACTTCCATTGGGTAGCCTGTTCCAATGTCTAACCACTCTTTCTCTAAAGATTTTTTTTTTTTTCTCATATCCAATCTAAAACTCCCCTAATGAAACTTGAGGCTATTTCCACCCATTCTGTTAGCTGGAAAAAAAGACCAACCTCCACCTCACTGCAACCTTGCTTTTTCAGGTAGCTGTAGAGAGCAAATGATCTTGCAGCTGTCTCTGAAGAAAGACCTTTTGTGTTTATGTGCAACCTCTGGAATGCATAGGGGCTCTCCCATAAAGAGCTGTGGGGGAAGGTTTGCAGTGAGAGCAGAAGGGGTTAAAGAGATGGACTCAGGAATGTGGTACTGAGTAGGTGTTTTGCCTTTGAATATAGCCAGAGCTTTGGATGGTTTGGAAGAAAAGGGCTTAAAAGTTCTGAATTGGAAATGCATCCACTCTGAACTTTCAGGCTCGGCAGACAGAGAGGATTTGTCCTTGGTTTGGGAAGAATAGCCCTTGGAGCTCCAGAGGGAAAGAGCAGAAAAACAGATGGAAGGAAATTAATTCAATAAAAATAAATTAGACCTTTTAAACAGTATTGTTTTTAATATTTATGATGCAAGGAAGATTTGCACTGTTTTTCAGTAAAGTATATGTCTCCATTTGACCTTCACTGCCTAACAGAATGCTTTATTTAGCCTGAATGGCAGACATTTTTCTATCTTTTCAAGAAAACCTGAATGCTGCTAAATTTTTTTTATTCACATTGTAAAATGATCCTTGATGGTAAGAAAATGGTAATATTTGCTCATACCACATGACTGGATCAAGGTAGCCAATGATCTGTATCTGGGTTGCTACAGAGTGATGTATTATACTTCATACAATTTGCTGCAGGCAGAAATCTTAATTAAGGCCTTTCCTAAAGAGTGACCTTCAGGGACTGCATTTTTTAAATTGGTGTAAAAATAGACAAATGCCCTAACAGCATTAGGGGAGTTGTTGAAAAGAGTTAAATGTACATTTCCCCATCTCCTCTACACAAACAACGATTATTTGGTGCTTTTATCGAATGAGTTGTGAGACGTTTTCAGCAAACAATCAGACTTAATGTGTACAGAAGGAGATTTCCACTTGATGTGCAGAGCTCAGTTACTCAGCTTCTCCTCCAGTTCCAATGCAAGCTGCACGTCTGATTTGAGAATATACTCCTCTGGGCTCTATTCATCCATATTTTACCACGCTCATGGATATTCACTGTTTTGGGATCCCTCTAATTAGCTTGCCACATGTGGTGTCTTGCTCAGCTTTCATCAATAATCCCCCATACCCAGCACGCATTGGCATCTGGGTGGGTTTGACTGGGAAAGGAAGGGATTGTAGACTTACTTCCAGCACTTAGGAAGCAAACAAACCCTACTCACAATAAGGGGCTTGTCACAGCAGGTACAGCCATACAGGATGCAGTGGGATGTGTACAAGTGTCTCCAGGCTGTTTAACCATGAATTCTCAGATGAAACACCCTTATGATGCCAGACATGGATTTTCTTATTTTTGCCACCCAAACCAAACTGCCAAACCTCCTGGCAGTTTGTGCTCTTTTAGCACAGGGGCTGAGATAAAAGCCCACCAGCCTCACCTCCTGCTGTAGGTCCAGGCTCAGATTTGATTTCCAGGGACAACAGGAGAAGGCATGCAGTGCCAGCACCCCTACATCCTTCACAGGGCTGTGGCATGTCATGGCACACACATTCTCAGCAGTATTGGCTCTTCTGCTGTCCCCAAACCGCTGCCTCAGCTGAAGTTTTGTGACTTGCTGAGGGACACCCCGCATCAATATAAGGAAAGCTGATTCCAGTTACCACTGGTTGGATAAGCCACTTAAATTTTGAAGATGAAATATGCTTTCAAAGTAACATTTAAAAAGCTTTTGACACAAGTTATCCCCACCCTGCTCTACAATACAGCTTTCTTCATGGGCAAAGTTGAAATGAAACAGCTGCTGAAGCTTATAGAGAATCTTGTCAGAGACAGAGCTTTTGTCTGCTTTTTTTGACAAGCAGAAAAACTCTGGCTTTTTAAAGCTATAGCCTATTGTGAGAGGTACAAACCAGACTCCTGGCTACACTCACACAGACTATTTCCACTTAAATAAGACTGCACTATCAGTTTACACAAGCCAAGGGACTGGCAGGACTGAGGGTGTTGATGTGTTTTTAGGGAATGCCAAAGTCCAGGAGGTGAGGGCATGGCACATACAGAGGAGTCTGAGCTGCCCAATGGCCAGCCCCTGCTCCAGTCCCCGTGGGGATGTGCTAGGCAGTGGTGACACTGGTGGCACCAGCCAATGGGTGGCCCTCAATGTGCTGCATGGTGCACTCTGAGCACCAGCTCCAGTCCAAGCAACTTGCAGGAAATGTTTCTAATGTCCTGTACTCGCAGTTGTCACCACCATGCTTTTCCATAAATAAATATTCCCCTGTAGGTGCCAGAGTCTCCAGAATGGTGGAGGTTCATTCCTGGGGTGGTTGGGATGCTGTGTAAGGTGGGACTAACACTAGGTGGGATTTCTCTTTTTATTCCCAGTTCTGCTACTGCTCTTCGAACATGACCTGAGGAAAATAACCTCATCTCCCTGTTATAGTTTCCCAGTCTACAAAGCAGAGATAATTGTGCTTATCTGCAGGATGCAGAGAAAGGCCTAATCCTTCCCAAAAAGCTTAAACTTGCTCAGATGCAAGATGCAATAGATGATCAGGATCATCACAGACAACCTTCTCTCCAAAACACTGGACTCCAGAGCCCACTAATGGCCCCAGTAAAAGCCTTGGCAGAGAAACACAGATGTCAAGCCATCCATCCTTCCCAGTGGGCTGTCCTGTGACATCCCTGACCTCTTCCACGGCAGAGGCAGGAGGTGAGTGCTCCAGCAGGAGTGGAGACCCTGGCAGTGCTGTGATCTCACACTGCTTTCTCCACATGTCGAGCCATACCCAAAACAGCTCCTCGGCTCTGCTCCAGGGCTGCTTGACTGGCAGAGCCCAGAGCTAAGGAAAAATAAATAATGAACCAAGGAGACAGCTCACTCGCAGCCTCACACGTCGTGGAGGAGATAACAGGCCAATGCCTATAATGATCTGCACTGAATCATTTGCCACGTTGGTATCAGAAGCTCTCAGCTTCACTCAAGGGCTCTCTCATCCAGGCTGCATCCGAGATGACAGTGTTAATACATCAACACGGCTGTAATGAAATCTGTCAGTGTTGCCCCTGCACCAAACACTACTTGAAAAAGCAGATGTGTAGCTCAGATTCAGTTTATTACTGTCTGAGCCTCCCTCACTTACAAAACCAAAGGGTGATTAAGAGGAAAAAAATCCCTGTGTATGTAAAGTCATAGTGGCTACTGCATGCAGCCTGGAGCAAAGCAGAAATACTGTCTGGAGACTGTTTTTGTTATTATTATTATTTTCATTATTATTATCATCAAATTTCAAAGAGCTCCCTAAATATTTCAAAATCTTTAAAAGAAACCCCATGAATCAAGATAGCTGGACTATTCTGCTGTTACACTGTTTGGACAGTCACAGATCACAGAAGTCACAGATCACAGAATATTCTGAGTTGAAAGGGACCCTCAAAGATCATCAAATCAAACTCTGAAGTGAATAGCCCATAGAAGGATTGAACCCACAACCTTGGGTGTTATTAGCACCATGCTCTAACCGATTTTGCTAGCCTCAGGGACAGTGTGGTTCCCCTTGGAGAACAAAGCCACTATTTAAGCAGTGTGCATGGCTCACAGCTATGCTTGTTTTACCATTTGCCCAGTGCAAGTCACCATAGGTAATATTTTTATAAGTGTGTAGTACCTTTCAGAACATAAATCCTACTGACTGCTAATAACAAATAGGCTTTTATGTGCTTAACGCATATCTGAAAATGAGACAAAGTCTCCTAGAAAACTGTGACATTTCAGAAATGAAAGCTCATCTGAGCTTGCTGTTCTGTCTTTACTGTTACTGGACAGAGACAGGGTGTATAAGTATAAATGCAATGCATCTGTGTTCTCTGAGATTGTTCTTTGCATCCTCTCCTGAATAAGAAAGAATTATCACAGGCACCAGAAGTGCCAGATTCTTCTCATTGACTCTAGACAGCTCCAGTGGTGAAGTCTGCACTGCAGACATCTAATATTAAGTTAAATGTAGTCATGCACTTTGTGTCCTGCTGTGCAACAAAGATAAAACACTTCTCATCTTCCCAGCATCCCTCCTTTTCTGCTTAGGCCTGTCCAGCCCTGAAAGTTTGCACCATGTGTTTTCCACTCTTGTTTCAGGTTGTCCAGGGTGCAACACTCAAAAGCAGCATGAACAAGTCCAGTCAGACAGTAAGGACAAGGAACTTTGCCATCCCAACCTACACTCTATCACTGTTTCTGTGGAAGAGGCAAAATTGCAAGCAAAGGAAATTCTCTTTTCCTTTCTCCTGTCCTTACAAGGCAAAACAAAGTCTCCAGGAGCTCCTCTGTGGTGCTGAATATGGAGAAAAGCATCTTGGTGAGCCATCTGCCTGTCCTCTGCAGTGTTTGAAGAAAGCCTTGCTCTCCATCCTGAAGGAGACGGATGAGCAGAAAGATAAAAGAGATTTTCTTCTCGTACCTTGTGTATTCTGGAATTACAGCGAGTCAAATGGATGCAAGTAGAGGGTTATTTTGGTAATTGCCTATCTCTAAGGTATAAGACAGTATGTTATGTACCATCTACAAATTAGGATTCAAAAGCAAAAGCATGTGTTTAATTTTGATTTTAATTGCCTTTTTACTTCAAACATCTATTTTGCTCCCTGGTGCAAACAGACCTGAGCAATCTTGCAGAGATCAACAAAATCTTCCACAAATGCCAGGCATTTCTCTTGTGGTGGTGCTTGGCCCTGTGAGCATTTAATCTGCTAACTTTGACAGAAAGAGCAGTCTAATTTCTACGGCCTGCTTATTTTCAAATCAACAAATATTTACTGCATACTGCATTCGAAAGGATCCAATTATTAGTGTACCTCTGTTTGATTATCAATGACACAGTAATAATACCAGCAGCTGCCGAATTGTAAGTGAAAATAACCCTTTGTTCTCATTTTTCTTATCTGTAGACTATAACAGCACTCATGGGGACAATAACCTATGAAATAGATTAAAAGCCTGTTAAATGCTATTTTCAGCTTGGCAGATCACCAAACCCTACCTTACCCTTAAGCTCTGTTTCCTTTTAAATATTCCTTTTAGTATAACCATGTGACAACAGTAATGTGCTGTTTCACAGTGATTAAGTAACTGCACAAACAAGAGGTTTTAGGTTTATAAACAGAGTGGAGCTGGTCTCACATGTGAACAGGACTGTGCTCTGCCAAATACACGAAGGCTTCTGGTAGAGACTGTAGTGATTTTCCACCTGGAAAAATCTGGTGACTTTGAACTAAACAGGAGGACACTGTTGGTTTTCCATTTTTGGTAAGTGTTGCACCCTCTTTTTTTACTCCAACTCCCATTTACAAAACTAGAAGTGTTGTAAATGTGAACTCCCATTTACACATTCCCTGATTAGTGGGGAAATAATTCATATTTATTCACCGAATAATTCTGAGGGAGTTACAAATGCTTTGAGTCTGAGGGGGGTTACCAGTGGGAATGATGTAGACCAGGCCCTTCCTTGGTGTGCCAATCTGCTTTTCCAAACCTCTGATGACTTGGGCCTACTCTATCTGTCTGAACAGAGGAACAGGAGAAAAGGAAATAAAAAACTTCAAATTAAAGGGACTAAAGGAACCAATAATGACAAAGAGCTTCCAGTACTGTTTTTTTTGTAGGAAACAGATAGGGAAGACAGGGAAGCACAGGTCTAGGACCAGGAGCTTTAGTACCAATGTGGGAAGATGGGTTGAAGGAACCAGTAGCCTGGCACTGTTCTGCTGGAAGCAGCTGCCATCTCAGGGCAGATTGTGCTTCTGTTCAGACATGGGACAAATCTGTCAAGTGCAGCACAGCAGGATTTGTGTCTTCTGCTTTCTGTACTCATTTATCATACTCGGTTTTGATCAAAACCTCCCCCTTGGAGCTCAGAAGCTCTTCCTGTAGAAAGCTTGGTTGGAACTGTGACCTTTAACTCGAGTTACACCTTTTTGCATCAAAACAAGCCTGTAGAGAAAATCCCAAATCCAACTATTTCTGAATTCAGCTGATGGGAGAAAACATAAATAAAATTTTTCACAGCTCCCACCACCTTCTGAATAGTCAGAAGTAAACTAAAAGATGTGTTTGTGTTTATGGACACATTTCGGATGTTTCTTTTAAATTGGAAATTATAATCAGACTTCCATATTAAGAAGAAAAATACTTTCCTCTTTTTGATGCATAAAGTTTCATCAACCTCTCACTGCAGGGACAATAAGAGCACACGAAATTTTAAGCTATAAGAAAGAACACTCCATTTGAATTTCAGCTTGCTAAAGGCACAGAGACCTCTCAAAAACCTGAACATTTCAAGAAACAGGAATGTACCTAAGACTAAGAAATTTTTCTGTTTATCCAGGCAAAAGTCTGCTGCCTTGAGAAAACCAAAATGTGGGAAGAGGATCAAGATCTAAGAGTCTTTGAGACACTTTGTCCTCTTCAGCAGCAACCCACCTCGCTGTTCCTCAGCCCCAAGTCATTCCTGGGGGTGGTTACTCCGGATCCTGAGCTGGAACAGGATCTTCTTGCTTTTAGAACTAGGCCATTATGTTCTTTAACTGAGCACACATAAGACATTATTCTTCAAATCTCTTTGTATTCTTTGCTTGCTGCTGAACTGTGATACTCCCCCACAGACTTTTTTTCTCCCTTCCTTTTATTTCTACATCCATATTCAATGTGATATGAATTTTAGCATGGCACTGGATGTCATGCTCAAATACTCTTCCAGTGTCACCAGTATCACAGTACAGAAAAAAAAAAAAATCAATCCTTCATGCCTATATATCGTTTATATTGCTACTGGAAAACATGAGGTATTTTAGCATTTATCTCATTTCCTTCTCCAATTTCAGTGTACATAAGACAGATGTGCAGGAGGAAAGGAAGGAGTCAGTCCTGCCAGCCTCATGGAGGCCCGGTACTGGACAGGATGCTTAAGGCTGGAATTTCAAAGGAGTCTTTGAAGGTCAAACTGCAAAACTCCATTGTAGCTTTAAAACAGATGGTGCCTTAAGGCCTCAACTGGAATATTTCTGCATGTGACATTTTAATGCACATCTTCAGGTTTTTGCTCATTTTCCCAAATCCTAGAATTTCACTTTGAGCTGTGGGTTGAAATGAAATGGAAATATAAAGTGAAACTCAAATGAAAGCTCTAACTTTTACCTATTATCAGGAGAAAACTTCAAATCCCTCTAGACCCTTCTGTGAAGAATGTTTTTGAAGCAAAAGCCTAGTTCTCTTTCTCTGGTGTATGCTATTATCTTTGTGCCTTAATTTCACCCACTTGCTTGTATCCCATAAGAAAGAACATGTTTCTATACATTCAGATGACCTGGTTACGGAGACAGCGTTTGCAGTTAAATCAACAATACCACAGCTCTGAAAATGAATCCTATTTTAAGTATATTCCTATTACTTTGGGAGTAAATTGAAGAGAATCTTTGATTTTTCTGTGATTTTTGATACCAGCACCCTGGATTTGTAACCACAAGGGTGCTGGGAAGTCACTGATGATTGCTGAATACACCAAGGTTCTGCAAAGGAGTCAGGAAAAACATGTGAAGGTTCATCATAAGTGATGATCTGGGTACTGGTACAGGAACACAAGACATATCAGCTATATTCTGAGCATGACTTCTGCTTTTCGGATTCACTATAATTTTTTATTCAGAGCCTCATGAGATTTTCCAAGAAAAAAACTGAAGGAGCCTTAACTCTGAACTCTAGCTATTGTATAATCACAGAGCAGGAGGGATGGACCACGAGAGGTCACCAAGTGCATTTCTCTGCCACCTACTATTCCAGAGTAAATTGTATTTTTCTCAAATTATTTTTGAAAGACTGATCCAAAAAGCCAGAGCACATTGCCTGTGTAGGATTTTCTCATAATACTATAGAGATCATAACAGCACTTTGGTACCTGCGTGCTCCTGATGGCTGGAATGTGAACATTGTAGTCAAACTGTGAACATTTTTAATTTGATCCAAAACAGTGGGCTATCTAGACACTCATTCTTAAAAACATAAACCAGCAAGGAAACCCCAGCCCCAGATGACTGGGATCAGTTTGCAGCTTCCTTTCCTGTGGAAAGATAAGCTTTCCTTGCCTGAAATGGGACAGATGGAGCCCTATGGGTTGCCACTCCACAATGCCTCCGAGCACAGCTCTCTGTACTGTAGCTGTTGTTACAGCAGCATATGCTTGGGAGATGCAAGCTGGTTTCCCTGAATTTAGCACTCTAACACCACATGCTGGGCATCCACGATTCATTGCTTGCCTCCCAAACCTCTCCATGTTTCCTTTTTTCTTTCTCCTTTAAAGTGAACTTTTATTTACCAGAGATAGAAAACCAAAAATTTGTGTGCACAGATGGATGTGTTCCTATCCTTTGTATATTCTGTAATATGTGTAGTCGTGTGGAGAATTTTACAGGTGATGTTCTCAATTTCGAATCCCCACAAAAATAAATGGAGCCACAATTACTAGGCTCTGAAGCACTGCTGGAAATCCATGATCATCAGAGAGGCCACTGCAACACCAGAGAGCACCCACACTCTCCTGTTCATTGCTGTGAGAATAAGAGCAGATCTCTGATCAGCTGCTTGACCAGGAGGATAGTTCTAGCTCCCAGAGGTAGATGCAGTGTCCTAACCTTGGGTGTCCAGTGTCACTGTGGGCACTAAAGTATTTCCTGCCTCATTCCCAGCATAATCCCATGCAGATGCATCGAGCTCAACTGGCTCAACTCACCAGTCAATATACTCAAACCAGTGTTGGGAATGATTTGTCTCCTCTCAAAGAAGTCAGCTAAAGTAGATAGGATGAATTCTGCATGAAAAGTGTCTATTCCTTTTCACTGATCACAGCTGGAACTGTGGATGAGCTGTCACCCAAAACTAAGGGGACGCTACCTCAGCTCTCAAGATTCCTGGGGTGGGTATCTAAAGTTAGGTGACACATTCAGTGTTCACTGCTATGCAATTGCACATGGATAACTGCCCAGATTTCTCCTGGCTGCCCAGAGCGATTTTTACCCAATGTTATCTCAGAGCAGCTTGGAGTGACCACCGGGACCTACCTTCATTAACTGTGACCAGAACAAGTATTTCTGAAATGTCCCCCAGGACTTACAGTGCTGGGTTTAGTACAGGTGACACTTGCTAACACATCCCCTGAGAAAATCTAGCCTAGAAAGAAATATTCCAGTGTCTCAGCTAGTCTGAGCAATAAAATGCTGAAATACTGTACTCCCTGCAACCACGAATCTCCCCAGTGCTAACTCCTGACAGTGTGACAGCAAAGTTAAGGCCCAGCACCTTTAGCTGACGGATGACCTTTAGCTGACTAAAGCTCTGCTACATTTATTCCTGAGCCCCAGAAAACAAAACTGGGCTTATAAAGATTTGCAAAGGCCATGAACATACTGTTCCTGTAGGTTTTTTTGAGCAGGGTTTTTTTTGCACACAAATGGTAGCAAAAGCTATTCTGGTAATATCCTGTGAAAAGCAGGGCATTAAATTGGTGTCATTTTAGTGGATTAGTACTGTCACATCAGCTGCCACAGCTTTCTGCCTATGTCATCAACTGTGCTGCTGCCATTCTCTGCCCCCGTCACACTGCAGACTTCACACTAATAGATGGAGTCAAAGGCAAGACATGTTCTAAATAGAACTAGATAAATAAAGAGGGAAATGCTACTATTAGAACTACAAAAAGGAGGGCTGGTCTGCTAAACTCATCGGGTTTGGGTGGTATCAATGCTACCACTGAGCGTTAGACCATTTTTTCCTAAATGCATTTATTGGCATTGAAACAAAGCGGGTTCTGTATCCCCCAGTTTCTAAATATGAGACTAATTTAGCTTTCTTGAAACCACAAGAAGGATGAGTGTGATGAACTGTCTCATGCTTTCTAGGTAGGAGAATAAGAAGCATTTTCAATGGCGTAAATGACTAATATCTTCTAAGCTGTGTCCTGTATCCTACCAGGGGACTCCAGGGGACTCGTTCTCCAGCCTTGGGCATGTTTTTTATGCGTCAATTGTCAAAAATGTGAATGACTCATGGGGGAGTTTCAGGTCCTCAGAAGGGCTAATTATCCAACTGAAATTCCTCCAATGTGTTTTGACTCTCCTAGTATCAGTAAAAGAGTCTTTCTTATCTATCTTTCAAGATTCCAGTGTACTGGGAATAAAGGAGTATAAAGTATTATTTCTATAGCATGATAAAATTCAGGGCAATTATAAATAGGAAGGAGATATGATCCCCACACATATTTATTATACCTTAAAATAAGAAATAAATTTTTTGGACTTCACATTTGAGCAAAATACATAATTTTTAACCTAAATGGAGTAGGAATTCTCTTTGGGCTGGAAGGAAAATTCCTCTTGCAGACTGAATGCAAGCCTTTCAGCTGTGCAGTGAGCTGGAATAGAGAGCTGACTGTTAGCAGAACAAGTCTTTAGGCGAGGTGGGAGAAGAATGGAGGTGGTAATATCTCATTTCACATAGGGCTTGGAAACTTGTTGAAATGACAACTCTTTCTACATGAGTATTTTTCAAGCAAACTGTTATGATATGAAAACAAGAGCTTGGCTGGAACACTGCCATTTATTTTGATGAAGATTTTATTTAGATACAACTTATACTTCTCAGGAACTTTCTTGACTATGTTTCAGGACAAACAGGGATAAAAAGGGATAACATTTTTGACAGGATGAGAAGAAATGGCCTCAAGTTGTGCCAGGGGAGATTTAGATTAGATATTATGAAAAATTCCTTCATAGGAATGTTTTTCAAGCATTGAAACATACTGTGCAGGGAAGTGGTGGAGCCATGATCCCCGGAATTACTAAAAAATTGTGTGGGTATGGCACTTGCAGACATGATTTAACGGTGAACGTGTTGGTGGTGCTGGGTTGACAGTTGGATTTGATCATCTTAAAGGTCTTTTCCAATCTTAATAATTCCGTGATTCCACCATTGCATTTTGACATCCCAGCCTAGATGCCAGGAGAGTGGGAGCTTCTGGCTTCCAGACCACTGAAACAAACAGCACCAATGTTTCCAGGAAAGCCGAGCAGAGACCTGAAGTGCTGGGAAAGGTGGATTGCAAATGGGCTCAGAAGGTCTCCTCACTCTGGTTCAGCCACTCAGTACTGTCATACCAGTACTTCTCAACCTCATGGCACAAAATACCAATTCTTCATTAATCATGACATTCACTCTCTCTTACTGAGGACAATAAAGTTCATTTCTACCACAAGGAACTTAAATCAGAAGCCCAATTTGGCTTAATCAACTGAATTTTTAACATTTAAACCAGACTGCTTTTTCATGAACCTTCAAAAGCAATCCCCGTTCCCTTTCACTCAAACCTGTCCCCCATTCCTATGTTTTCATTTCTTTTTTTTTGCTGCTCACAATTCCCAGAGGACAAGTCCACATGTTTTAATTCCCTGATGAGCCCAGCCCACATGACTCCATTTGTTATTACCCTGTTAAGTCCACCTCAGACACAAGATTGAGTTGCAGCAGTCCCAGTTAAACCTGCATTTAGAGAAGTGTTTAATTTGTTTCACAGTCACGAATTCCATGGCATGCAAACACTCTCAAAATGATTTTGAATTTGGATATATATCCCTCTTGTGTTGCTCTCCTCTTAGTATTTGTTTAATATTTTTTCTGGTTTCTCATAAATCCTAAAAACAACAGTCACTTTCAGTTAAATAGAGGAAATAACTTTCTGTAATTTCTGGTCATTTTTTGCTGAGTTATGGGGTGAAGAGAGAATTTAAGCTCTGATTTACTGAGTTACATTAAGCCTTAAACAGCTTTGCCTTTATCTTGTCTCACATTGCTTTCTTCTGATTGAAGAAGTCCTATCAAAATGATCAATTTACTTTCCATTTCTGATGCAATGTTGCGCACGTTTTTGCTTTTAATCAGAAAGGCATTCAGCACTAGGAGGTTCTTGCCACACAGACCTAGGCACACTGACCTCTGTGATGAATTCAGAGAGATCTTCAGGACAAAGATGGATATCCATCTCCTGTGGCTGAAACTGTAGCCAGCTATGGATCTGTGTTCCAGTACCTGAACACAGCAAGGCCAATATTATTGTCGGACAGGCAGTTAATGAAGCTCTCGAATGCATTGTGAAAATTGTCTTTGGTAATGACACATGTCTGAGCCAACAACCTCTTGAAGTGCAAATGATGAAATGCTTTTCACAGCACAACACTGCGCTGCAGTAATAAAATGTTAAAGCAAAAGCCTCATGACAATCTTTGGGAAACTCCTATTTAAAAATGCTTTTATGTCTTATGTTTTCTGTATTTTCTAATCCTCTTTATTAAGGTATACAAATCAAATTCTCCACTACACAGGGACACTGCTACACAGGGTTTCACCTCTTGACCTTTAAGACTGCTAATATTAGAAGTCAGCAGGTTTTCCTATGTTCCTCTAAATCACTTTTTTTTTTTTTTTTTTATCCTCCTGGGAAGAACTTTGGCTTTGTGTATCTGTTTTTGAATAATATTCAATTTTCTTCTCTCATTTCCTTTCAGACTGTGTGTTTTGGAAGCTACATCTTGAAATATGTTTCTGTACCTTATTCTAGATGTTGTTGGGAGCATGGCTGACTTGATGTTCAGCCTTAACTTGGGTTCAAGGCCCATTTAGAAGGTCCTGTCATCTTTGTTGAAGTCTTATTCTGGTGTCTGTCAGTTGTACAGAACTTCTTGCCATAGATGATTACTGCCACAGGTAATCAGCACAGTGAGAAATGGGGTCAAGGAAAGAGTCAAGATCCATACAGTGGAAAGCCACAAAAATGAAGATCTTAATAACAAAACACTGTACTAAACAAGAAGACAAGGGTGATCAGCTCTCATAAATCTGTGCTGCTGATGTGACAGGTCACCATGTGTTGAACCATCTGGATCCTCTTCATCTTGTTCTCCACCAACCCCTCTTACAGTAATGTTCAGTAATTTAGTACAAAGGTAACTAACAGGGGGTTGGTTGATCTTTCTGCCTCTTGGCAGGAAAAGATGCAGTCTCTGGATTAGCTAGAACAAAGCATTTCTACCTTAGGCATATCCTGAGCACTCAGAAACAGCAAAGTACATGGGACCTGGCTGAGATGGAAAAACCTTAGCCCCTTACATCAAGGAAAACTCTTAATCAGATTTAAGATTTTGCTTTAGTGAGTTTGCTTCTTCTCACCTGCATCTGCTTGGTTCATATTTAATGTCTTATTTATTTCAGCCAAAGAATGGTTCAGCTGGACCTCAATGCAGAAATAGGGATGATGACACAGAAGTGAGTGAGTAACCAAGAACTGTGATCATTTTGACATTTAATACCATCAGTAAGCTAAGAGAAAGAGAAGGCTTTAAATACACCCCAAATCCCAAAGCTATCTCTTGAGACATGATTTCTCTCCAGTCCTTCCAAGCTCTGCCAGACACATCATCCTGTCTTGCTCCTAGTGCCCATCCACACACCATCATGCTCCAAGGACAGATCCCCTGAGCCCAAACCTTTCCCTGCCCTGCATGCAGCTCAGGCTGCCCACTTCCCCTGCTCACCCCACTCCACATGTCCACATGGAATGACTGAAGGTCTCTCCATGAGGGAAGAGGAAGACTCAAGGAAATCAAGGAAGAGAGCTTTATGGCACTAACAGATAGATCCACTTTACTTGGCTAATCATTGAGCAATTACTATTTGTGAAAGTTACATTGGGAAACTCCATTTATATTAAGACCCCTCTCTTGCATTCATGCCAGTCATGCTGGCTGGGGACAGGACAGAAATGAGACTGGGAAAGCACAAAGGATTTGGGTTGTGTTCAGAGGCACTGTGACACACCCCAGGTGATGTTTGACTTATGTCTTTAGATGGCAGATGAGCTGAGGGCTAAAAATGGTTCAAAATGCATAAATTTGGTTTTTCTTCCTTTTACAGAAAATGTAAATGAGAGTGAATGAGAGCACGGCAGTTTCTGAACAAGTAGCTCACTGGTCCATCATTTGAGAGGTGAGTTATTAAAACAGAAAGTATGCAGTTTGAACTGTCATGTATGCAAAACAAAATTTGCCATTTTAATCCAAATAATAAATGAAGAAACTGGAGAAAGAAGTAGAAATACAGAAGCTGGAGTGATGGGTTAAAAAATACTTATGAGAGAAAAACTGCAACAAATCAGGACTCCCCAAGATGATGCAACTGCAGGAAAAAATATGTGTCACCAGGGCTTGGGATTTTGAAGAGTATGAACACATAGAATATATCCCAAAGATCACTCCTGAAAACCTCAACAGTGACTGCTACAGAAAGATTGCCCAGCATGGTCTCATGGCACTAGAAGAGGGATTCTTTCTAGGCCTTGCTTTGATCTCGGGAGAGTCTCTTCCTTAACTGTTCCCCCTTCTATTCTCAGTTTTCTCGTCACTATTACCTACTGCAAACACTTCTTGGAGAAATGACACCTGTACAACACCCAGCACAACACCTGGGGTCTTGGCTATGACCTCTGGCTCTCTTACATAGTGCTGATAACACTGCTGGTACAACAAGGGAGTTCAGGCTGTGAGCAGGAAAGACTTTTCCTCAAAAAGCTGAGTAGGACTTGATAATTGCATCCCCTTGCATACATTTCCTGCTTGTCATACATTAGCCCATCAGTACGCTTCTGTGACTAGCAGTAACAGTGCATTGAAGGGAAATGCCACTTTCCAGAGAGAATGATCAATCTCTTTGACTTTGCCTGTAAACATGTTTCATCAGGGGGTCACTAATATGCTTTTATTGCCTCACTGTCAGAGATGATGACATTACCAAGCCTGATAAAGTATTCTGTAGAGGGTTGCTTTTAATTTTATTTTTTATGCGATCATGAGAGACAGTAACCGATAAATTTAGTTCAATGCTTTCTCACTATTAACTAATTCTGAGTAAATCCATTGGGGCAGACTGGATACAAACACTTCAAAGAATTTTTACAGGATATTGAAAATGATATTCACTGTGGGACAGAGGTTTAAGTACTGAGCTGCTAGTGTTTTCTTTACCATTAAAGCTACAACACTGTAAAATGTCATTTAGTCAAAACACTGTATTCAGAAGGATTTGTAGCACAAGATGACTATTTGCTTTTAATAAACTCGTCGCAGCAGGGTGGTTATGTTAGCTTATTTCTGGGGGAAAGGGAGTTTGAGAAAAGATGGTACTTCTTCCCCCAGTTTCTCTCTTAGGGTCCAATCCAGCTCCCACCAAAGGCGATGAGATTTTTGCTGTTGCCTACAGCAGGAACAGTCCCATGATCTCTGAGGGCTTTGAAGTGTTCAAATCCAAATTAAAATACAGAGGTTGTTTTTTTTTTTCAGAGAAAGGGAGGAAAAAAGAAAAACTAACCCAAACTCCAACCAAACCAAAGCCCCCCAGCTCTAGGAGAAACAAAACAACTAAGGGAACTGAAAAAAAAGGTTTTTCTCATGGAGGTTTTTTTTCTTTTCCAAGCTGCTTTCATATCCTATATAGCACCCTAAAAACTGGAACACAGGATGTGAAACCATGGAAACAGCTGGATGCTACAGGATTTTTGAACTACTTTTGTCAAGGTTTAGACTTTGGGGATTTTATTTTTTTCTTAAAGTTTAATTGATTTTTTCCCCCTACTGAAATCCATAATATGTTGAGCTTGTTAAGCTATGTTAGAGGTCACAGACTAAATTTAATTGGTACTATTTCTTTTGAGCCTAATTTAAAGGTTGATTTGGCTTTATGGACAGACTCTTAGTTGCAGTAAATCAGTTCAGCTGTAATGGGACTCTGCATCAGTAGAAAATATGATCACTGGAGACTCAAATCCCACGCAAAATCTCAGGAAGAACATTTAAAAAAATGAAAGAGAAAGTTCCTTTTTTGAAAGACCATTTTAATGAAACTTTATGTAAAGTTAAAATACTTTGGAAAGACGTTAAAATGCATCCATAATTCTATTTTCATATAACCCAAGAAGGTAGAGCTGTCCTGAAGATATGGTTATATCTGGTTATATCTGGTTATGGGGACTAACAGGAAGCAAGGGGCTTATTGGAAAATGCAATTTCAGTAATATATATTCAGAAACTATAGACTCTCTGTGCAAATGTGGAGGTACATGGTCAGTGAAACCTGACAGAAAAATGAGTGCGAAATCCAGGCACACTCGTTTTAGGTCAGGTTGGTTGAGGTTGTTTTTCCTGAACCCAGATGCTCTGGAAGGAAGCACTAGGAAAGCAGATAAAACACTAGAAAAAATGCTGGTTCATCAGCTTTTCTAATTTTTAATTTAGATTTTTTTTTTTTCCCAAGCAGCTCAGTAGATGCAAAAGGTGCTGATAAACTTTTGACTGAAAGAAATGAAACTCCTAATCTTTAGGGATTCTCTTCTCACCAGTAAATGTGCAAGGTATTGGAAAGGTGCATGGAGTAAATGTTAAAATCATTCATTAATACCCAGTATTGACAAAAAAAAAATGTAATCTCAGTAGAGTGAAATATAACACAGCCTCAAACTGGGTATGGTGGGTGAAATAGGGGAGCCTGTGCAGCTCTGAGATCTGTGCATGAGCACCACATCTTCAATCTACTCCAGTATTTACATGGATCCTAAACAGCAGTGCAATAAATCTTTCACTGGTGATATGGCACTTATGTTCATTTTTCCTTATTTCTATTAACTGAAAAAGTAATTTCTGTATACACCATGCTTCAGTTAACTCATCTTGACAGTAATAATGTGAAGTGATGATCTCCTGAATCAAATCCAAACTTCCCACCTCTGGAATATGCACTGGAAACACTCTCTCCTTATTATACTTTACTAGCCACAGGTTTTGACAACATGAGCCATAGTATTGTGGTGACACAAAAAGCACCATAATGCTCTAAAAATGCAAATCATCAATAAAACTTGTCCTTGAAACACTGCTTATTGCTAGAGGAATTGACTTAGAAAGGGATTTTCTGCTGAAAGGAAGTATTAGGAAGATCATCATTTAGGCAGGTCTTGAAATAAGAGGAAGATGTGTGGAGATACTTCAAAAGATGACAATTGTAGAAAGGATGAGCCTCATCAAAATGAAACACGATAAAATTATCCTGTGGCATTTTTCCTCATGGGGAATTCTGATCTCTGGAGAGGAGCTGAAGCCTTCACAATGACTTAAAAGGACTTTAGTTATGTCCTACCAAAAACAATAGCAGCAACAAATGTGTCATAAAGATAAAACTTTATCTATGTTACAGATGGGAAAAACCATCCTGTGGGCTACTTTCTCATTAAAGCAGACATTAGACACACATGAGCTGGAACTGCAAGAAGATCTGAATAAGGAGAAATTTTCTCCACTGTGGCTGTGACCTTCTGCCCAAACACAGGCAAAAAATATTTCCTTTGTCGTAGAAAGTTACAGTGCCTTTACAGAGAAGAAAATGCCTGAAAGCTGAAATCTGGTTCTGAAAGAAAGTCCTCACTGAAGAAATGAAGATTTGGTGAAAGCCAGTGCATGGTGACTGACCTGTGACCAGTTGAAAATTGCCATTACACATTTGCTCATTACTTGTACAGCTCACAATGTTCATAGACAAGGCAAGAGGCTCTGAAGATGAAGAGATCCAACCCTCAAGTGACAAAACTCATGAATTTAAGTGAATATCACTTGCTGAAATTGAAAGACCACAATCCAAGATACTGCAACAAATTACATTCTACTGCAGCCCTACTCTTCTGTCAGCCATGACTGCAGCACTGTGTGTGCATGAACCAAGCCACAGCCACACCTTTGCATAACTGATACTGAAATCTCATCATGTAGTGCCTGAATGCCATATTTCAAGAAACCTTTCTAAGATACTTCTTCAGGTGTCCACGCGAATATTGTCCAAAGTTTTAGACAGTCAGTACTAATTTTAAATGGTGGCAAAGTAAGTGAACAAGGAAATCCTCCTCTCTTCAAACTTTAATAGTTTGAATGAGTTGCAAAGGGTGTGTGAGATCCTCTCACAGCTTTGGCTGACCTAATAAATAAAATAAGTCTCAAAATAGAAAGCAGATTTGTTACCAAAATAAATGAATCTCACTTAGGAAAACTGAATGAAACGAACAACTGTATCCCTTTTCTGCCCCTTGCATATCTAGTTGTTTTCATTCTACAAAATGTCCTCTCTGCTCACATCTGATTTCAACCAATTATTTCACAAATCCTGTGAAGAGCAATGGGAAGTGTAATATTTAAAGGACAAGCACAAATATTGTACATGTTTGCATAAGGTCCATAATCCAATTAAAGTCAGCAGAAATGACACTCAGATAAATTGCGGTTGTACTAGAGTGAACAACTATGACACTGCATTTGCTTGATCTTTTGCTTAGTCTTAGTCCATCTTGGAAATCATCTCCCCAGGTTTCCCAGCAGCATCATCTCTTGTGTTTCAGTTTCAGAGCTGGTGATTTCCCCCTGAGGTCCCTTCTTGTTCTCAGAGCTGAATTTTGGTGGGTTCATGACTTGTGCTGATAATGGTAAGTTTGGGAGCTGTGGCTGCCTGGCCACCAACACACTGTCATTTCAGGCAGTGGCAGTTCTCCACCAGAGAACCCTTGGTTGCTCTACCTGTTGCTGCTGCCAGGGGAACAGGACAGATCTTCCCATCCCTGCCACTCTCTCTTGCTTACAGGCAGTGAATTAGCACCTGTTTCCTGACACCAAAGCAGGAAATTAGAAGGGAAACAGGATCCTGAAATGATTTCCCTCTCTAAAGTGCACCTAGGGCAGTGTAGCTACATGCTATGTCTTAGCGAATTGGTGTTTGATACGGTTGAATTTTGAACAAGTTTTTATGGATGTGTGAAAAGCCCATTTAAGGAGCAGAACATCTGTCCAGATGGTGTCAGCATAGCTGAATGCGCGGTCAGGAAATGAGATGGACTAGACGACCTTTTGAGGTCCCTTCCACTTTTGTTTTCTCTGACTCAATTTTTTACAATGGAAACTAAAGTGCTTTAACACTATTCACAAGTGAGCACAACTGCCAAGATAAATACACACTGGAGGGAAAAATCTTCTTTGACTGCTCTATTTTTTTTTAACCTAATGTACAGCTAGATCTTCTCCCAGAAGGAGTCTAATTTTTTACTGTTTCTTGTGAGTACTGGCTATTTTTACTACTTTTATATCTCTCATAAAGGCATTTCTTTCAGACAGAATACTCTCAGCCCTGTTAAGTATTTGATCCTCTTTTTTTCAAAGCAGACATCACATCCTAACCTTAACGCTTTGTATTGCGATTTTGCCTTTTTTCTTTTTTTTTTCCTCCTTTTTTTTTTTTTTTTATTTTGTTGGAAGTCTCTGTAATCTAAATACGTCTTTATTCCAAGAGGATGACTGTTTCCTAGGGGATGACACTGCTTCTGGCCGAGACAAAAGCTGTTCCACCCAAGGAAAACTTCTGAAGTGCTAAACACAAGGATGTACTTTTCATTTCATCCTCAGTGCAGGTATCTTTTCTCACCCACAGGAAGGCCTCAGCTGCTGTTACCAGGTCTTTATCTGTATGGCTTCATCTGTTATTTGCATCATTGGCATTTCTGCTTTGGTAGCGATTTAGCAAAGGGTTCAAGATGTAACAGCACATGGTGAAATTTGAAAATATGTGCTCTGAAGGTGAGTGCAGAAACCTTTGAGGTGAGTTATGGAGCTGGTCAGCCATGGAGTTGTGTCTGGAGAAAGCTGACTGCATGCCATGGAGGGAAGGATCTGTTACTACGCATATAGGGAAGCAATAATCTCTTGAACAAAGTGGTTCCTGTCAATTAGAGCAGGTGAAACTTTGCTGCTGTGATGGGAGCTGAAGGTATATCTGGGCTGCAGCTTTGGGGGTTGGAACGAGATGTTCTCTATGGTCCCTTCCAACACAAACCACTCCAGCATGATGGCCTTGAAGATGGCAGGATCCAGACTCAGAGGAGCAGCAATGGCCCTGGCAAAACTGAGGAAAGGAGGAGTTTTCTTGGAGTTGGTGCTCCAGGCTGGGCTCTCCTATTGACCCGTTTCTGGGAGGCTGGTGGCAACTTATCTGGGCTTCGACTAGCGCTGAATGGATTGAGATCATTTCCTCCCACCTTGGAGTGTCAGTTGTGGTGTAGGAATGGTATTCCCCAATTTAGTGGCCATGCCCACACAGCTCCAGGCTCTGCCCCCTCACAGCTACTGCAAAATATTAACCCTGTCCTTGTTGGAAACTAGGGCAGGTCCAATGCCCCTTTCCAGAGCCTGGCAATGGAGCACCGAGCCTTGTGCTGGGTGTTGAGTAATTTAAGAGTTCACACTCAGCTCTGACCTGGGCTTAACATGAAATAAGAGAGCAACTGATGCCATTTTCAAAGAATCAATGCCAACAGGAATAGAGGTGAAAACTGTTTTCAGATAGGGAATGACTGTTAAAAAGGAAAAAAATTCAAACACACAAAAATACCAGCTGCTTGTGTTGGCTGGAAACTGAGGAGAGGGAAATATCTATGTAACAGACCCAAAACCAACAGCAATAGTGCTGTACATTTTATTTGCACTGTGCTGACATGCCCTTCCTGGGAAACCTGGTATGGCAAATTGAGCCCTGATTGTTCAGAGGAGTCCCCAGCTGCTGCAGAGATGGGTGACAAGGATGAAAGCCACACCTTTTAACAGGGACAGATACTCCTGGGTGAACAGGTTCACAAAACTGTCTTTTCTGTCAGTAGGGCAATTTATAATAGAGAATACATTAGTAACAGGATAAAATAATTACAGCAGGGGAAATTTTGGCATGCCAAAAGAGAAGATTCCTTGTAGCAATCCTGATTTCTGGAAGAGTCCAGCTGGCTCCTTTGGAAACATCCTGGCTGTTCAGTGCTACCCAAGTGGTTATTACTCCTTGATCACCACTGAGGTCTGATGAAATAGAGTGTGATGAGTAACCCTGAAATGTTTTAACCAGGTTAATTGCCAGAGGGGGATTCCCTGTGGAAAGTATCAGCACAAACTCCCCTAACTCTTTATTGTACTGGGGAGAGAAGATGTGCATTTTGCCATCAAGATGAACACGATGTTTCTTAAAACTCAGGGAAGGAAAAGATTCAAAAATGTGAAGAATTTGAGTTTGTTTGTTTTAAAAAGATTTTGTCTGTGCAAACCCTTCAGAGGTACTTCAGAGTACTGAAATTATCTCTTTCTGAGAGATAAAAGGATTAAATAAACCCAGCTGGGATTTAAACCTGTGGTTTCATGGAGTCTATGTGTTTCAAATCAGTTGCATACATCACTAAATCATCACACAAAATACAATGCTTGTGTTCTGTTGTTTTAGTTTTTTAACCAAAACTTGTGAGCTTGGTGGGGTTTTGTGGCTCTGTCTGAAATGATTAGCTCAGCAAACAGCACAGTACAGTGGGGAATGCACAGCCCTGCCATATATTCCAGTGGACAAGGAGGGTTTTATATATCATTTACAACTTGCTTCAGCAATTCCACAGAGTTAATAGGTCTACTTAATTCACAGAAGGGTTTAAAAACACTTTTCTGTTTCCTCTTCCATCTTCAGTCTTTGGAGAGGGGATGTGTCAACACAAACCTGTGCACATTTCCCTGAAATTGTCCAACCAAAAGCACATGTCCAACCACACCTTTGTCATTCATTTCATGCCATTTTCTTCTGCCCCAACTGGGAAGCCAAAGTAGGCAACTGTTTTGTTGCACGTTTAAGTGTTTTTCTTCCAAACTGAATTAGCAAACCTCAGTGGCTGCGTGGGCCTGCCTGACTGCTCTCAAATGGGTCTGGCACGTTACTGGATTGCCCCAGGAGTGGTTACAGACCCCATAGCACACATCTCTTTGCATCCCCACCCATTAGTTTAAACTAATGAAGTAGCATTAGTGCTAGCTCTGCAAAAATCAGTACATAGGATGACAGACACATAGATTATCCATCATTCATACAGATTTTGACACATGGGTGCAAGCCTGGGGGAGATTTGGGTTTGAAGCTGATTGAGGACGAGAATTTTTTTTATCCCATTCTTCCTGAGATTTCAGAACTTCTCCTCTTTACAGGAAGATGAAGCCAAGTTCTGCTGGAGGTGTTTCACAGAAGCCAGGGATCCCGACCCTTGTATATCAGCCAGCCTGACACACACAGGGGAGTGGGGGACCCTGGTTCAATGTGCTGCTCTGTTTAATTCACTAATGAGATACTAATAGGGCCAGAGAGCAGAAGTGATTGCCTTGATAGCTCAGTGATTTGGTCACTCATCTAAAACGTGGGAGAACCAGGGTCATGCCCCTGATCTAAATCAAGCCAAGCAAGTAGCTAAATGTGTGTCTCCAGTACTCTGGCTGTAGCCCTCACCACCAGATCAATGTACAACCCTTCCTCCTCATGAAAAAGTTCTCTCTGGAACTGAAAAAACCACAACACAGGAAATAATTTAGTTGAAAATGCTTCAAAAGAGCTTCGGCTGTCAGACTGCAGTGTGGGGGAAGGAGACAAAAAGGGGCAGTTGGGAAATGCCCAGGGCTGCAGGCTGCACACAGCCTGTTTTGAGCTGTAATTCACGGCCTGGGAGCAGCAGTGCCTCCCTCCAGCCTGCTCAGCTGCAGCACAGGGCACAGGCACTCACCAGTGAGGGTAGCATTGCTTTGTGCAGGATTTTAGAAACATGGAAGTCACTTACATGGGGTGCAGGAAGCACGGTGCAAATCAACTGCAGATTCTCTATTCTTCCATAGTCTACAGAAACAAGGAATTCTATATATATAGTAATTAATACTTGAAATTAGGGCTTTCTTGGGAACAAAAAGCCTTGTTTAGTGAATGCTTTTCATTTGTCCACTTTAGTTCTTTTGATATTTATTGATCAGATGTGTAATGAAGACAGCTGGGTCATGCAGTTAGGAAGAACTGATGCGTTCCTGAGAGCACAGAGAATATCCTGTTCAGTGAGAAACTTTATAGACTGTGACACTAGATAATGGGGAACAACGCAGAAATACTGTGTGAGACCTATAAATGTGCATGTGAGAGATACAAAATGAGGAACAGAAAGAGCAAATCCCACATGGAACCTGATCACATGTCTTTCTAGTCTGGCCTTGTTTCAACATAAAATACTTGGGAGTAACAAGCTAGAAACTTCCTGTAGAAATCCTACAATTGAGAATTTTTAAAAATTTCTTTCTAACCTTGATTAATTAGACACTGGCTTGTAGCCCAATGCACAGGGATTTGTATTAATTCTAAAATCCTCTAATATTGCTAGATATTTGTCTTAGCTGCATGAATACCAAATATATAGTTATAATATATAAAATATACATTATAAATAAAATTATATTATATACATTTTATATATATATACACACACGCATACATACATACACACACCAATATTTTTCAGTCCTCATATATTCTTGACCAAAAAGATACAATTACAATGAGTCTTACAGACTAACCTGTCATAGCTTGGATGCAGTATTAATCTTTTTTTTTTTTTTTTTTTTTTTTTAAATCTTATGAAGTGTGTTTTTTTTTTTTTTAAATTATGATACAGGATTGTAAAGAAAAGTAGCAAAAGTATTGCATTTTATGAGCACCTTAGTGATTCAGAAATAAAAGTTATACAGCAGACATATCTTGAAAATTCAATCCTAAAACTTTATTTTTTCAGGACAATTAAAAATACTCCTAGTCAGTTATAACAATTTACACAAACAGATTAATAAAAAAACCTTCTAACTTCTTCAATTAAGGAGGATCCTGTTCCTTACTGAACACTCACAGCCATGTAAAATGTATTGAAGTCATTCAGTTCCAACTGATCTTGCTTTAGGCAAGCATTTAGCTAAGTACTGAGACGGTTTTGGCTTGCCCTTGCATCAACATCTTGTGAGGTAACACCATTTACACCAGTGGGCAAAACACTATAGTCATGATTCTTAAGAGGTCCTGACCATAAGAAAGCAGTAAGATCAAATGTATTTTTAGAAGAGATCTTCCTTGCCTTTTTAGGTGCTTCTGTGGTTAAGCACCAAGCCTGTATATAGGATGTATCTTGCACACATCTCTCCTGTATTGCACAGTATTACTGTACCCATTTCACAAATGAGGAATTGGGAATCAGTGATTTGCCTGGAGTCACTCAGTAGGTTCTTGATTAACATCTATCTCCTCATCAGTAACTTCCTTTTAAATGAGCCTCTCTCCTGCTTTAGTCAGAACCCCTCTGCATTTCAAAACAAAATCCTGTTTCTGATGTTCTGCCTACCTCTTCCTCACTGCAATCACAAACTCTTAGCCTGCCATTACAAATCACTAGGGTTTTCTCTACTTTTACAATCTTTTCTAAATCCTCTTAAACTTTTTACAGCTTCTGGACCTAAAATACATTGCCTCGTCACCAGACCACTGGGATTCAGATTCCCAGAGCAATATTTCATTTGCCAGAAATGGAGAAGTCTCTGTAGTGCTCTGACAAGGCAGAACCCTTTTCTGTCCTGTTGTGGTGTAAAGCTGTGTCAGTGACATGGTTTGGGAGTGAGATTAGGTCCTCTTTGGAAGACAGATATTACTGTAGCTATGCCCAGGCGCCTGCATATGATCAAGTAAACACTGTTGTTCAGAGAGCTGTTGTAAATAAACGAAGCTGTCATAACCAACTGGGGCAGGCACCAAGACAACGGTAACTGTGAAGTAAAACATGTCAGACTAAACCACTCTCATGGTATTATAATAACTGCTCTACTTAGAGACTCTGAACATACCATTTCCAGCCTTTGAATGCTTTCAGTCGCAGGACTGGATTGAAAAACAAAGGCCCAAGCTGCTTCCTCTATTAACTTACCCGCTGCAATAGCATCATCTAAATGGCCACCTGAAACTTGACAGGTATGTGCAATGGAGATGTAGGACATTCAAATGCTTCTTTTTTATTGCAATATATTGAGGTATCCTTCTCACAATAAGGCAATATACCACAAAGTGGATAATATTGTTTAGCTGTCAAGAGGCTGTGCGGAAATAGAAAACTTATGAATGCTCTCCAGTGTCTCCTCATCCTTTGTTACACCACAGCACCAAGCAGCTATGTGCTTATGTTACACAGGGTAAAGCATCACTGTCTGCACTGGTTGGCTGTTAAGCTGAGTTTTACTCATAACAGATACTCTGTTACATGATACAACCATTGGGTTATTGTACTATTTTTCAGTCCAGCCCACTGAATGAGGAAAGGCTAACAGGGTTGCTAGAAAATTATATCTACCATCTCTCCAAGGACAAATGCAGATAGAGGCATCTAATTTACCTACTAATTAGCATTTCTCTGCTGGGTTATATGAACAATACTGAGTCAGATGTTAAAAGAGCCATTTCTGCCTTTTACTTTGCAGAAGCTCTACAATCCCAGCATCACTGTGTGGTTCAGAAAAGCATAGGAAGTTATGAAGCCTGTCAGTACTCTGTGGTAATGGATCCAAGACAATTTTTTGATTTGCCTTTGGCTAGCACAGCACCGTGCATTTTCAAGAAAAAAACCCCCATTCTTCACAGTTTTCTTCCACACACCAGTGGACAAGGTGCAGGCTCGTTAGAAGTGTGCTCTTACTGGAGTCAGATGACATGAGGTAATTAGCAGAAGGTAAGGACAAACTGATTACAGGAGCCTGTCCACCTCCCTTAAACATCAGGCTTCATTACACTTTAGGTACCTAATGAAGCAGCCTACGTACAGTGAGTTTCTAATAGAACCAATGGAGAGAAGCAGATTATTGTGTTTACCTTCTGAAGGATCTAAGGGGCACGCCCTGTCTGCCTGCCTGGAACTGGTAAAAAGGAGCTCCTTTTGGAGGCCTATGGGGCACCTCATTATCTTTGTTACACATATGGGGAATGTGAACGCTACACAGCTGCTTCATTAAACTGGTGTAAGCTAAGCATAAGTCCCATTGACAAATTAGGTGTGCCTCCCTTATTTTTCCAAGAAAAGGAAAAGTTGGGGCAATAGGTCTAGGTGAATGACCCTTGTGCCAGGAAGCTCCAGCACATTTGTTCCTCGTGTGGTGTCCCAGTTACATTGGCAGTGAATGCAGGAACACCAGGTTTCTACACCACCTTTCCACTACATTATGAACAACCACACTGCACCATTTTTTTTCTTGCAAACAGCTCTGACATTCAGCATCCCACAAAGATCAGTTCTTGCCCACCTAATCCCCTACTTACAGACAACCTTGACATGAAAAGGAATTTATTTTGGTAGCTATACACTAAAGATGTGGTACTGTCCATTGTATTCTATATCTTTGATATCCTTGTCAATAGTTGCAATTTGGAAGGAAATTTACCCACTCAGATGTAGCCCAGAAACTGTTTGAAGACTAAAGAAAAAAGAATGACTCACAGGCTGTAAAATTAGGATCCAAATGAGAAACACTGCAAGAACACTGGGAGATTGTTACAAATCAACACAAATCTTCTGCTTTGTTCCTGCTTTGGGAGGACAGAAAAGCACTAAAACACCTTGTCAGAATAAGAAGAAGGACAAGAAGAGGAAGAAGAAGAAGGAGAAGCAGAAGGAGAAGGAGAAGGAGAAAAAGGAGAAGAAGGAGAAGAAAGAGGAGGAAAAGGGGGAAAAGCAGGAAAAAAAGCAAAAGAAAAAGAAGAAAAAAAGAAGAAGCTTCTGTGAAATTTCTGTTCTACACCGGTCTTCTGTGTAGGTGCAGACAACCAAAGTAAATCTGTCCCAGGGATCCCAGAGAATATTTTCTGATTTCGATGAAGTGTGGGGCATGCATTGCTAGGAGACAGAAGTAGCTGCATGGTAAAACTGAGCTATTTAAACCTTGAAATAAAGCCATACAGATGAATTTATGTCTACACCATAAAAGCAAATCTCTTCAGAGTTCATGGATCTGCAAAATCAGTTATCAGTTATAATCATATGCAATGCTGTTTGGTCCATACTTAATTGTTAAATAATTCTATGTATTAGCAAGATACTAAATATCTTTCTTTGGCACAATATAATTTAACATCCTGAAGACTCAAATGTATTTGGCTGACCTACGGTATTTGGCTCAACTCAGAGCTAACTGGAAGAAATTTAACATCCTGTGATATATAGGATATCAAGCCAGATGATCTTTTCTGGCCTAAGCTTTATAAATCTAAGAAAAGTGAAGCTTTGCCATAAGTTTCTCACAAAGGGCTGTCACAGACAGGACACATTGTCCTACTGGCCGCCTTTCACTGATATATGAGGTCTGGATTTAGCCAGCTCCTGGGCTTGCTGCGCTGCAGCTGAGAACTCTCCAGGCTTTCCAGCTATCCTTTGCTTTGATTATTTTTCTTGGGATCTTGGCTCTGTGTATAATTGTGCTAAATCATTTTGGCTCCATGCATCTTTTATTATAGGAGGCTCAGTCCTCCGGTACTCAGAAATGTGGGCTGTAATTATTTATCCTCCACCATTACTCCTATTGAGAATCTGTACTTCTATATTTGACTACTTTTTTGCTTAGGTTGATACTGTAAGTTTAACCCATACACACCTTTGGTAGTACATCCACATCTTTGCTACAGAGGGAAGGACTGAAAATACACACAATAATTTTTCTTTGAACAGGACAGCAATGGAGAACTGTGAGTGCTGAAATTTTCTGTTACTCTCTATTATTTTTATGCAAGTGTCTTTTATTTCACAGTACAAAGCTCAGAACAATGTAGGAATTGTGGAATACATTTTAAGTGGATGCTTTGGGAATTATTTATCCCACTCAAAATTAGACATCTGTGGTTTTTATCTGAGCTAGTTGCCTCCTTTTGTAGCAGTATATAAAACCAAGTTCACCAATTTGCCTTCTCCATTTACAAAGAATCCAGAGATGAAATGGGTAGCACTGAAAGTCTCGTGTTTTTGCAGACTAGAAGGAGAGTCTATGATGAGTAGCTGAAAAGTAGGTGCAGAGATTTCTAATATTAGATGGAATAAAATCCCAGCATTTGCAAGTTCTTCAGAACACCTAGTTCCTTAGGACTAAGATAATGACTTTGGGAGGATGGAAGGCAGCAAGGTGATTACACTTCTACAGGAGTAATCCACATTTCACCCGCTGTGTTTACTCCTAAAGGTTAAAAGAGTTTTAGGAGTTTATAGGTCTCCCACAATGATGTGCAGCAGCTTTTGCAGCAGAACAGGGAGTTACCACCTTTCCAGCTCATTCTGTCGCCAGCTGTAGGAATTCCCAGGCTGAGTTACCCACAAGATGCATTCATTGCCACAACCCGTGACTACAACACTGCCCCAAGCCCTGAAACAGATCCTGTCATTGTGAGTATCAGGACGTGGGCTCTGCACTGAGCTTGCAAGGATTCAAGAGAGGCTTGTCAGGCTGGCTCTGTGTGAACTTCTGACCTGCTCACAGCTTTGCTTGCCCTGGCTTGGCTGTGACTGCAGTGGCTCTAATTGATCAGGTGTCTGTGGCTAATTTGTTTCACTTATGTTTATCTCTGCACTGGACAGCCATAGTTTTATGTCGATA
This sequence comes from Chamaea fasciata, assembly GCF_029207755.1. Classification (NCBI taxonomy): domain Eukaryota; kingdom Metazoa; phylum Chordata; class Aves; order Passeriformes; family Sylviidae; genus Chamaea; species Chamaea fasciata. The sequence continues at coordinate 142,688,760 of NW_027094086.1, read as the reverse complement.
ACAGAAATAAACAATTATTCTGTGCAGAATGGGATTTTTATGACTATTACAACGATGATGCCAAGAGTCTTAGTTTGATATCAGAGGCCTTGAGAGGTGGAAACACAGAGTAGAGTGCATAAGAGTGCAGGCACAGGCTGGCACTGGGGACCCCACAGCAGTAAAAACTCACCTGTACTCCCTGATCCAGTTCCTTGGGAACTGGAAAGAACTGATTTTAGGCATAGAAAAGATAGCAAAGAAATAATTTCTAACACATACAGAGAATAGCATATCTAGAAATATGGATGCAACTTGAAGCTGCAGTAAAATGAGGAGAGTGTAAAATGCAAAGGCTTGTTATAAACCATGTGAAAATATAATTTCACCTGGCAACTGCTTGTACTCTTGAGTCTATGGATACATAGGTTACATTAGGTATGGAACATTAAAGAATACTAAATTGACTTTAGAAATAGACTATGTTCCTTTTCCTTATGTGCTCCCATAGAATATACTTGTTCCAGAGCAGTATCACTGATCATGATTTACACCTCAGTCTCACCTCCCAAATATGTAAAAGTCCAATTTTTTATCATTGACTTATATATCAATGTCTTCTCAATGTCCCCTTCTCAAGGATGATACCGTATTGAGTAGAGAATAGATCTACTCCTTCATCCTTCATTCCACTGCTTCCACGGTTTTTAAATAGTGCCAGGCAAACAATGCTGCTGCTTAATATATTTTGCAATTTAGATTGATTACTGAAAGATACAGTGTTCAGGCAAAGAAACTATGAATTATTCGGAGATGGAATATCTTATTATTCAGAACGTCCCAAGAAGCAGCAGTGAAAGTGAATGAACAAATCCATACTGTATTAGCTGCATATAATGAACATTTTGCTAATTCGAAGATTTGCTGGATTGGAGAAGGATCTGTCAGGGGAAGTTTTGAAGTCTGACCTTTGGGGACAGTAAAACCACAGGAGAAAACAATAAGCAATAAGCCTACACCCCGCAGGACAAACAGACACACTGACTCACAAGAGATTATTCACTCACTGTGTGTTTCATGATATATGTTGCACTAATAAAATGAAGTGAAAAGTCAAGGATACACTAGAGCAGTCCTCTGAAATGGTGCTTGTGTTTCTGTAGCCAGAGTTCTCAGAACCAAAATACACTTCTTGTAGTTCAGACGTTGATAGTCTGCTCTTTACAGAACTCACGTGGACAGACAGCACACAGAGAGAAACAGGGCATTCCCCAAGGAAAATGAACACTAATGAAGTTCAGGTTTCCAGTAATTTTCAGAGCAGAATATGCTCTTTATTATCACACCGATGAGAGGGCACATTCAGAATGGCTGTACAATTGCTAGGTACTGAACTAGCATTAAATTAAATTACGGTGAAATTGAGTTTGTCCCCAGAGCACAGGAAAGCTGAACAGGACTCCTTCACCCTTTGCCTTCTCCCCGGCCAGGACTGCACAGGTGGGAACAGGTGAGCAATGGGAATTCCACCACCTGATCTGGGAACTGAGCCATACTCCCCCTGCTCCTCCTTTCCCTTTCAAAGACTGGGCAGCCATCCTTCCCCTGGAGCATAAGGGTTTTCTGCTGATGAAAGAGTTCTCCCAGTAGACAAACTCTCCAGATTCTTTCTTTGAATCAAGAAAAGGCATATGGAAGGCTGGGATATCCCCTTTTCTCTCTTCTATTTCCTTCACAAAGGCTGGAGTTGGCTCAAAAATGTCTTAAAGAGAACTCAAATTTTGTGGAGTAGTGCTGTAGAAAAATGGCTGGAATAGAAGAGAAGAAAACCCAAGGACTTTTCAGCTCTGAAGAAGGCGATGAGAAAGAGGTGCAGCAGATATATTAACACAAAGCAACTTCTTTTTCATCTGTTTCATGCTGCAAACGTCTATCACTTGCTCTTGCTAATTTTCATTGTGGTGAGTTGTTCTAGGTTAAGGGGCTGTGGTCAATTTCCTAAATGTCTGTTAAGTGTGCATAAAATGAGAGGTGATGGATAAGTGCCACTACTTCAACCCCAGACACTTGGAAGCTGCAACAGGTCACGGTGTGAACCTGAACAACTCCATTTCCTCTCTGGGCTAAACGCACATTGTCACATACGGGTATCAAACTATGAAATCACAGCTACTCTTGCTTTTAAGGTCAAGGGAAAAAAATAACCCCTATTATCTATTATTAAGGGGGAAGTCGGAACTAGAAGATCTTTAAGGTCCCTTCCAACCCTAACCATTCTACTAACCAAAGCTGCCAGAGCACAACAAAGATGGTCACAAGTGTCTTACCATAGGAGATGTGGGCACAGACAGAGTGTGTGCTTATTCATGTTCATACAGTGGCACTACAGAAAAGGGAGAAAAAAATTCCAGCTGTCATTCTAGCCGCTTGCTTAATCCTGCAGATTGTTCCTATTCCAAAAATTATGCGAATGTTTTTAGATCAGTAAGGCCTAAGAAATGACATTACCCACTGCCTCTGGTTCCGTCGAACCTGGGGTATATTACAGTGTGCTGCGGTGAGCACTGGTAAGAGAAACAGAACATATGGCGGCACAGGAACACAAACGCAGAGAGATCAGGAGATCACTAAGCAGGTGATTGAGTCACAGAAAGGATGTCCCTGCCAGCAAGACCAGCAGGAGCTGGTAAAGCAGCAGACACCAACCAGCAACACTTCACGACACTTTCTCACCCTGGCTGCTCTGGAAAGTGCTGGCAGCAATTCATGTACTTCTCCCCAGTCTCTCTCTAGCAGCTCCCTCTTCCCCTTGTTGACATTGCCTGTGAACCATTTCCACGCCTGAAGCAGCTTTACAAGGTCTCACAACAGCTTGCAGGAAGTGATACAACTGCAAGGACTTTGTTGTTGTTGTTAAAATACTGAAGACGTCAAGAAAAAAAAACCCAACAAGAAAAAAAACAACCCACAGAGACAACCGGAGAGTTAAAGGTTATCTGAGCCCTGGGGGGGCCAGAGAGGAGGGCATGGCAGGGGAACAGCTTGCACAGCAGTGTGCAGGCTGGTGGCACTTAGAAAAAGTGGCATTTTCTGCTGGAGAAAGGCATAGCTGCCCTTATCACCTTCCATTAACGGCTGTGCAGCACCTCAGGGTGCCCCAACCAGTGATTACATCTCCCTCCTGTTGCACAGAGAAATGTCCAGCCACTTTCCTTGGCCAGCACTTACAGCAAAATGGATTAAAAGGTTTTCAGGATTGTTTCAGTAAGACTTGAAGGTTAGTGCAGAGGCAAAACAATGGGGGAATTTAGACAAACACACAAAACTCTTAATGTTTCTATTCCTCTTTGAGTCTCTCTCACTCCTAGTTCCGGCCAGGAGAACTGCAAATCCCCATCCCACCCTGCCCACATCCACTGGCCCAGGCACAGCCAGGCTGCAGCCGTGCCATCTCCTCTGCTAAACTCATTTTTTTTTCTGAAAGGAACTAATCTGCAGTGCAAACCCTAGCTGCTCTTCACCAGCCCACTTCTGTGTGTCCCCCTGCTAGTGGAGTCTGCAGGTGCTGGGGGCACTTGCAGACCCTTCATTGCTCCTCTCACCCCACACCACTGTGCGGGGGGTTAATTGTTGATTGACCATCACTCAGGCAGTCTAGAGCAGGCTGTAGTAAACAAGGTGTGACTTCTGCCCACCTGGTTCCTTGGTGTTTAGTTGAGATGTTTCTGTGCTCACAGTATGCTTTGTGTGTGGGTGCCTTCTTAATTTTTCTTCCAGTTCTACTCACTGAAGTAGTAAATTGGTGCTAACCACTGAGATGCTGAACCGCTTATTTCCTTCTATTCTGAATACCTACAGGAATCAGTTTTGAACCTCCCCTGTGTTAAACTCTGCCTCATGATGGAACTCAGGTGTTTATTTTTCTACAGTGATATTTTAACTTTCTTTTCCGCTGAACAGAGACAGTGAGTTTTTATAAAAGGTGTGAAAAACATCCAAGAGCACTTTCAGAAGCAGAGCAGAAGCTACCTGCAGAGTCAGACTGAAGGAGCTTTCCCATATTATTTACACATCATTTCAGCAGAAAAAAAAGATACTCTTCCCTTTTGCTCAAGTGATTTTCATTCTGTCAAAAGCAGGATTACAAACCCATTGCAAGCCCCCGAGCATTGGCAAAGGCAGGACAGTTGGTGCATTCCTGACATACAAGCATTTTAGAAACACCTCACTTTTCATGGGTAGCAGCCACTTGTATTAGCTCCTCTTATAAGAAACAAAATGAAAACACAATGGTAACACAAACATGAAAATAAATCTCCCATTATCATGGTTATGTATTAGATGCATGAACAAGTGAAGAGCTGAGGAAATAAGCAACAAAGGTGCAACTCGTGAAGGCAATTACTGCAGTGCAGGGTTAGATCTTAGGACATCGTGAAGGGCTGAAACAAGCTTAACCCCATCCAAAGGACAGCAGGAACAGGGAAAGGCAGCAGTAAAACTTTTCAGCTTAAACCTTACTAAAGTTACTTTCATTTTGACAAGTTCAAAACACCTGCCAGTTCCTTCCAGAACAGCGAGCTGACATATTGAGAGCTCCGGCTAAGAGCGTGTTTTAAGGAGAGTGATCCAGTTTCATCACATATGAATGACTGACTTCGCAGGCTGTGAGATTTTCATACCATCACACTGCATCACCAAGGTTTGATTTATTCAGCAGCAACTGCAACACCAAAATGTGTTTCATCTCTCTCTTGATAACACCCGAATGTGGAATGGGTGAAAATATCATCAGCTACTCACTGATATAAAAACACTGGGATTTATGGAAGTAAAAAGCCAGAACTTTGGGAAGGGTTATCTATGAAAGTGCCAAACCAGCATTTAGACCTCTATCTCTCTTTTTCTGATGTCAAAAAAAGGAAACAGTCATGCTATGCCATCATTCTTTCACCTGGGAAATAAAAGTATTGTTATTAAAATGCATATTGTTAGAAAGGACTTTGCACTTTCCTTTGGAGATTTTACTCATGGACCACTGAAATAATTTTAGAGGAAGAGTGAGGGAGACAGGCAATGCCCTCCCCTCTTATGTGTGGGTAAATCATGGTACAGACATGGTTAAGCAACTCACCCCCAAAAGGCAATGATTAGCAAATTTGTCTTCAGTTTCTACACTTTGAACACTCACATTCCTTTCCATGTGTCACCTCAAATAGTGTTTGTTAAAGAGGAGACAAAATCAATGACCTAGACTGTGACCATGTAAATATCGCAAGGCAACAACTTTAGCTCTGTTTTTTTCCAACAGCTTGTCTTCAAAATACCTTTTCAGCCTATGCCATCATCAATGAAGGGAGAACAAAAAGTTCCAGGATGCAGCTTTTGGAAGTAATTCCCGTGATCTGGACACTTCCAAAAGGAACACTAGACTTGGGGAGTTTGTTAATTTAAGAGCTATTAAACAGGAGTAACTGTGAAAAGGCATCCTGAACATGTAGCAATGCATTCTCTCTCTCTCTGGAATCCCACCTGTAAACAAAGTATTTCTGTTGTCAACAATGAGCATTGCATAATTTTTTTTTTTTGAGGACATGAGTATTTCTGCTTTTTGATAGAGGAAGTACAAAATGCACAAAAATCTTTCTACTTCATTAGCATTTTTATAAAATAGTTTTTTGTTTTAAAGGTTAAAATAAAATGAGCAACCTGCAATTCAATGTTATCATTGCAGCTAAGTTCTTGGTAAACACAGTATATACTGAGATGATATCTGCTTCTTCAGATTAAATATATCTCATCCTCAGATTTATACTGGCAGTTTATGGGTTCTGCAAATGACTGTCTCAGCACTGCAAAGTAATTCCACCCTGTCATATTTGTCTTTGGAAATTGTAACAAATTATGGTGATTTATAACATCAAACTCAACTCTTCCATTTTTTCCCCAGATGGGAACGTCGCTGATGGCGAGATGCTGGGCCATCCATTTAGGCTGTGTGGAGGGTGACAGTGAAACATGTTTCATCTCTCTTGCCTGACACTCTCTTTCCCTTTGAGGGGAGGCTGTCAGCATAACTCAAACTGTCAAGGCACCTTTGTAAGGGGCCTGAAACAAATCTAAAGCTCTGCTACCTGCATGCCTACTAATGAGGTGTGACTCCCCAGCCCTGCCTGCCTGGCCTCGGAGAAGCTCAGTGTCTCTGACCCTTTCTCAGTCAATAGAAGTCGAACCATCATTTGTCTTGGAGTGAGGACAGGCAACAATCAGAGGAGGAAACTTTGGGGAAACGCCGTGTGCACTCCTGTTTGCTGTGCTTTGTCCAGGAAAAGTACATCTTGTAGCAGCATTGTGAGAGCCAAAAGAAAGCCCACCTGGGGATTAAACCAACCTTGAAACACTCTCTTAACCACTTGCCTAAGGCAAGCATGTTCTTTTTGGCAAGTCAAGCACCGAGATTTTTTTTTTTTTCAGTAAAGTATTTCTTCCCATAAAAAAAGATGAATAATAGATTATGTCCTTTAACTGAAAATTTTCCTGGTAGTTTTTTAAAGTAGTATTTCAGGAGAATGCTGGATTAATCTCAAAATAAATATATTACTGTTTCTAACATTAGAAAGGGAGAGAAAGACCTGGCTCAAGCAGTGTGAGATAGGCATAGCTTTATTTTTGCAAATTAACCCATGGAAGTTTTCCACTGGGAGCAAGAAGATGCTGCTTACCTTTTGTGAGGTCCAGACCTCTATCTTAAGATATGCCATTATATTTTGAAAGTCTCCATTTTGTCAAAGAAAGCAATTCCCAGGAATCCTTGCCTGCACGGTCCTATGGAATGGCAGAAGCAATATATGACACAAATAGGCTAAACCAGCTCTCAGCCCACCTTGGGAAGATGAATTGCTCTCAAGTTAGGAGCTCAGCAAAAATTGGTATTTATTTGCCACCAATGATGGTGTTACAGATCCCAGTTTATGGCAGAGATTACTCACAGGGCTGTACAGACGGAAAAGACAGGGAGGGGAAGAGGAGGTTTTAACACCCTCCATCAGAAATATTTCCCGAGCTGCCTCTGCTTCAGTAAAATAGATTTCACATGATGTGAGTGGAAAAATGGAAAGCTGAGGAATTGGAACATCCAAAATCTACCAGCCAACTTGGATGTAAATGTGTCATGTGTTTTATCATAGGAGTAGCAGTGCTTCAGTCATTCCAGCTGTGCAAGAGAGCCCTCGTGTTCCCTGCAGTGCCTGGGAGGGTGTGTTCAGTGATTGCTAGCACCACACACAAGCAAAGGGGAAATAAATTGATCAAGGATATCCTAGACACTTGCACCCTCCAAGATTAAGTAAGCAAGTAAATAAATACATAGAACAACTGTCAAGTGCAATCAGTCCTGAGATTATTCTTGAAAAAGTGGTTTTGTTTCTCACCTCACCATGGTTGCAGAGAATTATCATCTGACAATTTTTGCTTATTTTTACAGCAGCTTGATAAAATGTGTGCAGGCAAGTCTGTATGTGAGCATTTATTTTTAACATGCTAAGTCTAACATGCCACACGTAACGTAGCAACAAAGGAAATAATTTCACCAAAATTACATAATGTAAAACAAATAATTGGAATACCTACGTTAAATACAATTTGCATGAACATCGCATTATACAATTGCTGACATGCTGCAGAGAGGTATTAGATTTAAAGTAACTATGTTTAGAAAGCAATTTGCAGAATTTCTGCTCTTTTTGCCAGTTTGAAAAGCAGTGATAATATGTTTTTTTCAGCTGACAAGCGAACAAAAAACAATAATTGAATGGTACCATTTTACCCACAAGGCAAGCTGATAATTAGAGGTTTAACAGACAGTTTGGATTTAATCTGAGCAGTGGCAGCTACTCCTTTTGATTTTTTCTTGTTGTTGTTTAGGGACCAAATAAAGCTGTGTGTTTTGTTGTCCTGTTCCTCCCCTTCCCCCACCCCCCACTGCCACCCCTGCCCCCCTTTTTAAGAACAATGGGAAAACCAAGTTATTTGTTATCCTGGCTTATGTCTGACACTGCCCCCCCCCCCCCCCGCCCCGAGTGCAAACATGGAGAATGTTTGTGCACTACAGGGCAATGCCTGAAGAATGTGGAAAAAAAAAAAGGGGGGGGGGGATAAAATGACTTGGACAGGCAGCCATGCCAGACCACACCTCTCTAGGGCACAGGAAGGGATGACCAGCCCAGCCTCTTCCCTCTCTGCAGGGTGCTGAGTGGCACTTGTGCTGCCTCAGCATGGGGCTTGCAAAGCAGGATGGAGGGGATGCATCTGTTGGGTGCATGCTGTCAAAATCCCTAAAAGTCCTGCCAGGGAGAGGGAGGAACAGACTGACAGCACGCTCTTTATTGTTCACACTGATCACCAAAACGGGGGCCAGGGCACAGCTCAGTGGTGGCAAGTGCCCCCCAAGTCACAGCCTTCAGGTGTCACCCATCACCACAGTGGATTCCCAGCCCATCTCAAGTCTCATGAAGCATGAAACCTGGGCCAAAAAGGAGCATACTTTTTTCAGGTCAAAAGGTGCAAGATGATGCCCGAACTATTTCGCATTCTCCTTTTCCAAGAGGAATAGCTGTTGTTTCAGTCCAATGAGCCTTTTTGCAACAGCAGGTTTTACTTATGCTGATCCATGGCTGAATTTTAAGGAGTTATATTACTGATCTCAACAGTAAAATAAAACTACTGCTGAAAAATACAGTCTATTAAACACTAATGAGTGTATAAACTTATTTTATAAAACCACAGAGACTTCCTGGAGGGCTGGTCAGACCAGGCAAAGAGTGAAGACTATGCAGGCCATTCCCTTTTGAGCAATTTCCAATTGGTTTTATATAATGTCCAGAAGCGGAATTCTGGTTTTGCTTTTGGCTCTCAATAGTTTATTATGCCTGAAAGTGAGATCAATTAAAGCATCTTCAGATATCTTAAGCTTAACTGGAGGCCAATTAAGAATTTCAGCAATATACAGATGATAGCACTCATTATTAAACATGTTTATTCCCCAAAGAATTTACATTGAATAAAAGTGTTCTCATTGCTTTAACCCTGGTTTACATGTGGGGATGTAAGCTGAAGACTAAAAAACTTCATAGCTCACTGCTCACCTTACAGATGATTTATTTTGTTTTAAAAGATTTGTAAACTAGGTAGGACAGGTGAAGTTTGAAGTATCAATTATTTTTCTTGAAATAAAATTAAAAAACCCCCAGCTTTTTCATTAGAAGACTATATTAATACCTAATGCATAAGTCCTCATTAATATTACTGTAATGAGTACCAAGTGAATTAATGATGGCTGGCTGCTTATTTTAAAATTATTCACATTTTTTATGTTTATTCTCAGCTCAGCCATTATGCCCTTTTTATAGGACATGTGCTTAAAGAGCAGTTGAATTCAACCTGTAATAGAGGCACAAGAAAAAGTCATTGGGAAAAATAGTTCACATGGGAACAATTAGCTTGTAATATTCCTTCCTATTTCACCCCTTGCTTTAAATGTGTATGTCAGAGTGGACATTTTCCATTCCTCTGTTAATTGACAGAAACAGTGGCTCATGTACTTCCAGAGGCTGCCTGCTCAGACTCCAGAGTACTCCTTTCTCCGGAGATGAAAGAAAAGAAAATCAAATGTGATTCTTCCAAATAAGAATGCAGTGTATTACCACTCAGTTATTAGGGAAGAAAAGTACTCCTCTGAATGCCCAACATCAAGGTCTAATTCCTAGACCTACCACAGTAATGAAAGTAATGAAAGACCCACCTGAGTAGTGCAAGTCACTGACAAAGTCACTTAATCTCCCCATGCCTCAGTGTCCAAAGTCACACAAATGAATCTCAAGGCTAGAGGGAACTCAGACTATGCCTCATGCTAAAAATAATTATAAATTTGACATCAAACCTGCAGTCTGATTTTCTGAGACTGTGGCAGGACTTCTGGGTGAGTGGTACATCCTGATATTCAAGCCATTGCTTCAGGTTGTGGAACAACATTGAGAAGACAGAGTTTGGGAACAGCTGCCTCAAGGTTTTGTGCTGAGTTTCCAGTAGTGCTCCCTTCCAGCCAGCCTAAAGGGTGTCTTCTCTGAGCTACATGTAGCCTTGACTTGTTCTCCGCATCTCGGAGTTCACATGGTCACTTTCACATCCACCATGAATCCCCGCATGTCCAATTTTATGATATCCATCATTGTGGAAAAGAAATCTCTTGACTGAGCTCTTCAAACACATCAGGGTCATTCTTGGCCCCTTTGGAGCCCACAGGAATATCTAATCAGGCAAATGTTCTGGCAAGTGTTGCAGACTGAAAGGACCCAGTTTTGGGCAGCCGTAGGACCACTGTGATCTCTGATGAACCACATCCAACACTGGTTTCCTTGTGTCAGCAGCCCAGAATTGATCATGGAGCTTTTTCAGCCCTTGCAACTAGCTGCTATCAACAACTTCAGAAATAACAAACTACATGTAAGAGTTATTTAAAAACCCCCAAACCAACAAGGCATTTTATTACGGGGAACTGGTGCACAGCTTCTCTTACATTCAATTTGTGATGGCAAGAGATTTAGTAACATGTTGCCTACAGTCACAGCCCAAAATAGACTTGCCATTTTCTCACAAGTCCTTTTCTGGGAAAGAAATCACCACGTGGGGTATTATGTATGGAAGTAAAAGGATCTACAATGTATTATGTATGTAATTTTTCGTGTATAAGGATATGTATAAAATATGCACTTCACACTTCTGTTGCTTGAGGGATGGTGATATGAGAGATGCAATTCAAAGAAAAAAAAAGAGTAGAAATAGGGGAAAGCTGTAGTATTTTGTCAGTTGTTCATATTAATTTTTTTGGTCTTAAGCAGCACACTGGATGCCCTGGGGACTACCAAGCTCTGCCTTTTCTCAGCAGTTTGAATCTCTTTTTTCAGTAACTTATTACACAGCCAGATTGTCTGACAGCACCCACAGCAACAAGTAGGTAATACTTCTCCTGCAGTCTTAATTCACCCCATTGTGTTTGGGATTGCCGGGATGGAAATGATCACACAGTGAAGTGCTGCAAAATGCAATCTCTGTAGACACAATGGGGTTGAGTTAAAGGACACGAAGCACTTAACTCTGAAACCCCTTTCTTTCATCCAAACACTCTTATTTAACTGCATGTTTTTGTGGTTTAGTTTCTTTTGGTTTTATTATTTATTTTATTTTATTTTATTTTTATTTATTTATTTTACATAGAAAAACTTAGATGCTTATCTGATGCACAAAAAAGTTGCTACATGCCTTTGGTTCCAGGCTGGGATGGGTTTCTGTATTAGAAAAACTATATACCAAAACAGAAAATGAGAAAAAGGAAGCCGGATTTAGTAACCTTCCCTTCTGCCTGTCACTTTAGGCCCACAGAGATGTGGTCAGACAATGGGAATGAGGTGGTTCTAGATTAAAGTCCTGGCAGAACACATTAATGAAAGGTGATTTACATGTTAATAACTTGCAGCAATGATTTTCCTTTCCCAAGTGTGTTAATTTCCCTCCTTATCCCTCAGCACAGTTTTTAAGATGCTATGAAGATTGGTGTTATCAGCCCTCCCAGGATGGGTAGATAACAGGTTTTTCTCTCTGTGGCTGTCAGATTACAGTGAAACTGGCTTTTCTGTTAACAGCACAGGCATGAAGTCAGGTCCCATACAAAATACTCTCTCAAAACAGGACAAATCATTCTTAGCTTCTGTATCTATCCTTTAAGGTCTGGGCAGATGGCCTCAGGATGCTCAACTGTGAATGAATTGTAGAGCATATGGAAATACGCTCTACATGTTGACATAGAAATAGGCAACACTCATGTTAAAACAGCAACACTTCATAGTAAATTATTTTCTTATGCGTATTTTCTGTGTCATGTCCCAAGCCATGCTCCTAAACAGATAGCTGCAACACCTATTTGTCCTTGGGGACAGGACCTATATGTCCTTTTCTACAGAAAAATGTTCCAGCTTGCTTCCAGCACTTCTTGTACCCAAGGCCAGATTTCATTTTCTGCAGAAAGGACTCTCCATACAGGAAACCCCACCTGAAATTCCCATCCTCCAAGAGGCGCCCCAAGGTAGGCACCTTTACAATATCTTAACCCACAGTAACCCTTTAGGGACATAATGTAGCCCCCTATGTAATGGTGGATGGCTTGAAGGAATGCTTGTTCTAATTATTCATTACATAATAAATGTCAATTCAGTAATAAAACTGAAGTACTGATTTATGTTATAAACTGACATCTGCATTTCATAAATAGTTTCCTTTTAATGGCTTATAATTGCTACATGTCTGCAAGTTATACAGTGCAAAAAATGCTGGACTGGATTCAAAATATGTTGGCATGCATGCAATTACTGAAAATGGGGAGAAAACCCAGAGCAAATACTTAATTTAGTATTTGCAGCACTGTAGTGTTATCAGCCTGCACAAATGCTATAATTGTCATCTGTAAAAAGACCAAAGCAAAGTGTTCTGGAAATAGAAAATACATCTCACATGTCATGGCCTAATCCATCAGTCACTGTATTCCCATGTAATCTTTGCCCAGCTGAAGTCAATGGTGTTAGTTATCAAACTGGGCTGACAGGGCTGAATGGAAGTGATAAAAAATGAAAACCTTTTAATGAGAATTTTTCGTCCCTGGGCCTGATCCCGTCAGTATTTTCTATTGGACACGCTGCTTACTCCTGTGAGCAGCCAAGTTTGTGCTCGTTCTGCCCGTCTGGAAGTGCTGGCAACACAACTCTGTGCTTTAACAAAACCTGAAAGTGACAACCCAGAGGACAGCAGCCTTAGCAGCCCTGCCTGTCCCACACCTGCAGTCCAACCTCCTGCTGTTATCCCTCATGACTCAGAGACATCCCAAGCCCAGCAGCATCTCCCTTCCTTGACAGTCATGCCGAGGACACGTCCACCTGGAGGTATTCCCATCACATTTCCTTTGGAGCTGGTATGCCTGCTGCAGAGGGGGTGCTTGTGGGGGAGCTGCACTGCAGTGTCCCACCTAAAGCTCCTCCCTGACACACAGCAGTGTTGTGTCACTTAAAGGATTTTGGTCTGGTTGGAAGTCTTGCTGTTCATGTAATTTATTGTAATTGTTAAGCAGAAACACTTTTATATCAAAGCAGAAATCACTTGGTGCTTACAGTTTCTTTTAGCAACTTCTCAAAGGGTGAGAGTGCCAGGGACAAGTCCAGCTGAAGCAATCTCCATGGATGCTCTCCCATGCTCACCTCTCCCTGATGCATGGCTCACTGTCCTTACCTTATACTGCTCTAATCACACCTCTGAGTCAAATACAACCTCTCTCCTTCCCTTGGAGGTGTGTTTCTAACCTGGACTATGTTAATGATTCAGATTACAGGCCAGCCACTCTGCCAGATGACTGGCATGGCCAAACCACGATGAAGGCTGGGGTGGGAGGAGAAAAGAGCATGCAGGATTGTTTCGTCAATGTTTCATCACTGTTTCATCAGAGTGATGCTATCATGGTTTCCTTGAAGTTTTCACAACAGGGTGAATCAATGGCGACAACGTCAGCAATGTTTTTCTCGTTGGGCTTTTGAAATCTCTCTTTTTTTTTTTTTTCCATCTGGTCTTACGGAATAGGAAAATTCCTCCATGTTATACACAGAGGAGAAGAAGGAGGTGCTGAGAAGGTAGAACACCCCTGACCTTGGTGTTTGATCCCTGCAGGATCCTTTTGCCTTGGTGGATACTGGAGGTCCTCCCCACTGTGAATTGCAGCATTGTCTTGAGTTAATGTGGGCTTCTCTCCCAGCTGTTTTGGGGGCTAACTGAGTACCCTCCCCACACTAACCTGTTTGGACAGCAAACGTGCTGATGAAAAAAGATTAAAATATGGGTAAACTTGGGAAGAAAAACTAGGGAAGTTTTCCGTAGGAGAGGGGTATCACTTCTTGTGAGATGTATTTTAAGAGCATCCACAGGAGTATTTTTTGAAAGCCATATGCTACTTATTCACATGCATATGACAGAACTCATATATGAGGACTGATACAGAACACAAACGTAGGTGTTGCACATTTCATATGTGCATATGTTCATAGCCTATTCCCAAATTTGGTTTCTGAAATGCTTCATTACATGCACACCATTTTCAGGTTCAGTATTTGTTTACCTTTGGCTTAAGAAAAATGCATTAGGTTTATGATTAACTTGTTCAAAAAGATGTTGAATCTAAAACTTTCTTACTGGCAGAATTACAGTAGTTGTTCTTATGAGAAAATGATGTCTAAGTAGGACTAAATCTTCAAGATTATTTAATCTTTGTATGAGTTGGGGCACCACCAGATTGAAACAATATAAACCAGTGCAAGCTCACCCTCTTTCATCTCTGTTGTGCTTCATTTCCTTTCCCTGGTGATCACAACTCGTGAAACTGCAGTTCATCTGCAAGGTGATAGCATTTACTTTTCTTAATTGGTAAAAAAATTGACCCTCGTCCTACTCGGACTAAAGCAGAGTGTAAATCATTTATGTGATGTAACTGAGACTTACTGAAACTCCTAATACATTTATAGCAGTCTCAGGGAATGTGAGGGATGAGGCTACTGAAGCAGGAGTGACGTGGCAGCCCATGCTGAGCAGCCAAAGCAGAGGTGTCCTGGCCACAGAGCTGCACCACAGAGCACCTCAGCCTTGTGGCCAGCAGGCGATGCTCGGCCAGGGCAACGACTCCCCGACTCCTCTGCTCCTGCTCTCAGACCAAGAAGCCTTCCAAGGGCTTGCATGGGAAAAGTTACTGACAGGAAGAGCTGTCAGTATCTGTCTTTTGGTTGCTCACGATGATATTACCCAGAAAGCAGCAGGGAATCAGCCAAGATAAGCGGGCGACTGCCATGAGAAGAAACATTTTTTCCTAATTCACAACTTCCTCAGATGTAGCTATTTTTGACCACATTTAGACTGTAATTATTGTAACCATTTAGTTACAGATATCAGCTTTGAAATTGTCAGCCCTCAGAAAAGCTTAATCAGCTACAGAAGGACATAAACTTTGTGCTTTTTCACTGGTGAAGCAAAGCAGAAGGTAGACAAATCAATGATTTGAGCATCTCTGCAATTATACTACTTTTCAGCACATGAAGACAGAACTCTGTCTTCCAGAAGCTGTTTTTTTAGCATTAAAATTTGAAGAAAACTTTAATCCTCCATGGAATTTAATCATAGTGCTTTACAGGATCTTGCTTTACATCTGGTCAAAGGCCCAGTACTCTCAACTCCATGGAAAATATTAAGCATGTATTTGAATGCTACATTAGATGGAAAAAACAAGAGAAATTCCAATCATAAGTGGAAAATAAAGTCACTGTATTAAGGAAGGTGGTTTAAAATAAACAGCGTACTTTTTCAGATGAAATATTATTAACCCTTAATCAGCAATAAATTACATAATGACATGCTCTGTTCCCTACAGAGAAAATACAAGCAGCTTTTGCATGGTGAAAAAAAAGCAAAAAATGTTTAAAGGCAGTTATTGAATGTAAAATACAGTAAATAAATAATGCACCACTTTAAACTGAAAAGAAAAAAAAAAACATTTGGAACAACTTGTCAGAAGAAAAACAAGGAGTAGTCCTTCATGCCAATACAGATGTGACTTAGAAAGAGAACAGCTGTCAGAAACATTTCATCACAAAAGAAGTGAGAACAAAATAGAACAGATCTTTAAACAATTTTCAACTTTCCTCCTTTTTTCCCAGCAAGAATTATACCCAAGAACAATCTTAGTACAAGCATTACTCGTCTGCATTTATAATGTTAAGGTACACTTCATAGATCAGTTAAACCAGCATTACTTGCACATGGAATGGCTCTGAATAGCAAAGGGACTCCATCATGAATCTGTTACTGAGATGTTCATTTAATTCAAATAGGAAAGGCAAGAGGAAAAGCCTGGCTGGCAGATTTATTGATTACATTTCACCAATGACCAGCAAAAGGCAAGCACTCTGAAAATCCCCAAAGGTGATCATTAGTACTGAGTAACTGTCACTAAACATTAGCACCATCAGCAGACTGGAACTAAAAGAAAGTGTGATGCTTTAAATGTGAGGCCCAAGAGGGATTGCCTGTGGTCTGAAGAAAAAATGGGACATCTTACACCATGGCAACTGTGTTTGAGACAAATGAAATGCTTTATATATATATATATATATAATACATGTAATACATATATAAATTCATGTGTATATAGAGAGACGTAAAATTGGTCTAGCATAGTCAAGCAAATTGGGCAGGTCTCCCTACTATAAAACATAAAATTAATGTGTCAAGCTAATTTCGCGGTCCACTTGCCTGGAGCTGATTAGGACCAAATTAAACTTGGTCCTAATCAGCCTGAGTGCTTTGCAGGTAATACAGAAATCCATGGGATATGCTTATTACTGTAAAAGCCCATGCACATTATCTGCAAAAGCACTGTAAGAACAGGTTTACCCAAATAATATGTGGTTTCACACTTTCTAATGCATTGTTAGCTCACCTGTTTTTGGTGGATTTTTTTCTTGAAAGTCCCACATTTCCACTGCACAGCAGAATCAGACATCAAACAAATGATTTTTTATTTTTCACACTTGAATTTGATCTTATGATCCTTGATTTGGCCGAAGCAGCACTTTCTGTATCTGAGGCAATGAATTTAGGTTTTACAGGACGATAAAGTGTATGAAGGGTTTTGCCACTTCCCATTAGCTATCTGCCCTTTTTTTTTTTTTCTTTTTTTTTTTAATAACATCCTGTGATTCCCATATGTGTGCTTTTGTTCCATGGGAAACAGCAGGAACAATACCTTTTGTACTGCTGGCAGACAACTGCTTCTGATACAGCTACACTGCTGCCTTTTGTGCACTTGAAGCATCACCTCCTCCAGGAAAAGGAGCCTATTTGAATTCCACCCTCTTGGTCAGTCTGAAGCCCTCGCTCCAAACACAATATCCCAACAGAGAAAGTTATTTTCTGCAGTGACCCAGCACCAGCCCCTTTCATCACAGGGCCACAACAACAAAGGCATGAAGCTGTTAAAGGTCCTTCCTTCCCCAGGGGTACCTGGCAGTCACAGCAGAAAACAGGAGACATGGGAATGGGCTCTGGGAAGGCACATTCGCCAAGAGCATCTGATCACTGTGAGCCTTCTCCCACCTTGTGACTCTGCATGAACAGGAACAGAACCACTCCACCATGCTACAGAGAGGTCCATCTGCAGTGTGGAATCCTGCAAGCATTAAGGGTGAGAATTTCATGACCTTGACAGACTCATGTCTCATGAAGCAAATCTCAGCAGTAAAACTTGAAATTAGGTGTGTGGCCTATAAATAGGTATCTTCCATAAAACAGTGTCTAAAGCAGCAAAAGGAAGATGAGCTTTGGGAAGGTTCAAAATTCCATGGTACAATGAAGAAAGAAAGCCAGCAGAGTGGTTTCTGCCTGCGGCATGGGATGCTGCATCAAGGGATGAGGATTCAGATTTGCTGCTCTTCACTGAGGTCACTTTAGGGCCTATTGCTTCCCTTGTCCCACTTCTTGCCATTTGGACAATGAGTCTGGTCATCCCTAACCTGGATGACAAGTTCTGGATGAGAGACTCCTGCCTGAGTGGACACTCCTGCAATCTTTCTGGTAAACTTTATGGACAGTTTACACATCAAACAGGACTCTGCTAGAAATCAATTCTTTAAAATCAAGATAACAGTTGTATACAAACAAGAGTAGGGTGACAAAAGTGCAATGATTTGTACTGGGAATGCAAGCAGCTCTGCAAGGTCCAGTTCAGTTATGTCCATCTGTCTTACATTCTATTTTCCAATTCCAAATTGTATGTCTAGGCTTCCATCCCTAGAGAGATGGATAAGAGGCAGCTTTACAGAATCCCTACTTATATGCCAGAACCTGGTTTTTCATTTTCAGAACCTATTAATTTTGTATCTATTTCAATGAGTTAAGGCTGCAAAAAGGACCACTGGCTCAAAAAAAAACCCCAACAAAGGTATCTCCATTTGATCATCTTTTCTTTCAATGTGTCTGACAGCACCTCATCCCAGCATTAAGGTGGTGTTCTTAAACTGTGACATTTTCACTCAATTTTAGAAACACATTATTTCTGAATAATGAACTCATGTTTATAATTGGTGCAACCTTAAAAAAATCCCAACTTTTCAACACTTTTCCATGTCTTCTCCCCATATTTCCATATTGCACGACGGTATTGGAAATTATTATTTAAGTCAAAAGAGAAAAGCAAAATAATTTGCATCATCCATCACAGCTCCCTTGAATGAATAAATTACAAGACACCATGGCAAATCAATCGTGGGGAAAAGAACAATCTGCATCAAACACTGTATTTGTGTGCATAATCTTTTTAATATTTCCTGACCTCGTATATCAAACCAGCAGATTGAATTCCGTGAACTTTAAGTAATACAAATCTGTTTATCCCAAAGTCCTGTGGGCAAGCTCTAATCTAATCAGTTAAATTCAGGACACAGCCACAGGAATAAAGAGAACAGACCTCAGCAAAAGTTACAAAATCTGTTTGCCATTCAACTTAGTTTGTAGAGTCAGTAAGGTTTTAATCATCTAGGAATCATCTCCTAAGGTTGTATGGATGACTCTCATACAAGAGGACCTGGTCACGACTCTCATACAAGAGGACCTGGTCACTCATACTCCAACAGTAGTGCCTAAGGATTTGTTAGTAGAGCTTTGCCAAGAGACCTTTTTTTTCACAGAATAGTCACAGAATATTCACAGTTGGATCCATAAGGATCATTGAGTCCAACTTTTAAGTGAATGGCCCATACAGGGATCAAACCCACAACCTTGGTGTTATTTACATCATACTCTGATCATCTGAACTAATCTCAGGGTCACCTTTGCCTTCTTTAGGAAAAAAAACACTAAGCAGCCTATCTGCTCTTTCCTTTTGGAAGATGTATTTTTTATCTTATTGTCAGTCTCAACCAACATGACAAGGAGAAGTTGTCCAGGACAAACCCATTGCCCTCTTGTTTCAAGAGGCTGCCAGTGCTCCAGGGCAGGAAGGCATGGATGGGAGAAAGCATATGAATGAACTTTTCTTCAAAAAGATAAAAAACCAAATATTCAGTCTGAATTGACCAAGGGAAACACATTGCCTGTTTGTGAGGAACAAACATATAGGTATATGAAGGATATACATGTGAATCTGAATTACTGGAGTTCACTCCAGGGCTTCCAGAAAACTTAGTGATGCAAAAGCCTCCACACAGTGGTCTCTCCATTATGCAGAACGTTTGTGTGCCAAGACAGGCTTGGTCTACTGCAGAAGTAGAAGCTGCACTCATCTACTCTCTGCAAATGTGTCATTATCTGGGGAACAGATCTTAGATGGTAAAACTTCAGCAGGACTCTTGGCTGCCTTTCCTAAGGGATGCAGCATATGCCTGCCCTCCTGCTGAACAATCACTCAGTATCTCCTAACATCTACATATCCACTCTTCTTTTTTTCCCCCCAGTAAAATCCTCCCTTATAAACTCCAGCTTCAGGGTCACAGCTCTATAGAGACTGGTATTAAGGGGATTCAAGCAGGCAGACTGAAAAAGAAATATACCTCAGAGTTAATTTTGATAGGTTCTGCATATATCTATGGTCTACCAATGCTTCAGAGTGCTCCTGAGTGATGACAATAAATGGAGACCTGAAAGAAAAATAATCTAGCCCTGTTTCACAGATGAAGGAGTGGAACCTTCTAAGTGGTAATTCCTGGTTGATTTGCTCAAAATCATAAAGGAACTCTTGAGCACATAAAAATTTGAAATCAGACCACTCACACTTATGGTAAAATATTTTGGTTTTGGGCTTTGGTGGATTTCCAGGGGTAGAAGAAAACATGATTTTTCTTTCTCCCTGGGGAAAACCCCAGAATTTATAAAACTCATGAAGCCTTAACAATAGACACAGAAATGCCTGTTGTGGAAAGAGTCACAGCACTACCATTTATTCAAAAATTGTTTTTCCTCTAATTTTTTTACTGTTTCTGCAAGTGTGTTGAACACACATTGCATTTTATACCCTTGTCCCACTTGCCTGCTCAATTTTTCCTTCCTCTCATATGAACTAAGTGTCCTAAATTTAATTTACCCCCTTACAAATTGGCTGCCCTTTCATGTCAGGAGTGAAAACGCCCACTCAGCATAGCTTGAA
Organism: Chamaea fasciata; assembly: GCF_029207755.1. Taxonomy (NCBI): domain Eukaryota; kingdom Metazoa; phylum Chordata; class Aves; order Passeriformes; family Sylviidae; genus Chamaea; species Chamaea fasciata. The sequence continues at coordinate 142,668,509 of NW_027094086.1, read as the reverse complement.
AGGAACCTGTCTGCGGTTGGGAGGGAAAAGTCGAGGTGCCGCTTTAACTAACTAAATTAAATACAACTGGAGCTCGGAGCAGCTGGCAGGTTTGATTTGGATGTAGGATGCTGTGAGATAGCGATAAGTGAGTGCTCAGGACCAAAGGGAATTAAAAGGCTGTACTTGGGTTTAATGGAGTCACTCTCTCTCTGTGGCTCATCCATTAAGGACGCCGTGCTGGCACGCAGTGCTGCCTGCACCACTTACACTGCAAAAGGCCAGCCTCAAATGAGCCTTGGGCTCCAGAGGACACGAGCATGTGCCTCTGGGGGGAGGCAGGAGGAGACCCTTGCTTTGCTGTCCATAGCCACCTCAGAGCCTTTTAAATGAAGGGACAGCTTCTGCCAGTTCAGAGGTTCAGATCCTGCTCCGGACCACATGGGAAATATCTACCAAACCACCCAAGAGCTGGTTCAGAGAGTGCAAGATAAATCATGTTACCCTCAATGAGAAATCTGTCTCTCTCTATTAAAGAATTCCTTAAAACTCATAATGAGAAAAATTACAGAAAACATTTTTTTTCACCCATCTTTTCAGATTATTTAATAGTGTATCAGACAGCAGTTTGCATGTAGCCTGTATTCCCTTGCTTTCTTCTGATATTAGTATTTCTCTTGTTCACGTAAGCTCTTCCCTGAGGAACAATGAAGATGGGAAAACATTTTTAAAGATTATGATTCAACTGTAAAACCTCTATTTGTCAGTGTCACCAACAGGCAGGTGTAATGCCTGAAAGTGACTTTCAACTCTGCTTCTAATGGGACTAAAAATGAAACATTGATTTCATAATTAGTACCATAGATTTGACACTTGTCTACCTCTGGTAACGAGAACTTTCCTCAGGTTTGCAAAATACTGTGAAACCTCCTCAAGGAAGATGATGCAGAAGTAAAAAGCTGTGACTGGGTGTTGTAATATGCTATGTTTCAAATGAGCTACTCGGCTAGACACCTCTGCAGGCAGAACAGGCTAAATATTCAATTTTAAGGCTTTTTATTATTTTTCTTTTAAATTTATGAATTATTCTGTATCTGGAGAATTTAAATTTTAAGTGCTGTAGCACAGAAATATTGGTCACTAGATGCTGACAGTGTTTATTAACATAAGCAATCCCCTGTATGTCACAATTTCAAACTAATATTATTAGAACACTGAACACTAGAGTAATTATCATGACTATGAATCTGACAAGCTCCATTTCCAAAGAACAGTCATTACAGAATCCTTGGCCTTTTGCTCAGTTCAAAGCTAATCTTTCATTTTTTTTCCTCTTGTGTATATATGGCAATCTAACTTATGTGATGAAACGACTCAAGAACATGTAAATATGTTTGTTTCCTCATGCACAGAGATGCATATATATGAATAATTTTCAGTAAGTGATGTGCCAAGGAAAATGGAAAAATTGTTTTGAATAATATTTACTGATTCTGAACAGAGAAAAAAATGTATTATTGGGTTAAGGATAACTGTCACATTATTTGACTGATAATTGATTTCAAAAGGAAAACCACCAAGTCACATGAGACTCTACATGTAGTACAGGCAAAACCAAGAGGGACTGGCAATAAAGAAAAGAAAGCAAATATCCCTCCAAAGATGATGACTCTCCAAGCAAATTCAGACCTCTTCTTCACCTTTAATTTATTTTATCTGATAGTTTTTCATTTGTCCTTTCTTGGAGGTGAGGTCATTACTACTCTGCATTACAACAGCAGCCAGTTATCACAGCTGTAATCAAGATCCCATTGTGTCAAAAACTATTGTGGAAAGAGACACTTTCACCAAAAATGTCTTGGAAAATGTCAGCTATGTGACTAGGAACTAAATTCTTTAGTTGGTATACTTGTCTAGGTGAACAGTGCAAAAATACAGGCTGCATTTATGCAATTAGATTACAATTTTGCTGTGAAAGCCATGATTTCAGCAAAACATCTCCTTGCTTTAAATTGCCAGGATTACGCCCACTACTGCACTGTAATTGGTAAAGATGAGAGACAAAAGTATTGGGAAGGTGTGATAGTTATCCCAGTTATCCCTTTGGATGCAATTATTTTAGTCTATACCAAAGATATTTTATTATATACCTGCAGGAAGTTCTTAATGAAGTTTTTATACATCAGTTCCAGAAAATGGTCTTGTTAGATAGTTTATCTGTTGCATTTAGATATCAAGATATTTCTGGATACTTATGTCATACTATGCTCTAAAACAATGAAATTATAGTGATTAAAGTATTTTCACCATAGATCTCTATTAAAAAGCATGAAGAAATGAAAGGCTCTCTGACATTTCATAGTTTATCAGGCTTTTAAATGGCCATTATTTTCCTAACTAATTTCCCATTACAAGTGTCAAGACTTCCCAGGACAGAAAACATACCATTTTTCTCTACTTCCTGTAATCATGACAAAATGAATATCCAAGGAACCTGTGTTGGAAGGGGAATATGAAAGCAGGTGAACCCGACACTGTTCACCCAGAAATTATTTTCAAAACGTGGATACAACATCCTGACACATAAAACTAAACACTGCCTCCAAAATAAGTGACTTTGGCACTAACCAATTTAGTAAGAGCTGGTGGTATTCAGGACACATCCAAAACTGCTCACATTTTTTGAAGCCTGAGGATCTCAAGTTAATGTACAAGAATTTGAAAATCTCAGCATTAAGTGAAAATGAAAAATAAATTTGAGAGCAGATGCAGCAAAGGATGTTTTCAGAAGGCTGGATCTGAAATGGCTCTGCATGTTTAGATGTCTTTAGTTATCAAACCTGACCACTGCCACTGCTGTGTATTCAGAGCCATGATGGTGAATTTTTAGCTGAATTACCTGTAATTTAAGAAAACTGTTCACTCCCATCCTCTGAAGAGGTTCCCAGCCCCTTTTCCAGAGCAGAAGGGAGCAGGTTCTGGTATCCTCACCATGACAGGCATGGCCATCACAACATTGTGACCATCTGCCACCAAGCCAGAGAACACTGTAATCCTTCTACAACCAAATTAATGCCTTTGACACCAAGACTACAGGGAGTGGGTCCTTAAGGGAACACACAAATGTGCCTGGGGGCATAGCTTTGGAAGGGAATCACTTCCCACAGCAATCATGGGGTGACACCTTCGCCTCTCACTCTTCAGGGCACATCCATTCAGTCCTGTGAAAGGTCACCTTCTCTCACAGAATGTGGCCTGTGATGTGCAACTTCCACACTTCTGTTTTCACAACAACACTGAAGGGATTCTGGGACAGCTATCACAGACTGTCTTTTGGTTCAGAACTGCTGCTAAGTCTAACCAGCCAACTCAGTGATATAATTGCAGATATACTGGTTAAACCTGTGTAACAACCCTTGGGGATCTCTTACTCCACAGTAAAATTCTTTGTCTGATTATTTTTATCTTATTTAGCTTATGAGGTATGAATCCTGAAGTACTCTCTAAGAATCTCTGGAATTAATTCCATTTTTTAAAAGCCAAATACTGTCCCACCATAGCCCCACATGACAACCAGCAGCAGTCCTTATCTACACATTTTCTCAGAGCTCCCACAGCAACACAGATGTGCAGGGAAGAATGATAAATTTTTGGAACTAATACAGTGCACAAAGTAAAATTCAATTAATAAAGCAATATCCAGGAATAGTCCACTGTAAAACAAACCTTGTTTTCCATAAGAAATAGAACCACAATTTTCCAAAGACACCTCCACAACTACCATACTTTCCTTGTATAGGATTAAACTTGATCACAGAAAAAGCAAGCAAATATTGAAGTAAAAATTTTCCTTCTGGTGGCATCTCTCTAAATTTCTGCTGAATTATTCACTGTTCATTTTGGATACTGTAAATGTTCCACTGAATCTTGTTCTTGTCGGTGTTTTTAATATGCTTATAAGACAACAATGTATTTCCTACACAGTGTCCAAACATTATTGTCAGATGCAGTTATACATCAGGTGAAAACATGTTGACTTTTGGATTAAGAATTGAAAAACTTTCTAAGCATCTGTTTGTGGTATTGAGCAGTTATTCAGCTATCAGAAGTAGTTTTATAACACATAACAATTTATATGGAATAATCTATTTCTTTTGTTCATTCTAGAACTGTTTCACTCCCTCCATTGGCTAAGGTTTTCTGGTGGTATCTTTAGAATCAATTCATATCTGTTATTACTCCTTCAAAGGAACAGTGATACATGTTCTCATTGCAGAAATAATCAGCAGTAACAATGCAATATCAAGTTGCTACCTCTTCAATGAGCCAAGGAACATAACCATTAATTTATTGTACTTTCTTATGTCACAACAAAAAAAACTCCATTTGTATTTTAATAAAGTCAAGCCCATTGAAACTACCAGTAAAACACACTAATAAGCACTTGATTGAATTTATTAACATTATCTGTTATTTCAATGTCCTTGATGAACTACAGACCATGAAGTCCAGTGCAGCTTTATAATTCTTAAAAATTACTTTAGAAAATATCAAATCATAGTACTCCAGTTAGAGAATTATCTGCCCTTTTCCCATTGTTTAATTATACCAATGGTAAAATATCAGGAGTGCCTAGGCAGGCAAAGGAGATGAAGGCTGAAATTCTTAGAAGTTTATAGGTGTTGAAGTTTTACAATACAGATGCAAAATACTGAAGGCCAAAATTTTAAAAGGCATTTTGGTGTCTAAAGGTGCACACACTGAGCTGTGTCTTTCTCAGTTATGCCCCTTTAGTTCAGGGTATCTTGAATATGCAATTCTGAAAACATGTCTATGCCATCTGTCTCTTTAATACCCTATATTTAATACCCTGTAACAGCATTATGCTTTGAAACCAAAGCCTGAATGCACTGTTTCCATCCTTTTCCCTCTTCCTCTGCTCCACCTGCTATTTTACATTTTCACACAAGCTGTACAAGTCTTCTGTGCACTCATGTAGTGACAGTCCCAGCTGCCCAGATGTGTCCCACCAGCAGCACAGGCAGCATAATGCCCACCTGGAGGGCTGCAGATCAGCTTGGCTGTGGAATAACACACCATCCCCAGGACACTGCCAGCCCCACAGATGTCCATTTGCAGACGCACAGATGTTGAGAGCCTTTTCTCAGCAGAAACCAAACGCTCGGAGGGCAGGTACGAGCCAAGGGCCCCGACCCACGTGCACGGCTGCAAGCAGCAGAGGCAGCCAAGATGACCCTTCCTTCTAAGCCTTCCCTCCTGCTGCCTCCCAGCATGACAGTGGGAGGGAAAATGCACAGCTCAGAGGAGTCTAAATTTGAACAGCTGAGCTCAAATGAGAGCTTTTTACCTCCCTGGGGTTGCTTTATAAAACTATTTGTCTTTTTTTGTTGAAGATGAACAAAGCAACAGTGAAAAACACCAGAAATATTTCAAATTAAAACCAATGCTTAAATAATTTTATATCAAATTTTGTCCACTGTTCCTTCACTCTGAGACAATTGCTTTTTCATCAGAGATTTATGAATGCCTGAGAAGAAAAGTATATAGAAATACTGATAAGTAGCATTACTATCAAGTTATTTACCTTTTTATATCAACCCTGGTGAACATGTTGCTCTGTATTTTAACAGGCTTCTCATCCATTCTGATTCATTCCTGATTATAGTTAATCAGGTTTTTTTTCTATGTATCTTCTGTAAATAAAATGGGAAGTATGTTTGGAATCTGAAATCCCTGCATATTTACTTACTTCAGTCAAGCCCAAAATACTTGCCTTAGCAGTGTCATAGCCTCTCAGAGAAATATGCCACATATATTTACATGATGATGAGATGGGAAAATGGATTAAGTAGTGGCTGATCACTTTGGGACATTGAGAAAATGATGGAGCCTCCAGACACACTGAACACTTTAAATGCAAAGGGACTGACCCAGTGCCTCTGCTGTCTATTTAGGGGCTTCTCTTGAATAGTCTACCTCCACCCTGCTCATATTTTGTACCCCACAAAAATTCATACACACCTTGGCAGATGAGACTATCTCTCCCAGAAGGGGTTTTACTCATGAAGCCCCACTTATCCTCCAAACCAACCAGACCAATACCAGGAAGCTGTATTAGTGCACAATACCTACTTGCTTTGTCCTGACCACAAATATTTTTCTAGACCCACTATATTACTTTCATTTTGGAGAAATAGTCATGAGTGAATTTATGCACACAGTAACATAACTTCTGCCTCAGCAGCCACTCTAAATCAAACGACTGATTTTTCTCCTTTACTCTCTCAAGTCACAGTGACCACACAATCCTGGTGGAAGAGAGGAGCATGACGTAACCCTTTGAAATGCACACCAGTTCACTAATTATCCCAAACCAGCCTTTTTCCTCTGGGACAGCAGGAGTCCCATTACTATGCATTCATGGAGGAAAAAGAAGTTGCCCTGAATTGGCCATAGTTTCTCTTCTGTTCATGCCCAAGTTGGAGAAATATCCTATCTGAGATCAGAAAACTCCTGGGTGGCCTTTACTGTCTACTGTTTAGACACCTTTACCACCTGAAAGCTCATTTGGTTCAAACAGATGAGTTCACAGAGCTGGAAAAATTTTTCTACCACTCTAGGAAATATAAGTACTTCCATGCACGAGAGGCAAGAAAGTAGCTGATGTGTGAGGTGACATTCAAAGCACTGCTGCCTCTGCAGAACAGAATTATTATTTTCTGCTGCTGCTCTCTGCATGTGAGTTGAGGCCTCGAGCCAGGCTGCTGTCTGTGGCAGGGAAGCAGAAAGAAACATGAACATGTTTCCATGCCTTATAGCTGAATACTGCAAGGCACGGCACTTCTCTTTGGAGGTCATGAGCCTCCCCAGCTAGGTCAGATCAAACACCTTTGGGGTTTGCACCCCTGAGGAGAAAATATGGTTTTTTATTATATAAATGTCAAAAGAGCCACAGCCTGCTGAAATGTGTTACTGCCTTGTGGGTTATTTTACACTGACTTTAATTATGCTCCATCTTCATTTGAAAGCCTGATTAGTGCACGGTTCAGTTGAAGCCACATTGCCTACCCATCTGTGTGCAGACCCGTGTGTGGGGAGGTTTCAGGGACATGCCTGAAACAGCAGATACTGAACTACACCACGAGTATCTCACACCTGTACCAATTTAGTGCCCAGAACAAAAAATAATAGCCTTTTCTGCTCTTTCAGATCCTGAGATGTTTTGACAAACACAGCTTAGATGCTAGAAATCCCATTCTGACTTAAAACTATGCAATTATGCCAAATTTCTCATTTCTGTTGCCTTATTAAAGGTAAGAGACTTTTATCAACAGAACTGTGTCATTTAATGCATAATGAAGACTAACACAGGAATTTAAAGCTGTGCTCGATGTATGATGGTGTGCTAGGAACAAAAATACGCAACTATTTGTCATTAAGGTTTAGTTGTCTTATGCCAAGGTAGGGTACATTTTTGTTCATTATTACTGAACAAACATTTGTTTCACCTGACTATTCCCAGCTAGTGCAACACTGAAGCAGAACCAAACTCTATATCACCTTCAATCAAACCAGCTTCTTAATATTTATGTTTTTAATGTTAAGGGCAGAATATGCCAGGACTGCTCAAAAAGGACTACAAGCAAAACAAAGTAATATATTTGCACCTTGCTGTGACACACAATTTTTGTTAGACATCATGCACTAAGACTAGCATGATTTCCATGTAGTTTCTTCTTCTTCACTCCAGAATGCACTCAGGTTATTTTTAAATGCCTGGTAACATGTTTTTGAATCATTGCTCATTTTTCACAGGTCTGCAGCTCCACGCATCCAAGTTTTCTCACAAGATGACTTTTGCATATGTTAGATACTACTTCTCTGCTGTCTGAGTTACCCCCAAACCCACTTTTTTTCTATCTCCATATCTGCATTTCTTTAACTGCCCACTTCTGAGCAGTCTATAGCCATGGGGGTTCAGTGTTCACCTGTGCCCTGTCTCTTATCACCTCAGGCCTGCATGTATCTGTGACCATCCTGTTTCCATCTCTCAAGACATCTGCCTTAATTCCAAGTCTGCATTTTTCTGTATGACATTGTTCTGTTAGAACCAAAAATATTTTATTCTACACTGCTATACAACTGCTACTTCTTATTGTATACTTCTGCTGCAACTGCTTTTTACTGATATCTGTATAAGGCTGTAGGTTGTCCCATAAAAACAAATTTAAAAAAAATTAACCAAAGGTACCTTTTCAATTGAAGAATTTTCTGTCACAAATAAAGCAGGGAAGTAAAAGCTGCAGGCAAGTCAGTAGAAGTTCAGATGGAGTAAACCTATCAAGCCTCAGTTCCTAGGCCTTAAAAACTCAATACAGAGCCTATGGCCTGTTTTAGCCATGGCAAAACAGTAAATATCTGTTACAGGGCTACAGTGTCACCAAACTGTCCTGGGCAAAAGGTGGATCTGAATGGAGAATGAGGCAATACCACAGGTAGATTATGAGAGGCAGACCCTGATGAGATGTTTGCTTTGAGAACATGAAACAGAAACATGTTCTGATCAAGTGAGATGTGCTTGTTGAGTTTATACGACACTGTTTTTTACAAGAAATATTTTTAGCAAGAGTGGATATTTTTATTTAGGACAAACATTTTTTCTTAAGTATACAGGGTATATAAAAGAGTGAGCAACTTACATCTAGTCAGTCTTTGAGAAAAGGATGTGACTGAAGTACCTTCAGTCACCTGGCATGTTGAGTCACTCAGGCAAATACAAATCCCCTTGGTAAAAATATTTCTTGAATAACAGTCAAGTTATGACAGCATGAAAATTTAACATGTGATCTTAACTTTCCCCCAGGTGACATCTAGTATTAGTGAACTGGAATGTAATATACATACTTTAAAAAATAAGCTAACATTTGAAAATTGCTTTTAGGCTAGGTTTTAGACATTTTGGACCTAGCTGGGTCCTAAAAATGCAAATTTGCCTTCTCCTTTCATGCTGTCAAGTCTCCTCTCCTCTATCCCATCCTATATCCCTTCTGAATGCGTTGGAGTCCTCAGTCTAAGACTTGGCTCCCTCTTCCTTCCTTCACCCATCCCTCATCACATGCCCATCACACCCACCCCAAGTTCCTGCCTCTCACAGTTGCCACCACATGTCCCAAACCAAGGGCAAAGGTCTTAAGTTAATCTCTACTTTAAAATAAGAGTAACCCCTCCACTTTGGTCATCCCTTTGGTCACCCTTTGCACCTTCAGAGGAGAGTTCTCCCCTCCATGGGATATGACCAGGTGAACTGGGTTTATGGTCAGGCACCCCAAAATAATCTGGTCAGAAAAATGGTCCCAATGGACTGGAAAGGCCTGCAGGATGCCAAACAATCCCTTGGCTTTTTTTTTTTTTTTTTTTTTTTTTTTTTTCCCTAATCTAAGACTGCTTGTGTCAGTGTACTTGGCTATTTATAAACAGAGTCTATCAATCTTGTACACAAGAAGTATGAAATAAATAACACTGCACAACTTATCACACACACTATACAGCAGAATAACAGTGCAAAATACACTATCTTATCTATGCACTCTCATATTACCTGCTTATCTTGTGTCTATCAACATAGTCATCTAAGCCTTTACATGTGTATCAATATGAGCAGCAAAGTTCCTAGTGGAGCATCACTCATGGTTCCTTAACAGCACCTCACTCCCCAGTGAAAGAAACACTCTAATTGCAGGAGAACTTTAGCTGGAGAAAGGAAAATTCTAACTTCTAGGTCCAAAACCTAATATCAACACTGAATCCAGAAAACAACTCAGCCATGACTGAATCATGTGTAAATTCTAAATGCCAGAGTGATCTCCACTGCTGCAGATTTTTGAGAAAAGAGGGGACCTGTGTGCAATGCCTTTGTGTCAACATGTTATTTCTCTTGATAAATCTCAAAATAAACTTAAAACTTGTGTAGAGCATCAGACCTGGCAATGCTGAGTTTCTTCAATTAGCTGTGAGTCAGCGTGGCATGGAGAATGCTGGTGCTCCAACTCTAACCCATCCAGGCAAACCAATTTTTAGGAGGGGGAACCCTTGCAGTAAAGTAAGTATCTGCACATGATGGATGATCTAAAGCCTGAGGTCATTCCATTTCACAGACACCATCAAAATGCCATCACTCATCTCAGTTTTCAGTCAAGACATCAATCAAAGCCATACTTTAGTAAATTTTAGCAGAAACAATTTGCATCTTGAATTATCAGATCTCTGCCTCTCAGTAGTTATGATACTGTCACATTTTTCACTGAATTGCTTTGGAAAGAGCAAATGTAAAAGTTCCTGGAAGTGAAATGAAATTGTGATGGCTTATGCTTAGACAGTAACTTCTAGCAGCACTCTGCAAGAATTTATGGCTTAAACTTACGTTTCTATCTGGTTAAAACAGTAACTAGCAAACAATTTTCAGTCAGAGTGAATGTCCTAAGCCCTTATTCAGATAGGAAGAAAGGCTGGATTTCAGTCTTTTTGGAAAGAACAAGATCAGCCTAAGCAACTCTTCAAGTTTTATGGAGCTCAGAAAAAAGAGGGATTTTCATGCAAAGATCAGAACTAAATGGATGCATTGCACAAGGTGAGTTTTGGAAAATCTGTTTTTGCTACATCCTGCAGACAGGATAAGCGGGGACAAAAACGACATAAGGATGAGGATTTGGTGCTGATAGTCCATGGAAACAGACTGCCTTGTGCCTTAGGCAGGACAGGCAGTTTCAGACCCTGCCCAAAAACTGGACCTCGGGGGAAGGTACCTGTTTCTCATTTAAGAAGGTGAAGTTTGCCTTCATTTCTAAGCACCAAAGAGGTTCAGTAGGTATCATGATCATATGATGAGGTATCAGTAGGTCTGACCAAACTGCCAGCTACTTCCACCTCTGAATTTTGGGGCCAATTAATTATATCTACTTTTCTAACTCGGATCCCCCGATACAAAAGGCCATGTCATATCTGGCACAGAGCTGCTTGGCTACTGCTACGGACTATGAAATTTGCTTGAAACTTCTGTTCTTGGGGATGGAAATGTCAATTCATACCCAAAAGTAATTAAAAAAAAAAAAAAAAAAGGACCTAAGTACTCACAAATCCAACAGCTTATGTTTCAATCTAACATCATTATGAATGCTTTTGGCTGTGGGTTCTTTCCGGTTTATAACTTAAAAATTAACAACTTGTAAAGACAAAGCAACACAGATGCAGAGCTTTAAATAATTTGGTATGCTGCACTTCATTTTTGTGTCTTTTAATAGTTCTTTGCAACGTGTTCTAGAGCATACCATTACATAAATTCCTAATTTACTGTAATTCCTGAACTAAAACACAGTCTTTTTTTAAAGTTAAACTTGATATCATATTTTCTTGAAAGCTGTCATCTTAAAAATATAGTGGTGTTTCAATTTAGCTGAGATATATCAAAAAAAAGGAGAACGCTGTGCTCAATCTTAATGTGTTTTTCAAGGTCTACTGATGTTTTCTATATTTGTTTTTAGCTTGTAAAAGGAAAATGAGATAGAAAAAGAAAGTTGAGCTGGGTGAGCGATTCATAAAATTAGTTTGAACTTGCCTAAACAGAAATTCTATGCATCCCAAAACTCATTTTTCTACTAAATGTTCAAGTCTGACTTTCAGCTACACTACTCCTCTTTGTCTTACCCTGTCACTCCAAAATATTATTATTCTTTGTGTGATTACAGAGAATAAAATATTTCCTTATTAATACAGCAATTTTTCATTCACACTACTTGAAAGGAAAGTCAACAGAACCACAATGATCTGAAAGTAGTATAAAAGAGACCAGGCTTGCTTGCCTCTTGGTAGCTAAAATTACTGTATGGATGGCTGCAGATGGCAAAGAGAGTACTGATAACCTCAGTTCTGTTCTTCCTCCTGCACACAAGAGCCAAGCCTCACAGTTTCCAAAGGAGCTACACTCTCCTGGTATTTAACGACCCTAAAAATTCAGGAATCCTTTTTGAGTTCTACTGACCATTTTTTAAATTTCTCTCTTAACAAAGCAGTGCCACAAGCAATATGAGCTGGCAGTTTGGATACAGAAACCACAAGAAGCTGCTTGTGGGGATCAGCCCCACAGGAGTAATCCCTGCAGATCTACATGGAGGTGAATCTGCCTGCCCTGTTTGCCCAACATTGTCCACTTCCCAGAACTCTATTGGTCCTTTCATCAGAGCTAACATTCACTTTTTTTTTTTCCAGATGTTTACCAAACATGTAAAATTCCTCAAGCATTTATATCCTTGGAATTGCAATTGCCTTGCCCGACTTCATGACGAAGATGACAGGACAAAGGCTACTGTTTTCAAACTAAAAGAATGTCAATTTAGACTAGATATAAGGAAGAAAAAGATTATGATGAGAGTGGTGAAACTGAAACAGCATGCCCTGAGAGGTGGTGGGTGCCTCATCCCTGGAGGTGTCCACAGTCAGTCTGGATGGGGCACTGAGCAACCTGGTCTTGTTGAAGATGCCTCTGTTCATTGTAGGGGGGTTGGAACTAGATGATCTTTAAGGGTCCTTCCAAAGCAAACTGTTCTATGATTCTGTGATATGTGTGAAAACATTTCTCATAAACACTTACAAGTGCTGCATCTGAGACAGCAGAAAAAATACTTATCATCATTATTTTTAAACAGAGAGAAATGAGAAAACACTGTGAGATAAAAGAGGGTTAATAAAGTTCAGCAGAAGATTAATTCATTATATTAGTATTCTGTAAATAAGGATAGCTGTTCAAGTGTTAAAATAAAACTACATAAATAGTAGGAAAGGTGGCTAAGAAATCTTTTCTTCTTATTCAAATGCACAAAAAGATTGCTTTGATGCCAATGAAGGAAAATATCTCAAAGATATGGTGAGGGATATATAATATTCTCCTACTATCCAGCAGACTCTGGATAAAGATGGGGTATTTGGATAAAGTGGTTTAAGAGAGCATGAAGGACACTGAGGCACTGAGAATGTACAGTAAAATTATGGTGGTGTTTTCTTCCAGTTATGATTGATCTTGCCAGTAATTTCTAAAATAATTATGAAAATCTCAAATAATGCCAGCAGCAGGCGGGGGGACTGCCCAAAACAAATCCAAGGACCCAAATCTGCTGGCAGCTCGCTGGACACCTCAGCATTACTTTGGACAGCTTGAGAACAAACATTTCTGATGAAAACCTTTTCATAGCAACTTTTCTCTCCTGATATTTTGATATTTAATGAAGAACATTCAGACCTAGTGGAAGGGAAGTGTTCCAGGCTTTCCAGCACTGTTTGTTAAAAACAGAAGAATTCAAACCTTGATTGAATCCTGAGGCTGTGACTAGAGATGCTTACTAAACTGTCTCAGATGAGAATTTTATCCTAACTAGTTTGCAAGTTTTGCATCAAAGAACATCTGCTAAAGGCAGAATAAAGCATTCATGGCATGATCAGGGAGAATGACAAGCACACTGGTAATTCATCACTGACAGAGTGGTGATGGCTCTAGTCCTATGGTCAAACCACATTTTCAAAAGGAAGCAGGTGGATATAGACCAGCAAAGTGTCTGAAAATAAATCCTGAGAGGGATCGCATGCACTGACTGTCCAGCCCTCAAGCTACCAAGTTACCCAGAATAGCATCATGCCAAGGGTTCTGCAAAAGGACTTGAGCCAACTTTAAAACAAAAATGGATAAGTCCACCTGCTCACTCTCCAAGAGACTCTCTCCACATATGCAACCTGCCAGCAGATTTAACAAGCTAAAAGTGAATCTGACTCGTGGCTATGGTATTGGTGAAAGCATCAAGTCAGTCCATCCCCTTGCTGTCATCAGCAAACAGTGAGACACAAAAGAAGAAATGCTATGTGACTGTGAAGGCCCTTCAGGATTGTGTTCTTGCTCTCCAAAACCCTTAGGAAAAAAAAAAATCATCTGACATGCAAGCACTCAACACTTCACATTAAGAACCTAGCTAAAAAATTATTTTAGTCAAAGGTGATTTTTGCCCTCTTTCCTACTGGTAAAATGTCAAGCATGCCTGCTCTTGCTCCCAGAAAGTGATGAGCATGAGTGTGTAAGAGAGAGAGAGAGAGAGAGAGACAGAATGAGAGATCCAGAAAAGATTGGGCAACTCCATTTGTTCTCATTAACGGAGGAAGATGTAGTCTCCCCTGAGATATTACTGGGAAAATGGTAACCTCAGAGGCAGCAAGAAAGTCGCAGTTCTCCTGTGACTAACAGTGGGCACCTGGCCAAGCTGCCACTTCTTTTCCAAGTAAGCCTGGATCTGCTTATGCACGCCCTGAAGAGAAGCTGAACTCCACCTGCATTCCTGAGGAGAGCTCTGATGATGCAAGCTCTTTCTTTCTTAAGTACAAAGAAAATATGAGCTTGAATCTTGCCATGACTGAAGTCTGCTGACTGTAAGCACAGGGGAAAGTACATGCATGGTGTCTTCCTCCAGCCTTGTGTTCGCTCCAGTCTGGTCTGTGTATGTCCCTATCTGATTTATGGCACTTCAGAACAGATATACTGAATATTCACTGAATATGCACTGGATTTGACATAAAGTTATTCAGATAATTAGTTGCCAGATCACTTTCTTAGCACAGGGTGAATACTAAAATACACAGTCTGCAGAAATTTGAAGTAAAACCCTGCAGTATGCTAGCAGTAAAGCTCTTGACAAATGCCCAGTGCTTCCTCTTAAACGCTAATAATGTTTCACTGAAGATTTTTGGTACCTAGATGGACTGGAAAGGAATTTCTTTAAAATAGAAGAAAATTATGGTACTTATTAGCTAGCAAGGCTCCAAAAAAATCAATCCTGCTCTCTCAAAGTCATGACTTTTTGATACAAAAAATGAAGCCTTTTAAATAATATTGATTGCTATTGTTAAACTGTGAAAGAACAGATTATCTACTCATGCAAATAAGGAGGAAAATAATGTCCAAATTCAGAAGAGTTATACAAAGAACAATTCTGCCCTACTGTAAGAGGTTACAAGGAATATGTCATCTATATGTTTTTTTCATTATGCTTTCTGCAAGAAGGAATCAAGCTATGTGCTACATCATGAAGACTGTATGACAGCAACTTCTTTGTCAAAAATATACCAGGGACTGCTGTGGGGCTTAGATTGCCTGATATTTTCCCGTAGAACTCAGACAGAATTGCATCCTTGCAAATGACTCTAGATTAGGGTGACTGACTTGTCCTCCAGCAGATAAGAGTTGAAAAAACCAGACTTTGGGAAACCTGGAGAATGCCATAGGGTTCAGTAAGTGAAATGCTCTGTACAAGGCAGGATTAACCACTGGGAGGTTGACTGGCTTAGTAACATCCCTGCTGGAGAGGACCTAGGACAGCGATGGATCCTGAGTTGCAAATAATTTGCAAACAAAACAAAATGTACTCAAGGCTACCTGAAGAGGAATTTGGGGAGCTGGGGGTCTTACGCCAGGATCTGCCCACCTCCACTTG
The DNA here is from genome assembly GCF_029207755.1 of Chamaea fasciata. Classification (NCBI taxonomy): domain Eukaryota; kingdom Metazoa; phylum Chordata; class Aves; order Passeriformes; family Sylviidae; genus Chamaea; species Chamaea fasciata. The sequence goes on along the minus strand of NW_027094086.1, from coordinate 142,652,988 downwards.
GTACTGGTAAAGCTTAGCAATGGAGGGTTAACCTCAACAGGTTTCTGTCCCCCTGCTCAGCAGTGATCCTGGGGAGAGCCCAGCTCAGGGCCACACAGATGGTCCAGGACCCAGAGCATGGGACAGTGACACCTGAGGTTGCTTGGTCTGGGGAAGGGAAGGCTCAGGGGTGACCTTGAGGCATCCTATGGCCACCTGAAGGGGATTTACAAAGGTGACAGAGCCAAATTCTCCGTGATAGGAAAATAAGACAGGACAAGGCTGTGACGATGACATCCTTGGTTACACATCCATGCTGACCTAGTCCTGTGCTGGCCACAAGGTTGTCTTGACTGTGGGTTGAACTGAAGGCCTCATGAGGCTTGTTTCAACCACAGTTTTCAAAATTGTCCTAATACAACATCCTAATATAGAAATTTTTTAATATATGCAGAAGAATGGTAAAGTTAGAATCCTCTATCATAGTCACATGCTGCTCCATCAATATGGTAGTTACTTCAGTTGACTAACGTGACTTTTTAATTTGGGAATGGTTAAGCATGATTTATTCTGGCATATTAACACTGCTCAATGAAGAAAATTGAGAATTTCTTCCACACATATGTTAGACCATTATTTTAAAAATTCTTATGTGAAACATCATCAAGAAATCCTGAAGTAATCAAATTCTTTTTAGAAGCAAAGTTCAGTTGCACTGGATATTCCCCAAATCTCTTCCAAATTACGGCAAAGAAAGATAATGACAGGAATTTTAATAGCTCTAGTGGGAAGCCCAATGTGAACATTATAAACTGAAGAAAGGCTCACAAGAATAGCTGTTAGGGTCAACCACAAGATTTTTATGTGAATAATTAATTTTAAACAAAAAAATATCCAGAACTATTAAATGCAAATATCAGAAATATTCTTCTTTCTCATTTACATGACATATACTCATGCTATTGGTCTTGCCTCCTTGCTCCTGAATTCTCAGCTATGGAGAACACCAAAAATTCTTTTGCTGATACATGAAATTCAGAACGCCATGGCTACTTAGCTGCATTTTTCCTACTTTGAATTTGGATTAAGTGAGGCACATCTAGATTATTTTTTAGATCAGACACATTTCAAAGGAGTACTTATTAATGAAATAAAATTATTTAGTTAAATTATTTTGGTTGCAGATCAGATTAATAGGGGAACTGATTTGGCTATAACTTTCCCATATTTCTTAGAACATCAAGCTAGGGAAAAAGATAACATTTTGCGAGGCAAAAAATTATTCTGCTAATTAAAAGAATATGATTGGGGAGCACTCAATCTTCAAGCAAATGCCCCCAAAAATGGAGTTTGCAAATTTTCTATAAATTTAAATGCTGTTAGCACAACATTTCTGATGAATTTGAAAAATATGCATTTATACTTAAAGCATCACCACTTCACTGTAACTCATAACTGTTTGCCTTCCAAATTTAAATTAATATGCAGTAAGGAACACAATGAATTTTCCTAGCAGGGCAGGAGGGGATTTCAGGTTTCCCAAACTAGGAGTTCACTGTGATTTGCTATGAAAACTCTATCATGTCCTTTCCCGTCAGCCAGAATTTTTCTTAAGACTGTTGTCATTTACATCACAGACATGAAAGTCAGTTTTTTCTGGAAACAAATTGTGCTGATATGCATACACCAAAGATGGAAGGTAGTGATTGGTTAGTAAGGCACAGCCCTCTGCATAGGAGCCTTTTGCAAAGTAGAAATGAATTAATTATAATCTCAGAAAGTGTCTCTTCCAGTATGAGGTTCAGTGGAAAGCTTTCAGGGCCAGCACAGTTTTTCCTCTTCTTTCTCTGTGGAAGTCCCATGCCCTACTCATGCTCTTGGTGCCATTTCCACTACAGAGATGACCTCGTTCTGTTCTTTCTGAGTGCACACGCCTCTCTGCTGTGTTACAGGTTAAGTGGCAGTGCTCAGGACAGTGTTAATAAGGTAAGAGATACGTTTTTATTCTGGTGTTTCAGTGTGTGTCTGAACACACATAGGGTAACAATTGTCTAGCTCTGCCCTGACAAGTGGGTATTTTAAATGGATTATTCAATGCATGTAACCATTTAAATCAGACCCCCCCCCCAAAAAAAAAAACCAAACCCCAAAACCACCTAAACTGATAATCCAGTAGAGTTACTCACACAATGGCAAAGAGTTCTGGAGAAGTACCAAGGACAAACTAAAATGATCAGCCTGTAAACCCTAGAAGGAGAGGAAATTGTCAGTTATCCCAGCTGGTACATTTCCCACGGTGCTGCAGTATCTGCAGGGAAATACTAGCTGCAGGATCAAAAAAACCTTAACTGATGGATCTTTGATGAAGAAAAGCCTTTCAGATTTTGATGATGAGGGAGCACAACACAAGACAAGGGAGACAAATGCCAGTTCCATGGCTCAGTAACATGTAATCCAGCCCATGGAGCAAAACTGGGAAAGACATCAACAGGACATGCCTGTCAGCCCTATTAGTAGGAATGGAGATCTTAAAGCTGGTTCAGGAGAGAAGAGAGAAAATAGAACAGCAAAAAGAGTAGCAAAATAAATAATTTAGCTCAGTGGCAAAAAAGTTTGTTTTAGTATCACATTTCCAATCCTTGAACTATTTTGGCAATACCTCCTTTGGCTTATGAGTTACTTGTCAGATAGAGAAGAACTTATCTCCATGGCAACACATTATATTAAATGTAGAAAGCAGGATCTATCTATCTATCTATCTATCTATCTATCTATCTATCTATCTAAGCTTATTTAACCTCAATAATTGGCAATCCATAGTAAGATGGGAATAGAAACCTGTACTAAAGCATCTGTTTAAGGAAAATAAAATACACTAGTAGATATCAACTGAAAATGGAATATTACTTACATTTAAGGGGTAGAAAACAGTATCCAGAAAGATTTTTAAATAGGAACAGCTTTCTAGGTAAGGAAAGATCTGCAGGTCTGATCCATGTTCTAAAAGTAATGTGTAATGTAGAGGAATAAGATGTTGAGACACTTTGTGTCTCTCAGGAGGTAGGATGGGAGGAACAGAAGATGAAGTTTTCTGAAACTGAATCCAGGCAAAGGGATGAAGCATACAGTGAATAATAAAAAAAAATAAATTAATGATCACAGGGACTGAGATTAGCAGCGGAATACTTCTGGTGGTGGGTGACTTTGACTCAGACTCAATTAACAATGACTGAAGGGCATTTAGCACTCACAGGAACGGGCACATAAATCAGGTGAAACCTGGTAAAACTGCACCAAGGCAGCTCTAGAAAGAACAGCTCATACACAGAAAACTCAAAAGCGCTCTGAAATCAGTGGGCTCTGTTTTTTTGCTATCCTACCAAATAGTCTTCAGCAGGACAATTTCTGTACACAAGTAATTTACCCAAGGCCTTTTTTTCCCCTGTTATTTCTCCAGTGGAAACCACTATGTGGAGCTCAAGAAATGCTTCAGCTGCTGGTGAGTGGCTGGTGAGAGGCTGTTCAGAGCAGCAGTGCTCTGCCCCTATGCCCGTTGTCCAGGACACTGGACTGAGCTCCACACACCTCTGCTGGGAGCCATGTGACCACTCCTGCTTTTTCACAGTTAAAACAGTACTCACAAATCTCTCATTTACAAGCCTCTTCTCATTTACAAGACCAGTATTTCTCATGTATACATCCCCTTTTATACTACAAAGGAATATTACCGGAATTTTCCTCTGTGCTGTGTACATCAAAAGATCAGTTCAGATGCTACTATGACAAGCTGCTTGCTAACAGTTGTATCTGAGATTACAGACACTCTTCTTCTACTGCAAGTGAGTATTTCCCATTCAGATGAGCCTTTATGGCTTGTGCTTGGTGAGCCAAAACCCAGCTTCTTATGTTGCTCTCAACTCCCAGCAGACAGGTGTGAGCTGTGTGCGCTACAGAGGCTGCTAAATACTTTGACTTCCAGGTTCCTTCAGTTAGCACGGTGTAAAGTCAAAATTACATCTTAAGCTGTCAAACCCTTTTGCACAACCGCAATACCCAAGAAACATGAAAATTAATTAATAACTTTCTCTGTCCACCTGGTTCATTTTCACATGCTTCATTAAAGAAATATCTTTAGGCTTCCTGTCCACAGTGAGCATCAGGAGATAAATGAAAGTACTAAAATGAATGAACAGGGGCTTGTTCAAAAGAATTCACTCTTGTTGAAAGTTAACTGAGAACAAAAGCAAAGAGAATAAATGGAACAAAGGCCTGATAAAAAATGAAGCATACTTCGCCTGTTCTTGCCCCTTACAAACTGGTGGTGGGATTCCAGTCACGGGGAAAAAACTTATTCTTGTTAGTCCTCTAGAGAGATTCCATTACATTGTCTGGTGGGAAACACAGAGTGGAAATGTCAAACACAACATGTAGGAACAGGTGAGGTACTTGAGTGATTTTTAGTCCGCTGAAAGCTGATGTATCCCACTCTAGTATGGGAAAAATAATTTTAGAGACAGCAACCTTGAACCTCAGTTATAGTACTTTTCCAGGAGTTGCTGAGTTCCCCCAAAGCTGTGCTGTGCTTGCCCCTGTTCGTGGTCAACAGCAGCAGCAGAAGCAGCAGCAGCAGCTCTGAGATGGGTCCTCCCTGGTGTGTTTTTTACCAGCTGGACTCTGATGCTGAAAGATGCAGCTCAAACGGTGCCTGAGCAATTTCCTGTCACACATGTTTTAATGTTTGCGCTTTGTGCATTCCTTTGGTACAGTGATACATGTTTGTGAGCATGTCTCACCTCTCACCTCTCAGACTCTGCTGCCCAGGACTCACAGTGGCTATAAAAAGGTAGGCTGAAGTCAGAGTGAACCAATTATGTCAGAATAATTTTCAGGAATAAGGAGAACATTCAGTGCTGTAGTGATGACTCCAGTTAATAATGGTTGCAACAGAAAATCTACTCATCAGATTAAATCAGTACTATCTTAAGACCCTTTTGGTCCTTAAATGCAGGCAGCATTACATAATATGTCCCTCCACAGACACAATCCTATTCAGGAAAAATACGACCTTTCTTTCCTTTAAATCAAAATAATCATGCAATCACTTTGCCAAAGCTCAGTCTTATTAGACAGAAGCAACACAAGAGTTACAGCCACTATATTTTCTCTGTCTGTCTATACCAGTTGTATGAAATTCATCTGTCTGAACAAGAAAATTTTGACATTGGGGTCTCAGAAATATAAGTCATTATCAGATACTACTGTCATCTTTTCAGTATCATTGTAATTTATTTAGGAATCTTTACATGGCCATATAAATACTTACAGTAGTCTGCAGACTGGTGGAACAACATTGCTTTCCTCAGCTTTTCATAGGTGTTTCTCTATGGTATAAGCCATAACAGTCAGGAGACAGTGTATCCCTGAAACATCTTGCCTAAAGGACAGCGTTCTGATGGAGCAGGGAGGCGAGACAAGACACTTTTTTTTTTTTTCTATTGTCTTCTTTCAGCTTCTAATTCGTTAAAGGAAAAATGCCAATATTCTTCAAAAGTTCCAAGATAATTTCTTCCTATTTTAAAACCAGCTATATGACACTTCAAAGGAGTTCTCTAAAGCTGATAACCTGCAGGAAATGACAGCAGAGGACTAATGAGATGCACTTTTTTTTTTTTTTTTTTTAAGGAGGTAGAATTCACCATTGTTTGGGGATTTTTGCAACAGTTCAGTCTCATCTCATCAGACAAATTCTTTTTCCTCACTACCCATCAAAGCAGAACAAAAGGTACATTTTTTAAAGCATGTCCTGTACTGCAGTTCAGGTGTAGTTGGTCAGCAGAACAAGGAACAGAGAAAAGGTATTTGAATCTAATGTACTACCATAATAACGAGCTTCTAGTAAAACAATAAAATATAAACACAGCTAATAATAATAATCACTTCAAAATAGTGCTAGGTTGCATACAGCATCAGTAATCTAAATGTAAGGGTGTGACCTTCTGGATGACCATGCCAGCCTCTGACCTATACTTTAAGAGCCTCATGCTCTAAGAACTATGACACATAAACATGGTTATCTCAGAGAATTCAAACCAGAACCCAAAAAAACTCCTGCCTAGAAAATATTCATTTTTATGTTGCTGCTATGTAAGACTTATATCCATTTTAGTGCTGCTGATATGTAACACATACTAACCTGCACCACAGGTGCTGTGCAACCAGTGTAAGAGTGAAGACATTTTTGCATAACGCAGACCACTTATGTTCACACAGAAGACAACATTACAGGGATAAGTACTGGCATGGACATCTGTGAGGGTTCACTTAATATATATTCAGGCTGAGGTACCAGAGTAAATATCTTAGCTATGCAGCAATGCCTAGCTCTGAATATCCATAACAGATATGGCAGGGTGATTTGCAGAGCTATAAAGAAAATTAGGAGATGCTAGATATACAAAGTACAGTTTTTTAAAAAAATATGTATATGGATGAATTCACTTTTTTCTCCAAACTGCTTTTACCTTAGTATTTTCCAAATAGTATTTCTATTGAAATTGATCCAGGACAAAATTTTGGAATATTTTTTGTAAATAAAAACTGAAGTCTGTTCACCTTGTTTCTAAAACGCTTTATTTACAACCAGTGTAACATCTCAAGGTTTTTACACGAGAAATCATGTGAGCCTGTAATTATCTTTTTTTAAAAAAACCCCCAATCTTACATCTTGGGATTTGGTTGTTTGTTTGTTTGTTGGTTTTAGGCATATTTGCAATTTCAAAATTGACTGTGCCCCTAACTTTTCGCTGGAATACATTTTCAGGGGAGAAGTACAAATATTTTCCATAGAAACACAGATTCATTAAGGTTGGGAAAGACCCTTAAGATCATCAAGTCCATGAATACAAAAGACAGAAATCAGCCCTTAAAAACACTTTGCGTTTTTAAAAATTATCCTGCTCTAGTGGAATGTCTCCCTGCCCATGGCAAGGGGCTTGGAACTGGATGATCTTTAAGGTCCCTTCCAAACCAAACCATTCTATGACTCTATTATAGAAATACTCTAGAGATAGTGATATTGCCATTACACAACATCATTAAATACAGCCATTAGAAAGGCAGCTGTAGTATTCTTGAAAGTATTCATCCACTTAAAGGAGGATTGCTACTTTCATACATTAGCCATTAACTAATCTAAACTGGTTTTCTGAGGAACAGCACACCACAAACTGGTTTTTGGAACATTGCTACCACACTGACAGAGAGCAGAACATATCAGAAGAACATGTCAGAACTGTGTTTCTCTCCTTTCAAAAAAAAAAAAAAGCAAATTGGTGAGTTTAATGGAAAATAGTGTGTTAATTTCTACAAAGTACTCCCACTACTGCCCCAAGAAAAACCCTGTGGGTTCCTATTCAGAGAACAGCAAAGTCAAAATCCTTCAACACAAACAGACACAGAAATGGGGCTCCCTGAGATGTGAGATGAAAAGCAGGCAGAACTGAGCAACACTCACTCTTCCACAAGTCAAGCAGAGAAGTTTCTCTGCCCTTCGAGGTTCCACACACCCGGCTCAGGCAGGGCCACTGGTGATGTCCTGTGGAATCAGCATGGGAAGCTCAGCCCTGAGCAGTTGTGCCTCTCTGCAGTGGCCACCCTGCCAGACCGCTCCTCCCTCTTGGGAGCAGAGTCTTGCTCCTTCCTTTCTCCCTGTTTGATGACTGGGAGGCAGCCAAAGCTGTTGCCCCTGTCCTGCCACCATTGGGCTGGGTGGCCCAGGTGTCCCTCAGGACAGTGGGCAGGGACATCACCTGTCACCTTGCATGGCCCCAGCCAGTCCAGGTCCAAAATGAGCACCAGGAGCATCCAGCCCATCACTGTGGCTTGGATGGTGCTTGGTGCTGCCTGCCCAGTCAATCATGCACCATGGGGAGGGGAAATCATGGAAAAAGATTTTGTTAAGAGTCCTGCACAAAGCAGCATAACCTCTTTCTTTAACAAATGTGTTATACTTCCAGAAAAATTACTAGTTTTCTGCAGTCAAACTAGATTAATTTTCCTTTAAACCTATTTTAGTTTGCTCAAGGCATCTTAAGCACCCCGTGAAAATGAATTAGAAATGACAGTTTCTCCAGTAAGGGGATAGGTGACCATGTTCTTTTCTTGTACACTACATACTTTTGAGAACAAAGAATAAAAGCCAGCATGTTATCTGTATGCATGTTATTTAAATGGCTCTCTCCCCTTGCTTTGTGAGAGTTTAACATTCCCAGTGATGTGTGGAGAAAGACTCTGAAACATAAAATTGGGGGTACAGATAACATAAAATTACTTCTCACCAACAAATGCACATGTCTGACGGTCTATAGATGTGCTAAGTAAAGCACAGTGGAATTTTGCAAACAAATTTACAGCATGTCAAAAGCTTCAGTGAGAAAGCAGATTGAGCAATGCTCTATAATAATGGTATCTGTCCAAGGGTGCTCTGCCCGTGTTGCAGGACATCTACTGCTGCACAAGGACACAAATCTTAACACCCTAAATCAGACAGGAAGTTATCTGTTCAACAAAATTTTCCTGGCTACCATATTCTTGTAATTCTATGATCTTTTCCATGCCTTTGAGAGAGATCCAGCAATTAAACCAGACTTTAAAAGTCCTAACAGAGTGGAACATTTTTCCTAGGTAAAGGAGATTTCTGTTTATCTGAGAACATTAAATAAATACTTAGTCTTAATTCCAAATTTATTTAAGTTTGGACTGCATGGGATAAAACATCCCCTGTGTCTCATCTTCTGATAGACAATAAAATGCATGATAGGCTCTCTCTCAGCATCTACAAGACAAGCTAATAACATGGCCAGATATCCTGGACTGATGGGCATCCCCCAGGACCAGGGCATGCAAGAAGGAGCACACAAGGCAATGACAGGAGAATTGTTGCAGAGTGCTGTGAGGCTGAGATGTGAATCAAGTTATCAGGCAGGCTCTGGGCTGGCAAAGCAGGCTGGGAAACAATTTTCAATTTTGTTCCTTTCAAACCAAGTGAAGGAGAACAGCTTCTGCTAAGAGCTAAACAAACTTCTGGAAAGTATTTATGTGCCTGGTTTGAGGTTTACCAGCCCCTGTTCTAATCAAGGGATTTGGGTTGCATGTGGCTGATGCTTTAGTTATGGAGTTACTCATTGCAGAAAGCCGTTGCCTTGGTAGCTGGGCGACCCAGGGGGTTAATAAAGCGAATTTCCACCCCAGAGATCTGTGATTCATGCTTGGCTTAACAGACAGCAGTAAATGAGTTTGGTGGTCTCAAACTAGCCCACAGACTCACTCTAAAATCCCAGCATCATTTTAAAGGAATTTATCATAGCTGGGATTTTCTATTCATAAGAGAGCTAAGACTGGAATAATAGGGTTATGTTTCAGGGCAGGATGAGAGGCCATTTAGTAATCCTAGTATATTATTAAGTAATGTAAGTTTAAATACATGTGGATAAAATGTGTGGAATTTAAAAAAAAAAAAAATTAATTCCATTATGAGTTTAACTTTTGACCAAATAGTTGCAAGGAAAAACTGAAATAAAAGCCTTTCCCACAGAGAACTGAAGACAGTGCTTTTCCACTATGTATGCAGGGAAAGCTACAGCTCCCCAGGAACAACAGTATCATTCCTTGAGGAAATGCAGTCTTTTAGAGGTCTAAATGCAGTCTATTTGAAGCAGTTGTTTTTAGATTTAGTCCTATAAAGATAATTAACTTGTTCATCACAAGAGACGGTTTTTGAATATTTCTGTCAATGACAGTCCTTAAATGCTTGTCTCCTCAAGAGGCTAAAGGTTTAAAACTCACTGTGGACTGTTATCATTATCCCGCAGATATTCCACCTTCTGAGGAAAATGTGTTCTTCAGTCTCAGGTTCCTTAGGCCACTTAACATTGTGCACCATGACAGAAGCAAGCACTGTAGAAAAGCTTGTCACAGATAATTTTGAGACAATTCCAGAACAATGTCAATATCCTGACAGAAACAGTGCTTTTGCCTCTTTTGGGGGAAGTAATCTCATACACTTCACACTTGGTTTTCTGCTCTCCAAAGGGGCAGAAAGAAGGCTGGACCATGTTTTGCCTCTGCCCACAGCTCTGGCTAGATCACAAACTGATTTAAATCAGCATCACTCCACTGCAGTCTTTACCTTCCAGACGAGGATCTGAATCTTTACTTACTCCCTCAGCCAGTGAGAAGTGAAGTCCAGAGCTGTCAGAGGGCCATCACTGGGCAGGTTTATCGAAAATCCAACAGACTGTTGTACGTTTTCTCTTTATAAAGTATAAACAGCTCACATGTTTATGGATGACAGTGGTACTGGGAAAGAGGTGAGAGGGAGAGATGTGGGGAGCGACAAATAGACTGTAAATTAAAATTAACTGCATCAGAAACTTGAAGGAAAGATACAAGTTGGGTGCTGTGCGTAGAAAATATCTTATTGCAGTCAAGCCTGACCCTGTTCCTTGAAAAGCATTTCTCTGATTTGTTCAGGTCACAAGTGGGATGGAAATGAGCCTCCGTACTGCTTCTTCACACATCCGGATTTAATAGACTTTTTTCCACTGATAAAAGACCACTAATGAGTTCATTTTCAAGCTATTAAATTGGCTAGAATAGCTAGTTCTGCTGATGATTGCACAGAGACCTGACGGTCACAGTGGGTTTTGTCTTTGGCTGTTAACCATTTGCTGTCTCCCTGTTTCAACACAAATGTTTAAGTAGAAAAGGACGGGAAACCAAGCAAAAGAAACCTTGCCCTGTCCCTTGCTTCCCACCCATTTCTTTGTTCTACCTTTCCGTTGTGTGACTCTGTATTTCTCAGATACCTTTAAACACAAATACTTCCTTCCCAGATAGCTGTTGTACCAGCAACACCTTGTGATCCAAACAACTAGAAGCACATTCACAACAACATTAGAGTTTGGTTTTGGATGAGAGCACAATTAATATCTTCCTTTGTTCGCTGAAATGTTTTAATTCAGAGTATGACAGCTCCTTCACCAGATACCACATTCATTTTTTTGACTGGTCTTGAGCCTGTATCCTTACAAAATGCCCAAAGTTACACACTGCCGCCTGAAGTCTTAAGGGAACTACTTATTTCTTTAGCCATACAAATGATTGCAATTAAGGTAACACTAAGTGATTTCTCTTTTGGTTTAGATACATATCACTTGCAGTATCATGCAGTCCATCAGACTTTTACAGGCAAACAATTAACTGCACAGCTGCTTGGTGCTGTAACCTCTGCCCCCAGTGCTTGGGGGGGCAGGAACAGGTTTTGCCTGGCACTTGACAGCACTATCTCTTTCTGTTCAGAGAAAATGTTAATGTGATTGTGTAGCACACACTAGAAATGGATTTATCCTCAATGTTTAATATGTATGGATCTCCAGTCCAAGGAGAAGAGAAATAGCAGCCAAGGGGGAAAGGCAGTAACATCATGTAACATTTTGGTATCTTTGGAGAGAAACAGCAAAACATATGAAAATGTAAGGTATCCTACCACTGTCTTCACAAAATTTTCTCCCAAGGATGGGTGTATCAACTGTTGATCATTCTGTCAGTTTAACCAGTAAGTCACAGTCTACACTTCTTAAAAGGGGAAATTTTTGAAACTACTTTTTGAATTTTTTTAATTGCCTGGCTGCAGCCACACTGCATCTATCCACAGCGTCCCTTGAAAGGGGACTGCAATCAATCACCTCATCCAGAATGGGATTGGCACACGAGTGAAGTGTCAGTGTCACAGGCTGTTTGTTTGACTGTACACAACCATGCTGCCCACAGAGCAGTCACAGCCTGGAGCCTTCCCTACAAAACAGAGGAAGTATTTAAAATCAGCCTTGTGTCAATTAAAATCTTCACTCAGAGATTTAATTCATTCTGTTAGCATCAGAAGGCAACTTACCCTTAATGAAAATATTACTTACCTCTTCAAAGATTTCAATCTGGTATCTCTTGTTGGAACAAAGTTATGCAAGTTTAAATTTACTACAGGCAAAAAAAAAAAAATCCTGTCTTGTAAATATTTGTAACTGCATCTCAGGAGAATGATTTTTGAAGCTCAATACCTAGTCAGCACCAAAATGATGGTGATCTTATTATGAACATGGCAACAAAAAGTCACAGAACTTTAAATGTAATTATGTTCATGACTCCATTTCCTATGTGTTAAATTTTTGTGATGCCTTATTTCAAATATCAAAAATCTGCTGATATTTCTGTTCAGTTAAATTCTGTTCTCTATGTGATGATGCAAGTTACTTGTGGAGAATTAGTTGAAACTAAAATGTAGATTAGAATAGGTTGACAAAGGAAGATTTTATTTAATTTCAAAGCAAGGGAAAGACACCTCTGAACCAAAAGCATTGTTTTTAAGAAGCTTCAGTAGACAAGAAAAAACACCGTTTGGATAAAAAGATGGCTACAAAGTGGAGAGCTAAGAAAAAGGAGTAAAAACCAAAACACACTACTTTTTCCCCATTTCTCAATGCACAGCTAAAGACCCTGCTTCCACAGAACCTTTGTCAAAGATTGGAACATCCGTTTAATTCTCTACAAATGGTGATTTTCTGAGTTATGCAGGCTCACCTCACAAAAGCCACTTCTTCTGTAACCTACTTACTCAGAATGCAAAGCAGGGCTCCCTGGCCACTGCTCCGAGCTGACAGAGCTGTGCTGGGAGCGAGCAGCCAGCGCGGCTGGTTTGGCTTTGCTGCCGTGTGAAACAATTCCAGGAGAGTCTGGATCACGCTGGAGCAGACAGCAATGTCTGTCACTCTGAGTTGAGTCCTCGGTACTATACAATACTTTACGATGGATCTCAGTCATGAGGCAAGCACTGTTCAACAGAGGTAAAACACGTAGCTGCTTCTCTAAATTCATTAAAGGACAGGTTTGGCACAGAGAGGCTTTTTATCAGAGCACCTGTTCTAGACAGAGAACAGTCCCAGCAATACTCAGGAAAGTTACACTGGTGGAGCTTTTAAAGCTGACCAATTAAAGGAGCTGACCAATTAAAATGCATTGCAATTCTATATGGACATCTCCGAAATGAATTAAGCTAAATCGAGCAAAGACCTCTTTCACTTTGAACAAGGGAGTTACATCGTGTGGTGTAACAATGCAGTTGAAATTAACACTTTTAGGCAACTTGAATTCAAATTTTGTAGTGAATGCTGTATAGGCAAAACACAAATTGCAGTTCTAGCAGTGGACTGTAGCAATGAAATCGGCAACAGGTGAGCAAGATTTCTGTCTCCATGACAATATGGCTAAGGTTTTCTGAATAAATCCTAAATGGTATTTAGTACTATTTTTAGCACTTCAATGCAAGAGATGCTATTTTAAACTAATGGTGAGGACTGGAGTCTTGCCTTACTCTAGAGGTCAAGAAATGTGTCCAAAGGTTGTAGACTTCAACTTCTGACCGCCAAACTTGAAAGCAAGGTAAAATTCAGGAAAGAAACTGAAAAAAGGTCAATGAAAGTATTGACCAAGAAAGGTATCATTACCAAAGCAGTGTGGCTATTGCAACAAGCCTCAGCTACTCTGAGACAGACAAAAAGCTCACCATCAAGAAGCCATCAATACACATCACACTAACAGTCCAGTCTGGCAGCCTCAATTCCCAGCCCTTGTGTTACAGGTTAATAATTCATCTCCTCTCACCAGTCAGATTGTACCTTGACTCCAAGCCAATTCATAACAAACACCATTGTGAAAATCACAAAAACCTCAGGTTAATCTAATGTTTAAGAAGATAGATAACTGAGCGCTGATGCAAAATTTTCTCTTTTCCTCTGGACTTTTCAAGGATTCACAGCTTTCACAGCTCTTTTTTTTTTTTTTTTTTTTTTTTTTTTTTGATATACAGGCGTTCCTGAACAATAACTGAGCTGGATTATTCTTGATGCACAACAGGGCGTGATTACTTTAAAAAATAAAATACAAGGAAACCTCAGAAATTTCATTTGCATGTAATCAGCATCTATTTCCCACAAATGCAATGCCCAGTCAACCGGAAGAAAAATGACTTTTAAAAGCAGGTGTTCTTTCTAATTATTGTTGATTCGAGCAAGTTATTAACGCTTACATGCACTCAGGTTTACACTAATGAAACCCTGCTTGCCTGTCAGCAGATTCCTGATAAAGAGTAAACCTCTTGGTTTAGTCCCCAAAACTGGAGTTTAGCAACGAATAGTTCAAATCAGCTAGTGGTGCTCTTGTGTGAATAGGAGGCTATACCTTACCACACAAAGCTAATATAGGAGGGAGCCATATGAACAGAACAGCAATGGTTAAATGTTCACAGAGAACTCTGAAATATTCAAGTTGTTTATTTCTCCAGGCTTACAAATTTGATTACCATGGCGCACAAAGCTATTAAAAATATGACCTTTTATACTGTACGACTTGGCAAAAAGCCAAATAATAACTTTGTTTGATTTGGGTAGTATGATAGAGTGCCTGTTCAGCTGGAAATAAAATTACTTTTCTTTACAGGAAATTATACCTGGAAGACTAAATGTCCATCATGAACATAACACACATACGGAGTCATTAATTCAGACTCATGGCGGCCACTCTCAGAGAAGGACAATGGTTTTAGGTGGAGCAGAAAAATATGCAGAATTCTAATGCTTGTCTGGCATCTGCTCTGTGATTGGGACAAGTGAAATAAGTGGTGATAATATATGATAAGAGAAAAAAACCCCCAGGTTATGTAACTCGTATGGCACTGATACTTCACAACTCCTTGTCTTGAACAAGCAGTTCTATTTTTAGGCTTTTGATATGCAAACAAAAGGAAAATATGAATCCTGTGGTCATGTTAGATAGACAGACATTTGATCTGACAAAACCTCTCCTTAATGTTTCCACTAATACCAATGACAAAACTAATGGATTTCAATCCAGTAAAAAGTAAAATCAAGAAGATATGCATGGAAGAAAAACTGTTTGGCTAGCTCTCTTGTTTTCAGGAGTGCTATACTGAATTCCATGGAAAAAAAAAAACCAAAGAAGACAGAAAATGATAGGTGACAGGAAGGAAAATGATCGTTTCACCTTATAGGTATCTTTGGCATTAAAGATGCCTTCTACTTTAATTAGACTAGAATGACACATGACAAATACCATCCTTGAAAAAAAAAAGGCATAATTAAATTTTCCCTTCATTCAAAACACTTTGATTAGTTGTTTGGCTGACTTTTAATGGTTTTGCTGCTTATTTATTTATTTATTTATTTATGGGGGCACTGGGGATTTTCAAAATATTATTTTTCTGTGAAAACAATATTTCAATAGACTGACATTTCAGTCTTCTCTACTTTGTTGGTTTTTATTCTGTTTGTTTATTGTCATATGGTACTTTCCCAACAAATTATTTCCATTGTTTCATGTTTGCAAAAAAAGACCATTCTATTCAGAAAGATGTTATTAAAAAAACCTCACTGGAATATGAAGGACTGCTGAAAAATCACAAATACAAGATGATTAAGAAATTGGAATAAGGACTTTTTACTTCTGTGGAAAGTTATGCAGGCTCTGTAATTACCACCCATGCTCTGAAGTTTTATGTCTTGTCTGAAAATTGAATTTCCAGTGAGTTGCATTTTTCTATTTAGCTGTGAAAATCAGGCACAAGGGAATCACATTTCACTTAAAGCAAGGCATTAGGAGAGCAATGGCTATCTATCACTCTCCAAAGCACTATGGAGGAATGGCTTGAAAGAGAAATGACAATGAAAAAAACCCAACCCAAGCATTCTTTAGAAAGAAATATTGTAAATCTTATTTCCTGCTTTGTTTTCTCAACTTTTCTTATGAAATTGCTTCAGGATGTAGGAGTTTCCTCAGAAAGTTAGACAAAATTTGCATATCATATAATATCCTACTGAAAACAACTGTTCATATCATACACTCCAGTTTTGAGGAAATTCAACTGAGGAATTCTGGGCACATGAGAATTTTCCTTTCCATTCCCTCAGTTCAGTACTGTTTTTTTTTTGCCTAAACCCCAGAAATTTACATCCTTTTCAGTTTAAGTACACTCATTTCATGTGCTCTAAAATTAATAAATTAATAAATAAAACCCTCCACACTTCAGTGCAGGTTTTCACTTTTTGCTGCAGTATCAAGTCAGGTATGGAATCCAATTAAGCCTTCACTTTAGGCAACTTTTCATGTTCATGCTCCACAGGCTTACTGTGAGCTCTAAAAAGTAGAGGCAGCAATAAGAAAGGGTTCCGACTCTGTAGCTGCGTCTTCATCACCAGAGGAGTTCTGAGAGCCCCGCTTCAAAGTCAGTCTTGAAAAACCCTTCTATCCATGTCAACAATAATTACTCATCTTTTTGACCTATTATCTTCTTTGCATTTAATTTTGAAGTTAAAGCAGACTTTTGTATACAGGAGATATGGGTGGTCTAGGAATGCATACCTAGCACCCCTCAGTTTAAAAGTCATCATTTCCTTTGTTACCTTTCTTGGGCAGAAAGACTGTGAATTGTGTTTGAATTGAGTTTGAAGAGATACAGCACTAAATACTGAGATCGTCTTTGCTCATCCATGGAGAGTTTCAGGACCATCCATGAAGAGTTTCAGACTGAAAGTGTTCCCCAGCATGACAAACTCCTGTGCCCTTTCACCTGCTCTGAACTCACTTCAGGGTTAAGAGACTAGTAACTTGTCAAGTGCCAAACAACAGCCATTAGTGTGGACTGATCAAGTGCAGCATGATGGCAGAAAAAACAGAGAAAGAAAAGAATTAACTTTTTACAAATTACAAAGTCACTGCTATGCATACAGCCCTAATCATTGCTTAACCTAAGCAAAACTGTACAAAGAAAGGTTGTTTTTAAGTTGTGTACAGGTATCCTGTGTCTTACACTGGCACTTACTGTCCAATTTGGAACTGCATATATATTGCAGGTTGTCTTGTCTGCTGGAAAGATTAGAGGGATGAACTGCTCCTGCTCCTGCATGATACTGCCTTCCTCAGAGAATAGCAGCTACTAACTGCATAACGGAGTGATAGCAAACATATTAAGAAGTGCAAGTCTCAAAGCATTCCTTCTGCTTTCCTCTGCTTATAGTGAAGAGTTACTCTTAATACATACATTGTGAAAGATCGAGAGGGGCCCTCATCAATGCTTTGTAATAGCTGAGTATAAATCCAAAGCTCTGTGGGTAGTATCAATGATTAATTGCATTCCGTCGACATTAGACTCTGTCATTATCAGCTACTTGCTGCTCAGCACTTGCTATGCTGTTAATTATTGCTGTGCGGCTCTAAGGGATGTTTTCAAAACATTTCAAATTTTTTGCTACTGTAATAGCACAGGAAAGAAATCAATAAGCAGCATTTTAGCAGAGGAGAGACAAACATACTTTCATTAATGCTTCAAATAGTTTTGCTTTATTTGAGACTGGATAAGCTATCACTGATCACAACTGGGCTTCTAAGAGAGCACTGGCACTTGACATCCTATCTAGACTTCACTAAAACTTTTCTGTTTTTTCATCAACCCACACGTAGAGCAATACCTTCTGGCATGTAAGGAAAGTGAGAAGAGTAAAAGGGTTGCACTCTCATTCCCAGTTTTGTGCAATGGATATTTTAATCGAATTTTTGCTAGCATGTCCCTTGTAACTTGGAAAAAACCCCAACTCACCCCACCCCACATTGTTTTTTATTTTTATGGTGATGAACATGGAACTCATGATCGTTTTATAGGACAGAAAATACTACGGGACCAAACTAGAAAGAAAGCTAATATAAGGTGTGTACTCTTATTTTATGCTATTACTTCAAAGCTAACATTATCAAAACCACACACAACATATTTTTTTCTGCTGATGCTCTTATGTTTGTAATGGTCAGCCTTAAGAGTTTTCTCCATGGTGCAGTCAAGGGGAAAACAGGCAAGATTGCAGGGCTACGTGCAACAACAGTAATAGGCTGCTATGCCCCGTAGTAATCTGTATCAGTAATTATCTCTGATAATTAAAAGCAAGATTAAATTTAGGTAACAGTGCTAATAATAGAAAGAATCTAAAAAAGAGAGAGTGATATTTTTAAATACTTTTAAATCTGCTTCTCTTGAAATTTTCCAAAACAGGATTTTTCTTTAATTCTGATCTGCAGAAACACTGAAATATGCTCTCTTCTGATTCAGAATTAAAGAAATTTCTGACATGCCAACATTTTCAGAGTTAGGACCTTTATTTAAACTTTATTTAAAGTGGAACAGATCCAATAGCTGAAAGAAACAGACTCCACACGGAGATTGCTGAAACACATACATTAGGTGTGGGAGAGCTGAAAGAACCAATGCTGGAATATGAAGGATGCACAAAATCTGACTTTCTGGTGCTTGCTTATTCTGGCATGCTATCAATAGATCCTTCTGACTACAAACTGCATCCTGGACCAGGAAATCTGTCATGATCAAATTTACAGCCCCACTGGCCTCTCTCCAGAAAAAGACTTCAGAGACTTTCAGTCAGTTTGGATTTTTCAGGTGCGCAGGAAGGCCCTGAGTACTACTAATTACCAAATTACTGTCCAAACTGATGAACCTTGTGTTTCATTTTTATTCCTTGGATTCTGAACTATAAAACTTCAGTCAGCTCCATATGGGAAGAGCTGCAACTAGACCTAAACTGCAAACATTTAAAAATAAATAAAGTGCATAAATGATCCACTTAATGAAAACATCAAGAGGCCTTGTAAATCAACTGCTATCAGCTAATGCTATTATCTAAACGAGATGTAGTGCCTGAGAGCATCTGCATATGCATTCCTGTGCCTGCACAATGAGATTACACATACAAGAGATATGTACCTACATGCAGAGGAGCCTAAAGCAATCCAGAGGCACTGGTTTCGCAAGCCCACATTTGTGGAACAGAGATCTGGATTATGCATGTCTGAGACATCAGTGATATAGAGAAATTGCATGTCGATTACCATCCTGTTGAGAATTGGGAGAATGAGCTTGGGAGAGACCGAAAGCAGAGTGTGCCAGAGGCCAAATGATTAATATATTTTCTCAGTATTAGCATCAACAATGTGCTGCCTCAGAGGAAGTCACGGTTAAAGAGTATCCACTAACTTGATGCAAAGTTCAATAGAATATTAGAATAAATAGGATAAAAAATTACCTTCATATCATGCAGGAAGACTTCTTGATCTAACATGTCTCTTATTGCTGTGCTGGGCTAATTTCAGCCTTACTTTATGATATTCATGAAAAATCAATTTTGTGACAGAAAGAGTGAGAGACCTAAGAGGCATCCACCTCTGTGCTGAGCATCACCACTGGCTGGAAACGGATGCCAGACAAGTTCTAATTAGGAATAAATCACAAATTTGCAACAGTGAGGCTGACTAACTGCTGGAAAAAATTATTAAAGGAAGTGGTGGGGTTTCTGTCTTTGTGTCACTTCCAAGCAACCGTAGAGGCCTTGCTAGAAAGCATGTATTGGCTGAGCACACATTACAGAGCTCAACAGAGTCAGTGGGATCCAACAGTTCATAATGGACTGGTCAGACTGGGGAAAACAATTCTTCCCCTGGAATTAATTTTCATGCACCTGCTAGCATGAGGAAGCTACCAACTCTGTCAGGAAGAAAATGCAGAGGACAAAGCTCCCTTCCTAAATTCAAGACTGCAACTGCTTAACAGTGTTGGGGAGATTTACCCATAAACAAATATGAGAGAAATGTAAAAACTTATGAAAAGGACCACGTTTGCCTTACACCTAAAGCATAAATTCCTGTTAGAAATGTATTAGATATTTTGGAAAATGCAGCGACCTAAAAGGAGATTGTAGTTGGGCGTCCTGTTACTATTTTAGCTCCCTTAGCCCCTATAAATTTGATAAAATATTAATAAAAAGTAGACATTTACTCTCCTAGGAAATAATGAAGAGTTAGGTATTAGTGACAGACCTTCAACCACATCCTGAGCTGCAGCAAAAGCAGCGTGGCCAGCAGATCAAAGATGATCCTGTCCTTCTGCTCTGCTCTGGTGACACCCCACCTGGGGCACTGTGCCCAACTCTCGGGTCCCAGCACAGCAAGAACAAGGAGCTGTTGGTGTGAGTCTGGAGGAGGCCACTGAGATGAGAGGGATGGAGCACCTCTCCTACAAGGAGAGGCTGAGAGAATTGGGATAGTTCTGCCTGAAGAAGAAAAGGTTTTGGGGTAATTTAATTGTGGCCTTCCAGTACCTGAAGGGATTCTGTGAAAAAGCTGGAGAGGTTTTTGTACTTCTTACAAGAGCACGTAGTGACAGGACAAGGGGGAATGGTCTCAGGCTGAGTCGAGGTTTAGATAGGTATTAGGAAAAAGTTCATTACTGAGAGGGTGGTGAGCACTGGAACAGGTTGCCCAGAGAAGTTGTGGATGCCCCATCCCTGAAAGGCTTCAAAGCCAAGTTGGAGCAGGGGAGCTCTGAGCAACCTGGTCCAGTGAAAAGTGCCCCTGTCCATAGCAGGGGAATTGGAATCTTTAATGGATCTTTAGGGATCTTTAAGGTCCCTCCTAACCCAAGTAATTTTATGATTCTGTGTTTCTATAATATAACACAGTACAGCTTAAAGCAAAGTCTGTCTTGTGAGAGAAACTATGTTTTGGAACTAGACCAATTCCCTAGGGTTTGAGTGTTTTTCTTTTACAGAGATGAACAGTTTCAAGCAAGATACCAACCATTACACATCTCTACCTGTAAACAAGACAGCTCTCATGTTTTCAAAGCCTGCTAGTCAAAGTCTTTCAAGCAAATAGCTCTCATTTCTCTTCCTCCATTTAGATCTGAGAGATTAATTAAGCTCATCAACAGTTGATTAATGCAGGTAGGAAGCCTGTGGCTTCCTCCAATTACATTTCAATGATGTGGTACTCCTAGATATATTTATTTAGCTTTTAAGAAATATATCTGTAAGAATGATCTAGGCAATTGTTGTGTCAGATTAAAATACATTATAAAATCATTAGTGAACAAAACCAGCAGTGCATTCTGTGTAGCCATCTGGAAAAGATGCTACAGAATAGACCAACATTTCTTCTAATATATGAAGGGACCCTGCTTCAAATGTACTTGCACTTCACCAATATCAGCTTATCTATTTTATTACTGTGGAAGCAAGGAGTTGCTAAGCTATGGAAAAGGGATGTGGCAGCAGAAGAATCTTTATTACAAAGCACAGCCTATGACCTACTCCTCACCTGGGGTAAAATTGTTGACTTAGGCCATTCTGCAACACTGTTGCTCCTAACTTTCTTTGCATCTCTGACAATTTCATCTCCTGATGAATAAATACATTTGCCTCAATGGGTAAAATCCCAGCATAGGAAGTATGCTAAAAATATGAGTAGATAAACCAGATTTTTTTTTGATTTGGTGGGGGGTTTTTTTCCATTTTTTTCTGTTTTGTTTTGTTTTGTTTTTGCTTTGTTTTGTTTTGGAAGGAGGGAGGAAACTGTTCCAAACACACACACACACAAAAAAAACCAAAACAAACAAACAAAAAAAAACAAACAAAAAAACCCCAAAAAAACCAAACCCGAAAAAAAACCTCCACTAAGACAAGACAAAGACCTCTCAAAGTAAGAATGTCTTGATCTGAAAGAAATTATCCCACACATGGAAATCAAAACAAAACAGGAATGTTCTTCAGCTGGAGAAAAATGCATTCCCTTTACTTTCCTTTGCTAATTACAAATCCCATTGCAAAAACTCCACCACAGAGAGAATTGGGATTGGAAGCTTCTGATTAGTGGAGTGCTCTAGAATGATGGACCTGAGTTTGGAGGATGAAAATAAATTTGGAGGAGTATTTAATCACATTACCCACCAGTTTTTTGAGCTACCTCCATGTAGAAATGAACATGGGGTTTCCTGAATTTGAGAGCACAATTCCCACAAGAAGTTTGTGTACTGCCTGGACTTTACTTTGAGCCTTCATGTGCCCAAGGAAACACGACTGGAGCAAGCCAGGCAGTGACAGGATGGCACCTGTTTGCTCAGAGCACTCCTCGGGGTGGCCTTGCCTTAGTCACAGCTGTGGCTGCTCCTGCCTGGAAGAGGACAAAGAACAGGAAGGTCACACAGAAGATCAGCTCCTCTCTGTATTAAATCTTTCACTCTGTAATATACTTCAGTTATGTCTCCATTGTCACACATAAATCCACTTCCTAATGCACTGAAAGCTATGCACAGGTATAAACCTACATAAAAGAAACAACATGTCTTGATTTCCCTTCTTTTTTTTTTTTCTTTTTCATGATCCTTGATATCTAAACTCTTGCATCTTCTAGCTGGATTTGTTAAAGAGCAGTTACACATATATTAACAGTTTCAGCCATGCTCAACTACCATGTTTAATTGCTGCTCACCGTTATGTATTATATAATAGAAACACACACAAACTGTACATCCAGGATATCTCCTCCATTCATTTATATTCAATCCTGTACCTGGGATTAATGCTGCACTTATTTTATCAATTTCAATGGGATTATTCTTTTTGCACCAAAGACTTAGGTGTTACCATTACTGTTGCCAGCTTAATTTTTCTAATTGATATGGTTTTGCTGAACCCATTTAATTGAATTTGTTTCATTAACAGTGGAACTCATACTGATATATGGAAAGAATATGGTTTAAATAAATGAGCAAATATTCACCACTTTTATCCAACCTGATATGGCTTTTCACTGAAATCAGTAGTCACTTCTCAAAACAAATGCATTTTAATTCCCTCCGATTTATTTCTCCTTCTATTTACTACTTCTTTGTCACAGTTGGATGCATTTAAGTAAACCAATTGGTATTTGTAGCAGCCAATTTTCATTTAAATCCTTGAAAGATAGTTTAAACATTTCTTTAGCACCCACTGCTCATTAACTGAAACGAACACATTTCTGAAATGCAGTAGACTTTTTATCCTGCTACAGGATCTTATTTTAATGGTATTCTCATTTTTCTCTTTCTCCCAGTAATTTAAGCAGATCAATTTTCTAAACAGGACAGATTGGCTTAAGGTTTATAAGCAAACTTAAACCCCCACATACACTCCCTCACATTTTCACCAAGCTGGTGTTTCCCTTTCTCTGATGCTTGTGGACTCCACTGGTCCAGGAACCTCCAATACACTAGCCAGAGCTCAGGGACCAGTAAAATAGTCCTCAGTAATGATGTGGATGCAAACAGCAATTCTATGTGAAGTTTACTTGACACATCCAGCAACACTTTGTTTTTGACAGAATTGCAACTTCAGGAGTTCAGGATTTAAGTCGGGGGTAGAGCCACTTTCCTACGAGGTAATAGACCATCACCTTGTGTTCTTACACAAGTACTAAAATGCAATTCTTAGGTAAGAAATGCTTGCTTTTACAACTCCAAGAATCACAAAGCTGTCTTGAAAATGTGAGTTAAAGACAACAATCCCTTACAGCATGCAGTGCTGCGCTGATCTCATAGTGCAGTTTGGGTGCAGTACATTTGAGTGTCAAACTGTCTGTGCAGGATAGCTCAGCTGTCCCAGTGAAGTGATCCACTATTGCAGCCTGAATATTTGGGCTTTCTATGAAAGCAATTTCTCATAAGTTATTGGCAACTGTAAAACTTAAAACCTGACTGTAGTGGAGTTCCCTGTGTACGATTTCCAAGTGATGCACAGGTTTTCATGCAGACTTTGGTGTGTAGTCAGGGCAGGACACACACTGTCCTGATATCCCATTTCTTTTCAAAGCATCCTAAGTGCATTCTTTTTATTCTGGTTTTACCTGGCCATCTCTTACTTCTTTTTAATATTGCTTTATAACCAACAGTTGCATACGAATGCCATGCACACAAAGGTGGCTACTGTTCTGTGATATTTCTATTGAAATCGGTTCTGTAATCTCTTTGCCCAGCAGGAATATATAAATTAATTAAATTTTCTGTCAAATATTTAAAGCTGTTTATCAAGGATTCCAGAATTCACTCCACTTTCATGGATCAGTTATAAGATTTTTCTGCCCCTCCTTCTTCTATTTATTAATTTGGAAGTCAGCCCCATCTCTTCTAGGATTTCATATGAAGAGACAATCTTCCTTGAAGTGTATGTACAGCTGCTATTAATAGTAGACTTCAGTATGATAAAGAAAGAGTACATCCAGTAGAGCTTTGCTAGTGTTCAAGGTGATTTGAAATTGAAGTCCAAATCCATGGAGATGCCTTGTTCCTCCGACTTTCACAATGACAGAAGAGTTTTCTGACTTCCTGACACTTATTTACTCTCTGAAGCTATCAACAAATGAGCTGAAGTTATACACTGATTTTGCTGCATTACCTGGAAGGTGATTTCTGTATAGATTCCACCTGTATAAAGGACTGTGTGCCCTCATTCAGGTGAAAGAGAAGCCCAAGGGAACAGTAACAGGATCTATGAGGATCCCCTTCTTAATTTTCACAGTTTTGTTTAAGTTTCTTCTGCCCTTTTAACTTACAGATGAATTCAGAAATCCAGAAGTTGGCAAAGTCTATATTTCCCTCTTATTGATCTTATCATCTTTTCTAAGCTCCTTGCCAGCTGGTTCATCCCTGGGCATTGGTGACTTTCTGACTCTCTCAGGCATTGGATGGATTCTATTGGGGTATAGGTAGGATTGTATGTGTTCCCTGCAAAATATACAGTTAATCTATGACACAGTCTTTCTCAGTTTTTTTTCCTACTGACAAAAAATTCTTGTATTTCCTGACACGAAGCCGTTAAGAACCATGTTCTAGGTGTACTTGGCCACTGTTGATCTAAAGGAGCAAGGGAACCACAGCAGAACACATAACATTATTCAAGAGAAATAGCTCCAAGCAGACAGAATTAGCATTGTGCCTATCATAACTGAGAAGCAGGGAAGGGCAGGCAGATTAAACTCACAGGGAAGGCTCAGTTTTTGAAAAATGCACAGGGTCATAAAATATTCCCCTGTGTCCTTCCACAAAGAAATTATTTCAGATACCAAATTCCCTTGCAGCTTGTAAAAGCTTTACAAGTAGTCCAACCCCCCTGCAGCCAAGTTGTGAGTGATGTGCCCATATATCAGGTACCAAGGTCAGCAGACAAAGGAACTGGGCTGGAGGACACCTGTAGAGCATATCGACCCCACAGCTGAGAATCTGCTCCTCTTACTTCAGCACAGGAGGAGTCAAACCTGCCACCTCACAAACAAACTGAGCATTGTCTTGCGCTTTTGTAAATGCATCAAATTTCCACGTTTCTGCTTCTTCACAAGACACTTCACTAAAATGGGAAGTTAATGATTTATTAGCTTAAATAATTTATTTTACAACTAGATTAATTTGCCAGCCATGTTGCACGCTTTATAAGGGCAGCAAATCCTTTCAAAGTGCCTTGGTAACCTAATCAGTATGCTCCTTTTCTTTATGCCATGTTTCAACAGTTACTACATATGCCTGGACCTCAAAGCATCTCTGCCTTTGGTTAGATGAGGAGAAAATGGTTAATTTGGGTGTGTGTGAGAAAGGGAAGCTGTTTAGGAATCATCTCTGTGTCATGCTTTGATAAAAAGCTCAGCAAAGGTTTCAAATGAACACACACGACTGGAGCTGGTTTTCCAGCTGGCAGCTTCAAAGAAGATGCAGGATTGTATAGCAATAATGGCCATTAAATTACCCTCTCTCCACCAGTGTAGATCATTTGGAGTCAGGTCATAAACAGAATAAAGGAATCTTGCTTTCCACTCCTGTCTATACGGGCACTTTGAGACACCAGAAGACTCTCTTTGCAAGTCTCATTAGCTGGCATTACCATCCTCAAAGGACTATGTTAAATTTGAAATTAAACATAAAAAAATGAACAGACTTCTAAAAATTTTAATGGCAAGAATGATGCACTCTATTGCAACTGAGGAGAGCAGCTTAAAATATGTATTTTACCCTTAAAAAATAGCAAGAAGTCCAACATTTTGGAAAATATTGTCATTTTCTGAGTAGTCATGTTGGCAAAGCATTCATGTAAAATCGGTAATGCTGTTTAGATATATCCAAATTAACAAGCGAATTTAATAGTGATCTACACAAAAGCTGTAATAAACTACATCTCAGGGTTCTGTACTCATCTTCTAACTGCTCCTTGCATTTAAAATCTGAATGCAGACAGATGCCAGCTACTTTTTTTAAAAATGGATTTTAATTTCTTAATTACAAATACCTGTAATTTTATTCAATAAAATGAATGCATTTTATTAAAACCATACGAATTGGTGAGTTTTGTCTGTGATGCTTTAAGCAGACATTTAAAGCCTTGTCTGATCAACACGTGGCATTCCAAACCTCAGTAGGATGATCATCAGTGAACGTGACAGGAAATATTGCAAGGTTACTGATTTTTAATTTAAATTCTGGTAGCATCTAGAAACCCTGTAAAACATTGCAGCTGGCCAAACTAAGCACTGAGAATATATATACCATAAGACAGTACACAAAGCTTATGGTTTAAATATTTAGGGCAATATTTTAGAGAAACTGAAAATGCTGAGGAGGAATGACATAAACTTCAGGGATTTTTTCAGTTTTCCTGAGACCCAGGTCAGTAATTTAACTCTGATCATTTTTTATTTCCCTTTAATAAAAGATTTGTGTTGTATATTGTGCATATGACATGTTGTAGCTTTTTGTTGTTGTATGATTGCTGCTATTCCTTAAGCCTCCACAACACACAGAGCCTTAAAATACATAGAAAATAAAGTCCTTACTCTGAATGGATAGTCCTCTAATAAGGAAATAAATGAAAGACTTAGAAAATCAGAGGAACTAATTCCTGCATGTAGATAAATGGGACTACTTTTGTTATCTCTAATGTATCTTGTTTGAAGCAGCCACTTTGTGTTGTCCTCCCAGTGCAATTTTATGCAAATTTAATGATCTGTGTTACATGTTATTACTAATCTGCCATGGCCATAACCTTACCCTGGATGCAGTTACAATCAAAAGTTCTACTTCTGATGACAGAAATTATGCAGAACATGTCACAGGCTGCCCTCAAATTATTCTGGAAGACAGAGGAAAGATGCAGATAGCTCTTGTGGCTGCAGCCTGTTTAAATAAAAAGCAAAGGTCTGGTTCTGTACCTCTTTCTCCCTATAGCAGCATCTAAGCATCCTCTCCCCGACCCTCTCAGCTGTCTCTGCAAGGACATCAGAAATGAGGAAGATGAGCAGGGGGAGAGGATGACCCAGCTGCCTCATCACTGGGCACCAGAGCTGCCTCTAGCAGCCAAAGATGATCACTCGTGACCTGTCCTCAACTCCCTCAGATGAGCGGGAATGGAGACGAGGCACAGAGCAGGAGCAGGCTGGCAGGTGTGCCTGGCAACCTTCACCCATCCTGAGAGGGCATCTGAGGAAGGACACGACAGTGGGGAATTGCCACCAGCACTGCTAAATGCAGCTGGGGCAGGGAGAGTGACTGCCTTGACAGACGAATGTCACCAAAAAAAACATTAACATAAAACTGGAGGCATCGCTGGAAACGTCCCACTGGACACAAAGTAGGCTGTTGGAGGGGAATCAGTCAGACTGGCAGGACTTTGCCTTTGTTAAGAATTAAAGAGCACCTGAGACTTCAGCTCACTGGAGGAGCAAGCACTGCACAGGCCATCAGGTGTCACCCAGCCCTGGGACTGTGGGCATGCGAGGCACCACATTCCATGGCAGGGGCAGAGGTGGGAAGAGCTGCTTCCAGCTCACAGCAGCTCAGCTCTCTAGCACAGGACATGGTTCCCTTTAACAGCCATCAGGGAGTTTTCCCTATCACAAATCAGCAGCCAGGGGATCACAGCGCTTCTCCTTCAAGTCCCACATGCGCTCAGCAGGGCCAACCACTGGATGGTGAACTCTGCCAGCTGATTAAGTTGGTTTCTGTATCTGGTTGCCAGTGTCAGGCATGAGAGAAAATTAGCTAATTTCCAGGGTTTCTAGCAAGTGAGAAATGCTTGGAAAAAGAGCAATGTGAGGTTAATTTATCATCCAATTTTAAAAAGGTGCAAGTTTAAATACTAATAATGTGGAACGGGAAATCTGACATAAAGACCCAGCAAATCAGCAATGTGTAAGTAAAGGAAATTAAATGCAGCCATTGCAGGCAGTGAGGCATCTTTGAATAGGCTGGAAACACAGATAAATGGTGTTCAAAGAAACACCCCAGAAGATGTTGAGTTTGGCAAAGGCAATGACAAGGTTTGAATGAAGTGCAACCAAATGCAGATGGCATAATCGCAATTTCATCTCAACTAATGATGTGAACAATCTAACACAAGTCCTTGCAGTGGCACCAGGTCTTTTGTTCACTAAGCACATTTTAATAGGGAAATGGAGGGAAGGGAGATTTGTCTGAACTATTTGCATAATGAGGAGAGTGTGGCTATAGACTGCATTTGTTATCCAGAGGAAAGGATCAAAGCATCCTCCAAAATGTGGTTTTCTTGCAATGGTGGACAAACAAATACGCTGAGTAGAAAATTTTTAGCTCTTAGATCATATTGGTGCAGTAGGGATGCAATTCACACCCCATTACGCTTACAATTAATAACACTGGACACAGGAAGAACAAGACACCCTGTTCTGTGCTGCCTCTTTCCCCCCATGAACAGCATCACTGCCATCATCCCTCAAATAGCAGAAGCTTCCCAGCTGCTCCCTTCATGGTTCCCAGTGTGGCAAGCCTGGTGAGGATACATGAAATGGGACATGAAATGCTCCATCTGGGAGTGGGAACAAGAGGTAAAGAAATAGGAGGCTATAAAAGTTTTAAAAGTATTTCAAGCTCTCCAGGGAAACAATTCTATTCCTTATTTAGCACTAAATACTTCTTGTAAAACTCAGCCTCCCCCACTTTCCAATTAGGAAGGCACCTGCTTTATTTCAGTCACATCCTCCTGGAGTCAAAGCAGACTTTCTGAGGCAACTCCATTATGAGGTCGACTTGATAAAAATACCCACTGCTCTGGAGTCAAATCTGTCCTCCTGAAGTCAACAGCAATTTTGCCATTTGACTTCAAAAGATCAGGATTTCATTTCAGATGATGAAAACTCCTCCTAGCAATAGTCAGTATGACATTAGAACATTAAATAATAATGGGATTTATATTCAGCAGTCTCAAAATGTAAATCTTTATAGAGGATTTCCTACTTTTTCAAAAATCATAGCACAAGCCTGTAAAAAAGAACTGTCCCATCTGCTGTAATTATATAAAATAACTTCCAGATATAAGTGCTGGAGGTATGAGAGATACAAACAGGAAAAGCCTGAACAGATCATGACAGCCTCTTCCTAGATTCTGTCCAGCACTCAGTGTAATTTTTAAACTTTCATGCCTGAAGACAATAACACTTGTGCAGAGATACATGTGGTATTTTCTAAGCTAGAAGCAGAGAATCTGAAAATCCAGGAAGCAGAAGCTGCAACAAGTAATATAACAAGAACTATCACTTGTTACTACAGGGTTCCCACGCGGTGAGGATAAATTATCAAGCTCCTAGGATAAAACAAGTGTATCTCAAGTATAATTTTTAAATGCAGGGAAGAGTTTCCCCAGGGCTTTACTCTGGCTGCAGCAGTATTGGCAAACGTGCCAAGTAGCCTGCCACTGATTTACTGGGCTGGAAGCTGCACTCCATCATTGTACCTCACCTGCCATTACCATCAGGTTTTTGCTATCCTTGGCATCCTGCTTACAGCAGAAAATTATTCACCTGCTAGAAAACCCACATTATTTTTAGCCACCCGCATCTATCACCACAAGTTTACATCAAGACTTCAGGGATGAGGGGAAGAGAGGAGGAAAAAAGAAACCCCATTTCCTTTCTCACACTCCTGTGCCTGCCCACTCCCGAGCCATGCCACAGGTCAGCGGAGCAGTGACACAGAAAGGCGCAGGATGCTCCTAGGGCTGTCACTCCAGCTTTGTCTTTTCCTGGAGAGCACTGTGCTGAATGGACAGATGATGATCACAGTGGTATGAATGCAATTTTTCTTGTCTTTGGTGTCTCGACTCAATGGGATTTTGCAGACACAGTCATGGCCTCTATTTTTCACAATGACTCAGAAGCATTTTAAATTATTTTCCTCATGAAAGTGAGCCTTTTGTTGGCAGCTGGAAATCTCTGCCACAGACATTTTACATTTTTAGAGTCTAAATTTCTGACAGGAAGAGATCTAACACGCCATGTGATGAAAAGTGCATTCAAGGCCTTACTAACAGCACTGTGCAAATATCACCTCAAGCTATGCCCTGAAAAAAACTGCCTGGCTCATTTCTTGCCCCCTTTCCCAATTCTCCACGGCCCCAGCACCCCCATTCCCCTCCTCCTTCCCCCTTTCCAGCTTGATGATCTGGAAATCCAGAAAGTTTTTTGAGTATGTAAAAGCTGTCTTCAGACAGTTGCAGTCAATATTGAAATATCTAATTGGGTGCATTCAGGTCACCCTCTTAGTTGGAGGCAGACTAGCAGATCTTTACATCCAAAAGAGCCATTACATCATCAACCTACTGGACAGGTCATGAAAGCAAACCTTTCAGATTACTTTCTTTCTTTCAAAAATAGCAATCAAAACTTGCAGTTTTCCCTCTAGACCACCAAAAGTCATGATACGCTGAAGTAACACACCTTAAAATTCAAATACTCTGCTTTGATGCAGAAAGCCCAGCACAGACAGTAATATTGAAAGGTACTATGTTCTGTATTACAAGTCCACTGTTGAAATAAATGGACCATGTAAGCAGAAGTTTTGTTCAACTTCTGCTGGAGACTTTCTAGACCATAACACAGCCAGTACAGATAAAATCCTATATAAGAGAATTGTTAGTACATTAAAATCCTACGGAAAAATGCCAGTGGTTTCTATTTCCAATCAATACTCTCTATGGACATTTGCCTAGAAGGAGCTGGCAGAGAGAATGGATAATTCTAAATGAAAAAAAACCCGATCCAAAATGTTGGTATATTTGGTTGATATAATGACTCCTCTGAACATAGCCTTTCATTTATTCAGAAGTCCTCACTCTGCTTCAGTTATGTCAGTAACGATGCTCCTGCCACACAAACACCTTCTGTTGGACCTTCGGGTGATCCTGGTGATGTTCTGGATTCTGGCTTCCTCTGATGCCGAGGACATGTAACTACTGAGCAAGGAATGCTTGACTCCAAAGGATTCAAACCACAGAGGCATGTCAAATACACACTGACAGTGTTTAGATCCCAAAAATCTGTATTAAATTCAGGGTTTGGTTCAGCCCTGTCTTTAGGGGAGGGAAAGGAAGAGGGACATGCCATGAATGACTCATGGGGCTACAGCAGACTGTTCAGATGGTAAGAGTCAGTAAGGAAAGCTCTGTGTATTTGTGCTCTGTAGTTTAATTTGGGTAGTTCAAGTCATTCCTGACACTAAGAATATTTCTAAATATAATGCCATGGTGCCCTTGGGTTTGACAGTCTTTTTTGGAGCTGATAGCTTCTGAGAAGTTAAAACATGTGCAAATTGTAACAGCTACATCCTACATGTGCAGAAGGGAGTTTGTGATTCAATAAGCCATAATGTTCTTGATAAAAACATAGAATCATACATTGAAAATACAGAACCCTCGAACAACTTCTCTGCATTAGAAGTTCTGCAAATCATTCTACTGTGAATGCTTATGTTGCTTCATGCTATTACTCCATAAGGTTACATTGTGCAGAATGCACCCTCTCTGATTTTCAAATTACATAACTAATTTTTTTTTTGTTGGGAAAATTTTTTTGTGCTCTTCAAAAATAACAAATCAGAACCATGGCAATTTCAAAGATATTGGAGGGGCATACTTGCATTTTGGTTTATCATTGTCTTTATTATTTTTTTAAATGGGTTGAAAATTTATTTCAGAGACCTGACATTACATTTAGTAAAATGTATTATAACTGACTACTACTGGATTGGAAAGTGTAGACGTAAATCACAACCCAGTCTTATCTTTCTAGTAGCTATATCAAACCTGTTAACAATTGAGAAGCCATTAAAATGCTAATGAGTGTGAAGGATGATCTATGTTTCACACTCTAACTTCTATTTTTACAAAGGCAAAACATACATGAAAATCCCAACACTTCTCTCCTGCTGAAAAAAATACGAAAGACTGGCTTTTGAAATTATGACATTGCTGTTAGACTTGTCTGTAAGATAAATTGTTACATTACTGCCAGCATGATTACAAAAAATTTAGGGCCCAAGTTGTACAAGAAAAAGTCTTAACTAATTCCCTTTAATTTTCTTTCAAATACTAAACAAAACTAAAGAGCAGTGAGTTTGACTGCCCAAGCTGTGTCAAACATTAAGAAAGATGCAAGCTTCAGATAGATTCCATTCACTCGATGTTCTGGAAAGCAAATTTCTTCATAAGGCTCCTAAGTGAAAGCCTCTCAAAGAAGGCTCAGTAAAAATTATTATTTCTGAAAATGTTTTCACATACTGAAAATATGGACCAATACAAATGCTGAAGCTCACATGCCCTTCCTAGATGGCATCTCTAGAGTTAAAAGTGAAAACGATCCTTCAAAGTTACCTGAATTATTTTAAAAGAAGTATCAATGCTTTCCCAATGTTCATGCAGGAATTCTGTGTTTTGTGGCTTCGGTTTGGTGTTTGTTTGGTTTTTTTTTTTTTGGGTTTTTTTTGTTTTTTTGGTTTTTTTTTTTGTTTTTTTTTTTTTTTTTTTGGTGGTTTTTTTTTTTTGGCTGATTTTTTGTTTCCTTTGTTTTTTTCTTTTACTTCACTGGTATACACATGCTAATAGACTGCTCAGGCTTTGGTGAAAGTGCCACATTTTTAGATGTGCTCAGGTGCAACCGTGTGTGTGTGTGTATCTGGCACTAAATTTGGGAGCTTGCTGGCCCCTGAGTAGCAGCACATGCATCATACTAATGTAATCCTGCCATCTCCTGTATCCCCTTAATCAGCACGCAGCTGTGTTTCACCTGCTTCCAGAAACATCACCATCTTGAATACCTCAAACATGGAAAACCCCACACTTTTATGGAGGTTAAAATGAAGAGGATGAGGGGAACACGTTACAAGCAACTCTCTGTGCTGTTCCCTTTACTGTTGCCTAATGTTATTTATTGCAGCACCATCTTTCTTTTGAAGCATAATTAAAAAAGATAAATAACCATAGAGTCTCCCACAAAGATAAATTGATAGCTTGAGCCTTTTCCAGTTGGATTGCCTTTTTCTAACATAGAATAGTGAAGAAGCCTTTGATACCTTTATTCTCATTCTTCATAAGAAAAATATCCTTTTAATTTACTTTGGGGTCTCCTGAAGTAATCCAGTACGTTACTCTGGGTCACAGTAAAGCAATCTATTGTCCTGTTGCCATTTTTGCCTTTCATTGCCTGTTAGGGCAGTTGCTTTATTCCCCACTTTTTTGGGCAGCCAGGCTGTCCTGTGTCTTGGGCATCTGCCCTGCTTGCCTCTTCTTTCACTCCGAGGTGCAGTTCCCGTGGAAAACCCCTCCTTGGAAAACCACTCTTGCACCATCCAAGCTGGATGTGGCTGTTGTGGTTCATGGAGCCCCATGCCATAGCTTCAGGCTGCTCTCACCTTCCTGGCCTCTTTTCTATGTGTCATCTTTACCAGCACAAAAATGATGGCAGATCGATTCTGTTCCAAGTTTTGCAAACTACATGAGGCACTCCTGTGCTTTTTCAGGAGCAGTAAGGCTGAGCAATTTTAGTAGCTTTTTATATATTATGAATTATTTGTATCATAGATGTACCAAGACAAATTCGAATTTAGACACTTGAGCTTGAATACAAGGAACAAGAACAAGACTGTCACTTGTTCCACATGGTGTTGACAAGTGAGACAGACGAGTGAGGAGAGATCTGATCAGCAGGAGTCAAAAATACCACTTAATACTAGTCAAGTGCAGATAAAACCTGAAAAATATTTCCACTTTACCCACTGCCTCTGTCACTTTTGTAAACATAGCAGAATTCACAATGCAGCCAGAAACACAACGAGCTTTCAGAAAAGATTTGGCTGAAAGCAGCAGATGATCACAAAGCTCTTACATTGCAAAACATTTTTGTTACTATGCTTTTAGCTCGCTCACTATACATGTTCAGAATTATGTCTGGAAGAGACAACCTGGATTAGTGACTTTGTTTTAAGAATAGATAATCTCTTGGTAAATATTTGCACTGCGTGAGTTAGCTTTGCTGGCAAAATTGTCTTGACAGTTTATCAGGCTGAGCACAAAACCGACTTGCTGATTCTTTCGGGATGTTGCTAAAAATGATACAAACTAATGATGCTTGTACTTGCATACCAAGCAAAATTAATTAAAGGGGCAACTAGACTGGCAGAATTTTTGTGAACTGCATTAATTCCTAGGTTTGAAACTACAGACTGAGACTCTGAACTCACTTGTGAATTTTAAAACATGTGTCTATCCATTGTAAGAATTATACACAGAAATTAGCACCCATGTACTATGAATGCATGTCTGTGCATGTGAAATGGCATGCTTACATGCCAGACAAGGTGAGAAGAGCAGCAAAGTCCAATTTCACAGAGCTATAGAATGGTTTGGGTTGGAAGGGACCTTCAAAGATCATCTAGTCCAAGCTCTTATCATGGGCAGGGACTCCTTTCACTAGATCAGGATGCTCAAGGTCAATTTATGGTATACAAGCACAGCACTTTGGCTCTGCAAAGTTTAGTCCATGTAAAAATCATACCACAAAAAAAAAATAAACTGAGAAAATGATGGTGTATACCACCAGACACGCAAAAGTAATTTAAAGACACTCATAATTTTTAATATTAAGAGATCACAATGGACTGTTTGTCCATGATGTCACTTTGAACAATCACTTCAGCTACTCTCAGTTCTTAAATAGTAGTTCCTTTCAATCTCTGTATTGTCTCAGTTTTTTGCTTCTTAAGGTATAGGTAGATACCTGTCATACACCAAGCTTAGTGATTTACTGACGTACAGATTTTTTAAAGCTATGATGCCTTCTCTGAGGCTACTCAGACTCTTCAAGTCCTATTGACTCTGCAAGTGTCAAGACCTGTCATATCAGGAGAGATGCTGTAGCCGAGTAATGAACAATTAGCACAACTAAGAAAAGGCGGTTGGTGATTAGAGGCACTCATCTGCTGCCCTGACAGACTCTCTGGAGAGGTACATTCCTTACCTGGGGTTTGTACCAGGAATGCCACCCTGAAACTACCAAGCCTCACACCATCCACTGTCATCCACTGCAGTTGTTTCATGCGGGCCGATACAGCCAGCAGCAGTTTGGGGAGCATCAAGAAGGATTACAGAGCCCATAGAGTGATAGTAAGGGACTCAGGAGCCCAGGTAATTTTTCATCCGTCCTCCTAGTCAAAGGAAAAGGGTTTGAAAGGCCCAGGCAAACCTGCAGATTAAGCAAATGGTTACAGGACTGGTGCCACAGCCAGGGATTTGGCTCCAGAGACCATGGGACTTGCTTTGAGAAACCCGGTCTAAACAGGGCTGATGGGAAAAGCATCTCAGGTCTTGGGTATGCCCAGGTGGTGAACAGAGCTTTAAACTGAAGTTTCTGGGGAAGGGGAACCTCAGTCCCACTCCTACCAGTCTGATGGCAGTGTCAGCCACAGCTACCCAGAGCTTGGAGAGGGATCGCAGGTCAGCAGGAGAGCACCTGATTTGAGCTTGTAAAAAAAAGAGCTGCTGTAATATTTGACTTATTAAGTGCTTTTGGGGTTTTGGAATAGGCAGTGGGTTGTACTAGATTAAGTGCCACATGATTACTAGTGGATAAGCAGAGTGAGATACAACTTTTGTTGCCATCTTGTCCCATGCTTTCTCAAATATTACTCTTAAAGTGGTGGTTTTAACATCTTATAACACTAATACCAATAACACCAGACTGAGAAGAAAATACTGATTTTAGCTTTTAAGGCAGTTACTGTTAGCATTCTGAATTATTCTCCTTCTCTAGCTGAATTAGCCTATAATTTTATCAACTTACCTTACAGACTGGTTACAGTTGTATGAAGTCTCTGCAGTGCTTTTCTTTCATTTGCAGTTCCATCACTGGATAGCATTTTGTAGAACTAGGATTATTTAAAACTAGGAAGTTCCTCCTATCCAAGAGGGAAATTCTTTCTTTTCTCGACATAGTAGGAATGAAATTTGTATCTGAAGTATACATGCTCCTAAACAGAAACTAACAGAAAACATTCTTACCCTATTGTTTTATTAGGGTGACATAGAAGAGGGGATGTTGAGAAAAAGAGAGGAGAAATCTCTTCCCTATATTTGGGTTGGCTGACAGTGGCAAGATTGACTTGGCTTTCGGGGGCTCTGCCTGAATTTCTCTGCCGAGGTTATCTGAAGGATACTGTGCAATAGCCTCATTTCTCCTCTGTGTGCCAAGGTGAACCACACAAATGCCTCCAATAGCTCTCAGCTATTCTCATGTGAAACAGATTGCTGAGCTTCTGTTTGGCTTTAGAGATGTTCACGTGCCAGTCACTGGGCCACGGGATGACAAATTACCTCTCTGCCAATATGAGAGCTGGGACAGTTCTCTCCACAGCCTCCACCAGATGGGCCTAATTAAACTATTAGCCAATGAGTGAGGTCTGATGGCTCCATTAGGAATCCTCCTGTGCTTAAATAAACAGCTCAAAATAAATAGTTTTCTCAATTACAGTTTTGATCATGTCTTTTTCTGGCATATTCATTAACAGAGTGCCTCCTTTGTCTACTTTTTCCTAATGGGATGGGGCCTTCCTGAAACTAGCAAGGGTTTTAAAAGGTTATAATGGCATCAGCCAGTTTGCTCTGAGGAGTTAAACTCTCTCCTAAAGCATCATTTTACTGAACTTGACAGCA
Organism: Chamaea fasciata; assembly: GCF_029207755.1. Lineage (NCBI taxonomy): Eukaryota > Metazoa > Chordata > Aves > Passeriformes > Sylviidae > Chamaea > Chamaea fasciata. The sequence continues at coordinate 142,616,023 of NW_027094086.1, read as the reverse complement.
AAGATTTGTTTTCCCTGAGGACGTGCAGGATGTGCAGCTACACCCTGACCCAGGTTGGCTGCCCTGATGGGCTGTCTGTGCCATGGTACCACTCTGCTGCACCCTACACTGCTTCCAGATCTCCTCAAATAGAGAGGATCTCCTCAAATAGTGATCTCACATCCCATGCTGGCACACAGGGAAAACTGATTCTCTTTTTTTGTAAGTACTTCCTAGAGCTTATTTCTCCCACATCAATAAGTACCCTTTGCCTTTATCCTTCCCCCCTCTATGCTCTTTCCTGAAATTACTTTTTCTCCTCTTCACTCATTTGTGACCTGATGTAAATTATCTAGAAATCTTTACTTTTAAACTACCTCTTCCCCTCTCTTCTTCAATTTCAAAAATTTCCCTGTGAAAGGCTCTGCCTATGCATTTTTTGGATTCTCCTTGATTCTTAGTTTCCCAAGGACATCTTCACAATCCAGAACGTTCTCTCATTCCTGCCCAATCAGCGTAAGGAAGACGAGTTTTGCAGTGAATGCTAGTCGTGATTAAATACCTTTTTTTGACTCATTCTCAGAGGAGAATTGCTGCTTTGGGCGTGGGTGTTGGTACCACAGGAAACAAATTGGATACTTCACCCATTAATAGCACTCCTTGACTGTTTGAAATGCGCAACCAGGATTTTATATCAAACAAGTATTAGACACACTCTTCAATATACCTCATCTCAAGCATTGTATTATTCATGTAACTAATTAGGACCGTTTGAGCTCAAAAATAGTAAGATGCTAGCATCACAGCTTCTCATATTTAATTATAACTCATTTGGTTATGACACTGTCTAATTGCTCCAGAAAGAAACAGTATTTACACTTAAAAGTTTTAAAACATGTTGTGTTATGAACCCAAAACTGTGTCTATTTATTCACTAAAAGGAAATGAAAAATTCAGTCATCAATTCTGTGAGAAACAAGGATATCCAGAGGCAGATCTTGTGACCAGCCAAGGACCAGTTCTTCAGTGACTTCATCCAAAACTCCTAGGTAGTAAAATTCTTCACTATTCAAATGAAATTATTGTAATACCATGTCGCCATCAACTCCTGAGACTTTTATTGAGACCACCCCTTAAATAAGCCATTTTCTTTACATTACTATTGCAATGGAGTGAATTCTGAGTGAGTCCCTCACCTCATTCATTCCCTTGCACCTTTTAGGAAAGCAGATGAGTTCAGAAAGAGACTAAAATCACAGCTATGTAGAAGTAGAGGTATCACTAGAATGAAAGATTTCAATAACTTTGTGTCTAGATTTTTTGAGCTCCTGGGGGAAGCCTGCAGGGTGTGACTATTTAGGAGAGGGGTGCTTTCTGCACATTATGTTTCCTTCTGGTTCCTCACCAAGTCAGGGATGTGTCTTGCCTCCATTACAAGTGAGGACCTCAGAGAAGAAAGGCTTACATGGAAAGGGGTGTGTTTGGACAGCGGCAGAGGATTACAAAAGGGAGATTTTTTAAAGGTATGCAAGAACATGCTTTTTTTTTTTTTTTTTTCTTTCTTTTTATTGTTACTGTGTTGTAAAGGGCTCCTGGTTCTTCCACCAGATGATCCATCAGTGAAAAGAATGAGACAATTCAGAAACAGAATACAAAGGAAGCAAGTATCTGACGAAAGTACATGATGAAGCAAAAAGCCCCCATGAAATAAAACCAAGAAAATGCCAATGATAGAGAAAAAAATACTCATGTTCTTTGAGGCAGAGGGCTTTCTTAGTCAAAATCAGTTCCATTTGCATTTAAAAGTTAGCCTTGTTTCTTTTACAAAGTGCATATGATTAAACATCTTCACAGAAATTACCTAAGAGCACATCCTTTCAATCCAAATCAACCAGAAACATGTTTTCTTAGGCTGCCTCACCCATTTATCTTCACCCTGGTGTTGGCAGGCAACTTCTTAGCAGCTGTCTCTTTCCATACCCAAGGCCCTTTCTCTCTTGCTGAGCACTCCAACCCTGTCAATGCCTTGCATCCACCCAGCCTTCTCTGTGCCAGGAGTGGCAGTAACATCCCATGGGTAACGCTCACACAGGAAATTCAATCAGAAATAAGGCCATTTGTACAACCTGTGAGGATGGTCAGACTACTGCAAAGAGCCAGGAAAGTCCCACCTGCTGCAGCAGGACCTCTATGATGCTTCTATTCACATGCTACCCCAGTTTGTGTAGGATATGCAGAATGCTACTGGAAAAGCTACAGAGATTTCATCAGTGACCACAAAGACACTAGAATGACATATTTTCTTTTCTCTTTGTTCAACTCAAAGAGATAAGATTATGTTCTGGGCTGAGACTCTGTTGACTGGAGTTGTGTGGTTGTTGTTTTTCTTTTGGTCCTAGTCCTTAAAAAATAAAACACTTAAAGCCTAACAACAGCAAAAGAGCTCAGACCATGCATGTATTTGGCACATCACATTTAATTGCATCTCTGAGCTAACATTGTTTAAACTTCAAGTATTGGAATTGTCACATTGTAAAATTTCATTGAAGTCCCACTTCTCTGCCTCAAGTGCCATAATGTTACCCAAGTGGGGAAAAGGGTTCTTCTGAGATTGATTTTTCAGACACTGTAGTTCTGTTCAATTGAATTCACTCAAGTAGTGGTTAACATCAACACTGTGGAGAGTATGACATGTCAAATTAGCAGCTTTGCAAATCTCTTGTTAATTGTCAGCCTAATTAAAAAATTGCTAATTATAATGTTTATAACTTCAAATAACTGCTCAGCTATAAAGCATTGGCTGTCAGGTGTAAACAGGGGGACTGAAGAAAAAAAAATCAATCGACATCTGTTAATTTATCAGAGGCAGTACACTAAATTGAAAAATGGATTGCCTAATGCACTGTAAATCTGCATTACGATAAAAGATCAATTCATTTCAACACCTGTTTAATAAATGATAATGGCCATCTTTAGTGGCTAGCCCTAGGGTTTCTTCTGCCAATCAGACTTAGAATCCTGTCTTTACTAGCATCAGACAAGAAATTGATTGAACTATTTTAAGATGCATATAATATCTCCTCTCTTCTTTATGATAATTAAAATGAATAGTCTTTACAGAAAATTTTTGTTTAAGAATTTCCTGGATTTTCTCATGCCATAAAGAGCAAATCTGCCTCATCCTTCTAAGGTTTAGACAGACTTAAATGCACTAATCAACTAGAAAAAAAAAAATCAAGGACTAGGTCCAATTATTCCCATCTATTGACTTCCTTTAGTAAGAGCTACAGAGCTGAAAGTCAGTTCTTTTGTATTTTTTCCTTAAATATTTACATTGATCAGACGCATGATGAACTTCTGTAGTTTACAGGCTAGTAACTATTACTAAGAAACATCAGTGTTTCCAAACTGTTGTCTTCCAAAACACCATTTTTCTCAAAGACCCGCAAAGCTTTAGAGAGTGGCTGCTCAATTTCTCAAAGTCAGATGGCATTAAAGGTTGGGGTTTTACATTTGTATATTTTACAGGGAATTGCAGACTACTTCTAATGGCTAACAACAGCTCATTTTTTGGGGGGATAAGCAGGGGAATCTGAGTAGCGGTTTGCCATTTCCTTTGTGAAAACCTGGATTGCTCTTGACAAAGTTTGGATAGAGAGGATACATGTCTCAGGAAAGGACTCAGCTTCTCCAGAGTTTGAGAAATGCAGGATCCTCAGACACATAATATAAATTGCTGCCTCTTGGCTAACTGTAATACTCTTTCCTGTTCAGCTCCACAAAGACACGCTTCGCACCCATGTGCCTTTTCTGAACTCATGAACTCCCTTTACACCATGATCCTTGGCAGTGTGGCTGCAGTTGCCATCTCTCCCCCCAAATATATGTCATGATGTTCTGCTAATGGTTCTCATTTCTGGTAACAATTTCAGCATGCAACACTGCTTCCCTTTCCCGTTTAAGCACATTTTGAAGGATTGGGCAGTTTCTGTATTATATGAGAAAATTCATCAGGTCTCTTACATGTTTCTGAGACTGCAGAGCGCTCGTGGCATGTTATCAAGTTGCAGCTAAGTCAGTATTTAAACTTGCTGGTTGTGATGAAAGGGTTAGATAATACTGAAGATGAAATTCCATCACTCTAGTCAGGTTTTGCTTCCTGAAATTCTGATTCCCCTTTTCACTCCAAGATTAAAACACGTTTTCATTTCCCATTAAGTTTTATAAGGCATTTCTTATCATTTACAATTATGGCTTCATCTAAGAGCTTCAGACAGCGTTAGAACAAATATAAGAACAAAAAAAAAAAAAAAGAAAAAAAAAAAAGAAAAAAAAAGAAAAAAAAGGAAAAAAAAGCGCAAGCTAGTCTTTTGCCCATGCAGCATTCAGGTTATGGTGAAATCAGGGTAGACTAAGAGAGGGGAAAAAAGAAAAAAAAAAAATTCAAAACCAAAGTCTACACCAGAAACGGGTGTAAATCAGATTCTAGAGTTAACATATCTATTTATCAGATTATTCTGTCCATTAAAAAACTCAGCATATTTTCACAAGTATTATTTTATGGCAATGATTCTTTTAGTTGTGCTTTTCCTCAAAGAGAGACTCCTCCTCAAAATAAAATAAAATGCAAAGGCTTTACAGAACAGAGGTGGGGAAAGTTGGTGCAGGAGAAGCAGGATGCCTACAGAAATTGCTGCTTTGTAACTCACACACACATTCAAAGCTTGTTGTCATGAATCTCAGGCTGGACAAAGGTGTCCAGGCATGGGTTTAAATGTTGAGCTCTACCTGTAGCCCTGTTGTAAGTAGAAAGCAGTAGTGGCCTGTATTCCATATTTTTTGTGGTTAGAGTTCAGCTACAGTTTTTTATTTTAGTTTTGGAAAGGAAGTCATTTGACTTTCATGTCAAAGTGAAGTACAAAATTTGGTTATTTATGGAATCAGCATTAGTAATTGCTAACTGCGCAAGCAATAAACATACATTCATAATCACCTTATCCACTCTGCAATAAGCAAGACCATTTTTTAATGTCATGGCTTAAATTTCCATTTTAAACCATGCACCATGTACATGTACTGTCAGAAACATCCTTCATTAACTTGTAGGGATGCAGCCGTTGTCTTAAGTCTGTTATTAACTAACTTAGTGTTCAAAATCTCTAAGGAAAGTTGTTTTGGAAGGTTCTGCTTCTTAGAAAAGATGATTCCCATTACAACACATGCTTTTTTACAGCCCCACATGCCTTAAAAACCCCCTTCTTGGGCCTGGCAGCTTTTCATTACACTTTCTGCCTTCTCCTCTTACTTTGCCCGCCCTCCCCCCTCGCCCCCCCCGCCCCCCCCGCCCTTGTGGGGGTTAAGAGCAAAAGTTTTGGCTGGGGTAGAGTTAATCTTTTTGCAGGGACTGGTGTGGAGCTGTGTTTTGGATTTGTGGTGAACACTGGGGTTGATAACACAGAGACATTTTTGTTATTGCTGAGCAGGGCTCACACTGAGCCAAGGTCTTCTCTGCTTTCTGTATACCCACAGTGGCCAGGAGGCTGGGGGTGCCTGTGAGGAAACACAGCCAGGACAGGTGACCCAAATTACCAAAGGGATATTCCAGACCGTGTGACATCATGGGCAGTATATAAAGTGTGGGAAAAGGAGGAGAGGGGGGAAGTTTGGAGTGATGGAGTTTGTGTCTTCCCCAGTGACTGTTATGTGTGATGGAGCCCTGCCCTCCTGGGAATGACTGAACACCGGCCCACCATGGGAAGAACTGAATCAATTCCTTGTTTTGCTTTGCTTGTGTGTGCAGCTTTTGCTTTCCCTATTAAACTGTCCTTATCTCAACCCAGGAGTTTTCCAGCCTTTACCCTCCTGATTCTCTCCCTGATCCCGCCGGTGTGGGAGTGAACGAACGGCTGTGTGGGGCTGGGTTGATCATTGGGGTTAAACCACTACAACCCAGAAGGAAAATATTATTCTTTCCCCACTGCATACAAATGTCAGGTCTTTGGCACACCTAAACACACACCTTTTAAGGCAAACCCATTAAAATTAATGTAACAGCATGTACATCCATCTGGTGTACACAAGTCAGCCAGAAGCGAGTCCTTTGATGGATTTAGTCTGCTTTGAACATCTTATGAATTCAAATAGTTAAAAATGTTGTGACCTTTATGCTCAGTATTGTGCATAATTTTTGAGATGATAGAAATGCAAGTTATCTCTTTTTCTGAATTTGTATTTGAAGCATAGCCTAGCAAGCAAACCTGAAAAGCATTTTTGTAAAATACTATTTTAATCCATTAAAAAGTGAAGGAGAATTTAATTTGATATCACAGATGACACTGCTATGATCTAAAATTCCACACTAAATAGCCCCCCAAAATTACATTAAAAGCACAAACAAGACAAGATCAATTTATAATATATAAATATAAAATATAATTTATTTTCTGGCTTAAATAAACTAAACTCTGCTGCTTGAAATGAAATCACTGAATGTGTTGTGTAGCTACTTTAAAAAAAATTTTATAGGAAAACGTGTCGTTTTACCCAGAATGTCAATATTTTAAGGTGGCAGCCGCACAATCATATACTTTAGGAAAAAAATTAATTCAGTTGACAGTAATAGTGACAAGAAAAGTAACTTTACATTTGGACAATGAAAATGAAGCAATTTTTTTACCTACAGTGATAAACAGTAAATTGGTTCCAGAGCTAAATATCAAAGAAAATATTAAAAATATTGTAGGATATCTGACACCTAAATCATCTATCCCTCAGAATGCTAACAAGAAATAATCATTGCAGGCACATGAGACAAACAAGAAAAAGGATGCAGGGCACACTATATGAATAACGCTATGCTATGTTTTAACCATTTTTCCAAATGGTAATTATGATTTTGGAAACTTTGGCTCATTTAGGAAATAAAATGAATAATACTCTACCAATAAAGATTCAGAGAGAAAAGTGATTTAGTTTTCAGTAGGACCTCAAAGGATAAATCACCATCATATTTACATTTAATTTTAACTGGGAAGAAAATAAAGCTTGGAAAAATACTAAATACAGTAGACATCAGTATTTTACCATAAAAATTAAAAATGTAGTTTTGTACGAAACAAAGGACAGTATTGATGAAGGCAGACCACTACATAATATGACTGAACAAAAATAAGGTTTATAAATATTTAAAATGTGGAAGAAAAAGATCATGTTTAGATTTTAACTGGTAAGATCAGTGCATCTTTCCTGACTGATCTGTATCTCTGATAATGTATAATGTTCCTAATAGCTGCATCTCTTTTTTGACTTTATTTATCTAAATGTTGTCCTCATAAGTCTTAAAGATGTAACAGGAGTTTCTCTGTCATTGTGACATACAATCAACCTTTTCCTTAATGTGCCGAGGCCCTCTGTTAGAATCTTTTAATTTATATATATGTATTTATTATACCTACCAAAACAGAGTATAGATACTGTGAACCTATGTCTCTCTCTACACATATGCATATTGCCATGAGGATATATTCCACATGTAAGAATATATGTGCACGCATAAATATAGTTAATTGCATCATGAAAATTTAGTCTGTTATTGATTAAAAGAATCAAATGTAAAGAGGCATATTTATTCTCATAACTTTTTTTTTTATCTTAATGTTAAAGGAGTGTTGAATACATCAGCTAGGGACATTATCCTGTTAGTCGCCACATTTAGATAATTCATTTGCAATATCCAATTATCCACTGTGTTAATGCCACACATCTGTGTGCAAACCCTGCCAATGAGATCGCATTCACATTCAAAAAACACACTAGACTCATACTACTGCAAATAAATCCCCATCAATCCATCCAGTATTTTCAGTCACTTGGTCTTTATACAGGAAAAGAAGAGTACAAACATCACAAAGTCAGGCTTATTCACTTGAAGCATAAAATAAAACTCCCTGCAATTATTTTTTGCCAATTTCCTGAATCCTCTGCACAGAAAGCCGAATTAAATATTTTGGATTCATTCTTCACCTTCCTATTTGATGTTCTGTACAAAACCTGAAGGTTAGAACTTTAAAAGATAAATGTTACTAACCTGGGGTACATCATTTAGAGGTCAAAATAATGTTCAAGAATTAACTGGAAAAAGCAGAAGTCAGGAGCATTTGGGGAAAGATAAAATCTTTCTGTGGTTAGTCTGTTAATGATAAGAGAAAGAAATGATTTATTTGAGAACATTCTAAAATAAAAAGAGCAGACATTACAGTAATTCTTACATAACTGAATAGTCATACTGATAAATTTCCTCTTTTTGCAATCAATTGCATGCTTAACTTTAAGCAGGTACTTTGCACATCAGTTTCACTGAAATTAAAGTGACAGTAGTAGTGAATTTAAAGGGACTTGAAATATGCATGAAATCAGGCATTTGTGTTTGATTGTATACATCTGAGAAGTAAAATACTATCTTGAATTTTGGACTGGGGATAAGAATCAAGTAATAGACTGAAATCAAAAGCTAAGAAAAAGTCTCCCAGGGAAACAGTGAGGATCAGTAAACATAAAATCCCAAATAAATCAGAAAATATGAATAAAGAACACAGGAGAGTAACAAGCAGAATATAGATAAATGAAGTTTAAAGTACAGCTGAGGCACTTCTTCCATAGAGAGGCAAAAAGAGAGCAGTCTGTATGTCCTGTTGGAGGTCACACCAGCAGTGTCACACAGCCTGATGAGTCTCCTGCTGCTCCACAATGCACCTGACAAGTCTTTCCCGGAGTTTCAGAGTCAGCCTCTTAGAATTAGGACAGCAAATAAACCTTGCTCTTAGTTGTCCAGTTTATTCTATCAACCTCAAACCACCACAAGTCACAAGACAGGACAGTACTGAACCCAATCTCAAGTCCTTCAAGTGCTGCCATGACTGTGAAGGCTGAAGCACCTCACCAGATGTTCGCTAGTTGGAGCTCACAGCTTGTCTACAGTGAAGTAAATGCAGATATTTGAGTACATAACAAAAGAAAGGCCATCTGAGGTCTCCATTACCTCCTCATGGAGTTTTCTAGTTCATGTCTTCTCTTCCACCCAAATACAAAAGGGATAACGTGCTGGAACCCACAAGATTCTTTGTAGAACTGTGCTCAGTGCCACGATGCGTTTAGTAGATAAGTCAGAAGAAAAAAATAGTCACAATTTTTTTTTGGCGTGTTCTCTCTACAGAAAAGAGCAGCGTTATTTTTTTTAAAAAAATTGTTTGCTGAAGAAAGTACACAACCATGAATACAGTAAAATATGTAACCCAGTATAGAAAGAAAGGTTTAGTACAAAAATAGGTTCTTCTGAAAAACAAGGAAATGTAGCCAAAACTATATACTGATTTTTTTTTTTTCAGGGAAGTAACCATTAAAAATAATCCACTTAGCTATTTTTAAATTATTTTCTTTCTCCTTTGCTCATTCTTTATCTTTTTCCCCTACCTAACTCATAGAATTATCATAGACTGGGGGGCTCAACCCACATTTTTGCATATTTATTTATTTAATAACCTTTTGATCAGATCCTTTGCAGACCTCTGATAAGAAAACTGTTTATCAAAGCAGGATACTCTCCACCATGAAGGACATAGGAAGCTGCTTGCCTGGTCTTTTAGAGGAGCATTCAGTCTGGTCTCACAAAGCACTTTCAAGAAAACAAAGGAGGTGAACAAAAATAGTCACAAAAAATCATTTCCAGCACCTGTGGAATGCCATGTTACTAACTGAAAGTTGATTTTACCAGGGTCTACTGTGTATCAGAGGAGTCATGGCTTATGAATGTTGAAATTGGGAAAGGTAAAGGGCAAAATTATTTGGCAAATCAGCACAGATCCTCTACCATCATTACTCCCAGTGAAATCAAGGGTTACTTTTTCCATCACATAAACATATCCACAGACATCAAATTCCCCAAAGCTGTTTCTGTGAAGTCCTCATACATTGTCTTCACCTGAGAGCAGAACAAACTCTACAGGATGGGAAATGTAGAGGAATAAAAATTAAGAGCTTGAGAAGTAAGGACAGGCATCATATTCTTGCAAGTATCAAGTAAAACTTGGACATGAGGAAAGTGATGAGGGATAATTCATAAGCACAAATACATCTCATCTCTCTTTCCAAGTAAAAAATGTTATCTGAGCTCAGTCTCTGTGCACCTGACCGAAAATGCTGCGAATGGAAGCTCTGTAAAACTGAAGGGGTTTGATGTGCAGGGAGAAACAGGTGGTTTTGAATATTGTGAGCTTTAAATAACCAGGTGTCTCAGTGAAATAGTCACACTTTTCACATCTACGTAAAGACATCCTATTTCTTCTGACTGCCATAAGAATCAACAGCATCTCCATCATATGGCTTGCAACCTGCTTCCTCGAATCCCACAAGGTGAACTGCTGTGGGTTAAGGGTTGAATAATCATGTGGGCCATTGAGTAACAATGTAAAAAAAGGGAATCACGCAAAGGAGACTACTGCTTAAATATAATTATAGAATTATTAAAATACAAGTTCCAGATGGAAATTGCCATAACTGTTATTTTACTGATGCTTCCAGAGTACACTCAGAGGAATCAGAGCATTGACACGACAGGCTGGAAGGCTTCTTATTATGCAAAAGGTCAAAGTTTCCCTTAGATTATGTCTACTCTGTGAGTCATTGACTTTTATAGACTGAGGTGTTTAGAAAAAAGTCTCATGAAATTTATGGCAGCATAATGTTCTGGTTATAGTCTGTAACCTTATTTTAAAAGAAAATATAGCTCATTAAGTATAATATTCAGACTATATCATATATTATTGTTTTTCATTTAAATGGTACCATAAATGTGCACTGGGCTTTAGAGCCTGGTTTGAAAAATTGCCATGAGAAATTTATACCTTAAGGACTTGCTCCTTGAAATACCTACTCAAGTGACTAACACAACTCGAAGTCTGACAGATATCAAAGGACTTCTCATTCAAGTAAGGACCTGAAGACAAACATCCTACATCTTCAGGAACTGGTGAAGGACAGCATGGAGTGGAAGAGATATTTTTTAATTTGGCAGTATTTTTCCTTGTGGCCACCTTTGAACCTGGAGGTCGCATGATCCTGCCTTCCCATAACTTTCCCAGATTTCTGCTCTTAAACCCTTCTTGTCCAGCCCATTCACTTCTTCTCCAAGGATCATACTCTGAGAATCTTATCTCCATTTTTTCATATAATTTTCTGGATATTCTTTTATGATTTATTCTGTTTCTTTATCTTTCCTATATCTTTATTTCTGAATTCATTCCATCAATACATCTCAGCTTCTCATTTTACCTCTCTGAAATCTCACTGCTTAAATTTGGCATTCTCAGCCCAGAAATCTTCTGAAATCTTCTGAATACAAAGAAAATTTTATTAAAAATAAGCAACAGCCATGTAGTGAATATTTTTGCCACACAGCCCAGAAAAAATTAGTTTGGTTTTATGACTAAAGCTGAATAACATCAATCAAAAAATAAAATAATGAAATAAAAGTTCCTTATCTGGCACTTAGCACATAAGTTTTCAAAAACAAAGCAAAAAAAAAAACGAAACAACAAAAATTCACATGTCTGAGGCTGAGTCTGTGCACTTCATGGCAGATTTAAGGGATTCTAAGTGTGCATCAGACTTAGCCACTACAGTGCAAATGATTTGGCTGGATTTTCACAACTGATTTTTAGTATTAAAGTGTTAAAGCAGTTTAAGTACATTTGTGCAAATGAGCCTTGGCAGTTATCTGGGTAACTTAATGTACTGAAAATTAAATGATTTGCAATCATGTGTGGTTGCAGTTAGGACAGATTCTCCTTTCTCCCCCTTGCCCCTCACTCCCCCTTTTCTTTTACTAAGCAAATAATATAATGCTTTGGTACTGGAAGCAGGAAAAGACAACTCAAAGTAAATTATACTTTTTAGGGAAGTGGACACAGCCTGTATCTTTTTGGTCTCTACTGCCAGAGTAAATTTTCCTTCTTATATAATGTGCTACTGACAACAAAGAGCTGAGGATGTAATTTTATACATTTTTTCTTTATTCTTACTTTTAAAGCTCAACAAACAATTATACATTTGTATAATTCAATTACAGTTTAAAAAACCCATCTGCCCGGCAAGACACCTACCTGCCCCTTAAAACCAAAACATTATGTGCCAAGCAACTCCAATCCCCACTGATTAACAATAGCATATTCCAAATTTATAAGGTCTATTACAAGCCATCTGAAAAGCAGCCACTGTGCCAAATATCCCTCACTCCCTCTCCAGGGAATCCTTTCTCAGATGCTCTTTTCACATCAAGTAAACAACACTTTATGTCTTTGGCACAGATAGCAGATAATTACCATATGGTTAAAAACATGCTTGCTTCATTCAGTTTCCCACTGTAAACTTCCTTCATTATGACAGCTAAGGAGCATCTAGGGAGGTAAACTCTATAATTTAGTCTTCTATAGGCTTAGTGGTTTAAAAGGTCGGCGTTTGTTACAATAAAGTTAGCAGCAAGTGTAAGCGACTTTGCAGGAAATAATTTTTTATTCCAGTGGGACCAAAGAGAGTAACTGGTGCAGGAATGAGAGTCAGTATATTTTCTTACTGCAGCCAGAGCAGTTACAAATACATGCTCAGGAACTGTGCAGCAGTGTAGAACAACCAGGAAAGGTTTGGGGAGGTAAGAAGCTAAAAGTGGACCTTTGTTGGTTCCCTTGGTGGTTTCCTGCTCACTGTTCACTGCACAGCATGGGGCTACCCCTGGGAAAAGGAACCTGGACCGAGCCTTTGCATGGTAACTACACAAGAATGTGACCCTTTAAATCCTGCCTGTCAGCACCCTGGGCTCACAGATCAAATGCTCATAATGCAGTAGACAAGAGCTGAATCTCAAAAGGAATAAGTAAACCAGATTCCAAGGGATCTGCTGGAGTCTCAGGGAGGCTCAGAAGCTGCACTCCTGTGGAGCTGCTTTACAGGAAAGCTAATTATGATTTCTCCCAAGCTGAATGATCAATTTCACCAGGCTCCCTCTGTATTGTAGTTGCTTAATCTGTGCTCCGCACTGAAAGGCTGATTGGCAAATGCTTGGGAACTTGTGACCTCTCCCAAGATTAATCCTTTGTGCCCTGGCTATTTACATAGGAGTGCAGGCAACAGACAGACTCAAAGGGAGAAGGAGCTTCAAGCATGTTACATCCTTTTGGTACAACTTCTATTGCTTCTATTCCACAGTTCCTGGAACACAAAAGCCTCAAGGATGAGGAGGGGAGAAGAGGATCCTGATTCCCATTGAATTTTATGCCCTGGGCTTTCTAAGAACCATTATTTTACCATCATCACCAACATTTCTTAGAAATGCAACTTCATTTTATCTTTAAATTTTTGTGTGCTTATATCTTTATTATTGGTTTAGGTGGGAAAAAGGTTTTTCATGTACACTTGAAGTTCTAAGTACTATGCTTTAATGAACCTGACATTACTAAATACCTGATCCCAGTCATTCCTACTTTATGAGAGCCTAGCATATAATATATTGCATGTGTTTTATTTAAGCCTAGTGACAGAAGTGAAGACAGCTGATGATTTTGAATGCTTTCATTTCAGATATTTGGATGATCATTTTTTTTACCATGCCTGTTTAGCTCCTTTTCTTTTCCTTCGTTATTGATTACCATCTCATACTGCGTGGCAACAATACTGTAACAAAGCAAAGAGCCCTCTAGGAAGAAACAGACAACCCCATCAAGGGCTATAAAGAAATACTCAGCACCTAATATGAAGACTCAGAAGATTCAGAATTTGGGTACAGCTCCCTCACAGTCTGGATGTGCTCAATATATAGAGTGGACCCAGGCTACCCAAAAGTGACTGGATAAATTGAAACATGTTAAATTAAACAAGAACAAAAATGGTAGAAGAGAGAAAAGAAGCCAGAGGATTAGAATAGCATGATTTATACCAATGAGAGGAAAGCCAAGGCAGGTCAATGTCCGTAAAGTCAAATGCTGGGCAAGCAAAGGGGCAAAGACAGTGACAAAGTGGAGCAGTCAGAGCAGTGCAGCTGCTGCAAAGGCAAGTCCAGTGATAAGACTGACTAATAGTTATTAATGTATTTCAAAGACAGAAGTGAGAATGATGATCCACCTGTTATAGACATATCATCCATCAGTGGAAATTGCCCTCTGCAATGGACATTCTGTCAGCATTTCATCTGCTCCTGTTGCTTAGCTTGAGGAAGGGGGCAAGAAAGAGCAAGAAAGGAGCCAAGAAAGAGTGAAAGAGCAAGATCCAGTAGTCTAGAAAGGAACAGTTTTTTGACTGAGAAAAACTAAACTTTGGTATCTGTCTGTATGGCCCATAGGCTAAAGTACCACAATACAGTAACTGAGAGTGAACCTCCCAAGATATCCCTGTATGTCTTGAGAAAGTCCCAAAATTTTAAAAGTCCTATTGCAAAACTTCTCCTTTTGCACTTGCCTGGGCCAGGGCTCTCCAGAACTCTTATATGGGTCACAGGATAAAAAAAGAGGACATTAGGGGCTTATGCCTGACACAAAATGTGAGTAATGCTCAGATACATTCCTGGGCCCTTTAGGGTCTCCTGTTTCATCTACACCTCCATCACTTGAAACCCCGAATGAGCACTTTCCTAATAGCAGGACCCACCTAAGTGGTGCTTGATGAAAAACACTGTGTTTATCCCATTCAGTAATTTGAACTTTCTTTTTTCTAAGCAGAACATTTATTGTACACCTAAATGAACTTATGCTGCCATTTATAGAATTAAAAAGGAAGGACTTTCTCCTGGAAACACAAAGCTCACTGTTTGAACAGCATTAGAGAGCAATTTGGGCAGCTGGTGCCCATCTTATTTGTTTTATAGATAAGTCACCTTTCATATGAAAAAAAGAGCACCTGTGGTTTTATCTACACAGAACAGGTTAAACAAATCGCAATATAGTATTAGTACTGACTACTTGCTGATTTACTTAGGAAATAATCTTCATACTTTATTATTATCATTTATATTGCATTACAATGCAAGAAATCTGTCATGATAGGCATTAAATAATACAAAACAGAAAAGCTAGGCCTGTGTTTGAGGTCTTGTGCAGTCAGACCATGGCTGTCACACTCACAGACTTGTTGGAGAACTAAGAAACTCAGACCTGGAAAACTTCTTCCCCAGAGAAGATAAGAAGGGTGTAAGAACAAAATTAACTCCTAAATGCAGGACAATTTTGCTGCATACCCCATCAGAAAACTGGAGTGGAAAAATCTCTCACTTTCAAACTTATCTGTCCAATAATTAAGTTCAATAGGACAGATTTTATATAAAAACATCCTTCATATTACTTAATTAACCGTCTCTGGATGAGATAAAATCAGAGGGACTGTTGCAATTAAGTACAGGTCTCCTGCTGTAAGAGAAAAAGCAAAAATGAAACACACATTTACCCTGATGCAGAAGAAACTGAATATTTAGGTATAAGTTCTTCTCTTTATCCTTTTACTACATGACTAATAGAAATGGAGATGTCAAAAGGGAGTTGGCACAGTCACTTGACGTGTTAGGTTGGCAATGTTAGGTTAACAGTTGAACTCAGTGGAGTTTAAGAGTCTTTTCCAACCAGATTCTATGATTCCATGGCATGGGCTATTGCACTACTGTTGGCCTGTGGTGACTTCCAGAAGACTCTCAGCATTTCCTGTAGGCAGACAAAACTCTGTTGAACTATGCAAGTAGCACAATGAAAAATTTATTTTGGCAACAAATCAGTTTCTGACCGCCCAGTGCTCCCCACCACAGGCAACCCAACCCTTCCATTCCATGCTGAGGGTTCTGCCCCTTGGCAGTGACTCTTTCTCAGCATCTTGGATGAGTATCTTAATGCTCCCCCAAAGATGCTGGAGGTCAACTTGCTCTGAGACTCAGACTAGTTGGTAGGATAAAATAAACAGACAGAGAAACACTCTGCCATTTAGGGAACAGTCAGGTACCAACAGGTTTGATGGATGATGGAGGTGTAACACACAAGATAGTGAATCTGGGGAAAAATCATTCCAGAAGGTGTAGTCTTATGTAAAACTGTTGGTGTGGCTGATGAGCAATAGGAACAAAAAAAAAGTAAGTAGGAAAGGAGAAAAAAAGTTTTCTCAGCCATAAACTAGTTAGTGATGACCAGTATGACAGGTTTTGTAAGCCTGAATTAATTTGAATTAAGTGTGCACAGAACTGACTCACATTTCATTCCCAAATGAAAAAGACAAGTTTTTTTTCATCTGCTGAGTGCATGCAACCAGAATGCATCAGACCTAAGAGACAAACTTCACAATAACCGACAATTGTTGTAGTCACAGATGCCAGCTCTAAGCTCTTCAAGCCTTAATTTCTATTTATTTATTTATCTACTGATCTCTGAGCTTTTCACAAGCTAGTTTAAATTTTCACATAGCAGTAAGAGGTAGAAAATAAAATTTTGAATCAGTGAAAAAACAATGGCATGTTGTCATGTCATTACACTTGGCAGGTTTTATACCTATCAAAATTTTTACTGGATACTTGCTGCCTGTGATGACATTTTAAATTATTGAGGCCTAACAGAGTTCTTTAAATAATTGATTTAAGGGTGTATTAGACACAGCCAAGACCAGAAGATGCAAACGTGAAAAAATATATGAGGACTTTGACAACAGTGAAATCAAATTAATAGTATAATTGGAGTTAATCAGTTAAGTAAAATGATAGGAAGGTTCCATAAGAGAGTTGAATTGAAGCACTTTCTCAGCAATCTGTTTCTGCAGTGCAGCTGGTGCACGTTTGTGTAATAACAAAGCTGATGAGCAGCTCATTTGTATGAAACTGAAAGCAAGTTAATGTTGTTTGGGTTATGAGGGGAGTCTGCAGCTAATGCACAAAGTGCCTCCATTGCTTTACTGCAACACACTGGAACTTCCCACAGCTATTAATGATGGTTTTGCCAGAGCACAATGTGGCCATAATGGCCACAATGGAAAGCTCAAAGGCTGCATTTCCTTCCTCCAACCTTGTGCTTTTCCTACAGCTTCCTTGGAAAGAGCAGGATAAGGTCGGGATACAACACTGTGTTAAACCTCTCTCACTTTCCTCCATCCCCTGGGGCAGCCACACTGCCCCTGGCAGTGCAAGAATGGCTGAGTAAACTCAGCAAGGCTTTGAAAGATGCCATCACTTGCTTTAGTTTAGTTTGATGTTGCTTTTCCAGGGCTTCCTGCAGCACTACCTGCAGCACAAAGGCCAGGCAGGTGCTCAGGACAGAATCTGTGTTTTTATCATCTGTGGCCATTACGAGTATTTGCATTCACCCCGTCCATGCGCTGCATCCCACATTCAATGTGGTGCATGTTAATCCAGTGCCACAGCTGTCACTGCAGTCACAGATGGGCTCCATTTATTTTTAAACTAGTTATCACAGGTGGCAGCCCAAGTCTTTGGAGCAGAACAGAGCTCAGACACAAAAATCCAACCAACCAACCAACCAAATGAAGGGTAAATCAGCCTATGAATGGCTGTGTTAAAGCACTGTGTTACCAGGACCGTGCTGCTAGGAATACTCAAAAAAAATCCCAACAACTCCTCTTGGATACATCTGGATAAGTGTAGGTCTCATGGGAAACAAAGATGCAGACAAAGCCTTAGCTTGGATGGAGTAGAATGAAGAGCTTGTTTTCTCAACTGAAAACATACAGATTTGACAAAAGCAACTTTCTAAGTATGAAAATATCTGTAAGTGTTCAGTTTTAAACTTTTTAATTTTGCGCTAGTCTCATGAATGGCAAAAAATAATTTTATTCTTCATACCATGTTTTATTTCAGTTTCAAGATCACTGTTTCTTGACAGAAGCATATTTCTCCAGTTTTTCAATTCATCATAAATGTCATGTTCTTCTTTGAAAAGACATCTTCCCCCCAAAATGTGAAAGCATAAATGGACTAAAAGTAATTACAAGCCATCAGTAATACTCAATAAATCCAGTTTCCACCTTTAAAATACTATAGAATAGAAAATCCTATACTTTTAAAAAAGAAAAGGTTAAAAAATGTTTCTTTAGATGCACATGGGTTCTCTGAGTTAATAATATGAGTGTCCATAAACCTCAGTCCAACACAGCTTGTTAGAAATGTACATATTTTAGATTCACAGTGTACCGTTTATTTTAACAGCTCAATGAATGTAGTCAGGAAAGCATAAAGGACATTATGGCACCTATGGATGCATGTATGCAGCTTGTCATAGTCAACTCTCTGCATCTTCTCTATGACTTTTGGCAATAAAAAAACATTTATTTTAGTCCAACAGTTAAAAAAAAAATCATTTCAAGGTAAGGAGAACTTGTAATCAGCAATGGAAATGCTGAGCAGCCAGGTTATGAGGATAATTGGATACAGGGTCGTGTACAGGAGACCAGGTCCCCTGACACTGTGAGCTGCAGACTCTGAGCTGCTTGTGCTCTATGGGAAAATTACTTCTTTGGGCCTTGCCAGCGGGATGAATTGTAAAACTCTGGAGCTGATATAAAGAAGAGAAATGGATGTATTATTTTTCTTCACTCACTATGTTGAGGTATTAAATAACAGGAATCATGAGAGCAGTAACTTCCAGAGTAAATAGGACTGTGCCTATGAATATATGCAAATGGTAGCACAATAGTAAATAATAGCATAACAGGGTAAAATAGTAAAGCAAAAAAAAGTTGAAATCTCTTAATGGTAAAACTAGAGCATTAAGAGCTTCTTAAAAATTATGGCATTTTGGGTAACCGCAGCAGTGGTTAATCAATAAATCAATACAACCCACTGAACCCACAGGGGTTACTTTTCCTCTGTGATCCTATCGATTCCTCACCTAGATCCCCATGGCCCCGAGAGCAATGGAAGAGAAGCAGGTGTCTTCTGTGCCCATGCAACCCATCCAAGATTGAGACTGTCACTGTGGCAGAAGGACAGAGCTGCTTCAGTGCAGGGCATCCTGCAGTTCCCAGGGGATGCTGGTGCACGGGGACACCCCTCACCCTCCACCTGGGTTTTTGTGCTGGAATCTGGGGACCCACATGGGGCAATAAGGATGGCCACATCAGGGTCACAATGGAAGGTCAAGAAGAGTGGATATCTCAGACCAAACCTGAACAGCCCCCATGGGCTGGCTCCAGCTTGCAGGCAAAAGGAGAGGGGTTCAGAATGTGATCTCTGTTACTTTTCTTTGTTTGTGTCACACATGCAGATTGTGGGGTGTGCTGAACAAATGTTTTGCTGGTAAATAAAGAATTGAACAGTTAATTATAGATGTTAATCATCACTATAACTTTATCAAAGGTAACTTACAGGAAAATCATAATTGCAAGTACCTACCTTTCAGTGAATATATTGGCTTAAGCAAGACTGTGTATATATTAAATTACTCGTGTTCCAGAGGATTGAACTGATTCATGCCCACCAGTGGTCACTGAACACAGCTGTTCAGGTGTAACTTCTGGTTCTGGCATTACCATAACCTTCTTGCTTTAAACATACAGGAGGGGAAGATTTCCTGCATACCCTGTATACTGTTTAACCCCTTCCTAAACATGCGACCTGCTGCCAATTGCTGTTGGAGATTGGAAGCTGTCTGGCTCTCAGATCAGAGCTAACACAGCAAGTATTACTCTGGACTGCAGAATCTAAACCCCAGTCCTGAGACCAACGGCCAAAGAATGAGCAAATAAAATATTTTAATTGAGATTTCAGAGTGAAAAGTGTTTGGAGATCCTGAAATTCCTAATTTCCACCGGTTTGAACAACACGGACCCACAGTGACATTTGCATAAGAAAGTTCTCATATTGAAAGCTGAGAATTTTGGGGCCGAATTAAATGAGTTTTATTGGTTTCTTGCATCATCTCTAGCCAATTATAAACATTTCTTGCAAGGCACCAGGCAGTAATGTTGACTGGGTAATACAGAAACTATAGACAGGCAGGCATAGAGCCTCAGTAATCCAAGATCTGTATCCACATAAAAATGTCCTTGCTCGAATTCAGCCTCAAGGCTTATACATTCCCTTGAACTAAAATATCTACTCTGTTATTTACTGCATTACTTAAATAAACTGCTTCCCTATATTTAGAGAGCCTCATAAATGGCATACTTTGTTGTGCAATGTACGAGCTTGTGTGCCGAATCATACATCACTACACTTTACCAGATGTCAGAATATAAAGCAGATCGCAGCTCTTTCTTCTCTGGGAGACAGAAGGAAAACTGGCAGCTCATGCCACAGCAAGCTGAACTACTATTTGTTCTGATTCATTTCACTGTGACTGCATCAACCTGTTGGTCTTAAAACCTTGATATAATATATAACCTAGGCTGTGATCTTTTGGGTTTTGATCCTCTTTTCCAAGGTTTTAAAAAAAAATATTATTTCTAAAACTGAGGCTTTATTGTCCCCTGTTCTTTAAAGAGGATACAACAAAGCTAGAGTTCAAAACACAAGGTGTCACACAAATCCATCTGGGGTCAGAGGGAGTTAAAGAGAAATGCTATGTTTAAAAGTTAAGTATGCAAGGACAATTCATCCCTGTCATGACACCAGATCCTTTGCATGACCACAGATGTCTGGAGGAAAGGCAGGGGGAAGCAAAGGACTGACTGCTGAAGAAATAGATCTCATTATCAAAATTTTTAATGCGATCAGGATAAACACACATCTAAAATACTGTTGACTAACCTTAGGTGTGTGCAATTTGGGAGATATGCTGTGTAGGCACAAGTGCATCATGCCTTAGATGGTTCAGACAGTGCTGCAGAAACTGAAGCTACATTGGCCTTCAGGCTACAGAGAATTCAGCACTGAGCTGCCAACCTGGAGCAAGTTGAAATGCTGGTGTACAACACTGTGCATCCTTCAAGACCATAACATGTGAGAGATACACTCAATGGCAGAATCAAAGAATGAATTACAGAATCACAGGGTGATTTGGGTTGGAAGGGACACGAATGATCAACTCACTCCAATCCCGCTGCCATGGGTGAGGACACCTTCCACTATCCCAGGCTGTTCAAAGACCCATCCAACCTGGCCTTGAACACTTCAGGAATGGGGCATCCACAGCTTCTCTGGGCAACCTGTGCCACTGCTTCATTACTCTCACAGTGAAGAATTTCTTCCTAGTATTTAAACTGGATCCACACTCAG
Organism: Chamaea fasciata; assembly: GCF_029207755.1. Taxonomy (NCBI): domain Eukaryota; kingdom Metazoa; phylum Chordata; class Aves; order Passeriformes; family Sylviidae; genus Chamaea; species Chamaea fasciata. Next base: position 142,594,809 of record NW_027094086.1, on the reverse strand, counting down.
TTTAAAACCGTTATCCTATCACTATGCCCCCTGTCTTTTGTGTGGGCTCCCTCTAAGTACTGGAAGGTGCTATAAGGTCTTTTTGGAGCCTTCTCTTCTCCAGGCTGAAAAACCCCAACTCTCTCAGCCTGTCCTCACACAGGAAGTGTTCCAGCCCCCTGATCATGTTCAAGACCCTCTTCTGGATTTGCTTGGGCAGGTCCACATGTCGACTTTCGCTGGGGCTCCAGAGCTGAACATAGTACTACTGGTGGGATCTCATGAAAGCAGAGTAGAAGGGCAGAATCACCTTCCTTGACCTGCTGGCCATACTCCTTTTGATGCATACCAGGCTGGGGTTGGGCACTTCCTTGAAATCATGCACAAATATTGTTATTTTAGGAATGGCTCACTTACTAAACTGAGAGACCAGATTAAGAGAACTCTACTGAATTCTCTGTTTCTTTTGAAAAATCAAAAAACCCCAAACTGAAAATACCATCTATGTGAGTGTAAAATAAAATAATTCCTTCAGAAGTGAGAATAAAAGCTTGGGATTTCTCTTCAAAACTGAATTCAAAGAATTTTTAAACAGAATGTCATACTGAGGGGTAAAATTAAAATTATTGATTTTACTGATTGTCAAATAAATTCAAATGCCTTCTACAGTACCACTAATAAGGTCCAATACCACTTGTACTCCTCCAGAGACTGCCTTTTCCTGTTTTACAAAAGAATCTAGTCAGCTTCTAGTTCATCCAAAATTTTGCCATCTCCCCAACATGCGAAACATCATTTCTGCTTTCCACGGTACCTCGTATAAAGTACACGTACTACTTTGAACCATGTCTTAGGTCAGCCACTGATGACTTCTACCTAGGGACTGGTCTTATTCTACAACAAAGCTGCCCTGTAGGAAATTATACCACTCGTTCTTTTCGACATCTACCTGTGGCTTTCTGTGTTTCATAGCAAATAACAGACTAAGAGAAGTGTTCTCATTGGTTTCCTGACCACTCACAGCCTAGAGCACCTGAACTGAATTTAGCACTGTATGAAATGCACACAGGGCCTTGTAGTTTTCCACTTACTAGAGTATGACCTCCTGAAATAACTCATTTCTTCCGCTTTCTGTTAATTATAAGGCTTCCAGTTGCTACTACAGTGTTTTGCTTGGGGACAGAGAAGAGAGATCCTTAGCTCAGCGTGCAATGGGGAGTTTGACTTTGTTAAATGTAAAAGAATGGGAATTCTTTTCCTCTTAGTTTAGTAAAAAAATAGCAAAGCCTAAGGTATGTCATGTCTGTATGGGTTCAAACAGAATCTAAGGCATGTCTTGACACCATGTTTAGAGGTCAAGTATTTAAAATACCTTAAATCTTCTTATGCTAATCTCATTTTGTTAGTTTATTTTGTTACTGCTGATATGCTTTTTTTTTTTTTTTTTTTTTTAATTATTTTGAAGCCTAAGGTTTAGGAGGGCATTGAAGGGACAAGACACCAAAACGCTTCCCACATCCTGCAGCAATTCCAGACTATAACCCAAACAGAACTTGTGATCAGAGACTGGGACCGTTCACAAGACCCTGGAAAGAGTCCAAAACAAATGCACTAAGAAATAATGGTTCCTCAAGTGCTGTAATAATAGATGGAGAATTTTAACATGAACTAGTTCGAGGTACACATTAAAATGGTCTCTTTCAAGTATTATTAGGAAATGGCTATGAAAAAATGAGTGACTTAAGGTGCAGGATATGAAGGAAATCTGTGTCCTTTTTTTGTTTGAAGCTGAACAACTTTTTCACCCTTTCTGAAGGGTTTTGAAAGCTTTTTACTCTTTCAGGGAAGATAAGAAAGCATAGCCTATGCCTCAAATAAAAGCTGAAAACCAAATAAAAAGAATCCTGATTCCTTCTCATTCACCACATTCCAAGGCCTTGTATGAGAAATATAAGAGTGATTGTTTCTCAACTACATGAAAAATTGCATTATTAAAAAACTGTAAAAGGCAAATTAAAGAAATGCAATGGGATTTATGTGTGTATACATGTATGCATGTTTACATACTTCTTTGATCTGCTTCAACAAACAGCCTTATGCTGGTAGCAGCAGATAAAATAACATTCTCCCTGTCTTTATCTTATAATCACCACCCAGAATTCCTTGTGCCACTAATGATCCCCTCAGGCAGGCACCCAGCAAATGGAAATTAATAGGAACCAAATCACCAAGTCACAGCTAAAGTAGAACTGCAGAGGCCAGAGCAGATCATGGCATTCTTAACTATCTGATAAACACTTCAAGAGTTAAATGGGAATCATGACAGGATTGCATGAAGCCTATTGTCAGCATCTCCTGAGTGTTTAATAGTTGATCTGAAGCTAAACAAGTACACAAGTTTGTTTTTTTTCTCATGTTCCAGTTCATTTGTGCTTTAGTCATTTAGAAATGGGAGTTTCAAAACCAGGGTGTGAGTTGATGTTATTTAACAAATTTTATAGGAACATCCCCGTGACGCAGGGCTTTACTTTCTGCAATGTTTCTTTACCCCTTTTTCTTTTTCTAATTTCTTTTCTGATATGCTCTTCCAGTAATGCTCAACCAGCCATTCACTTTTATTAGTAAAGTTAAAATGAATGACACTAATGTGAATAGCATAAAACCTACATTGACCTACTTTTATTAAATGAAGGAGAATAGGCCTGATAGATTGTCCATTTTACTCTTTCATTGAAAATTACTGATATTTCCTTGCCATGATCTATATATACAGGTTATGCTTAACTCTGTTTGAAAGCAATACAAATATAATACACAATATGTTCTTATTCATTCTCTGTTCTGAATTACCAGCAATTCAAGAAATAGCCAAAATAGGTGGTTCCAAAAATTGGAAAAGGAATGAAAAAAATGGAACAAGGCAGCAGATCACCAGCTTGACACAATTAAATGCTACCTATGAAGTCAGTATAACCCAATGGCATTTTTTAAGAGAATGAATTACCCTCAGGCATTTTTCTGCTCAGGTATTTTCTGCATGTTTCTCTTCTTCACACTGTCCAATTTTAAAGGTCCAATCCTGACTGAACTGCTGAGCATTCCTCTCTAGCATTGGTTTTAGCAGAATAGAAATGCCCTTTAACCACCTCACTAAGGTTTACCAAGAATCACAGAGTTAGGCCAAATAATTAATTGCTGTCTGACAAGACATAATGTCACAGAAGGAGCCTTTGGAAGTTCACCCGCAGGTTGCAGCTTCCGCAATGCCTAAAAATAACACTTAATGGCATAGAATATTGCTATTTCTTTTATAACAGCAACTAGGAGATCCCAAATCAGATCAAGATCACATCATCCCAGGCATAATTTAATGGTCCCTAAAAGGCTCACAGCACTAAGAGATTAGAAAGAACTGTGATGACAGTTACTCTGTCTGTCCTGGCAGACCCAATGCAGAGGGGAGGCAAGCAGACTGCCACAGTCACAGAAACAACAGCAGTGGAGCCAGAAATCAAGCTGGGATTCTTGAATTTAGCAAAAGCACCTTTCTAGTGAGCTTTGCAAGCAAACAAGACATATGTGACTACCCAACTGGTTCTACTGTAATTCTTAAGATGAAATTTAGGAGCAAAATGACAGAAGACCTGTTCTGAAAAATCTGCCCTAAAAAATCCAGTCTGAGGTTTTAAGAAAAATCAACACTCGCTACCTACAGCTACATGCTTTGGGGAAAAAAAAAGTCAAGCTAGCATTCACAGATGATTATTTTTTAATAGTTCTGGTCTCAAAGCAGCAGCTCACATTCCCAATATTATAGGGAAGGAGGAAAGCAGAAACATATCAATCACTCAACAAAGAGGCTTGTCAGGAAGTGGGTATTTTTCTTTTGTAGCATTTTGTTCTCAGCAGCTGCCCACGTACAGTCTATCAGGAGATATCTCAGGTGTCCATCAGGATATTCTTCTGCATTCTCTCCCTGTTGGTGCTTGAGCCTAATTTATTTGTCAAGTGCTCATTTGGGAGTAGGACTGGCTGGGGGGAACAGGAAGAAATGTGTTTGTTTCATCATAACACTGGCCCATCTCCCTGCTTTCTGTCAGCCTGCAAATATTTACATCAGACCTGCTGGATTTCTGCATCTTTTAGGATTTTTTCTGCAATTAATTCAGTCTCAATATTCCCCTCATTTCCATACTTTTCAAATGTCATTTCATCTCTTTTGATCTGCTTCCATTTCTTTTCTCCCTTCTCCCTCTTTGCTTTCATGCTCTTTCTGAATTTCGAAATGGATTTTGTTTGTTGATAGAGGCATTTGAATTGCTTTCAGAGATTGGGCCTTGGAAACATAGTATAGCACCTTGCTTAATCATATTTCTCACCTAGAGCCTGTATAAAAAGGGTGATACATAGGGCGTGAGGTTGCAAAGCTACTAGTGAAGATGAGCTAATGGACCCTGGCCAGCCTTAATTAGAGTTTCTAAGCCAAACCTGTTCCTCCTCTGACCATGAGTGTGTCAGCCTATCAGTTTTATAACAGCTGTCAACCTCCTCTGACTAGTTTGTCTTCATCTTTCCTATTTTATGTGTTGACACAGCACCAAAAGAGTAATTTCCCTGGAGCCAAGGGGTCCTTCACTCTGCAGGCAGAACAAAAAGTGCCTCTTCTAGAGGGCACCTGTCCCCACCCCAGGAGGGGCCATGTGTGGTATGAACCACTGCAACCCTTGACACCCTGCACCTTCAGGATATGGCAATCTGGAACTTCAAAATATACATGCTTTTATATGTCCATACACATACACACACACACACACACACACACACACACACACACATACACACATACACATGCATGCTGCTCAGGTATTTTCTGCATGTTCCCACCTCCTCAAAAACAATCAAACATTAAAAAAAAAAAAACAAAAACCACAAAAAAACCCAACAAAAAACCCCAAACCCCCCCGAAACCCCAGACTAAAACATGAACCTATACTAAAAACAAAGCTCCCCAAACCATCACTACAATATATCCACTGCTGAGGTGCTGGCACCCAACATGAATTGCCAAAGAGGGCAGAGTGAAACAACTTCTTTTTCTATTTCAAACTAGTTGCGGAAGGCTTATCAATTGTGTATGTGTTTCCCAGTGGAAAGCTTCCAACCAGCTGTGCTACATGTAAATCAAAATGTGCCTACTTAATAACAAAGGCTTGTTTCCATCAGGATGGAGGGATAAATTGCTTTCTGCCTGAGGATAAAGAGGACTGGGCTTTAGGTGTGCAAAAAATGGTAAATACTTCTCTTCTGCTTTTGTTCTTTCCCAGCCAAAAGCATCTTAAGAGAGCCATCTGTTTCATTGCCACAGAAAGAAAAAAAAAAATTAGGGTTACCAGGCTGCCTGTGCTTATTCATCCAATTTTACCTTGAGTTAAATGTTGGAAAACTGTCCCCATTTGAAAGGTTTTACTTCTGCCACTGGCTACAATAAAGGCTGCTTTTCTATCCACTGCTTGGCTTGTCTGTCTCTGGGTTTTTTATTTCAGCTAGAATTGCAAAAGAAATTACACTATTCTAGTGTAAAATGAATGGGATTTGCTCATTTTAGTTTATTATCTTCATCTGTTTCTCTCCACTAAAGAAGAGAGAAAAGTCCCACTCATTCTCCTGCCCTCCCCTCACCCCCAGAGAAAATGGCAATTGTACCATTAAGCCTGGAGTGCTTTACATATGCAAACACAAACACAGTGCTTACAGCAAAGATCTTTCCTATCCATATGTTCATCTTCTTTCCTTTACCTAAACCAGACGATTACCTCAGCAGCTCAGCTGTGTTATTGAGACATTTCAGCGTGAAATTTGTTTTTCCTCACTGAACTTTAAGCGGAATTTCAAGTGCCAAGTCTCCAAAGCCAAGTGGGGCTATTAAGAGATAATTACTAATTATGCTAATTTGAGAAGTTGTGCTATTTCTTTCCCTGGTCATTTTATCTGCAGCTCTCCTGAGAGAACAGTCCCCATTCAATGTTAATAACCTTTCCAGGCTAAGCATTCAATGGAGGACAGTGTGTCCTAAACCCAGGAATATTTTACGGTTAATCTAGATATGTGCCTGTAAATTAGAAAGAGAAGCAAGTTCCACTAATGCTAATGACTTGCATTATTAATTTTTTGCAGTAGCAGAAATATCTGATTCCTCTCCATTCATATATTGATATAGCTGATGGTTTTATTTTAAACTGAGTCCTCAGTGACTTGAAATATCCAGTACGCCAACAGTATTTCTCAGTGATCATTTTCTAATCCTACCTATTGCAAGCTCCCATAATAATAGATAAAAAACAAAGATGAGTTGTGATTTGCATTTTCTAAATGTCTCATTTATTTTTGCCTTATTTATGTAATGGTATGAAACAGATCTGTTCCAAACTCTATATACTTTTTTTTTTCTTTTCTCTTTCAAGACAATGGTTATTGGATTGATTACATTAGTCTGCAGAGTATGCTGATAAAATAAAAGACTTTATTATTTCTTTAAAGAAAATAATGACTTTAGATTTTATGCGACGTATAATTCCATACCTGTTTGGTGGCAATACATAGATATTTTACACTTTTTATAATTTGTGGAGTGGCAGTAATCAGAGTCTTCTTGACTTGGTTGCCTTCCCTGTGTGGAGCTGCTGGGACAGCCCTCAGGAGGGGTTGCCAAAATCCTGTTTCTCTGTTCCTCTGAATGGATCTCCCTGGTAAGAACACATGGTCACAGACAAGGTCCAAGATCAGAGAACCTTTCATCAAGAGCCTGTGGCTGCTCTGATGTGGCCTTGAGGGCCCATCCCTGCAATCTCTGGGCTCAACCCCTTCGTATGGGAGCCATGCACCCCTAAAGGCACCTCCTGGTACAGGCTGTAAGGTCAGCACGTACAGCACAGCTCTGTCTGCCAGCACAGCATGAACCCCAGAAACACTCAGGACACGTCATCAACACCTGGCAGTAGACACAAAACACTGGAGAGGGCAGAGCAGGGCACCAGGAGGCAGGAGAAGACAGTCCCCTCCCCTTGAACCAGCCCTAATGGGAACAGGGGCTGTGTTTCCACTGTAAATGAACTCCATTCCTCACTGGAGTTCATCCCCCTGCTGGAAACTTTTCCAAGTGGCATTGGTAGGTTTTAAACGGTCAGGGTTCCTCTGAACTCCCTGTTGGCAGCCACTGGTGCTGACCTAGCTAGCCCTGCCTATGTCCCCAGGGATGCTGGTGGGGAGTCACACTGCAGGACAGGAGCTTTGGCCATGCAGGGCAGGGGGACATCGCAGGGCAGGGGCTCCAGCAGCTACAGTTCCTTCCCCTGGCTTGCCGGCTTGCTCGGCCATCTCTGCCACCCTGCCTGTGGCCAGGTCAAATTTCTCCAAAATCTCCTCACTGCCACCTGATGGCACCAGCTGGAAGCTGCTCTGGAGGCCAGGCCCTGCCCTCGCTGCACATCAGGGCTCCTACGAGAACATTTCCAGCAGAGCTGACCTCTGCGAACAGCAGCTGCAGATGCTCTGACAGGAAGGCAATGCTGCTGGACCAGGGCTCACACCAGCAGCTGGGCTTAGAGGCTCTGGAGCTCCAAAGGAGAGGGCAGAGTACAGGAGACATCCAAAATATTTTTGTAGGAATTGAGCTTATAGTCTGTGGGGTTTTTTTGCATTTTGCAGCATCTAGATGCAAACTAAGGTAAGTTCCACTTCATGCAACCAAAATAAAAATAGGACAGAGTGACAAAACAGCAAAGGACAGCAGCTTCTGCTTTAGTTTTTCACTATTTTAAACCCATATATGCACCTAAAACCAACAGGTGCATTTTTTTAAAAGGCAGAGAAAGTAAATATTCAAAATCTTGGTTTGCACCTATTTCTGGAAAATGTAATGCACAGCCCTCAGACTCCAGTTCAGTACTCCCAACGTGGGAGTGGGAGGACTGCGTTCATATGAGACATGAATTAGGGCCTAAAAATATGTCCTAGTAATAAAGGAGAAGCTAATTTTAACTTTCAGCATTGCCAGTTTCAGAACAGAGCTTCATTTAGAGGAAATCTATTTTGCAAGTGTGGGAACCTGCCCTCAAAGCCCAGAAAACCATCAGGTAAGACACAGGTCTTCCCTGCTGATTGGGCTGGGAGGACCAACAGCCCACTACACTCCTCCGATTGGACCAGGAGACACAGAAGAACCATGGCTGTGTGACCTCCTCTAACTGCAGCTGTCACAGGTCCGTGTGAGCACATCCAGCAGAACTGGCTGCTGCTCGGATCATCCTGATCCCAATTCTTTAACAGCTCTCTAGCACACATTAAACTGAACACTTGACTTGCACCTAGACAGACACACACACTTCATAGACTTCTTCATATAACAGAGTTTTCTGGCCCTGGAAAGCATGTGCAGAAGGTGACACAGGCACTCAGGTGCAAGTGTCACATCAACTCTCCTGCCGGAGGACAGGTTGTTGTAGGTGGGGTCTTGCATCTCCCCTAAGTTCTATCAACTCTTGAGCCATCTTCTGAAGAAACACTTGCCCCAAAATTCAGCCTCACCAAGTCACATTAGAGCCGTCTGCTCCTTGCTGATACATTACAGTACAAAGACACCAGCTAAGGGCAACAGCCACATCCCACCTGTGTGAGAACAGAACAATGCATCTGGGCAATGCAAAGTTGTGGGTGAAAAAACATCTGCAAGAGAGATCTCTAAAAACAGAGGCAGTCAGAAGAGGAACATGCGATTTCTCCTGAAAGGTCTCCTAGAACATATAAAAGTAGTTCTTCATGGGGAAAGAAATGAGTGCTAGAGACTACTTCAAAATGCAACAGGGCTCTGTGGGTCTCAGCCACACTAGCTCTGTGCTCCATGGGAAACTGGCAGACTGGAGCCACAGGCCCAGAAAGGTGCTGCACGTTGCTAATTCTAGTTGAAATGCAGCTTTCTGCACATGTTATTTCTTATTCATGTTTGAAATTACTTTTTAATCTAATACCTACAAAGATCACAGAGAGTTCTGAAAGAAATAAAAAAAATCAGTTCAGAAAGTAACTGACATGAGCTGTTTTCTTTCCTCCTATAATTCCAGAATGAAAATATTTATATCTATATTACATTACATATAATGATAATATTATATCTATATTATCATTCCAAAACCTGCACTAATGCTATTGCAAAGTGTTTGGAGCTGCTGCAAATTTTGGAAGGCTTAGATAGCATGGATAACAGAAAAGTGAATTTGCAAGAGACACCAGCAGCTGGGTGGCACCATCTAATTAATATAAGAAATTATATATGGGAGAACCTAAATACATTCCATGGCCCAGTTTGGGCCAAAGACAACACAGTCCTTTGGATGGACATGACAAGTGAGTATCAGCTGCAGCAGAAAGGAGGAGCAAACTCAATTCTGCATAAATTATGTGACACTTGGAGACAGTTCCTTTTGGAGAAAAAAAAAAAAAATTCCTCTGTGTGATGCTACATGATGTTTAAGATTGTGACTAGGACAGTAGGAGGGATGAGCAAAGAAATTATTTTATTCACCACTCTTCTACCTGTGCTGACAAATGTACAATGTGTTGGGAAAATTTCCACTATCTCTTCATGCTGTGAGTCAGTGAGGGGGAAGAGAAAGCCTGCCATCCCAAGGTTTCCAGCTGGAAATAGGTAATGACAAACAGGTACTTGATCTCCCTTCAATCCCTCAAAATCTTAACCCCAACTATATAAAAAACCAGGCAAGCAAGTGCAGCAGGGAAAATTCCTCCCTGCAGAAGCTATGAGCAAACAGGCTTCACATGGAAATCTTGACAAGGAATTGAGGGAAGCTCAGACGTGAGCTTCTAAAGGAGGATGGTCTTTTTACTGTCGCCAGCTGCAGGTCCCTTAATGGGATTTTCTGAAAAGCACAAATCTTGGCATCTGACTACTGAATGAAAGTGTTGGATTTGTTTACTTATTGCAAGTATACAAATATGTGTATATTTCTATCCCACATAGAAATATGTGTATATTTCTATACACAATATGTGTATATTTCTTCTGACAAAGAAAATTTTGAAAATACAAACTGATGAAACCTCTGTAAAAGAAACAATTCATCTATCGTCTTTTCCATCCACAGTTTCTTTAAGCTGATTCTTGAAAAAAAATGGACACCTGAGGTCCAAAATTCTACAAAAAACTCCCACAAAGTTGTGGACTCCTTGATTTCTGTATTTACTCAGAGCCCATCTGCATGGATTTATTTTCAGGCTAAGAGCCCAGATAATGCAGAATGTAACATTTCGCCCTTAAACCCCCCAGTTATAATAAAGAACAAACAATAATCATGATGGGTACAAGATGCAAAGAGATTAAATACAAGGCAGATGTTCAATCTTGTCTTTTCAGCTGAGATTATAAATGGTCTGAGCCTAAGAGAAAAATTCAGAGCCTGAAAGTGAAGGTTTGCTAATTAATCAGTTATAATGGTATGGGGGATTAGAGAGCATGATTAAAACACACTGAAAAAAAAGAAAGACAAAGGAGGATGGTTAGGGAGCATGGAAGCAGCTCTGTCAACACAGAAACATCTGTACACAAGCAGCTGAAAATGATGCAGCTTCTAAAAAACTTGTGCTTAAAAATTAAAATCCAACTACAACAACAAAAAGACAATGTTGTGAACTAAATGAATTCCTGGAAATTTGTTCCAGTGTTTATTTAAAAAAAAATACGGGGTTGGATCTAAGTTTAGGAAGCTTAGGACAAAACTTGCACTGAGTCCAGCCCTTTACATAAATAAGAATGCACACTAATATGGGCATTGCTGGAGCACATATTGGCACATTAATATGCATAGTACTAGAGAGTCTGTGCTTAAATATATAAATAGAAATTGAATATAAACATATGCATTCATAGCTTTGAAGTTCCATTCGTGACAAAACAGTGTAGAGAAATTATTAGAATTTTTACATGATGATTTCTGCCTAAGTCAGATATTGAAGTGCTACTGATACTTACAAGGCATTCAACAGATGGGGAGTCTAGACTGCTAACTTCTGTGCTAGGCAAGTGTATTTTTAAACCTCCTATAACATTAAAGTCTGATGCTGTCCTGTAGGGGTGAACTAAGGTGCTTTCCTGAGTGTGCAGTTTTAACTTCCTTCTTTACTTTATGAAACTAATTTTGATCCACTCCTGATAGTGCCAGTTATCTTGACCCCAATCCCTATAAAAATTATCACCAAGATCAATCTGTGCTGAAGACAGTGTCACCGCCAACAGGAGAACCTCCTTTGGAATGTAGGTCCCATAAGCTGCAGAGCCTGGTGCGCCCCAAAAAACCTGATTCCTATGTAATGGGGTAGGATTAGGTTCCTACAACCTTCATCTTGATTCTGCTCTCAATTTTTCTCTTTATTCTAGTGGAAACAAAAAAGGGAATTGTACTTTTGTTTGCAACTTTTCAACAACGTTGATGCATGCATATTTGCTGTAATATTACCTACTCAACTGAAATTAATCTATGACTTTCATGGATGAAAGTGGATATGATACAAGTGAAGATAGAAAAAGAATAATTTATAGTTCTCTTCTAGTTTTGGAACATGAACACAATAAAGTGATATCCTGTTAGAAATATCTTTGTTTACCATTTATGCAATTGTAAGCTATATTATGAAGGTACCATTTATTTGTATGGTTTATTGCTTGCCCTGAGAGACCTGCATTTGTTCAAAGTATGAACTTATTCTAGATCTAAAATTGTAAGAGCAAACTAATGTAAAAACATAATGAAATCACCTTCAAATCTGCTTACGTTCTCACTTTTCATACAAAATTATTTTCATCACAAAAATAATCCCTCAAATTTGTCTGAGATTATTCCAGCAAATCCCACGCCCAACAAATCCTAAAACATGCTCCACCTGTTAGTGAAACTATCATAGTAATTGTCTGGGCTTTTATCTAATGAATATGCATTACAGCAGTCAAAACAAATTCTATCTTAATCTATATTACTGGGGAAAGTTTCTGAAACAAGCTGTTGCAGGGAAATTTATATAATATGTTGTCAACATTCAGCAAAGACAAGCTGTCTGCTAGAAAGGGCTGATGGAAACAGTTTCCTACATTTGGTCAGGGAGATGTTTTTGTGCTACCCTTAAGTTATGCTTTTGGCCCAAGCTGTGCTGAGAGCATCACATCCCCCGTGTGCCTGCTCACCTGTACTGCACCGCCCTGCACGGCCTGAGCTGACCATGGCTGAGAAGTCTCTTTTCACCAAGGGGGTTTCTGTCAGTCTCCATCTCTTCTCCAACGTGCCAACTCACTTACACCTGTTGGGGCCCGGGGAAATGACTGATGGAAATGCAGCTGCCTGCCTGCACAAGGGCCGTGCCTGACTGCGCGTGCAGGCAGGGCTGTGCCTGGCACCAGCAGGGGCAGCAGAATGGTTTGGGGCAAGCCAACAACGGGAAAGGTACTGGAAACCAAGATCAACAAGATCTGTAAAATTAACCAAGATTAACAAGCCACTCTTGCCAATCAACTGCCCACCTATGATGCACACATTGCTTTAGATATAATGGCCATTAAAAGAATAGTCTCAGCCTCTTATCTTGACTTTTTGCTTCTCCCTTTTCTGCCTAAACAGCACAGGAACCAACTTTACATGCCAGTGTCAGAGAAACATCTACTCAGCTCAGGAACTGGTAGCAAGACCACTTTAGATATGCTAGAACAGAACAAGCTCTAAGAAATATATGCTGTAAGAAGGTGCATTATGAATTTATTATATAAGAAAATAATAGTAACTTCTTATCCAGTCTCTGATTCCATGAAAAAACCTAAGCACCAGCACATTTGTACGCAGATCTTGTTACTTATTATTTACTGCTTTTCTGAGCAGCAGTGGAATGACTGAAGAAGTGATTTTGCTGAACCAAGGCCATATGTTACCCCAAAGACCTTTGATGATTTATTGGTCCTCTCCAGGCACCAATCTCATACATACTTTCCTTTTCATAATTTGTATGAATAGCAGCTGCTTCAGTAGGAGAGGATATAAACAAGGGAAGTAAGATAGTAAAAAGAAGGGGAGGAAAGAGATGGGTGTTTTGTTAAATAAGAAACAAACTGAAAAACTGCTAATACGTGGATTTTCAGGGTTACATACGCTTTTATTTTAGGAGCGATTTTTTAGAAAATTTGTGATTATTGTGATACCTTCTGTAGTGTCTCCTGTTAAGACAGCAGTCTGCAACACCCAAACCAGTGTAATTTGTTGCTGCTTGGTTTCAGTTAATTTCAGAGACAATTATTTTGAGGAAAAATTAAGATAATAATGCATGAGGAATAGATTTTTAATTTTTTTTTAACTTTATAAATTACTTTTCTGGACTCAGAAATGAGTGCTTGGTTCTTTTTTCATCTTAAGATGTACCTGCCACACTTTAGTCAAAGAATTATTGTTAAGGACTAGAGTGAATTTAGAGTGGTTTTAGCTAAAGTGGAATGATCTTTTGGTCTTCTGAAGAGCTTGTGCATAAACTAAATTGATGAACTAGAGGCAAGGTATAAATGTAGGGACTGTTATTATGATTTTTAATGGAAATGAAAGTGATGAAATTTAGAAATTAGTATTTAATCCTTGTGAAATTAAACCTAAAATGATAAATCTCATTGAAAAAAATGCATCTGTAACAGTTTCAATGGATTCCATAAGCAAATTCTTGCAGCATCTGAAGGAGGTAATGTCTATTACAAAAAAATTGTGGTTTTTCTGCAGACTCGTCTGCAATGTGCAGCTCAATACTGAAGAAAGAGTTGCCTTACAAATGTAAACTTTGCCACATAGACACTTCACCCTCAGCACCTATAAAAAGCCATTCTGAGAGAAATCGAAAGCCCTCCAGAAGCTGAAGAGCAAATGTGATTTAACACCACAGGAGAAGCAGATCCCACGCCTTTGTTTACAGACCCAATAGATAAGCAAACACAAAGCCCTCTCCTTTCCCAGCCCGGCGGGCGGAACTGCTCTGCCATGCCCAGCTCAGGCTGCCCTGCAGGCAGGGATTACCTGCTCCTGCCAGCTCCAGTCCGGCACTCCGCCTGGCACAGCCTCACCTGGGAACGAGGGACTGCCTGCCGGGTCACACAGTGACAGTGACACAGCGACAAACCCGTGAGATCCAGCTACAGCTGTGACACAGCCACGGCGAGGATCGGTACAAACCCCAGCCAGATTCCTTGGACACTTCGAAGCGGAGCGACAGATTCCTGCATTCCTCCCTCTTACTAATTAATTTTGCAACAGATTAACTGGTCGGACTCAACTTCCCTCTCGGAAACTGGGCGAATATGGCCTGTCTGCCTGCGAGAGTTAATAACTTTCCACAAGTAATTTGAGCATGTACCTAGCATGATTACACTGATGCATTTTTATTAACTCTGGGCAATAAGAATCCTTGCTGTCTGGGACGAGTTGGAACTATCTGAAGAGAAGGATGATCTTACCATTGTCAGGGGAAAATAGTCCAATGTGCCTTACATCATAAAAGCACAAATTTAATAAGGAATTCAGAGTTAGCCTTCAGGAAAATCTGACAGAATATCTTTGTCTACGGCTTCTTACTACATTTAAGCAGAATGTATCACTTGCTTAAAAATGTGCCTGGGTTAACCAGTCTATAAAGCAGTGTTCTGTTACACTACTTCTGTTACAAACCAGACTTCTAACTGCAAAAGATTGTTTCATTTCTGACTTCTCAAAAACTGTATATACTTTTAAATCTCCAGTGGTTTTTTGACACCTAATAACCATCTTCTGGTAACTGGTCCTGTTAGTAACTTACTGCCCATTTTTACCTTGAAGTTTACACCTTGTGCTGTAACATGAGAAGACTTCAATTTTTTTTTTTAATGAATGCAGAGATAAAGTCTCCTTTTAAAAGAATATAAGAAGGTACAAGTTAACCTAGAAAGACCAGCTTTTGACTTGTTCTGGCAGAACTGAAATGCTTCACTTTTATCCTTGAACACTCCTGTATATTCCCTCTTCTTGTGTAGAAAATTTAAAGGATTTGCACAGTAAAAGTTTTATTTGAAAAAAAAAAAAAACCAACCACAAAAACCCACCAAAAAACCACAGCCTCAAATGTCTTGTGCTTATGGATTCCAGTTAAAGGAACAAAAAGTCCTCTTCATGGGCACAGCACCAGTTAAAGCAATTCTCTGTTCCACAACTGTAAAAACTGATCATTATAAATGTGAATCGCAAACAAGTCAAGTATCTTGATTTTAGAAACAACAGATTTTACAACAGACACGCATCAGATGCTTTAGCATAAATAAATTATAAACACAGGTCAATCAATAATCTTTGAAGCACTTGCAAGTAGAAGAAACCTGCAGTCAGTGGTATTAAAGAACATTCCCTTTTTGTACTGTTTCTTTTAAACTCCTAAATCCACATGCAGCAAGAGCTGAGCTCCAATTTAATTACTGTCTGCGCTGCTCAACAATGAGGCACCGCCGACCACCACAGCCTGCTTCCCAAGATCCCCATTTATATGGACGTGTAAGTAACAATTCATGATTGTCAGGAAGAAGGGAAATTACAACCTGGAAATCAGCTACTGGAAGTTAATTTTGGGTAAGTTTTGTTCAAGAAGCCCTGGGCATTTTGTCTGGTGGTTTGTGGCAGGGCTGCTGGCATGGATGCAATATAGAGCACGAGCTCAAAGTTGGCGTCTGCTCTGTTGGTCCTTCTGTAGGATTCAGCTGGAGAAAGATCAGCACACAAAGGAACTAAAGAACAAATCCACCTTTCTGGTAAAGGTTTGGGGTTTCCTGACATGAGTATTACAGGTTCCTGCATACACACCTGTCTTCATCATGCTGAATTACTTTGCTACTCAAAAAACATACCTATACAAATGTAACACAGAAATATACTAAAAAATCTGGCTTATAAGAAGTGTCTTTCATTTCTTTATTTCTCACTTAAAAAAAATCATAATTCTTGTGCAGTTGTGTCTTAGTGATTTGTCTGTAAGATGACTGTTATTGCATAAAGATCACACACAAAACCTGCGAATTTTTATACATCTATTTTTAAAATTACAAATTCATACAGTCTAGATGGATGGATGAATGCAAATAAACACAAATGATAAAGGAATATTTTATTTTTATATCACTAAACAAAATAATTCAATGGAATATAAAAATTCTTCATATAATTTGAACTCTACAGGCTTTAAGACCCTATGTCTAATATAACCTGAGTTTATTACAGTCATTCTCTTCATACAGCTGGGCAACCATATTTCACACAAAAATGTATATATGTACCCATATATTAAGGCATAGACATAAATGTACATAGAAACACAGTCCTGCCGCTCTGACTGATTCTGAGAAGTTTCAATTTCAATTTTACTCTGAGTAGGGACAGCAGAATTAGGCCTTATACAAAGGTAACACATTATTACAGCTGGCTTGAAAGCCATCATTTTACATTTGTTAAATCCCACTTTTTAAGGAATAACTAGCCATTTCATAGTCTCTGAGAAGTGGCAAGAAGCAAGCAAGTGCATAAAATCAGTTGTGTGTAAATCCCTAAGAAGATGGAGACAAAATATCTGTCAAATTCTACCAATTTCTTCCCACACTTCCCAGCAGCTTTGACTCTTCACGCTGATGTTTCATTAGCATTTAGAGAAAGGTGATTCTGTTAATAATTCTGAGCACCATTTCTCTTGCAAGGAACAAAAAAATGGGGGAAAAAAATTTCACACTTTATCACGAAGTATTTTGCTGAGATGTACTTATTGTTTGTTCCTCATTCCAGACTTGCACAAAAAATGCCACCAGCATGTAGTGCAGGTTTCAGAAAACAGCACTCACAAGTGGCACAGCTCCAAAATCAGACACAGTAGTTGGTTTAGCACTGAGACCAAACCTGAACCCAGCAGAAACACTTTCAAAAACACAGATTAGCTTGCAGGGGTAATAATCCCCTATGACACAATATTCATCTGATGACGATGCACCAGCAGTCATCCCAGTACTTTAGGGGTTTTCTTCTTAACAAATCATCTGTTTCTAAAATTTGTTTTCACCCCCTTTTGTTCTACCCTTTTATTTATATTTTTCAAGAGAATAAGAAATGGGTGGGGTGAATTAATTTTTACTGTAACCATCCTAACCTCATTTCATAATCAAAGTAAGAGACTAGGAATCAGTCTCAATTTCGGTCTATTTTTTATATATACCATGAAGGGCGTTGAGTGGGAACAGAGAGGAAAGAGACTTAAGAGGCTGTGAGGAATATTCCAGGGAAATGTGCCTGCCCTCCTCCCAGGGTTGTTGCTGGTTTTGGGAGGCACAGGGCAGAGGGATGCGCGTCACCATCGCCGCGAAGCCGAGCAGAAAGTCACCTCCTGAGCCGCTGCCACGGCCTCAGCTGGGGAAACGGGAGAGTGCAAAAAGCCTCACAGGGAGCAGGAGCGATTAAACTGCCTACAAATCACCTTTCCACTTAATCCAAGCAAGTCAGGAGTCAGATAATTTCCTGAAAAAGAGGATTCACATCTCATATTAAAAAAAAATGTAATCCTTCTTAATGTATCCTACCCAAAGCCAAAGCCTACAGTCACTGAATTGAGCATCAAACTTAGTAGCGCAAGTCTCAGCTGAGCTAATCAAATACCTCAAACTCCATACAGATAAGTTTTGTTTTTCCATACCTTGAATGAACAAATTTCCCAGGCCAGCTACGCACAGTCTCAACAGAGAAAGTCCTTCCACTCCTATTACACATGCTGAAATTTTCCTTCCTTAAAGGCCCCTGTCTCAGTAAATAAAAAAATCAGGAATAAATTAGGATAGCCTGTTTACTTTTTTAATATTCTTTCTTCTTTAATATGATTTTACTGTATCCTTTCTTATGTTTATCTCCAAAGTAAACAATATAAATCTTATCAATTTTCTTCTACCGAAATTTTACACATCTCTAATCCCTTTTGCCATATGTCTCTGAATCCCCACTATTTCGAGTACACATTTGGGAGCTAGAACAGCCAGAACGAAACAGAATATACTCAGTGAAAATACATCTTTCATTCATTAATGTCATGGTAATATTTTCAATATTAGCCATCCTGCTCTTTACGCACTCTGCCCTGCTTCGTGCTTCCCTTGTTATCACGCTTTGCTTAGCAGAGATTTTCATTAAACCAGCCATGGCAATGTCCAGTCCTTAGTCCGGAGTGTGTATTTTTAATTCAGGCTCCAAAAATACATCCTCATATTTAAAATCTGCTGTAAGAAGCAAGAAATTCGAGACTGATTGAACAACAATAACTCTATCCATTTAATGCTTTCTGTTAAAGCATAAAATCTGGCTATTTTGTGACTCAGGGAGAGTTGCCTATTAGTATGGGTTGACAAGCTGCTTCTGACGGTTAACAAAGCAGTCTTTTTAATATGTTCTATATCACAATATGCTGTTAAAACTCCTCCAGGTTGTCTGCTTCGTTTCAAATTCCTACAGCGGGGAACAAAGGTCAGCCACAGCAGAAAGGTAAGCGCTTCGTTTTAGCATCGGAACTTACATAATTTGCAGGCAAAACAAGCTGTTTTACACAGCAGATGTCAAGTTCATCACAGATGCCTTGAGAATGATCTATCTACTGATGCATATCAACCTTTTTTGTCTGGATAACTAATCACTTACACGGAAAAAACGGTAAACTGCCTGAAAGGTTGTAGAGATAGTTAGCTGTAAACACAGGGATCAATTCAGGTTCATTACGACTCGCAAAACCTTTACAATATTGGCCAGCAGTAATTCAAAAGTAGTACAATTAACAGAGATCAGACAGATATCCTCATGCTCTTTTTTTTGAGATTTGCTAAACTATAAGGCATTAAGGGAACCTAAGAATACAGTTTGCACAGACGGTTAGTAACTTTGGTATTTCACAAGGCAATTTCATCTGACC
Organism: Chamaea fasciata; assembly: GCF_029207755.1. Lineage (NCBI taxonomy): Eukaryota > Metazoa > Chordata > Aves > Passeriformes > Sylviidae > Chamaea > Chamaea fasciata. The sequence goes on along the minus strand of NW_027094086.1, from coordinate 142,575,798 downwards.
TTTAATTTTTAGTGCAGCATTTCCCATTTGTAGGGTATCACTTCAGAAAGGGCTACCTTTAAGTATTTAAAAAAAAACTCCATTAATATCACTTATACTGGAACTTGTAAGCAAAGCTCTCACCTCATGGGAGAATTTTCCTACGCAAGTCACCAAGAAGCTACAAAATTTTAAGCAGTATGAAGTGATTTCCAACAGTAGGATTCTTTGCCACTAGCTTTATATGCCTGTGTATTGCAACTGAGGAAAGAAAAATATCTGACAATAATCTGTGTTCAGAAAGGTAAGCATTACAATATGTGTTATTGCTAATGTAAGACGTGGTCAGCGTTTACACCAGTGATTTTTCTACTTACATAATTAATACTTCGAGATAAAGTTGAAGTATTTTGTTCTCTTTGAAAGTAAAATACACCATTCCATTGTCCTCACAATTACATGCTGTTCTCTTTGAAAGTAAAATACACCATTCCATTGTCCTCACAATTACATGCTGTTGCAAGGAAGTTACAACTCTGCTATAACCTAATCATCTGCTATTTAGATATGGACTCATGAATCCCATATTTTTATTCTAAATTTAAGTTCAGTCATCGTAGCTAATGTCCTTGATGCTATCTCAAATTGCTGTCATTACACGGATCACTAGAAATTGGAGGTAAGAGTAAAAAAGAAAAGAAAAAAGAAAGTGACCAAATTAGATGATGGATAAAGGTTTAATCAATTTAATGTTATCACCAGATCCATTCCCTTCCTCTCGAGCTGTCAGGGCACGAGATAAGCGGAACACATCGTGAAGCACAACACAATCCTTTTGTGGGGAAGGAGTTGTGTCCCTGAACCTCGCCAAGATGAAACACGCTCATTTATTACTTTGGCATTGCAGGATGATGAAGAACCAAGCTGGTTTCCTCCCTTCATCTTCAGCACAATCTTTCTATTTCATTAATTTTTCATGGAATTTCATTTCACAATCATTTTGCCTCTCTCACCCACTTGCTACCCTTATTTAGTTTATTCTGTCAACTATTATTTCATGTCCCATTGTAGCAGCAGTGACTCTGGCCATGGCTTTCTACCACATCAGGGATACCTGATGCCCTCCTGCTTCCAGTAATTAACTTCACTCAGTAGCCCTATAAATGGCATTGCAAATAATGTGGCTTATTTGTTGTCTTATACTGGAAAATAACTCGGAAGGGTTATCTATCCAATCCCCTATTTCATACTTACTTTCTGTGTGTTGATTCCTAAGCAGTTGCTGGAGGCTGCTGAAGTGTGGCCTTTTTAGTATTATCAGTAAATGGCAACTCTGCTTTTGTTTGGTCTACTTGTAATGACTTATCTGGGAAAACAAGCCTTCTTCTCAAAATCTATACCACAGGCTATGAAATGGGCATAAGCTCTGCTGAGGCCGTTGTGCTGAGTTCTGCCCAGTACTCTGTCATATTCCAGAGCCCTAAGAAAACACAGGAACCAACAAACACAGTAATTGCCTATAAACCCCTAAAATTTTAAATGGATTTCTCTAAATCAATAGGCATAGTTTTCTCTCCTCTGGTCATTTTAAACAGACCCAACAACTCAAAACCAAGCAAATAGAAAGGCAAACACAAAATATCTATTGCTGCTGCCATATCAAATTAGTATGCAGAAAATCTGTCAAGCATCCATATTTATTTTTCATTACATCTTTGAAAAATTAAGATATTTACTTCCCACTGGGAGTTATCATACTGTTCTAAATGACAATGAAAATATTTCTACCTATACCAATTTAACAAATAGGTCTAAATATCCACATTTTAACTTTTTACCGCACATTCTGCATTAGAGTGTAAAACTGAATAAAATCACTCTGTATATCTATCTATGTTTGCAATATGATATTCATTGCATATTTATTGTTAAGGCAGGATCTTCTTACTGAAAGGGATGCTAGATTTCATAAGCATGAAAATAAGATGGAAGCAAATTAATTACTGGATGATGATATTGAACACTGGAATAATTTTCAGTGTACTAAACTTTTCAGTGCTCGATTTGCATGTATGGAAATTCCCTCTCTGACTCTTACTGCATGTGGTTTTTTTTTTTTTTTTTTTTTTTTTTTTGTTTTTTTTTTTTTGTTTTTTTTTTAGGACAAATGCACAAGGAAATTCAGCTATTCAGAGAATGCTGTTTGCTTTCCTCGCTTGAACTTGCTTTCTGCCCCCAGGAAACTCCTAAAACAGCATCCAGGTATAAAAGAAATGGAGTGAAGTGCTATATCCATGCACACAAATTTGTAATTCACACTAACCAGCGCAAAAACATGACTGAAAACATGGAAAGTAAAACAGAGGGGATAAGCAACACTATTAAATAGAGAATAATAATTGTTTCTACTGCTGTACATTCCTAGATATTCTATTAGGCAATGTCTCAATCTGGTTTTAAGCACAGCTCACACGTAACATATGTAATAAAATATAGTAAGCTGCATAAATAATTTGTTGAGTCCATATCCTTAAGGAGTGGGGATGTGACAGATAAATTCAGTTCCTTACTTTGTCTAATACTGAATTTAAATGTAAGACTTTAGTGAATTTCTTTTGCCTACTCGTGTTCATAGGTATCACTGTGTATGTGATGTGTCACATATGTGTAAACATATGTGACTAGGTTACATACTTTAAAGCAGCTACTAAAAGCATTCCTGCTATAAACAACAACATATGTGTTGGAGAATAGCTAAAAGCAAGTGTCTTTGGTCTACCTCTCTGCAAAGAATTCCTCATAACCTTTTAAACAGATCAAACCTGCAAAATAGTGGAGTCCACAATAATTCTCATTAAAAAATAGTAGTTTGATTGCCCGATAAACATTTTCTTGACTAGTTTCCTGAATAGTCTGTTTGTTAAGCAATCCCTGCTTATGAGATACCATAAAAATAATAATAACAAAAAAAAAGCCACTAAATAAAACAGCATAATAGTAAAATCCAACAGGTTTTATACAGGGCATGCCTTAAGTTACAGGAATTTTTTGGCCCACATGATTTTATAGGAATGTGTGTTTTCATGAATGTATACTGTGATTACAAAGAAAGGAAAAACAAAATCATACGAACAAACATGAGTCTGTAATTAGTATACTAACCAACTACATTATTTGCAAAGTGGTTACAAATAGCACATTTGGAAGAATAAAAAATGAACACTTCAAGTGCACATTCTTATTGATGTTGGTCAGTTAAGCACTTTCTAGAATGCCATCCACCTCCAGCTGTGCATTCTGCAAATAGCTGTCAGCTACCAAGTTACTGTTGAGCAAGTTTTCATGTTTGTTTTTTTTTAAGACATTCAACTTCCACCCTGTTTCGGCAAAACAAAGCAAAAAAGGATGTATCAGAAAAGTCTTATTGGAAGACCCTAACTTTTGTCTGCTCTTAAAAACAAAATTAAACCCAGTACTTTTCCTCCGTTGCATAGATTAATGGTTTACTCTTTTCTCCTGGCCAAGTACAGGTCACTAAAGCTAGGCTAAGTTTGCAATTCCGTAGAAAAGTAGTTTTGCTAGAACAAATCAGCATAAAGAAGTCTGCAGAGCACAACTTGATTACAGGGAAATTTAAAAGGAACTGAGTATGCAAGCGCTCCTTTCTGAGAGTTTTAAAATTTATTGTGTAATGCCAAGTAAAAGGCAGCCTTTCTCACCAGGTGTTTTAACCTGCTAAAAACCCAGAGTAACAAGTTGAGGTTGCACACTTATTCGAAGTCCTGATATATCTGCATGTCTGTTGTTTCTACTTGTGTGCAGGCCACTATTTGTTATTATGATTTTGAATATAGGGAGTTAACAGATGAAAGCAAAAATATTGACAATCAAATGACACAGCCTAGCATTTGGCCCGTTTTCACCAGCTACTATACAAAAGCTGTTTTGACACTTTTCTAAAAAGTTATCAAATACTGCACTTACTGACTTCAACATAATCAATAATTAAGAAACACTTAGCTAATGGCACCTATAAATTAGGTTTTCTAGAATCGGAAGGAGAAACAGCGTATCCAGAGCATCAGCTTGAGTGCTAGCTAACTAAAACTTGTGTGAGTACCACATAGAGATCATAATTACACGTTAGATTATATTTACTGCTTGGATAAACACTCGGACTTCGTATCTCTGCAGTTGAATGCCTTGCAGCTGGGCATCTCTGGCACTCTGCTCCTCGTATCAGTTTATTTTACTTTAAACTGCTCACAGCCAGTTAACTTCGTCTTTTTCAGGCAAAACATCAAAAATCAGGCGGTAGTATGTCATCCCCTCTACAGGAGAAAGCAAGACAGCCTCGCGAAGAGCTGTTATCTAGGGCATATTCCCTGTTCGCAATGACATCCTGTAGCTTCACTTTTCCTGCTTACGGCAATTAGCGCCTTCCTAAGCAGGGCTCGCTCACGAACTGCGAACAGCACCGAAACAGAAAAACTTGGCGCACCTCGTCTAGAGAAGGAGAGAAGCGGTAGTTTGGAGGGCGCGACAGCCCCGGGGGCCTCCGCGCCCCGCTCCGCCCAGGCAGCGGCACCTCCTGCCCGGGGGCACGGCCGGGCGCCGGGCCGCGGCGGGAGGCGGAGGGCACCGCGCCCGGCCGGGGCTGCCGGAGCCCCGGGACGGCCCCGCTGCACCGCGCTGCCCCGGACGGGGCCCGCCGAGCCCACCCCCGTGGGTACAGCCTCGGCCCGGCATAACGCAGGGATGGCAGCGAGCTGTGCCCGGCCGCGGGGACAGCGGCGGCCGCTGCCGTCCCCGGCTGGCCCCGAGCAAGGCACCGCCCGGCCCGCCCCGGCCGTCGGGGCAGCGCGGGGCTGATGCCGGCGAGCGCCGGGCGCTGACAATAGAGCTGCCAGCGGTGCCGTGCAGGTGGCAGGCGGACAGAGTGGGAAAAGAAAACAACGAGAAAATTACATCTTTCTTACCTTTCCTCTTTGATCTCCTCCTCCTCCTCCTCTTGGACTTGCATCTCAGCTGCCCGCTCGGCCCTCCCGACGCCCTGCCGCTGCCCAGGACGGATGTCATACCGGCACCTCAGCCAGCAACGCCGCGTCAACGTGCTCTCCTCCCGCGGAGTTTCTCCTCGTTCTGGAGGCGGCTTTTATAGGGCGGTGGGTCGGGCCGGCGGGGTGTGCCGGGGCTGTGCCCGGGCTCCGCTCGCCGCACAAGGGTCGCGCCTCCGCCCCGACGTGCCGGGCCCGGCCGGGGCGATGCCCGGGGGCGCCGCCGCCGCTCTGCCGACCCCGCGCCCACTTTTTGCACCTCTGCGAGTTGCTGGGCTCCGGCCGCTTTGAAGCCGATGGTGCGGGGGTGGGGGTGGGGGGGCGAGGGGGGCGGATTTGCTGCTGCAAAGTCTCCTGCAGCCCAATCGCTCCCGCCGCCCGGCGCTGACATCAGCTCCGCCAGCCCTCGCCCCCAAACTCCGCTCCCGCGGGGCTGCCGGCTGTGCCCGGCTCCCGGGAGAAAGCCAGGGAGAATGGCCCCGTAGGGAATAAAAACATCCTGCCGCCTTGTCTTGGAGAAGCCGGAGGGGCAGCTCGCAAGAAGGGAGGCTGCAGGGAGGATTTCAAGCCTTTTTTTTTTTTTTTTTTTTTTTTGTCTGCTTTAGACCATGTGGACACTGAACACTCCGCTTCCACATACAGAGAAAGAAATGCCTCTGCTGTCCTCCCCAACCACGCAGTTATCAACTAGTTCACTAATTGCGATGCTTGGTATTCCCAGTGAAAGAATATGAGTTACTGTTGAAGGATCCCAGTGTCAACAAACCTTATGCAAGAGGGTAAGTGTAGCGATTCCCCTTGAATCTCCAGTTATTTTTAAGGTACGTGCTCTGTTACATTCACGATCAAGGGCAAAAGCTCTGTGAAAAGAGGAGTGTGTTGTCGCTCAGGCTCACACATTAACACTCTGCAGTGCCTCATTTAGGGAACTGTGCAATTAAAGTGTCGGGAGCAGAGGGGCTTTAACAGAGAGGAAAGATGACAACAGCAATCCTCTGAAAAGCTTGACTACAAAGCATTACATGTTCGTTACAAAAAGCCAGGGTACACAACAGATAAGCTTTAAGTTACGAGAGACCTACTGCTTCTATGCTCTATTGTCCTTACGTATAATCTCATTTAAAAACACGTATCTGGAAACCTAGGTGGTGACTGGAAAATGGAAGAATATCAAGAAAAATTATGTTAAATAATAAATGTCATCATTAGTGCCTACTGCATTTGCAGTTGGCTGAAGTAGCACAGCAAACCCTTGTTTATCAGAACTCCTTTAAATCTAAAACTTCCTCTTGTTGGAATGTAGGTTACCTGGCTCCTGCTGCTAACCACTTCCACTGCAACGCTCCCAGCTATTAGAAACCCTCTGTGTTTGGCTGGTATGTAGGCCTCTGTAATTTTTGGATGAGGCAGAGCTGCACGTTACAGATTTCTAAATTAAATAAACAAAACCACTTCCATAAAAGTCTCTATAGGTGCTCATTAAACGAGGATATTGATAACTCAGGTGTGCCAAGATGATGTCACCTCCTGGACCCTCTATGCTCCATGAAGCAGGTCGCATATGGTAAGAAGGCCCTAAGTACCCTCACTTTCAGCTATGTGGCACAGCACAAAGCTTAGGTGGAAACTGCCCTCCCATTTCAACAGCTAAAATAAGAGAGCCTGAGAATCCAGACCTGCAATGCTTGAATGTCAGATATAGTTCAGGAAGCTCTGCATAAAAGTAGGTTCTTATTTCCTTAGTTTTTACAGGTTACTGGCAGAGTTTTTTTACAATATACACATCACCCAAACTGGTACATAGCTTAAGTAAATATCTCTTTGAAGTGCTTCTGTCTATTTCAGGGATGAAAACTTGTCTGCAGGAAAACAGAGAGGCAATCAGTATTTTTTATTTTCAGCTTCAGTCTTTAACCTTTTTCCCCTTTTCCTTCTGATTTCTGTTGTTCTGACCAGAGCTGACTCTCATCTATTAACGTGGCAAGAACTTGTAGTTGTATGAGAAGTAGTAACTGCTGCAGCGAAACACAACTTCATGTACAACTGTGCATCGAAGTTCTGACCAGTCTGGAATTTAAGTCACTTAGTTTAGAAGCCAGATTTGGAAAAGTGTCTTCTGTATTTCAGTACCAATCTGTGTTCTCTCCATTATGGATCTGAAAGAGAAGCCAGATCCAATTAAAAGGAAAATGAGTGTCCTGGGACATTAATTCATTTTTAGGAGTGACTTCAAGCTCAGCTCATTAAATTTTCTGAAGGCTTTATTTTTGATAATATTTTGTTAACATACTCTCAAAGTGGCTGGAATCTAACATGTTAAGAAGACAGACTGGCATTGCCAGTCCCTAGAGAAGTCATGCTACCAAGCCAACATGAAAAGCCACCAATTCTTAGAAACTATTATTCAGTGCTAATAGATTCATGAACTGCTTTTTATTTCTAGGCACAGTTCTAAGAAAGTATCAGCAAAGCAGCATTAGCAATGACGGATCTATGGTGGTGGTGTAGCTCCCTCCTAGGCTGGTTTCAGGACTGGAGAAGGCATAAAGACAGCTGAAGTCATGCTGGTGAAAGGCTTCCCCTTGGCCTCAAGAAAGTGTGAACGGCAGAGTTTTTTTATACTGTCTACAAGGTCAGTAAAATTCCTTAAATGTGTTGTGCTTATTCCTCTTGTTCCCCACAATGGAAGGAGTTGGCTTCTTCACCCAGTGAAGTGCCCTGTTTCAACAGCCTTTTTTAACTTGAAGGCAAAATTACCAGTCCCACACAACTGGGTCTGTCTCTCTACTCAGAAAAACATGTACATGTTTTCAAGCACTTTGGTGAAGTGAAATACACTCAAACTAGGACATACAAAACCAGCATCAATGAGGTGGGGAAAAGCTAAATTATAAAATAACACCATCTCTCTCAGTTATGTGCTTATGTCCACCATTAGCAAGTGCACTTGACAGTTTTATCATCCCACAGAAGTTATGGCTGTTCCTCGGTGCCCCAGTAATGATTGTTTGTGGTGTTCCAAGCTCCTTTTTGTTGAGTAGAGCATCTTAGGATTTTTTCATCTCCATGGGCCAACAACCTGTGGAGGTTATGATTATTACCTTCAAACTGAAGTAATTCAGACTGTTCTTTATTAGCTTCAAACAGAAGAAATTCAGACTGCTTTAAAGGGATAACTTCACACACCTTGACTTACAGCCTGTGAAGAAATGTGCATCATACCAATGCACAGTCACCTGTTCAGGCCCAGGTGAGTCAGCTAGGTAGGAGAGTTTAAGGTGCAAGTCCTGATGTAAATGCCTCTTCCCTGTGCTGTCTGGGAGCTGTGACTCCTCTTATGAACCCATCACAGCTACTGATCCCAGCCAGTACATCAAAAACCTCTGTCCTGTTCTTGTGAGATAGACAGGGCTCTCTCACTGCTTGAGGTACCCAAGCAAGAAGTCCAAGCTTTGCAGGATTTGTGACAATTCACTTCACCCAGATTCTCTCAAAAGAGGAGAGCTGAAGGTCAGTCCAAATAGTTTATTAACTGGAAGACTGATGGTGACTTTGAGAGTATGACGGGGAAAGAGTGTGTGAAGCTGGATGCCAGGTTGCACACCTTAATTATGCATTACCATTTAAATTTCCGTGCCTAAGCAATATAGTGTAGAGTTAGTAATCAACAGAAAAGGAAAAAAAATTAAAATGGATGAGGGGAAAAATCAGTCCACTCTTACTTCAGCTGAGGACTTCAGATGAGCAACTTTGAGAAAGTTACACAAATCTGAATACTAGGTCCATGGGTATTATGGGTGGACAGTCTTTTTCTGTACAAACATATTTAGATGATGTAGAATAAATATGAGATCAACATTTTTTGTTATCCCTCTGATTTTCAAATTTTAGAGTAGCTTGATTTTCAGTGACGTGATAATACAAAAATTGCAGGTGAAACAGTTTAAATGCTATATTGCACATACAGAAATGCTTATATGAAAATGATGTTGAGCATCCAAGGTCTCTCAGGTAATGCCCCTTCCAAGTGATGCAGCATTTGCAGGGGGTGCTCCTCTCAGAGCAAAAGCGTCCTGCTGAACAGCACAGCAAGTGGGAGAGGTAAGCTCCAGACTCTGCACTTCCCAGAGTATACACAAACCCTTGAAGAAGAGGCCATCTGGCTGCCTTATTCCACAGTTTGCAACTGCACTGTCCCTTTCCTAAGGAGCTATGGATACTGCAAGCAGCAGGCCATGGTAGAGATTTTTGCAATTTACTGCTTGGGAGCAGACATGCCCTGTAGGCTCCTGAGAGGGGACAGGGATGCGGTAGCCACCATCTATTTTTCTCCTCTCCTCTCCATTCTGTTTTTGTTGGATTTTTCTTCCCCTGCCTGTGGAGGTAGGAAAAAAAAAAAAAAGCCCTTAGAATTTGGAAGATAAAAGATGCTCAAGGGCGTTAAAGCAGGACATGAATGCAATCGTGTGGCTGTGCAGGTGAGACTCCAGAGCCTTCTGCCGCAAAATGCCTGCACTAATCCACTCTTGCCCTACTTACAAGGAGCTGTCAGTGTGGTTATTTGCAGCAAAAAACCACTTTAGCTTTGGGGCCAAACATCACAGGGTGGTGATGAAGCAATGAGGGTAGGGATCCATATTCAGTGTATGAAGCTTGTCAGAAAACTGCCTCGCTGCAGACTGGTCCTCCTGTCTGCTTTGCATATTCTTGCACATGAGATATCCCAGGCTGGGTAACACTGTGGTATTGCATAGCTGGAGGTTAAGGCAATGCTAAAAGGATTTGCACCCTCACTAAACTGCAACAGAACTGAAGGGATCTGGGATTCTGTGTTCTCTGCTGTGGGAAAACCACAGCAGCCAAGTTTCATCTCCCACAGGAGAAGCTCCCTTTATACCCCTAATTTCCCCAAGACCTCATATGTAGTCTGATGGGGGTTTAGTGCAATATGCCAGCAATAGGTGACATCCAACTCCCTGATGAACATGAGCTAGACATTTCAAAGCTGCTTAGACAATAGTCTTTTTAATGGGGAAAATACCTAGACGCCAAAGGCTGCAAACCATTGTAATTCGTAAGCCCTAATATGCCACACAAACCAGCAGCAGTCACTGGAGATAAAGCGAAACATTCCCAAAGATCTTTGTGTGGGCATACTAGAACATAATTCAGCAGCTCTGACTCTTGAGGTGAGTAGAGGTACAGCTCATCAGCAGAAACAGTTTTGATTTTAATAGTATTTGTAATAAACTAAACCAAAATATGGAAGGAAAATGTTCCAAAAGCAGAGATGTCTGAAACCTCATTCTGTTGTCAGATATTTCAATCCCAGCCCAGACTGGTCATAGACAATTTGTTCATACAAGATTAACTTGTTCACAGACCTTCTGTAAGGCCCCCATTTGTTCCTGTACAGGTTTCTTTCTGTGCCCAGTATCCCAATCCACTTTCTTCAACCGCTTGGAAATGCATCAAGTTGTAACAGATTATTATTATTTTTTTATTATCAGTAATTTATTATTATTATTATTATAATTCTTATTACTGTTATTCTTTTCAAATAGTAATTCTGTGATATTGAAATACTGAAAACATATTTTTGTCTTCTACTTGCTTTGAATAAAACCTTTAAAACAAAGAGTCTGCTGGGGGGAAGCCCCTCCAGGCTGCAGTGTCACCCTGGGACAGAGGAGAGGGGCTCCTCATCAGGGCTTGGTGGGGCAGGGGTGCAGTGTCACTGGTGGGTCCCCAGCCCACCCAAAGCCTTGGCTGCAAGAAATTCCCAGGAGGCTGAACCACAGCATCATCCTCCTCATGCAGTTGCCTTAGGCTGGGAAATCGGGCACCTGAGAAGAGAACTGCCCAAAACAGTTCATTTCTCTGTGCTGGCAGCTTTTTCATCAGTGAAATGCAGATGCAAATACTTATGTCAGGGGATTAAGGAAAGCTAAAATGACCATGGGCTGCTTGCACACAATATACTTTTCACCCTAATCTTTTCAGTTTGGAAAACTTCCAAAAATTAAATGATGAATAAATTCTCCCCATAGCAGCCATGTGGATTACAAAGACTTGCAGAATTTTTGATGAAAGGCTACCGTCTTCTAAAATGAATGCTGCAAGCCTATGTCATGAGAAACCTTAACCAACTTCTCTGGGACTCTAAAAATGTTTTATAGAGTAATCTTGTGGTAGCTGCCTTGTAGAGAATTAAGGCAGTACTGAAAAATGCTACAGCATAGCTATTGCTATTATTTCAGTAATGTAATGTGCTACAGTTTAAAGAAGTTATTATGAAAGTATAATTTGACTAAAGTTTACATTTGCAGGCTGACATATGTTTAGTGTTACAGCCTTTTCCTGGAGACCTACAGCAGCAGTCACTGACCTTGTTAGGGACAGTGGCTGAGGATAAGGTGCAATAATAGTCAGTAAAATGTATTGAATTGCATTAACCTCTGGCTAACAGGTTAATCCCCTACCAGATTCATCAAGTCTCTGTGGTATCCAATCACTTTACTAAAGGAGTTTCACTGCAATTTTCTGTCAACTGATTTTTAAACACACTTTTCAAAAGGCATTCAGATTTATATGATATATAATCACGGCAAAGCTGAACACAACAGTTCAGAATGTAAATGCAGAAAAGTGTATGGAAATACAAGAAGGCTGCTGTAGAGGCATATGTTTTCCAACAGCTGGCCAGCACTAGCAACAGTCAGCTACAAATTTCTGAGATTTGTAAGGCCCTGCAACCCCTACTGAGCATCCTACAACAGACATCAGTGTAAGGTCACTGAGAAAATAAAGAAAATATTTTTTTGGAAAGAACTAACTTATGAACTCTATAGTGAAGATCATAAAAATTACTATTTATCGTTGTATATCCCTCTCGTAAACCACCTGATACAATGGTTTTCCTGGGGAAGGTTGTTTACTCTGTGCAGTATGGCCATTCAGAAGTCATAGAGGATACATACTGCAGGTAGAGAAAAGCAAATAACACAAAGGCTGCCTTGTATTTTTAAAAAAAACTTTTCTGCGTTTTCTTTCCTATATGATAGCTAATTGATATAGAGTGGTTTAAATCTAGCTCTAAGTTCTGACTCCTGTTTCTCCTGATGGTCGCACTCAGCAGCTGCTTGATCCTTTTTCATTTAGAACCATCTGTAGGACAGTTTTACATTATAATCTGTAATTGGTAAATGCAGATGGGTGTCCCTCGATGACTGCTCTTGTAGACTTTCCTACTCTAGCACACTATCCTCATGGAGTAAGTACAGGGTCTGGATACTGTTGGTCTGATGTCAGGTCTTAACTCACACTGAAGGCCCTGACCTTAGGTAAGTTACCTAAGTACTTATGTTGGTCAACATGACAGCAAGCCATATTTCTCCCTGGAAGCTTTGTGTATTAGTTGTCTGTAAAATACTGAGGTAAATACTGTCTTTTTCTTGTGTCTGGATGCAGCTCCTACAAAAAATGGACTACCAACGCTTGCTTGGGATGTCTCGATGATATTATAACATGGATAAGGAAATGTCATCAAGCTATGATTGCTATCACAGATTTAAAAAAATACCCACCAGCACCACTGAAAAGACAATAGCAGTTACTGAATTAAAAAAATAAACTCCTTCAATTATCACGAGAGAGGGAAAGGTAAAATGCAATGCACTCAATACTATTACAGGTTTATCCTCTACCTCCCACATCAATTTCCTGTTAATTTTATTTCTCCTGCACTACAACTGATTTTCCTTCATTGTCCTCAGATAGGCATCAGGAAAGTAGCGATGCTGAAGCCGCTATCTGCAGGAAAGAGAGATGCCTAGAGGTGCTTGCTTGTACGTCTTCTACAACAACCAAGTTCCTGGAGCAGAATGATGTCCACAGCTCAGGAAACTTGAGCAGCAGCAAAGACACATGACAGATCCAAAAAATGCACCAGGAGAAGCAGGGTTATCAAGAAACTTGGAGAGAACAGTAATGAATGTGTGTCTCCCTTACCCTGGAAGTCCCAAAGTACCACCTGATATCTCTGGATGATTCATATGACCAAAAGTTTCAGTCCAAGCCTAACAGACAGATGCAAGTCAAAGACATTATTTAAAGATCTTGGGTAAACATGTTAAAGCCCAGTGTGTCCATCTCAGTGGTGAATCCTGAGCCCTTTCTTTGGATAAGAAATAGATAAAGTCATTGTACTTGATAAGTTTCCTCCAGAGTGACTTGGTGACTTTGTACTTATCATTTTAATTAGTAGTAGCAAGGGAGCCCTTCAGATCTGTCTCTGCCCCCCGTCCAAATCCTTCTTCCCTTAGTTTTGCTCACTAAATCTATATTCAGGCATTAATTTCTGTGTGTCATACCAGTAAAGATCAGTTTTACAGGATGACAATGACAGGCAACCACTGAAGCCTTAAAAGACAAGTGCTGTATCAAATAAAACCTTAGCCAAACTGACAAGAGTTATTTTAAAATAATGAACTTCTCTTTACTGCTGGACAGTTCTGGAATAAAATGTGCAGATGTGAACTCTGCCAAGCTTAGTGGTAGGGAAAGATTCGGTGGGAATGCAGTTTAAAATCTGTCATTTAACTGTAAGACTGGAGACCTAAGCCTGGATTTTTCCCACTTACTCTTTAGATTTGACTCAGGTGAAGACCTAAGTGAAAAGTCTTGTCACCCAGCACTCCTTGGCACACAACTGGAGATAGACAGGCCTTCAGATGGTAGCATCAACTTTATTTTGGAAACAGCTTTGTTATTTAAACACAAGCGAATTGGATAGCTTCACTGAGTGAAGCTATGGCAACGTGGGATTTTTTCAGTGTTTCTCTAAATCCTAAAAGTAGTCAAAATTGGGAAAAGTAGACCTTCTCTTAAAAAATGGGTAGAATTTTATGGCTGTGACTTTTTCCTCCTAGATATTTTTAGTGGGACAAAAGAGGGTAAGATTGAAATGACACCAATATAAAGTACAAAGTATTCTCCTGAATCCTGGGGTTTAAAATATACATTTCCATTTATAGAATCAGTTTAATAAACATCCTTTTCAAATGCTCAATTCCCGTTACATCTTTATCAAAGGGGAAACAGTTTAAGAAAATTATACATCAGTGCTTGACTGTTTCTTTTTTTTTTTTCTTTTTCCCAGAAAGAAGTATTAGTATCATATGTAAGATGCCTTATTTAGAATCTGGAAATTTATTTTATGTTTTTCTGTTGACAACCAGAAGCACTGGATAGGAAAAAAAAGAGCAGAACAAAGAGCTCCCTAGAGATATTTCACGTTTGCTGACTTACTACATCATCACATATGACACTGAATTATTAGTTCGGCAAATACTGAAATAGCACAAGAAAGCTTTCTTGCTCTTTTATCTTGACCATTGTTCTTGGTTTTAAACAAGTCACATAAAAAGTTCTGAGAAAAACTAAAAATATTGAAAAACCATAATTTAGAGTGGTGTTTGTTATACAGGATGCCTTCTTAATCATACTGAGGTAGAAGGCTGGGAGTATAGTTTTCTTGAGCTAGGAGGACAATTTGGATAGGAAACATGGCTGATCATGCCCATAGGAAGTTTTAGCAGGATTCTTCCTTTTTCTCTGTTCATCTGTGGAAGTGACTCTGCCCATGCAGAAAGATTGAAGTGTTGCCCTGATTTGTATCAGACTGAACTCTGCTGTTGTCAGAGAAGCCCACACACACTACAGCACATTTTGCAATCATGTCACAAGTTAGCTATTTTCAGATCCCTTTTAAAAATACAAATATTAGTGACTACCAAAATTCGGGCCACCAGGCACAACGTTGTCTGTGTGGGGTCTCAAAGCAGAGGTGAGCAGCCAGCCCTGCCTCTGCCACCTGCACTTTGCGGTCCCGCTGACAGAGGGATGACCTCTCCTCACCAACCCCTGCCTGCCTGGGGTCGTTTGATTCCTGTGGCCTTGACCTCAGCTGTAAATTTTTAAAGTGACACTGTGTTCCTTATTGCAGGAATGGTGAAAGGTAAATGTCTGGGTGTATTATGATTCTCATGACCTTCTGACTGGGAATAGAAGTACAGTACTTCACCAAAAAATCCAACCATAACAACAACTCCAGACTCAGCTGTGTGTAGGAAGCTGTAGTTTAGTATCATCTATTTTGATACAATAATAATAAAATCATAATGCTTTGCATTACCATAGATACAGAAAATTTCTGAACTGAGAGTTGTTATGTATTAATGTTGAAACTTTGAAATCATTACCACCAAGCTGAGGCATGATTGCCTTTATTCAGAACTAATTCTCAAAAATAGCTGTGATAATTCTTCTTGTTTAGGAATGGATACTTGATTTTTCTCACCCAGGGAACAAAGACAAAATTCTAATTTACAAATATTTTAGTAGGATTAGATTGTTTTCCTGCAAGCTGTGACTTTCATTTGCGCTGGTGTAGTTTCTTTAAAATGCTGTGTGTGATGGCAAGAGAAAAGAAGACAAAATGAAGCAAATGGATCAGTACATTAAAATGTCATAAACTGAAAGGAACAGATAGAGAATGATCAGAAATATATATGTTACAATTTGAAATAAGAATAATTAGGATGGATTTATTTTAAATTCATGGTACAATTTACTGTCCTCATCTCAGACACTTCCTTCCCTTTCTTTTCTTCCCATACCCATTGAAAGATTTAAACACCTTACTTGTAAGTAATAAGCATTGATTCAGCATCCCTCATGAAATGATGCATGATTTTACTCCATCACAGATAATTTCAGAAACATTTTGCTGCCTGCTTTTATGTGCACTCTACTTGTGGAGAGGGTTTGAAAAGGTTTGCGTCGTTGCCTGCTCTGCAATAATGTGAGGATTTTGTTATCCCGCTGAGCTACCGCCATTCAGGTAGTTTGGATTCCTTCCTTCCGCAGCCAAAATCTCACAAAACCTGTCCCTGAAACACAAAGGTGCAGAAGAGAAAGGGCAAATGATTCACCAAACCTTTCAAGAGGCTATTTATATTCCTCCTGGAACACAGCAATTAGTGCTTTTCTTAGCCCCATCTGATCACCTTGTTGTCTTCTGCTTGTGCAACCACTTAAACAGTTTTTAGACAGAGATCTTCAGCTACTTCTGATATCAGATCCAGTCCTGCCTCCAGCCAAAGACATCAGACCTGTCCTACTGACTTAAACACAAATGGGATTAAGTATTGTATCCCATTAGCCCCAGAAAAATACTGACATCTCAGTCGGGTTTGTACATCTACCAACGTGGTCAGAGCACAGCGTCCCAATTTCAAGACAAGTTCACGACCCCCAGCTGCGGGATGTTCTCTGCCTTGCACATGCCAGCTGTGATTGCTGACATACCAGCTTGCATTTGCAGGAGACACCCTCAGACTCACAGTCACACTTGCACCCTCTGATAGTCTCATTCAATATGACAGGGAAATAGTGCAGTACGGACAACACTGACATTCGTCTAATACTACTTCCCTTTTTTGTGTCCTGTATCTCAGTCATTCCTCAGGCTTCTGTGCTAAAATACCCACCCAATAATTGTGGAAATTAATGCCAAACGGTTGGCAGAGGGATTTGGGTGTCCAGCTCCTTGTGGCTATCCACGTGGCAGTCACAGTGACTTGAACCCAAGCATTGTGCTTGCTGCAGAGGCAGGACAGTGTCTCTCATATGCTCATGCATCGGGTTTCCCATGGGGGTGTCGAAATCCTTGCCAGCTACTGGGGACAGCTGCTCGGAGCCCTCAGCGAGACCCTGCTGGCTGCTGCCCCCTCGAAAGGGACATCGTTCCCTGGCAGAATCCTGGAAGGGGGACCAGTGCCTCTAGGAAGCATCAATGCCTGTAAGGGGCATCAGTGCCTCTCAGGAGCATCGCTGCCAGCAGGAATATCAGTCACCGCGAGAGGTGCCACACTTCAGCAGGGGTACCAGCCCTGGCAGGAGCAGCGGGGTCTGTAAGGGACACCGATCCCTACGAGGGTCATCAGCCCCTGTGTGAGCTCTCGGTCCCTGTGTGAGCTCTCGGTCCCTGGCAGGGGTGTCAGTCCCCGTGGTGTCGGTCCCAGCCGTGGCATCGGTCTGGCCGAGGACAGTCGCCAGGGATTCATGCAAATCGCAGCCCGAGTGCAATCAATAGATGTGACAAGCAGCCGGCGCCGGCAACCGGGGACATAATGAAGGTGTGAGCGTGTAACCGGCGAACAGATAACAATGCTATAGGAAATTATAGGGCAGCGCTGTATTGAATAAGTGCAGTGCGAAATGAGCTGCGGCTCGCAGGTCATGCTTCCCCGCTGCTGGAGTGTCTCCTGCTCTTGTCCTTTGTAATTGTAAGTGGCAGCAGTGGCGGCTGAATGCGAGGAGGGCACGTATCCAGCCCTCATTTGTTCTGCATTACAATGCAGCCCTCGCCGCCAGCAGCTGATCCGGAGTGTCAGTGCCCACCTCCCAAGTGGACCAAGAAAACAGTGAAAACTCAATTTACTTGAGAATTGGGAAGGCTGTCGTTAAAACAAGGCTGTCCTTGAAAACTACGCGGTACAACGGAGAGTGTCCTGTAAGAAATCGGGTGAAACTTCTCTGTTTTCTTTTAAAGGAACACATGCTCTCACCTCAAAGAAACACAGAAGCAAAAAGCCTTTTCTTTCAGGAAACAAAAAATCATACACAGAAAGTAGAAAATCCTCTAATTTTCTTATTTTTATGTTCAAAAATACTTACAATATATGAAATATTTTTTTAAACTTGGAAGAAAGCTTTTGACCACATAGAGTCTTAATACAGACTATTCTCCAGATGCTACTCTTCCTCTTATCCACTTATTAATATTCAAGAAGAGAAGAATGTCTAA
Organism: Chamaea fasciata; assembly: GCF_029207755.1. Classification (NCBI taxonomy): domain Eukaryota; kingdom Metazoa; phylum Chordata; class Aves; order Passeriformes; family Sylviidae; genus Chamaea; species Chamaea fasciata. Next base: position 142,557,891 of record NW_027094086.1, on the reverse strand, counting down.
AAAGTGTTCATTGATTTTTAATTTCATTTCCAAGTCCAATATGAAGTCCTTCTCTGCATTTTGTTCTGACATTTGGATCAAACTCAGCAGTTGTTTTCTGAAACCTCAGGTCTTCGAGACTCTTGGCTCAGAATCCCATTTAAAGGTTTACAGATTAAGTTTAACATTTGAACCTAATCAAAGACAAGGAGGTAACTCAAAGTGCTTTGCACAGTTCACTGCTATTTCACCATCACTGATCGATACTTTCAGCTGTTTATGAACACTCCATACATCCCTTCCCCCTTCTTCATAATACCAAGCAATTTTATTTATGTTTTTCTTCACCTTAGCCCTGAAATGTACATTTTTATGGTTGAAGTAAAAGCTATACTAAACACAACACTTGCTCAATGTATTTATTAATACGCTGCAAATGTAGATTTATTCTGTAACCTTGTTTTTAATCACTCAGAATGGGTGCTTGCTTTCATTGTTTTGTAGAATCAGTTTGATTCTTGCAAATGAACCTACCTACAAATGAAAATAATTCAAGGCAAAAAAATTCAAGCTCTTGAAATTTAGTTTTTTCCCCCTGGTAGAGTGACCAAACCCTGTCTGGTTTTTTTCTTCTGGTTTAATTAGGCCAGACAGCTTCTAGGTGAATCAGAGTGGATGTATTTCCCAAATTCTGCAGAGTCCACAGTGGGATTTGCACCCTCAAATAGTGAGCAAAATGCAACAAAAATCTCAGTTTTGACAGGTGACCACACTTCCTGACACAGGAAGGTGCTGCAGGAGTTGAGCCTACGAGTGATGGTGGATTTGGTGTCTGTGGAATATCCTGCTTTTATTTTCCCATTGTTTGCCTCGGTTATGTATGAGAAATCTTTGAGGACACAAATGGATTGCCCATCTTTTGCAGAGGCAGCACTGAGAAAGACCACACAGCAGCCTAGGATGCCTCACCCCTGGGTGGGAAGGAGACATTTTGGGAGCTCGGACTGGCTGCACTCTTCACACAAAGGGGCACATGGGATGTGACCTCCAGTGGGAACAAAATCAAGGGCCTGCCGTAGCTAATCCTGGGCTTTATTATCTCTCCTCCACATCACTGTGCTTCCTGGCTAGCCCTGGACTGCTGCTGCTCTGCAGAAGTGTGTAAAGAGAGATGCTATCATCTGCTATCTGCCCAAGCCAGAAACAGGCAATACCAGAAAAGCCTGTCTTGTCCAATTTCCAGTTCAGCTTTGCAGACTCAAGAAGTGCAGATAGTTTGGACATACTTTAGATAAGGACTTGAATATCTGGGGTTTTCCTGAGCATTGAATGCCATGCTTCATACAGTTTACTAAATTGTGTCATGAAATTTTTACCTTTCCTGGTAATAGACTTTTTTTTTTTCTTCTGCCTTTCTTCTCCCTACCTTCCAGCAATAGTACTGGTAAACGGGCTAATATATATGTACAACCATCAGTGTACACTCTCTAGTAATATTAGTAATAAAATGTGCATATTTGCTCAGTGCACTTGTGTTCTTGGGAAATAAATGTGCGAAGCCAAGAGCAAGCTGCTCGCCCCATGCCCGCAGTGAGAGTTCACTTTTAAATGTATGATGAAAAAACAGACCTTGCCTTCCTGTCTTTGTAGAAAAATCCCATGTACGTGTGTAGTACAAATGCACTCAGATGCAAAGATGAAAGTGGGTATTTTGCTTCTTTCAAACACAGCCACAAAGGGAACCCTGCACCTTTGCAGAGCTGTAATTGCCAGGTGCCTCTTTTAGAGGCAGGATAGATAGCTGGTTTGGCATTGGGCTAATCTTTTGGAAATGTAGCAAGGAGGAGAAAAAAGAACTGATTACAGATTGCTTTGCTTCATAAACCTCTCTCCCACACTGTCTGAAAATAAATGTTCATACTCATTGTTACATCTTTCTACATAACATATTTAACCAATGGTCAAGAGGTAGGCTTTTAAAAAAAAAATTAATTTTTTTTAAAAATTTATCTATTTTTCCTTTTTCTCTCCAGGGACATTCAGCAGATTTTCAGCTAGTTTCCCCCTTACTTTCCTTTCTCACTGCTTCTCCCTTACTTACCAATCCTGGCTTCTTCTAATGTGCTTCTGCTAAAGGATACCTTGCTTCTCCTTTTGTTTATCATGTGAAATCAAATTGCTTAGGGATAACTTTGTTTGCACCCCAACTCACCTGTGAAAAATGTGCTGGTGATTGTTCCTGTTTGAATCAGGAATCTCTGAAACACAAATCCTTTCCTTAGGACAGGGAGGCCAGTCATCTGCTGTTTCTATCCCATGGGTCATAGGTCAGCATTTAATTTCTGGACAACATAATTACTATTCAAAATTGCTAACGTGTTTCTCAATAATTTTTAAAATTCACATCCAGGGACCACTTGACCAAAACTAGGAACGGGCAACCTCATAATTGAAGTGTTTTAACTGTCCCATCTCTAAAACCAAGCACATCATTGACAGCACACTGAAGGCATGGGAGGTTTGTTGCAAGGTAGAGTTAGGTGAGCTTAACCTTGGACAAGGGTGGGAATGAAGGACACAGACAACTGAGCTTCAGCAAACATTTTTCAGTAAGAATTGCAAAGACCTTTTGTCTTCATCACATGTTGTAGTTAGATGATTATCTCCTTTGTTATCTTGCTGTAGAACCCCTTCTGTATCAGCAGATGCAGCCTCAGTCACTGTTGGGTTTACAGAAAACAAAGATGAAGGAACCAGGGACAAGGACAGGGATCAGAGGGGGGATGAGGACAGAGAGGGGCAGGCATGGGGTGAGATGGGAGAAGCAAACAGATCTGAAGTGATGCCTAAATCCTGTCACACAGGCTCAGCACAGTTAGTGCTTGACTCCACTAGTATGTGCAATGTCACTAGTATGGCAGCATAGTTTCTGTGTGAATAAGCATAATACAAATGCTTCTGAAAAGATGAAAGGTCTTCTAAGTGGCTGTTTTCCACCTTGTTTCCCTTGTTCTCAGATTTGCTGCCCTGAAGAAGTGCATGCCTTCACTGTGTAACAGTGAACTCTTGGGACCAGCAGCGTCCCAGCACAGACAAAATTCTCAAATGCACTGCAGGAAAATCTTGCAAAGGCTGGGATTTCTGTAATTCAAGCACATTCTGTTTTTATATTTTTCATGGAGATCACAGTAGATGCTGAAGCTCAGTGTCAAGTTATGGTCTTGTGAAATAGCTGTTTTCTAACAGACGGCTTCTGGATCAAAAAACGGTGTGTTTTTTGCCCCAATCTTTATGAACCTGAGCTGACAACATATTCAAAACAGTATATTCAGCATCAAGCAACAGAATTGGGAAGAAAAGATTTGTGTGGTACATGTTTTGTATAGGTGAATGACTAGGGAATGCATTTAAAGTAATCACAAGGAGGATTTTTTTGTTGCTGTTTATTTCAACATTAGACAGTTTTATGTGCACAGTCTAGAAATACACCAAAAGAAATAATGTTATAAAATTGAATTATAAGAAATATTTCCTTTCTTTTCATATGCCAGTTCTTCTTTCTGCTCTTGAAGTCTGATTTCCCCCTCAGATATGGAGTACTGCCACGTGCCATAAATGTCTCTTTCTCTTAAGCTTTTTTGATCAAAATGTTCAGAGATGACAGACAAAAGACTCAGGCTCTAGGACTGAAGCAAAATTTTTACTAACAACTGCTTACAACGTGAGGAGCTTAGACGTTGTAGCTGCTGACCTTGCCACCAGCTTCTCCATGGTGCCAAAGAGGAGCATCTACCACACATTTTTATTTCCATGTCAGACTATATCCTTGCTTTGTACAAATCACACGCTGACACAAAATGTCTATGAGTCAGTCTTTTCCTTCATGTATTACTCATGTAAGATCTGCAACAAAATCCTCTATTTTCTGCACACAGCAAAGCCTTCTTAGATTCATCACACTGCAAATTGGAAGGAAGAATTATGGCATTTCTCTTTAGAAGAATAAAAACTTTTGACATTTAAATAGTATATTTACCAAAGCACTTTGAGCTATACTGTCATCTATTTTTTGTCTATTAAAAAACATGTTACAGTGTAAAACCTGTTTTTATCTCTGTCTCCACGAAAGCATGGCAAAAATTGATTCTATTTAATGTTTTATCAACTGAACTAGAGAAGAGATATTACCTCTTTGAGCATCAGCCAAAGGTCTTGTAGCTAATGCTGACCTCTGTCAAATCTAGCACATTGTATAGGAAGGATTGACAATTATTGTTCTACTGTATTTTGCAAGACACCAAGGGTCAGAGCAATGGAATTGTTACGTTGCAGCAGAACAATAATTCAAAGCTTGTTTGCCTGCGCTGGAGAAAGCCACTAAGGTCAAAAATCATTGTTGTGTTAGTGTAAAGACAAAATGCTAAGAAATTTGTAAATAGGTTTGCAATTTTTCCAATCATTTTAACTGTTTGCAGGGATTTCCTTTGTGGTTGACAGGTATTCCAGATAAACCCACTGTCCTCCTATGACAGCATGATTATTCTTTTTAGAAAATGATAAATCAGCCTTTTAATCACAGAGATTCAGATTGAATTGAAGCTTAATCTAACCTGCTGGAAAGGAGACCTGAACATCCAAGTAGAAAGGGAAATGCTTTGGAGCATGTATACAGCAGTGAGATAATATTTACAAATTCATAAAAGGCATTTTGAGTTAACTTGCTTAAGTTTTGAGGGTATGTAAAATTAAAAGCATTCCAAGATGTCTGTCTGTGGAAGCCTTGATTGCATCTCCCTGTGGTGCACGGCATTTTTTTACACTGCTAATTTCTATTGACAGCATTCTGCTTAGTTGAAAGAGCGTCAACTTATATTTTTGGCATTGAAAGTACTGAGTCTGATGTCTTCTTATCTTTTATGAATGCATCTATGCTTCATTGCAAAGAGACCGTAAAAAGAAAAGTGTAACTCAGTGCCTCTATATAATCAACAGTAGTGACAAACCCATTCCCATTGATGTTGAAACCAATAAGGGCTTAGTGCAAAAATAATATGAACAAGGTTAGATATAATACTGAATATAGTTACAGTTCATATATATGAATTAATATATATTCATAATTCAGGGGAAAAATATGACAAATATCAATGAGCTTGTCTAGGTCATCTCTTTTGGCTGCTGTAGGATCATTTTCTGGGGTTGTGTTTGCAGTATTTTGGCTCAATCAGCCTGTGTTTGTCTGCAACATCACTCTGCTACAGAACTGGCAAATACTGTATTGAACTGTCTAAACAGGAGTACCATCTACTGGGCTCAGAAAGCACTCCTTCTGACCTGCTCAGCACTGCCAAGTCCTCAGGTAGTGTGTGTGACTCTGTGCACTGCACATTTGGAAAACTGTGGGCCAAGGGCAAGAGAAACTCTCTAATTGAAGAGAGATGTAGGGAATGCCTGAAAAAAAATGGATGTTTTTTATGAGGGAAGACATGCAATGGAGGTATAGGCTAGAATGGGAATGGCCTCAACAGCTTCTACCAGATTGTAAATTCAAGTGTTATTCAGGATAAGAATAGACATCAGTGAGTGCATTCATTAAAGAATATCAAGAACTTGGCTAAATTTCAGAAATTTAGCCAGACCATTTCATTGTTGTTTTCATGCTGTGTACATTTATTCATCTGTAATGAACAGAACTCACAAGGCGAATTGAGAGTCAGGATCTAGTTCTGTTGCCACACAATCCACTACGAATCACGACCCATTTTTACTAGGCACTGCCATTACCTTCTGAAGAAGAGCACCCAGTATGAACGGACTAATCTCTACTCTAATGAATGAAATCACACATACATGGGCTGGGTGAGAGGAACAAATCAGCAGTGGATTTTTTCTTTCTTTGTAAAACAGGTGTTGTGGCAGGCAGTCTCCTGCAAATACTCCAAGGAAGGGAAAAATCTACTGGATGAGAAAAGGGGCCAGCAGTGTTCAGCAGCAGATCATGTGAATTAAAATAAATTATGATTTTAAGGATTGAAAAAGAGGAGAAATTTATGTAAATTTATGAAAGGGAAAAAAAAATCTAACCCCAATCTCAGAACAGGATGACTTTTCATGAAATTCCAAGACCTCCAAATTACTGCATCAGGACTTGGTGTACCTCTCATTATTTGATCACTCTTCTTGTACAAACAGTAATGTTGCAAAGAGATGACAAAAGTTATAGCTCAGTATAAAAGCATTATTTTTCTCCAGCAGATGACAGTATGGAAGGAAGGCAGGGCACAAGATGAGCATGAGATTAGGCCTCATTCTGATTTCCTTTGGACTGCATAAGTTGAAGTCAAATATTTCCTGGGCCATGTACTGCTTATGTGTAGGAATCATTCCACCTGCTGAGAGTGGATTTCAGTCTTCAAAGCAGCCACTGAAAGGTGTTTGTAACTATATTTATGCCCAAGGAATATGTGTGAAAACACTTTAATAAAATTATTTTCCCTTAAAATAAATCACAAAGATAAGTGTACAGTACAAAACATTGTGGCAAAACTGTTCAAGAAGAGAAAAATCTTTATCAAAGCTTAATTCTTAATTTGTCTTTTGAAGTAAACAAACATAAACCAAAGTTGAGGAGGATTTGGGTAAGCCATCTCAATGCCCATGTCTTGCAGGTGGTCCCTTTCTGTGTAAATTATGGCGCACATAGTTTATAAAAATACATTGCTTTGGCCAGTTCATAAAATCATCTCCTGTTATGTGAGGGAAAATTTTTCCTCTAAGCTCCCTCTAATTGTCACTGAAGAAAAAAGTTCCAGTGAGGTGACTAAGGAAGAAACTGGAACTAACAGAAATAGTTTGTGAGATGAGAGCAACGCAATTGTGACTGTGACAGAAATCATTCTCCCAAGTTACTTGTGAGCCTTGGGTGGCATTCACTCAACACCAAATGTGGCCCTGTGGTTGTTGCAATGTCCCAGTGCTGTGCTGCAGTGTGGACAAGCTCCTGCTTGCCATAAGGCCCAGCGTATCAGGCAGAAGAGCAGAGACACCAGCCTTAACCCAGAATCCAGGGAAATGTCCTTCAAATCCTTGATTGTAAAGGTTCAGTTTGGATTTAATTCTAGTATGGACTTGGAGAAGACAAGCTTAAAGGATGATCGGTGTCCAGAGCTGATGGGAGCTGTCACCCTGTCTAGTGATGGCCTAAACAGGACTATGTGAAGCTACTAATTAAAATCCTCAAAATCAATGAATTTTTCATTGACATGACATAAAATTAGGCAAATTAAAGCCTAGAAGCCTGAAAAAAACTCAGTTATTGCTTTTAGCTTTCTTTTTCATCAAAAGAATTGATAAAAAAGCAATACCTATAACTCTGGGCTTCTCCTGAATTAATTTACTTGGGTTATATCTGATAGTATGAAGAAAGTGTTTTCTAAATTTTTGTGGAAAACTACTTTCTCTTTCATGTACAAGTTCAGAAACATGATTGCTTTGTGATATCAATACATTTTAATTAACGTTAATTTTATTTTTCATCAGTCACATGTTAATAGAGATGGAGAGGATTAGTCTTTCTTTTTTACAGCTTATCATTTAGAAGATATGAATGTTTGTTGATAAACTAATAGAATGTATGATGAAATGATTCTAGTGTTAAGCTGTTAAACATCGACCAAGAAATTAATGTTATAAAATATGTACAAGCTACAGTGCGATTTGTGCTTATTGAACCATGTATGTCCTTGCTAGATAAGTTGTCAGTAAATATCTTATCAGATACACGTGTTTAAATTAACGCAATTAAAGTGAAAAGCAGTTCATCAAAGCATTGTTACATCTGAGTAGAAAACAAAACCAACACTAATTACCATTGTTAGATACAGAATGCAGTATATGACATTACACCAAACAGAATCCAAATCAGAAAAAAAAAAAGTTTAGAGGTTTCTTAGGCAAGTGAATAAGAAAAAAAAAAAAGCCTTATTAATTAAAGCTAGCCTGGCACAATTCCTGCTACATAATGGTTTCATGTATTTCACTTTTTTTCCCCTGTACTTCTCTCATCTTGTCTGTTTTTAAGGTCTTTGGGGCAAAAAATGTGTATTGTAGGCCCATGAATGCAACCGAAAAACTTGTAGTCAGTATCAATTACATTTTTCATTGTCAGCCACCTAATATATGGGTTTAGCTGGTGATTCCCAGTATTTGTCACTTCCCTTTAAATGTCGGGAGTCTCAGCTCCAGAGTATAGATTTTCTTCCAAAGCAGCATCTCAGTTAGCAAATCTTGCATGCTGTAGGTGTGTGCAGAAAATATGTGCAGCAAAAAATGTCTGAGGTAGCACATGTGAACTGGACTTCAACCTTCAGGCCTGTCAATGCGTTAAAAACTTAAAAAAAAAAAACCTTGGAAAAAAGCCGTGTTCTTCCATCAGCCTGGCACTCTAAAACAGCTGGGCAGAACTGTGATGCTCCATTCAAGCCAGCCTCATCCTGAACAGCAATTCTCTTATGAGGGTGTTTTCCCACTACCCTCACATCGACTTCTTGGAGACAAGTGGGGCTTTCCATGGTCTGGGATGGATGGGCTTTTGGCCCACACCACATCAGTTCTTCTGGCTGCCTGCTTGTCCCAGATGGGGAGGTCCCAGTTTTCAGTGGAGTTTGGTGAAATATGAATCCAGGGAGAGATTGTAATTTGTGCTTTTGGATCCATGATGAGATGCCTTAGCTACTGTGCCCTATTCAAAAGATACTTACTGAATAAATCTGAATAATGAGTGAATGAAAGAGACTGTTATCTGGTCTGTACGCACAAAGAGGCTAAGTTTGTCAAATTAATTATTCACTGTGAATTATTCACTTAGCTCCAACAACCTCTTCATAATCCATCTTCTTCTGTCCTTTCCAAGTGCTATGATCATGGTCTATGCCTAGTCCATATTTTAGCCTCATCCTTTGAGTTATGTCTGATGTAGATTACTAACACAGACTCACAATAGCTCTGGGGAAAGATAATACGATTTTATTTAAAGGTAACCTAAAAGCTTGAAAACAAACAAACAAACAAACAAACAAACAAACAGACAGACAAACAAACAAACAAACCCTAAGTACCAGTAGCTGTGAAAAAGTGGAGAGAATAGTGGACATGTGCCAGGTCCCAGGCTCTCAAAAATGTGGGCATGTGCTTTCCAAGCAGCAGCCTTGACAAGACCAGTAGGAGGAGGGATGGTGTCAGAGTTAAACAGATATTTGTAAAAGCAGAAGCTAAAACATCTCATGGATTAAAACCTGAAAGCACTTATGGAGTTCTGGTTGAAACAGAGAATTAACAAAGGTGAGTCTTTTATAGTTAAAGCTGTACTTTCACTATGCTCATTCTCATTTCTTATCAGGACCATTTCAGTTTTGCATTACTAAATCTTAACAGGTTAACTGATTTAAGATATTCAGAATTTGCTCCTGCTAGTAGTGCTGAGCAGTACCTTAAAACTCTACTTTGCAGAGGAAGGATGACACAGTCAAATGTTTTTTTGCAATGTCCTAATGTAGCATATGAAATAGAAAGAATGTGGCCATTAAGAACTGAACTCAATTGATAGCTCAGAAACCCTGCTGCAGGTCACCTAGTTTGGAGAATATGTGAATCCCAGAAAACAAAATATTTTTAAGATTAAGGGCACAAATGTAGGCTTTATTTTTATCAAGTGTGTTTAAAGAGATATTTAAAGCTAATACTTCACTTTCTTTATGGCATACTTTGTTTCATGCTAAGCAGAATCCAAAAAGACCCTATTAATGAAGATGGTTTAATGCCTGTGCATTATTATAATGCACTCCTTTGTTCTACACTTTCTCTGTGTGTCATAGACTAAGTCATTAATCAATGGGTGCTGAAAAATAATTGTCTAGTTCTTAACAATCTTCTATTGTTGAAACATTTGGAATTTTAAGATAAAGATGTACTGGCTGCTCTGAAAAAAAATGTGGTTTAAGATTACCCTTCATGGAAGTATGGGCTTATTGTTAGAAATGCAAAGCAGATGACCTGGTTTTAATGTGTTTTAGTGCACTGTTTTTAAATTGCCTATTCAAATTGTGCTTGAAAAGTAGACTTCAGAATGTCACCAAATAATGATTTTGTGCGTTATTTTATTGTACTGGCACATTAATTAAATGGAGAAGCATCATAAAATTACACAGGGTTTAAAAATAAAAATACAAAATCTTTTTGGTAACAATAATAATAATAATGATAACTCTTAGTCCATTTAATACAATTAAGAATTACATTCTTTTTATACTTCTATCCTTGATGTCAGATATGCATAAAAGGCATACTGATTACAAATCACCTGGGAGCAAGGATCTATAACAAGCTATTTCGGTGACTCACCCAGGAGATCTGGCAGACAACCTTCATATAGGCTGGGAAATTTTGTGGAAAATCTTCCAAATCTTCAGTTTCCCAAACAACACAGAATAGTTATTTTTCTTCTGAGAGGAACACTGCAGAAATGGGCATCAGTTGACTTCTGCCAGCTGTTTCAGCTCTGCCAATGCACTGGTTGGGTTGTGAAGGCCACAGAAGCTGCCTGGGACAGCACTACATCTGAATACCCTCTTGTCCACCTCAGGCTGTTTTAATGACTCCCAGAATCTAAATAAAAGCAGGAACAATTCTTCAATCGCAGCTCTTCCCAGAAAGCCCAGTGACACGTACAGCTCTTCATGATGCAGGGACACACAAATCATGAAAGGAAAAAAAGAAATGAGGCCTGGGAGTCAGTGCAAGGTGATGTTCCTTCTGTACACAAGATCATGTGATAGTGACTAATTCTTAGGGGAAATAGGAGTTGTTCTCCAAGAGGAAAGCCTAGAATGAGAACAGAGGGCTCGAACTCACAAACCCAAGAAGGTAACTAACAGAGGTCTTAAGGGTCAACTCTTGAGCAGCATAGGAACTGTAGTTTTAGGGAATAACTGAGGAAGAAAAACATCACATTTATGGCAAGAGGGCAAAGGAACAAGCAGAAACACACGAAAGACATTAACAGCTTCCTTAAAGATGGGATGAAAAGAGGAAGAATGGGAGGGATTACTCCTATACCACTTCACTGGGTTAACCCCACAGATTATGCCCAGTAATATCTCCTTCATTGCCTTGTGATTTACTACTCAACATAACAAACTCAGCAGTTTTATGTAAACTATTATCGTTTATTAGATAACTGTGTAAAATAGATGAGAATTTTCAAGGCCAGTGCATGTGTGTGTCTTCTGCCCCAGCCTTCCCACACACCAGGGTGACAGGCAGTACGACACCAAGTCAGAGAAAATGAGGATGGAACTGTCCTGTGCTGCTTCAACAGCCTGTCCGCACATGAATTCTAGAGAGATGTCTTGTATATTTCAAACTGATGAAGGTCTGACAGTTTTGGCCTAAGGTGTTGTAGCCAGCTCATATACCAACTTATTAACATGGAACCTAAGAGCTGCAGGCATGATTTTAGTTATTATTAACTACCTTCCTCAGTATGACAAGCACTGTGGTAGATTATCGAGTTAGAAATGGCATGTGAAAAGAAACAACAGGAACCAAAGTAGGTGGAGGAAATACACAGGATATTAACAGTAATTTTAAAAATACTCTCAGCTTGGTGGTAGTTATTTCAGAGGGTGGGTAGATTATTTAATCTTATCAGATTTTTGCTTTTTGGTTTCCCAATTTTTTATTCAATTAGAATTTTGAGGTGAGTCCTTTTCAAGTAAATGGTGAATGTTCACTGACCTCGATATCAAGAGAAGCAGACAAAACTACACTCAATTTCCCCACTTTTATTCATACTGAATACAACTTTGCTAAAATCCTGAAGCCAGTGACTCAAAGACTATCTCAAGTATGTTCAAAACTTAAAGAACAATGAACTTCAAATTACATACACATGAAAAAAAGAGCAGAGGGTTTTGTCAACATTCTGAAGTATTTACTGCTTTTCTTCTTCCTACTGGCTGTTTATTTTCCCCTGATTAAATACTGAGCTCCTTGAGACAAGCAAAGTGCTTATTTCAATGCCTGGAAATCACATAGCACATTGTGCAGGTTAAGGCAAATAAATACTAAAGCCCATTACAGGAAGATGAGTCCTGCCATTGCATTTTGTTTCCCTGTTTTAGCTACCCAAGGAATGTGTGTCCTTTATTTTCATTTTCTGCATATGCTTATATAAATGCTTGAGAACTCAACCATATATATGTCCACACCAAGGACCAAACATGCAATAAAGTCAATAAGCTCATTTTCTAGTATGATGGCAACAATGAAGTAAATTCTATGCCTAGTAAATAAGGAGAAAGGCAGGGAGCTGCCAACTTAAATGTACTCCTCCTCTTCAGCTCCTCAAACTCTAGAGAAAAGGTCTTTCCCTGTGCCATAAATCATTGAAAGATGTCTAGTCCTTAATCATCATCTATTGTTGAAACATTTGGAATTTTAAGATAAAGATGTACAGTTTGCATTGTAAAAGAAGTTGTTTAAGATTATCCTTTCTGAAAATGTGAGCTTATTGTTATAAATGCAAAGCAGATGACCTAATGTTAATGTATTTTAGTGCTATTTTAGTACTGCCTATTCAAACTCTGCTAGAAAATAGACTTCATTAATGTCATAAAATGATGATTTTGTGCATTATTTTATTAAACTTAAACATTAATTAAATTTAAAAATACTCTGGATCTATAAAACATTTGAAAACAGAATTTTACCACATTGCTGTAAGTATAGAAGGGAGCAGTTCTGAGGCTGTTGAAATCTTATTCTCTTTTTACTCTTTCCTAGCTGTGTGCCTAAACAAAAAGAATACACTGCCAGTGGTTACAGCCCAGCTAGAAATACACAGGTCTGTGCAAATCTAGTTATGGTAAGGCAAAGAGAATAGCTTAAGAGGGTTCAGTTTTATTTTTCCTTCAACTTCAGTAGCATGACAGAACTTGAAACACAGAATTGCAATGCAAGCTATTGACGCCAGAGAAAACTCTACTTCCAAACTAGTCAAGACTATTTATGAAAAAATAACGTGTTATATGACAGAAAGATCTCTTCTTTCAAGAAAGCCTTAATGGGTTACTGCAAAAAATTACAGAAATGCCACCCTGTTTTGCAGAATAAATGACCTTGGTAACAGAATCTCAGGCAATAACAGTCATGATAAAGGAAAGCTTAGGTAAATTAAGAATTTCCCCTCTCTCCCAAGTGTATTGTCTGCATTTATATATGGCATTTATACCACCCACATTATGTGGAGTACAGCAATTCTTTCTACATGTAGCTCTGTTACAAAGAACAACTAGTTAAAACAGAATGGGTGCCTGATGGAGGGGATCGTGGTAACAGAAAAAAACTGTCTGCAAAGCCTATAACCAGTCATACATAATTCTTGACCTGCTCCTTTTGCAGTGGGGGGAAAAAAACCCTGCAGCTTTAATATGATAAAAACTGCAACTATGGGAATGTAGAGCTCATTAATCAATCCGCAGTAGCCCTTAGGGCTGGTGGTGGGGAACAGGAAAGTTGACTATTGGGAAAGAAAATACTAACTCTCAGTCTCACTTAGCTGCAGTATAATATACATAGCTGAAAATTCAGGGAATTCAAATGCATCCATGTAGTCTTGTAAAGAACATGACCTAGTGGGATAGAGATGCATATTCTAGAGAAGTAGGCCTTTAGTGTCAATGTTTTTTTGTCTATTTTGTCTCCCAAAATGTTGTGGAACCAGTATGGGCATTATTCACCTGATTATCTTAACTTAAATGCTATTTGTTCAAGTCTAATTGGTCACTTTGGGTCAAAAACAAATTAGGGAGATTGCAATTAAGTGTAGCTATTTTCGAAACTATCTTGGGTGAAGAAATTGTGATGATTTTCCAGTAGCTCTCTAAAACCTGTCAAGCAATGGCATGGCCACTGTAGGTAAAGTCAAGATAATTTTAAACTTAAGCTTTAGACAAAATAGTTCTCTTTCATGCTGCCAATGAGAGTGCCAAATTATGTACAACCTTCCACGTTTTGTGTGCTGCCTATATAAGGAGATGAAAGTGATAGATAGACACACATAAAATCCAGCCTGTGTCCGCACAGTTGCTGTTTTCTCAATACAAAATACTTTTCAGATTTTGTCTTAAAATTCTTTGGGGCTTACTTGGTGTCATAACAAGGAAAACCAATATTTTGTGTGCATTTTCCTCCCACACACAATATCACTAGTTTTAGATCTACCAACTACATATACCTGTGACTGTATTTATCCACTGTTCCATTAATATTCAAATTAATTTATTAAGAAAAAGGAATTTTCACTATAATTTTAAACATTGTAACTGGCCAATAACATTTGTGTAATTTTCTGTTTAAATTTAACCGTGTTCCCTGTTGCAAGCACCATTGCTGACCTTAATGTCACACAATATTATCTGCTCAGCAAATTGCACCAATAGTCTCATTGTATTTTTTAGCATGTAAGCTTATCAGGAAAAGTCAGGAAGAGAAAAATTCACAGTTCTTTGGAAAAGAATTTAAATGAATAAAACAAAGATATCATTATTAGCCAGTTTAAATTCAAATATGGTTATAGTAGCAGCAGGAACCAGAGCTGCTGCTTTGTCCTTTAAACAGTGTCTTATTAAAAGAATAAGCTGGTGAAAGAACTCGAGCAAGTGTCTTATGAGGATCAGCTGAGGGAGCTGGGGGTGTTTAGCCTGGAGGAAAGGAGGCTCAGGTGGGACTTCATCATTCTCTACAGCTCCCTGGAGGGAGGTTGGAGCTGGGAGGGGCTCAGCCTTTTCTCCCAAGGAACAAGCCAGAGGACAAGGGTTGCACTAGGGGAGGTTTAGATTGGACATCAGGAAAAAATTATTCACTGAAAGTGTGGTCAGACATTAGAACATGATGCAGGCAAGTGCTGGAGTCAGCATCCCTAGAAGGGTTCAAAAAACTTGTAGATGTGGCACCTGGGGACCTGTTTTAGTGGTGGACTTGACAGTGCTGGGTAAGTGGTTGTACTCGATGATGTTAGATGTCTTTTCCAACTTAAATGATTCTCCGTTTCTGTGTGTATCACTCAGAAGCATAAAATTGTCATGCACAGGGAAAAACTAAAGCTGCTGACATTCATAATATTAAAGAAACAAAATCTTTCTCCTCTGTCGGTGATACCTGCCTCATCACTACCTTACATAAATTACTGGCTGATACACGGCACTGGCTGAGTAGAGAGTAGAAAAATAGGTGCCACGTATCTATTTCTAAGAATTTCTCATTCTGAGGAAAAGAATCAAAATATTGCCATGGATTATCTTATTTGAGACAGTCCCTCATGAAAAGACGTTTTATGATGGCATGTAAGGGTTTGATGCTTCCTAAAATGGGAAGAGTCAACAAGTTCCGAGCTCAACCATCCACCAGGTTCTTGAGTTGATCCTGAATGGAAAAAAATAGCAAACTAGGACCTTGTTTCGTAGCTGTGGGACTGTAATCCCAAAATAGGGATAAACTGATTCTATTAGCACCCAATACTCACATTGCAATTGTCCTTGTCAGCTGTAACTTACTAGGAAGGATAAGCCCCAATGAAAAATTGGTGAAGGTGGATAAAATTGCAGATTGAGCACGTGGAAATTGGAGGAATGGAGGCCATATGACTGAAGCTCACAACTACAGGACTTGGAAGTGTAATACAGTTAGCATGTGACTGGCAAAGCTTATGTCAGATCATACCTAACCCCAATTTAGTTCAAGTACTGAATTTGCACAAGTGACAGCAGAATGCTCAGGGCAGACTGAACAGCACAGAACTTTCAGAGCAGTCTTCTGCCAAGGAGAAGAGGATCTGCTGGATGATTTTTTTGCATGGATTCATTTGTAATGCTCCTTCAGTCCCAGGTGGAAAGCATCACAGCACCACTTCAACCTGTAAAAGTACTTTGGGTTTCCCAGCTGTCAGATGCTCTGCAGACGTCTCTTCTCTTCCCAAGAGAAGCCATAGGTTTTGGAAAGCTTGGCTGGCAGAGAGAGCTGGCCCACAGGAGTATAGACAGGGCCTATGTGTATATATAGTGCATCTTTCCTGAAGTACTCTTTGTTATTTTATACCTTTTAGATGTAACTAGCTTTTGACATCAGCAAAGTTCCTGTTGGGGAATAACTATATAGCTTTAGGATGCTAGAGCCATGAGAGTATCATTTCCTTGAGGGGCACAAACTGGTGAAAGCAGAATGCAAAATCAGGGCTGAAGGAGTGTCAGTCTGTGTGAACTCACATAGGGATGGAAAAAGAAAAAAGTATTGCTGAATCAACACAATGTGCCTTTCCATCCCATGCTGCTGTCTCTGGCAGCTCCCTCATTAAGGTGTACATTTGAGGCCCAGAAGTCTGAGTTTTCAGTGCTTTAATAGCTAGTCAACCTCCTCCCCAGACTGAGTGATTTGGCTAGTCTGTGAACACAGTGCAAAATACAAATGATTTTCCATAGAAATAATGAATAACTTTCTGCAGTAACAATTATTGAACGTGTGAAATATACACATAAACTCACATAGAGCAAGGTGTAGCTGTTGGTAAATTTGGACTTTTTAATAGGTGACCTTTGTAATCCCACATAGAAGATCTGTTCTGGATATGAAATTCATACTGCACCTAATTTCACCCAGAGTGCCAATTCCATAGTTCAATATTTTTCATTTATTTCAGGTTTCCATGGTTTGTTTATACAACGCTGAAAAGCCATTTAAGTTATTCTTCATGCTACACTTCTCGTTTTGGTATTCATGAAAAACTTCTTTTCCAAACAAACAACAAACCCCCCAAATCCTAATCTGTTTTTTGCCCCTCCAGGGTGTGAAGAACAACTCTAAAAAGCATTTGCAACTCAGAAAAGTCCGCATCTGTAGAAGCATAGAAAGTGAGGGTAGAAAATATCTTTCATTAAGTCAGGGCAGATCTATTTTATATTCTAGCCATTAACATAGAACAGGATTATACTTCAGCACTAAATAAGTGGTAAAGTAATGCTTGGTAAAGTATATATTATCTTCTTAAACATAATCTCATAATCAGATGTAGCAGCATCTTAAACAAATACATTTCTCAATAGGTGATGTTATACCATGCAAAGTAGGGGAATCATTTCACAGGAATTTGATACACTGTTAGTGCTTTTATCTTGTTCCTAAGAGACGGCATTGTTTGGGCATTAAAAGAATATTAAGTCAGAAGTTGCAATATTCAGTTTTCAGCCTATTTCAGTGTTGCTTGTTATGTTTTCATACTTTGGTTTACAATCCCTTGTGATAGATTAAAAAAAACCCCAAAGAATTAACACAATCCTGATGACAGAGGACAGTTTATACTTCTCCATATTAACCTAATACACATTTGCTTCTATTAAGGGGAACAAATTTTTTCAGGCTTAAGGCTAAGCATGAACTAAGCAAAGTAGACCACTGGTAACCAGATGCATGTAAGGCCATCATATTTTATTAATAACATCTGGGGGACACTGTTGAGGCAATTTTTTTGGATCTGAAATACTTTTGCAGTCTATTAAAGTGTATAAGAAACATGCAATGCCATTGCAGCTGTCTTTGACTCTTCAGCACCAAGGCCACATTCTCTGAGAAAAATTAGGCCTGTTAAGTGTCTTCAGTAGATTTGTCATGAGACATTGAACAACTGGTTCACAGCAATGATACTTCATCAGTATCTGCTCATTTGCCAAAAGTTCTTCATTCAACTGACACCTTACACAAATCTCTCTTCTCATTAAGCACAAAGCAAACTTCAGCATTGACATGTCTTGTACATTTTGTGTAAGTGCAAAAGATATATCTCAACTGATCAAATAAGGAAACTTGAACATTTGGAGCTTTTTAAAATAAAAGGCACTGCATGAAAAATACGAAGCTTATCTCAGGAACATCTAGGAGCCTTGGCTGCGATGTATGGCATGCAGTGGCCATGGCTCTGTGATCTAAAGTAGGAGGAGGTGGGCTACAGCTGAGTGGGTGTCAAAGTACCTGGAAAAGGTTGCCCAGAGAAGCTGTGGATACTCCATTCCTGGCAGTTTTCAAGGCCAGGTTGGATTGGGCCCTGAGTGATCTGGTCTAGCTGAAGGTGTCTCTGCCCTTGGGGAGAGTGTTGAGCCTCAATGATTTTTAAGATCTGTTCAAACCAAACCATTCTATGATTCTGTGATATCTTAAATACAGCCAATTTGAGGTTATCTGTGGAAAATTTGTCTACGATATATAAGAAACAAAAATGAAAACAAAATTAGCAGACCAACCCACCCAACACCACGAAACTGTAAAACTGCAGCAATCCTTCCTCCATATCCAGAGATGAGTAACTCACAAAGTGCTCATTAAATCCCTCCCTCCTGTTTACTCCACAGCCTGGAGTAATTGCTGATTACTGAAAAACTGATTGCTTCTTTACAAATCATTCCAGGAGTAAGAAAAAGGTAGTTTCTGCAGTTTACAAGAGTTTTTTTATTATTCCCTGAATAAAATCCACATGGTTCTTTCTCATCAGTGATCTCAGAGTAAAGTGGCCTCCTTTATATTTTTCTACTACCACAGAAAAAAAAAATGAAAAAAGAAGAAAAGAGCAAGATAGGTGCAGGTCACTGATCGCTGTTGGCTCTTTGTACAAAGTCTCAAATACTCACCCTGGCATTCATGGAACAGCACCAGAAATCTTTTTTAAATTTTGAAGATAAATATTCTCAGTGGGTTATGTTAACCATCTTGCTGGTAGTGGTCCTCCCATCAGCAAGCTGCAGAAGTGCCCTGGTTTTTGGATCTACTGTGGTGACAATGAGTGTCCTGTGACAGAGCAATGACAATTACAGACAGCTATTGGCAATTATCTGAAACTGAGGGAAGAGCATGAGAAAAGGCATGGAGTTTAAAAACTGAGTGTAACATATTAATATGAATGAACAACAAATCATAGTGTTATTATTCTGCATTGGATTCTGGGATTGCTCCCAGAACATTGTGTTTTTAAAATCTGGGTATTATCATAACCAGACGGAAATTTGTTAACCAATACATGGTTCATTTATTTCACTAATTATAAATTACTGAAACACATCTTTCCCCTCTGCCCCAGTATAGAAAATTCTTGTTCTTTTCTTTCTTGTTTCATGTCCACTTTTCCTTTAAAGCGGTGCTTTCTTCAGCTAGACAGGCAAATACAATTACAGGTAAATATGAAACCAACTGCTGTAGAAGCTAGACGGCAATGCAGGCTTTCTGTAGAGAAATATGAAAAGCTCTATTTTGCTTACACAACCTGGTTTAATTTTAAACATACAGTTCTCCCATCAATTCTCCTATCACTACTCTCATGCCTAAAGATATGCAGATGCTCAAATGTTTGCAGGATTGGCTATTTAGTTATTAGTTAGCAGTTAATTAATTCCACCAACTAATTAATATAGGAAGCACCATTGCGTTTCCTATTTAAGAATCCAGTGATGAAGGTTATTCTGTTAAAAGGATTAATGAAATCTGTACTGGAAATTCCACATGCTTATCCTTGTTCCAGTGCAATGGTTTTTTCCCAAAAGGCACTACATCTTAGGGGTAAGGATAATTTTAGAATTACAAAATTTGGGAATGGAAAGGTGTGGATGTGGAGAAGACAGAAAACCTTCCTTTTACTTTTCTCTGGGCTAGAAATAATCCTTTTTAATTTAAGAAAAAAGCGATTTCTGTAGAATAAGAGTCAATAGGAAGGTAAACAAGAGATTTATAAAGGTTTGTAAAGAATTGCAACTATTGCAAGACTACCCTGACTGCAGAGGATCTCAATGCACAGAGCCTCTGCAATTTGTACTAAGCATCTAATTCTTTATCAAAGAGCACTAACCTGTTTCCCTGTCAATATCCTATGGTTGCAAATTCTACAGCTTATGGCTGTGTTCATTTTTCAGCCACATTAAATTTGCAGAGGATTAATTTAATTGACTGTTTCATTAGCCTTATGATACAGGAAAGGATAAAAAGTAATCCCCAGCTGCCAAAAGATCATTGCAATATAAAATGCATTTGCATTAAAATAAATATATATTATAAACACATGAGTATATTCATGATATTAAGGAGAGATTTTGTATCAAGACCCCTGTTCACACAGCACTTAGTTTCTCCCTGTTATGCCCCATGGTTTGCCCCCCTTTACTGATCAATGGCAAGGGACTGCAGTGCTTAGCTGAGATATTCCAAACTGCAGAGCAGGGGTTGGTGAGCAGCATCCGCTCTCTTGCTTTGCAGGGGAATGTAGAAGCTGACTTGACTTCCTGTGTAAAGTTCTCATTTGCAGATGTTCATATCTCAAAAACTAGAAGAGCCAATTATTAAAATATTAAGCAGTACTTCCATGAGTCAGTCAGTAGCTTCAGAATTTTCTGAAATATGTTCATTTGTCTAGACTACATCAAAGTCAAAAAGCCAATTTTTAAAAGACTGATGTGTGTGACAATTGCATATAATTCCTCAGATTCTCTTTTCAGATTGAAAATTGCTCAGTGGTTCAAAAGAAAGATTAAAAAACCAACTGAAGTATAAAGGGATAAATTAAGATTCTGTGTAAAGATTCCCACTGCATTTAGTGGGTTTTGAAGAAGCATACATTTCAAATGACTTGCTAAACATTCTGTCTGCCAAAAGTAATAAAATAATAATTTACACTGGTGAAATGTCTTTCATCAAAGAATTACAGAATGTGCTGTATGGCTAGCAGTAAACTTATTTTGACTTGGAAGAAATTAAGATACAAAGAGTTTTAGGTCCAAATGTTGCTATGATAGATATGATGCTATTCTCTGACAGAATGCAAGAGCTGGACCCTTTTTACATTGTCAGGAAATGACAGGCTTTTCTTTCTTTCTGATGCTTTGCATGGGTGGACAGGACATTGTACTCTTGGTGTGGATGATCTCCGGCAGGTCTGGATCCCTCTGATCAGCACCACAACCTTCCCCCTGGCCCAGGCACAAGTCATGGGCCTCCAGCCAACTGCCACAAAGCACCTGGGAAACAAAGGAAAAGCTGCTGCTCAGGTGCAAGATGCACAGTGTCACTAAGGGCCCCTCCAGATGGGAGATCAAACTCAAAAACATCACATTTACTCCTCAATGGATTAACAGCACTCTGAGGCACAGGAGGGAGCTCCCACCCATTGAGGCAGCACAGGACACGATCCTAGGCTGCTTTCCTGTAGCAAGGTCCAGCAATCAGGGGCAGTGAGACACCCTGCAAGGCTCTGGGGATTGAGCTTCTCTTGTGTCATGTGAAATGTATCCGCTCACCAAGTCGTCCACAGCAGAGAAAAAGGAAAACTTGGCTTTTATTTAAAAAAGAGATTTCTTTTGATGAATGGTAGCTTGGAACAAATCCAAAATCTGTCTTGCTTTTGCAACATTCCTGAAGGCACCTACCTGTGTCAAAGAGTGGTTTAACATAAGAAGTGGGGAGATGTTCAAGAGTTTGTTTACGAGGAGGGGAGGAACCAACAACCCTGTACAGTGAAACTTCATGTCAAGGCAACAGTAAACTCCAATTAACTACTGCTTCGAAGTCTAAAATTAGGAGTAAACCCTCATGTTTAGGAAACTTACTTTGATTTTTTGAGAAAAACAAGTTTACTGCAAGCTGAGAATATGAAGGATATCTGAAAATCAAGCCTTTGCTGCTGTCAAAATATATCAGTGCTTTTATATGAAGCCCTGAGCTTATGAATTAAGAGCAGCAAATGCAACACACACACACACGCACACACACACTTGCAGAACCCAGAACCTCAACCCTGGCTTTGACTGAAATGCCTTTATCTAATTTTTATAGCACCTGAATATTCCAGATAAAGATGGCTTTACTACTTTACTGGCATTATAGTATATTTTTACCCCCCTATATTTTGTCTATTCAGGTCAAAATTCATTTATTCCCAAATGCTGGTCTAACATGCTTCTTAAATAATGTGAATCTTATAAACAAACTGAAACCATAATTGGAGGCATTGCAGGAAGAAAACATGAGTGCAACTAGCTCTCTGAATTTCCCTGTGCAGAATTAGCAAGACATAATCGGTTTAAAGTTTACTATCAGGCTGGGTTTTTTCTGCTTTTTATTGTTATTTTTCAACTGCTTTTTTGCAAGTCATGAGAATACTGGATTTTTTTACCCAGTTGTCCAAAAACTCTGATGCATTACCCATGTGGGAATCCTGGTGGTGTTTTGTAATGCAAGGGAAAACAAGAATCAAGAAGAGAAAAATCAATTTAGCCACCAAACATAAGGGTCACAGCCAAATTAGTTTCAGCACTGATGGCAAGATACTATGATTTGAAAGGGAAGCCAAATAAAGTAAGAAAAAGGTAATAGTCAGCAATGTTTTAAATCATCTGGAAATAACATGGGCCACGACACAGCACTACTGCATTGCATGAGCACCACAGGCACTCTCTTTTTCTATCACAGCTTCACATTCCTGTCAGAAAATAGGTAGACTGAATGTTTAAAGACCTAAGTGTAAGGGAAATATGTCACACAGCAAGACATCTGCCAACTTTGTGTTTCTTAGCATTATCAGAGTAGAGGACATGATTTGTGATAGAGCAGAATGAGAGAAGAGGCCAAAGAGAACATGACCACAGCAATGAGGCATCATTTATTCATAGTTTTACTACCAGAAGTAAATAAAGTTATGCTTGTAATTATTGCAGCATATGTGGAACTAGGAGGAAAACTGCTTAAGCTTTATTGTCCAGATAGCACTGAAAGGTGGCTAATTTATACACAGACACACTGAAGAAACAGTACCCATTATCACTGCTGTCCACTCTAATACATTCCATCTTCAGCCAGATTTAATTTAACAAGAGGAGCTTCAATCTGCCACTGCTGCAGTCTCTCCCTCCTGCACTTCACAGCCTCTTTTATGTGTCTGGAGAGAGAAGGAGGTGCTGTAATTAGCTGCTGATATTAACAGGCTTACTTTTGCTTTATGAAGTTGGAAATAAATGGTCACATTACTGAGCAGGCTGCTGGGTACTCATCATAATTTTTTAGAGTTATTTAAAATGGACCTGAGCGCTCTTGTTTCTGAGCTGCTTTCTGGCCTTAGTGTAATGGAGTTTTTCATTCTGGATCAAAGCAAATTGTGGTCCCTGTTCTGTTTATGTTAGCAGCACGGCTCCATCCAGGGAGATTAAAATCTCTAACATGAGAATATGAAGAGGAGCAGACAGCACAGCAGCACAGAGATGTGTACAGATATTTTCTTCAACAATTTACAAATCTGAGTCTTAAACAGTTTGGGGTTTTTCGCCTATTATTTTGTCTAGCACAAAATCAGATAAAGCTTCCTAGAAAGCAGGACATTCTCAGAAGTGTGTGGCAGCAGTTTCATAAAAGTGTCATATTGCCATTGCTTTTCACAGTACTTGTAGGAACTTAATTTTCTCCAGCTACTATCTCCAAGTTGTCTGAAACTGGCCAGAAGGCTAAAAAATTATTGGACAGGTCAGGAATACAGGGAAAGGTGGAAGGTGAGCAGTAGAATGAGTTTAATGGCAGAGAGCTCACTTTGATGCTCGAAACAGTTCCGAAAACAGCACACTTGACTGAGTTACAAAAGTCTCAGCAGACACATCAGGGACAGATTTTTGTCAAATGTATGTAACAGTCAAAGGAGAAGCTCCACCAAAGATAACAGTTTTCCTTTAGCATCCAATATCAGCTTTTCCTGAAGTTTCATGAAACACTTACCACTGCTCTCCTCCTAACAATTGTAGCAGCACATTTTTCGTCAAGGATTATTCTTTTTTTCCTCTTCACTTTTTTTTTTTTTTTTTATTTAGAGAGTGAGAAAACTGCTATGATTTAAGCCACAAGAAGTGTTTCAGTAGTATTGAATGAACCCCAAATCTTAGTATTGCAGAATCATAAAATGATTTGGGTTGGCAGGGACCGTAGAGATCACCTCTTTCCAACTTCCCTGCCATGTGCAGGTACACCTTCCACTAGACCAGGTTGCTCAGAGCCCCATCCAGCCTGGCCTTGAACACTGCCAGGGATTGAGCAGCCACAGCTTCTCTGGGCAACCTGTGCCAGTGCCCCTACTCCCTCACAGTAGAAGATTTATTTCTAAAATTTTATTTAAACTTCCCCTTTCAGTTTAAAAAACATCTGCCCCTTAAGCAATTACTACTTGCCCTTGTCAGATGTCCCTCTGCAGCTTTCTTGTAGCTTCCTTTAAGTACCTGAAGGCTCTATCAGTTCTTCCCAGAGTCTTCTTTTCTCCAGGCTGAACAGCCCCAACTGTCCCAGCCTGTCTTCATAGGAGAGGTGTTGCAGCCCTCTGATATCTCTGTGGCCCTCTCTGGACTCACTCCAGTTCAACATTCTTCTTATTCTGGATTTCTCCATGTCTGTACACAGAACTGCAGGTGGGGTCTCAACACAGTCGGGTAGAGGGAGAAAATCCCCTCCCTCATCCTGCTGCCCACATTGCTTTGGATGTAGTCCAGGACACATTTGGCTTTCTAGTTGCAAGTGCACATGGCTGAGACCTGTTGAGCTTCCTGTTCATCAATTCCCCCAAGTGCTTCTCCTCTGAGGGAAGGCTGCTCTCAATCCGTTCTCTGCCCAGCCTGTATTTTCTTTTGGGATTGCCCCTACACCTTGCACCTTGCACTTGGGCATGTTGAATTTCAAGAGGTTCACATGTACCCACCTCTTCAGCCTATCCAGGTCCCTCTGGATGGCATCCATACCATCCAGAGTGTTGACTGAACCTCTCAGCTTTGTGTCCTCGTCAAACTTGCTGAGGCTGAACTTAATCCCACTGTCCATGTTGCTCACAAAGATGTTAAATGGCACCAGTCCCATCAGAGAAGGGAGAAAGACAACAGCACTCAATCTAAAACATACCTTGATGCTCAGATTTGATTATAGTATCTGGGGAAGCTTCTCTCCAATTTTGTTCAACAATAAGGACTGCAGTTTTTCAGGCTGAGTCTCAGTAGTGGCAGCCTTAAGGACAACATTAACTGACTTCATGGATCCTTGCATTTGTTTTAACATATACGCTCTTCTAACCCACTTTTACTCTTCTCTAAATTAAACTCCAACTCTATTTTTAAAGTTTAAGTTTTCTCTCTTGTTCATTTTGCAAGTATTTTATCCTGATATCTGCTTGTCTGAAGACCTCAATAAGTAATACCTGATGAAGCAGCTTCCCCTGCAAACTGTTCATGAAGCTGCAGAATGCCAGGGCAGTTCTGCTTCCTTTTGCCAGCCAATCAGTGGAATCTCTCCATATTCTTGCTTGTTCCTGGTTTAGAGATGTGGGAGTGGCAGCAAAAACTTGAGTTTGCTACAAGCATAGAATAACACTATCTACAGAAATTTTTAATAGACTGAGTCCCTGTACATCCCTGCTTTTTCAATAAATGATAGACATCTTTTCAAACCCCAATTTTTTTCCTTAGTTATACAGCAGTACTCCAACTGATGATATCATCTACCCTTTCTTAAAGCATATTTTATGTGCTAGAATGAAGAGTAAGTTTAAAATTGAAGATCCTTATTTTGCATAATTATGTGTAAAGGCAGGAAATGTATTTCTATCATTTATTGAAGCATTTACAAGAATTCATCCCTGAATTCTGAACGAAAGTACATTTTATATGTATAGAAAATACCAGCAGTAGCAGTCAAGAATAGCTATGGTAACAAGTCTAAGAGATTTTGACTCATATCATAGTCAGTGAATAAAATCCCTTTATATGAAATATCTCCGAAGACTTTTTCTGAGCAAAATTATACAACTGTTTTTCCCAGAGTGTGATGGTGTATCACACAGATGACAAGACCCAGAAAACTGGTACACTGCTGAGGGCTCTTTTCACAACACATGCTTAGCAATGTGGATGCACACACGGTCTAAATTCACTTCGTATCTAACAAAAGGTGTTGCTTTATTTAAAGAAAATTCATTCTGTAACTAATCTTTGTTTAGAAGTTATAGAAGAAATCTTGAAAAGAAAATAAAAAAAAAGCTGCAGAAGGTGCCACCGAAGAGTTGCTTTCGAACTGGGACCAAGATCTTGAGTAGCATATTCATTTTACATGCATGGCCAAGAGTAAATGTTAAGGAAAGTGTCCTGTCTGACCATCTGGGAGCATCTCTGACAGTCACACTCTCATCCCCCGAGCTAATACTGAGGTCCCTTCACAGCCATACCTGCACTCCCTTGCAGTTTGACGAGGTTTTCTCACTGGCTCAACTCCAGGCTTCCCATAGCAGAGTTTTAGATGTCTGAATCCTTAAAATAATTTAATCATGGTGCATCAGCTGAAAAACAGCTCAAGCTGGTGCCTCTGAGGAGGAACCTGAACAAAGGAACCCCTGGGGTTTTATACCCTTACAGTCTAAATATGTGAAGGTCTGCGCTCCTCAGCTGCTGCCACATCTCTGGGTGTCCCTCACCTGGCTGGCCATAGGTCCCTGTGCCTTTGTGGTGCAAGGGACAGCAGTTCACGGCGTCTTGCCTTGGGCTCGGCCACCCAGAGCTCAACCTGCAGCTCCACAGCAGCTGCACATTGAATTACCTGCATCGAGTGCCTTCCTCAGCACACAGATCCTCAACATCAGTGCACTTGAGCAGGATGGTTCTTGTTCTCGTATCATTGCTGTCGGTCAGAATGGTGAGGAAAAAAATTGTATGTGAAGTTGTTATTGACAGTTTGCACTCCAAGGTCATCTACTCCAGGGTTCAACAGGGACATAACCCATTGTTGAAATGTCTATAGAAATTATTATTAAGTAAGCTAATGAGGAATTTTATAACAATAAGGCGATTATAGTTTTTTATCCTGAGACTCTGTGAAAAGAGCTTCATGGGAATTTAAAAAAAATTTGTTACATTCAAATTGTGTTTCAAAGAGTGAAAAGTCTGTACTTTCACTGACAAGCGTACTTGTGCTTTATTGGCTACTTAAACACTACTGTTTTTGTAATCAAGGCTGCTTTGACTTCTGATAAATCTCAAACTAATGCTAAAGCTAATGGCAGACTACACACATGGTTTTGCCTCTGTACACTTGCCTTTCTCCTGACTTACTTCCTTGGGGATTTGCGACTTCAACCACTCAAGTCGCTGCAATGGATTTGTCTTAAAAAGAAATAAGCATCATCACATACTCCACTTCCTATCCAATGTCAGAAAATGAGAACTTGCTAGGAACAATAATTTTAATCCAAGGCTTGCTTTTAGTAAGAGATGTAGCAACACTTACTTAAGTTGCATTTAGAGAGCTGTAATGCATGTTGGATACTCCCATGATTTGTGCTGTGATATGAGTAGCCCAGGAGGCAACAAGTCAGATACATTCTGAGTTTTTCTCTTGCTTAGAAGGGGAACTGCCATAATGTGCCACCTGCAAAATACACCTCTATGTCCTGTTTCTGACCCTGACTGGCAAGTGATTCTCTTCTGTGGAAGAGAAGCCTTCATTTGTTCCTAGTTCCCAATCCAACAGAGATCACTCTAATATGATCCCATAAGATCACACTGGCAATTAGCAGAGAGAAACACTGCCCAGCCAGATAACTCCAGACTGCATTTTGAATGCACCATTCACACTCTCAATTTCCACAGCTTTCTGCCCCATCTAGACACCAAAAAGCAAGGTGTTTCATCACCAAAAATGCTCGAAATGCTTGGGTAGATTTCATTCTGTTTTAATTCTAAAGTCTTCCATTGGAAAATTTGCCCATGGGTCAGTTTAAATTCATTGCACTTTTCTGCTCCATCTTGTAGCAAGAGGAAAGTTTACTTACTTAGGTTCCCTGCACCAGACTTTTGTCCTTTTCCATCTTCTCTGGATGTTCTGATATTCTGGAAGAAATTATTGCTGCAGCTTTCTGCTTACAGATTCTCCCAGAAAAGCAAAGGACTTTTATCTCCTCCCATCTGTAGCCATGTGGAGGGAACTTAATAGGGAGGTTTCATTCTAATTCTGGTCCTCAGTGATATCATAGCTCTTTGCATAGCACTGTTGGGTGGCACCCACAGGATCCTCAGATGCTCTCAGGGAGTGCTGTGTAGCTGGGGATACTCTGTTGATTCCTTCTTTTGAGTGTCCCTTCTGTCCTTTTCTCCATTTGTTGCTGTGCATTTTTGTATCAATTCTTAGTTCTGACCCCCACTTCCTTTTCAAGGGCTCTTTGTTATTCAATATGCATTTCCTGCAACTCTTTTTATATATTCTCCAATAAAGATACTTAGAAGAAGAACATCAGAACTGGGCAGGCACACAGCAACGCCTTCTCAATGCTGCTCCCACCACACTGAATCTTGGTTAGATCCTAAGCCAATATTACATTTCATATTCTTCCATCTCAGTTACAAAAGTGAACAATAAACAGTCTGCCTTTGAATTCCAGGAGAATAAACCCCAAGCAAACAAACACACACACACACACACAAAACTCAGCCATGTGGTGAATTTAACATGCTTTGTTGTATCACCATGTAGATGCTTCTACATTTCTTTAAAACTCAACAGCACATGATAGTCCTCAATTTCTGTTACTGACCTCATTAAAACTTATGGGGATCAAATTCCCTTAAAAAGATGGGAAATTCTGTCTTTGAAGCTACAACTTATCCCTTTCCTCAAAATTGTCTGCCACATCACACAGTTATTTGCTTTGCTTATGTGTAGACCCAGCCGTATCTCCAGACCTGCCATGATGGGGTTTTTTCCCTATGGACAGAGCCACACCAAGATAGACACACTCTGCAAAGTCAAAAAGGTCTGATAGGACAATCTGAAAATATGTCAGAGCTCAGAAACAGGAACTGCAATTGGCTCATATTTGGGCAGTTTAAGAAGATACTTCCCTTTCCTTTATCTTCTGAAAACAAGAACAGAAAGGATTTATTCTCACTTTCCATCTTCCAGTTACATGTTACTTTCAATGAAGCATTGAGGAGTTTTGCCAGAAAGCAACATTTAGTATGTTGCATGAGAGGCTGACTAGCTTACATGACATAAAAGTATCCTGTGACACATTTATTTCAGTTCCATCCTGTTGTCTTGCAATTTCTGCATCCAGTGCAAGAACAAGAAGAGTGTGGGACTAGCAGAGAGTGGATCAGCAGCCCCTTTTGGCAGCAGTATATCTCAGATGTGAAATGGAGCTACACACTAAATTTACACATATGCATTTCAGTGAGCAGAGCTGTGTTTCAGTAATAGAGGGCAGCTTTTGGTGTTAGCTCCTCACATGCATCACACAGTGAAATCATGTTCTATTTTTTTTTTTTTGGCATAACAGAAAGAGTATAAAGCCTCCTATTCAAAACATTGATCAAATTATAGCCATGAATTAAAACTATGAGTTCAAAGTAAAGAGGAATTTGTGCCAGTGACGGATTTTGACTGGGAGATAGATTTATCACATAGAATTTGATCATGCCAAATCCTTAACAGTAAAATAAGTAGTTCAGACTTATCACTCAGTATTAAAAAATAATCTGGATTTCACTATTCTTCATGTGCAAGTTTTCTTTGCCTCTGTGGAGCTACGTATTTGAGTTAAATGCCAGCAGAAAATCACCAGTACAAATATAAAATGTGTCAGTGTGAATCATATCACTAAATTTATGTAGTAATTGACACTGGCACAAACTTCATCTCGTTCTTGTATGACCCAGTCTATTTTGGGCAGTCATGTCTTCCACCCAGTTTCCTGAGAATTATGTATGTATTTACTCCTCTAACTGTCACTTTAAAACTTCTGGGGTTCTTTGGCCAATTTCAGCCAAAGTCAATAGGCAGAGATTTCAAAGATACTCTATGCCTACATATTTTATGGAAAAAGGTGGCCACTACTACTCAAAGACCTTACTACTGTTCTAGCAAGCAAAATGACAGCAATTTGAGCCCTTTATTGCACAGCAGAGAATATTTTTGACCATGACTCACAGACCCGGAGGAAATCAAATTTTTGCTATGTTTGATGTTTGCACTATGCATTAATACCAGCAAAGATTACCTGTGTCACACAGTGGGCTTCTATATTGAAGTTCCACCGTTGCACTTTAATTTTCTGCGTCTTTATTGGTGGTTGTTATAGAATCTTCATTTATGATTATCACATTAAAAAAAAATTAGGTTTTTGTGTCATAACACTACTTTTATTCTTTAATAAAATCTGATTATCTTGTTAAATGTCTATTCATGCATCCAGCTGGAAATGATAATATTGAATGCTTGTTTTTGAAATACCTTTTCATTAAAGCAACCAGGCCAATACAATTTGTTCTGCTGCTTACAGACTTATTTCTGGATGTGTCTTTCTCAACCAATTTTAAGTAGGGATAATACATGGTAAGGGGGAAAAGATAAAGGCCAGGTTTTGATTTTAGGGAAACACATCCAAATTTTTCTAAAGAAAAGGATTAATGCAAATTGTCTTGTTTTTCTAAGGCAACATTATAAATCCTACGTATTGGGTTGTTTATAAAATCCATTGCCATTAGGGATCAGTTCACTGGAGTCTGAGATGTCCAAAGTCAAATGAAGTGCATTTAACTGATTTTGGCAGTCTGCATGATTACAGGTTTGTGTTTGTCCTGATGTACAGATGTCCACATTTTAGGAAGAAATCATTCTTATTTATGGCCCGTGCAATTTTCTTCTAGAGCGGAAATTCACCCAGTTGAAAAATAGTTAATACAGTAGTCAAAGAGTATAATGATCTAAGGAATCACTTTGTTAATTCCACTCATTGCTCCCCATGAGTTTTCTGCCTTTTTCATGGTTCTACAATCCTAAAGACTTCTTGGTGAGTGGTTTTAAGTCTTCTGTATCTTACTGTTTGGATGTGGGATAATTGCATCATATTTCCAAAAATATTTGTTTCATGACATTGAAAGAATGAAAGTATTAGCAGTGATTCAATGCAGAGAAAGAACTATGAAGCATCTGACATCAGATCTAGATCCCATGATATGATATAACATTTGAAGTGTTTCCAGATACGTTTCAATGGGCAAAAGTTTTATTGAAAGAGTGGGCTGAGAGAAGAGCAGTAAATGCATCTTCTCTACTAGTTACTACTTCAGCATTAGAGATGCTGTCTCAGGGGGAAGGAGCTAAGCGAAAGACTTATTATCTTGAGATTTTTACACAAAACCAGTTCTGGAGCTCGAGATGGCTCATTTACAGCAAAGGCACCATCCTGAATCACAGTGTGCTGAAGGCTCCTTCACTTTCCCTAGCATTTGGTTAGGTTAAGGTCATATGTGGAGCACTGTTTACTGCTGGCTATTGCTCCTGTCTTAAGGGAAACAGAAAGGGGTATTCATGTAGGAGACATGGGAATTCACACTGCACATCAATTGGAGCCTTGTGGCTCAATGTGTGAGCTCTCTTTTGTGACCTGTGCACAGAAGTGGAGTCAGGGTTTCATCTTGTGCCTGCTGCTGAGCACTTGAAAGGCACAGGAAGGGAGCAGGCTTTGTCAGGATCTGATGGGAATTGAGCAGTCACTTGAACCTATCAGGGACTGAACAGGCAGAAGCGTGTTGAATGTTACACAGGATCATCATCTGAGTCAGCAACAGACATAAATAACATTATCTGCATTTATGCACAAGCAGATACCTTTGCAGAAGAGTTTGTTCCTACATTAGAGGAACTGAGGCATCATTTTCCACAGGAACAGGTGCAATAGTTCTACAAGATTCTAGTCCTTTGAAATATACTCTGTATAATATAGATTAAAGGATCCCAGTCCTTTAATATATATTTTTGTGTATAAGAAACCTTTCTGACCTCAGTGTGTTTCTTTGAACCAAAACATACAGGCAAATAGGAATAACTGCAAAATGGGATGCCAAATTAGTGGAAGCTGGCTCTTTCATTGAAACACAGCAATAATCTCAAGATGCTGTTGACAAGGAAGATTGTTGTTTGCTGCATGATTATATACCCATCTTTTTGCATGCAACCTATATATTTATTTAGATTTCCTTCATTAATGTCAGAGATTGCTTAGTAAGGCACAACCATGCCATCCTCTAGGACAAGTAAAAAACATTTATGACAGCAGTGAAGAGAGGACATGGTACATAATTGTGTCATAACTACTTTTAAAGAAGCAAAGAGGAAAACCCTAGATTAATTAGTCAGCTATGTGTGCTGAGTAAGCATCATGGCCCAAACCCAGTAAGCATAACATAGTTCATGTTCTGGGTCTTTCTAATTAAATTTTTCTATTGTATTTAATTGTTCCACATATTTATTGATGGCCATTGTGGATTCTCAAGTTAGAATCACAGTAGACTGCACTATGAAGCTATCTTAATCTTTAAAAATCCCCTAGTTATTCTTATTTCCAAATGCAAGAGACAATGCTGAAAATTAAAACTTTGAACACTTATAGTTTTTTTTTTTTTAAGTAAACAAAGTAAGCTTGTCTCCATTTTATCACTAAACTATAAAATAAACTACTTATTCCTCAAAGTTGTTTATCTAGTGTAGAAATGGACTTTATCCAAGAAGAAGCTCTTCAGTTTGGTATTCTAGCAGAGAGAAGTCTTTCATGATGTAGCAGCTCAGCCTCACTTAGATCACCCCCACTGGTGAGCTAGTACCTCTCATGTCTTATTACAAAACAGTTGGGATTACTATAGGTAACACAGAGCAACATTCAATAAAAACAGGAGAAAAATGAAAGCATAGAAAGGTAATGTCATTTATGTTTTGAGATTGTAAAGAAATTTATTTGACTTCTACAATCCCTATACTATGCAATAGAGCTCCATTCGTGACATCCTCTAAAAATTTTGGAAGAAGGGTTTGTTTTAAAGACTTAAGGGATGTAAATAGATTTTTCAGCTTAAAAACAAAACAACAAACAAATATAGTAAGATAAAAATCCATATACTAGTTCCTCTTGTCTGCAACACCCCCAGCAGTTTGAGAGCCAAAAAATCCCTATAGTATTACTGTTTCTTAACTTTGCAACATATTTTGATTTTGTTTTGAAACAGCATCCTGCTATTTTTTTTCCTATTCTGCCTACACCACGAACTCTGTTTCCAGTGAAAATTCTCCTTAAGAATAATAACAGATCTTTTCCCAGTTGTGCTCAGCCTCCCTTGGACCAAACTCTATTCTCCTGTCAGGTCTGTGGGGAATAATCAAGCAACATTAACTGTCTGAAATAAGATGTATAACATCCTGCAACTAGACTTTTTTTTTTTTTTTCCCTCCTAAGGAACAAAACCATTTCTAAACTCCACAAGGTGTTCAAGCTAGCAATTTCTTTATTAAAAAAGCCATGGTCGTTGGTGATTTGCTTAGGGAAACTGCATTCAAATATAAAAGAAACAAATGAAACTATAAATTATTCACCATTGCATTTAGTAAGTATATTGTGCTACATAGAGATATTAATCTGAGGGCAGAGTATGATCTACTTTTTTAACAGAAGTGGATTCAGGGTTTTATTCAGTTAGCCCACTTCAAATCCAAACCTGCAGATATTATGACTTTGTTTTGTAGGATACCACCCTAGGTCCAAACCTCATTTCACCCTTGAAAATTCTTTTTTTTTTCCCTTCATAAATACTGTCTTACCTTACTCAGACTTTTTCCACTTATATTTGATGGAGCTCTTGCCTCACTCACTCATCCTGTCCAGCCCTCAGCATCACTTCAGGAATTTCCCCTGATTTCTCAAGACTTGCTAGCACACTTCCTTGTTGGCTTCAATTTTATTCCTTGCTGGTTTCATGCTTAGAGGCCACTTTACTTTCAGCATGCTTTGTGTTGAAAGCCTTTGCTCTTCCATCTTTAGCAGTGAAATGGGTATTTTATTCTTTTGAAGAACATCTTCCCTTCTTTCTCCAACTTCATACCAATTTCACAACATCGAGTGAAATTATTACTTTCATAATTTCATCAGCAGAACATTAAATGATGGGAAACTTTTCTGTTTTTGACAACCTTTACCTTAACCTTCAATGACTCTATTAGAAGGCAATGATCATTGCCACAGAATTTTTATCACAAATATTCATATCTTATGCCAACTTCCAACTTTCCCTCTACCCCTTATTTTGAGTTAAAATGCTAAATATGAATTACTTTATGGCACTCTGTAACTAAATGAGGGTAAATAGACAGGTCGTGTTTTAAATCAGTACCTTCCCCGTGTAAAGGAATTTCATGTATATTTCAATCGGAGATGTTTCTGTTCAGGAGACAAGATTTTAATGTAAATATTCTATATAAGATTTCATTAGATTTTTTTAAAATTACCCAATGGGATTGATTAGAACGTAATATTGTACAAGCAACCTGGGCAAACGTGAGAAGTATGTATGCATTACATAGTTTAGAGTGAAACTGTCCTTATCGAGAGATGTTTGGAAGGTCATGCATATTTATGGCTTTTGGGTAGAATGTAAACTGGACAACAAATTTTATTTTCACTGATTTTCTACAGTCGGCAATAGTTTTACTGACAGCACTTGAATCACAAGGAGGATGAATAATTTTAATGCAATTTCAAGCTTGGATTTGGGATTTAAGAGAATAGAAAAGTATAAGAATATTTAATTCAAGGGAAACAGAAATGGATGAGATAATAAGAATATTAATGAACTTATGCAGGCTTTTCAACATGCCAAAAGAAAAATCAATTATTTTAATTTTCAAAACCAATGCCTGTTTTCACTTCGGAGATTACTTCCAGATATGAAAAAACATCCAAGGATTTTTTTTTTCCAAAAGCAAAGATAAAATAAGTGAAATTACAAGCTTTTGCAGTTCCTGATGCTCTTATTGGATATATTCCCTTCTATATAGTATCCACATATGACATTAAATATTTCAGCAGAGATTTAATGTCACTGGTAACTCCTGGATTTTCAGTTCTCTTGTGTCATCATTCAGGAAGTAGAGGATGTAACTACCACCAGTCTTTTTTCTGCCATCCTCTTCAGGAAGTCCCCTGGTTCTCTGTCATCTCCTCTTTACATTCTCTGCCTTTGTGTCCATGGTCCTGATGAAGGAAGACCTTGTCCTCATTTGGGACACCATGTGGGAGGAAGAGATGTCACTTGTCTCTGCCTTTAGTCCCAATGGAAGTTGTATTTTCCCTTGAAAAGCTCCTTACAGGGAACTGGATGAAAGAAATTTTGCATTTCAGAGGGACAGTCTTCCCTCCCATTTTGAGAGGAACTGTAGAAAGTTCAGGGTGGGAAGGAAGCCCTAAAGGTTGTCTCATCCAACCCTTCTGCAGTGAGCACAGAAAGTGGAAGAAGGAAGGAAAGATGTACTGATCTAAAACTTGCACTCCCAATGGCCAGACATTATAAAAACTACAGGTTTCTCACTGTCACAGGATAAATATAGAAGTACTGTTGGTTACAGTAAGAATAACAATGTCATTCAATCATCAAGTTCATTAAGTTGCATTTGATAACACTGAGCCACAGTCCACTCTCAGGAATGGGTGATGTAGCAACTATGCTTTAACAAGGATTGCCACTTGTTCATCAAGATAGTGGAAAGAAGGCTCCACCTGGTCAGTAACATTTCTCCTTGCAAAATAAAATGCGAAGTATTCTACTTCAGAAGTTATTCTGCACAGCAAAGAACATGTTAGTTTCTAGTTGTTTATTAATGTTCTAAGTGAAGAGAAAATGGAAAATTTCATAGACAGTGTTTACATGTAAACACTAACTGCTAGAACTGCTAAGTTTTTTTAAGATTTGCAAACCTTGGCAAAGTCACCCATCATTACCTAGAAAAATAAAATCCTGAGGCTTTAAATGATACAACATTTATGGTGGCACTGCATGCAGTCTTCCTGTAGTAAAGAAAATCTGATTGCGATAAAACCTACTGACAAGACTGAAGTCCACAATTTTTTACTCAAAAGAATTACTTAAGCCTACAGGATGGATTAGTGTTTGTTTCTTGCTTTGTTTTGTTTTGTTGTTTTCTTTTTTCTTTAGTTTTAGAAAAATCCTCATAGTTTACTGGCTAGAAAAAGCAGGTGTAAAATAAAAGAAAAAATAATGGTTCTTTAGTTTAACATAAATGTTAAAGGTTTTGAAAAATTTTAAAATGCTTTCTATACCATAATGAAAAACTGAAAATAGAGTATCCCTTAGCTCTGAAATTTATTCACACTGTGAATTTTAAGGAAATTATCAATTCAAAAAATTAAATATTGCTTGAATTTCTGCTAGGTAGCAGCCATCCTCTGTGATTAGGATTCTATTCACTGTTGCCTTTCTTCAGGTATTGTAATTATAACTTGCAAACTGAGAACACAAGATAATAATTATCTGCACATGTTTACATGTTTAAGAAAATGCTGAAATATATTTTACCACTCCTCACGGAAAGTGTGACTGTCCTCACACACTTGCTATCCCACTCTACTATAGCGATGCTCGGTGTGGCTGCACAGCCTCCCATCCAAACTTATTCTTGTGCAATTTCTTGGTAAATCAAATGATACTCCTAAATATGCAGGTGAGAAAAAGCCATGCTATGGAATTGTTATGAATTTTTCAACATGCAGTTCTGTTTGGTTTTGAAACAGAGGCAAATCTTTACAGTTCTAGCTGACGTTTTCAATTTGAAGCATGGCTCTGTTTAACACACAGCAGTTGAAAGAAAACAGTGATCTCTACAAATGCCATCCTTGGTTTTTATGGTTGCCCATGTCCCTGTTACTGTTTGCTGACAAAATCCTAAATAAAATATTTCATATGTTTGATCCTATGTGTTGGTTAATGCTGCCTAAAGAAGATGTAATTTTTCTAATCTTTGGGCATGTTGGAGGAAATAAAGTGTTTTGTTTTGTTTACCAGTGCATTTGCAAAATACATGTGAGCAGAGCAGACTCTTCCAAGAGTGGCTCCTAATTCTTATATTTGTTGAATACCTACAATTGTTATGTGAAAAATCCAGTCGGGAACAAAACTAGATGATCCTTTCCTTCTAACTCCTACCCCATTCAAAAAGGAAGGCAGCTTTTATCCTCTAAAACAGAACATCTGTGTGAAAATTAGCAGTCAGTAGTGTCAAAACGTGTTTAGACCTCTGATTTTAATGGCATAAAATGGCAATTCCAGTGGCCACTCATCCATCACTGCTCCCCACACTCAAACGGTGACTCGCCACCACACTTTCTCAGCTGCAGAACCATCTATTTTCTGGAGGGATGTGTTTTTGTGTGTGGTGATTCCTTTTTCAGAGGCATATGAGCACATCTGCTTAAATCAACCCCGGAGATGATTTGCTCTGCTGTTGTGTTTATCTCACCTGTACACTTACACAAGGGCTGTATTCCACAATGAGCTGAGGCATCAGGGGCAAATTCACCTCAAAGAGACTTGCTGTTCTCAAAAGTGAAGATTGAGATGATCCAAGGTAGGCAAAACTTCGTTGTAGTGTTTGGCTGATATGGTTGGAAACTGGTGAATTTCAAACTCTTCTGAGGCTGTTACAAACGTGCAGCCAGTGGGCTGCTGCTATTTTTGTGGATCTTTTGTGAAGACCTTTACAAATAGCTTTTGGAAATGAAGGAACTTACACTATTAGGATAGCAGGTTTATCGGTTTGGGAAATACTTTTAACTAATGTTCTTGCTGGCAGATTGGGTATCCATTTCTTCTCGAGGATGTCTAAGATGTAAATGGTCCTTTTTTCTGAGTATGGAGGTTATGTGTTGAAACCTGCCGTTCAACAGTCCCAGCTGCATGCATGTTATTATCCCAGCACTGATTACAAGATTCCATTGACCACAAGCTGCCTGTTTGCCTGTCTAGATGTTGTGATTAGGGTACAATCAATCTTTAATCCAATCAGAAATCTCTCTGCCTGCAGCTGATAAAGGTCTCGGCAGGGCACTGATGAGGATGGAGCTCTGGTATCTCTAAGGGGACACCTGCAGCATGTGAGGTGCAGAAGTTAAGCAGGCTGATCTAAGAGAAAAGAATTAAGGTGGCCTGCAAAAAATCTGATAAAAAGCATTCAAACAGAACAAACCAGGCAGCTTAAGTGTGGGACTCATCAGCCTTACTGGACCTGGAGTGCTGCTGTTCTAAATCCTAACACAATGGAGAAGATCATCTTTTAGCTCATGAAGACCATTCAACACAGAAGATTTAGTTTATGGTCATCAAAAGAAGAAGCCAACAAATAATTTATCTCATTGTACAGTTTTCTCCAGTGCATGGATTCCTCTGTACTACTTCAGCTTTGTACTTTGCTTTTCCTCACAGGAGTCTGGAATGGAATATACCTGTGACTTTCCAAATTGTAGTGGCAAGAAATAATTGCCTGCTTTTTGCTTCTTTTTTAATTCCTTGACCCAACTTTAATTTCTTTTCTGTCTTTATCTGAGTATTCTTTCCTAATTCTGCAGATGGGATACTTAGAATTACAGCTAATATTAAAGCTGTTAAAAAATAGCACATAATTATGTGATAAACCTGCATGCTTTATATTAATCCTTCAGGGCAAACAGCTTTTCATAACTTCCTTTCTATGATATGACCTGTTCTTATTACGTTAACATTCTAAATTAGAGAGAATGACAACTATCTGCCTTATTGAAAGCTAAGAAACTTCCAAAGTACCTCTTTTGTAACCATTAAAACATCATTTGACTGCTTAAATGGAAGCCATTGTTTTTGTTTTTTGTATGATTATTTTAAACACAGTTCTAAGAATTGTCTTTGTTTCTAGAAATGCAGATTATTTTCACTAACCTCATGGATTTGTTATGCTTTGTAACTCCTGGGTGAGCTATGCTCCCACTTTCAAGCTTTCCAGGGCATCTGACACCCATCTGAGATACCTGCAGCAAAGCTTACATTTATCTATACTCACAATGAGCCTAAGATCAAAAGAAATATAATTATTCTGTCTGTGAAGTCTTTCTTTCCTATATGACCATTTCAGATTTAATAATTTCTCTGATTTCAAAGTCTCTAATCAGTAAACAATGAGCAGCATCACAGTGAAATAATCTAATTGTCACAGCTCTGACTTTCAGAAAAAGCTTTCAAGACTGCTTTAAACTTGACAATTTTGGCAAAACCCATTGTTACAATGTTAAATGGCCACAGTGCATGCAAAAAGAGCAACAATAGAGTACATACAGGTATTTGAAACACACACTTCAAAGTCAGCATGGTCTACTGTAAACAGCCCTATCATGTTCAGAGCACAGTTAAAGACTCACTGTGAACTAAACCAGCTTATACCTAATGATTATGCCTTTAAAGATATATGGAAAATATCTGCACTTTGTAGAATATGACCTTCATAACTCAATTTATGGGTCATTCCCTCACTTGTGGGATATTTTCAATATCATAATTGTAAAAAGAGAAAGAAGGAAACGAAAAATGTTCAGTTACTCATTTTGCAGGGCCTTTTTATTAAAAGCAGAAATAACATTAGATGAAAATCATTTCACTGATAATTTTAATGAAATATGAAGTGCTTTGAATATATTTTATTGCAGGCAATATAGAAAAAAGGCATTGGCTGCTTAATGTGTCATTTAATGAATGGATTCCACATTGCCTTACTTTGCCACATTCGGAAGTGAAGGCCATGCAAAGATGATAGCAAGTGCTTTCAAAAAGGGGCTTCTTCCCACATTTTTAAATTACACTTCATCTAATGGAAAGTGCAAAGTATAATGCAGCAGAAATGAGGCTGAACCAAAACATTGGAGCTACATACCTTAACAAATCTCACTGAATTTTATCCTGTAAGTGCAACTCTAATATGGAAAAAATCCTGATGTTGATAGTGTCCTCGCATTCTGAAGGTCAGGCTGATATAAGAAGGATCCCAAAGAAACAGAAATCTGGGATAATTTGCAATAAACTAAGCAGTTGCTTAGTTATCCCATCTGAAGGTGAGGAAGCAGGGTGGAAGCTCTGCCCACAGGGATGCAAAGGTCATCACAGAGAAGGCTGGTAGGTGTCATTTATTTACACCTTCTTCAGCTCAGAGAAAACCAAATGCAGTTGCCAGAGCTGCAGAAATACACCCTAATCTTCTCCATTTATTTTTCTAACAGAGACCCATTAATGGGTCTGACTCAGCAAGTTTCCAGTTATTAACCCTAAACTGCCTTTGGCTTTCTCTGGTAGCAGCTACCAGCTGTCCCCTCAGGCTTTCTTCCAGTAAGATGCAGATTCATTAGTTGTGTCTAAGATGAACAAAGCATAAATGATGGCCATGCACTGGCCCTGAGGCTGGCTGGCACTGGGGTATGCAGCCCCTGCATGCATCCCTTCAGAGCTCAGTCTCCTGTGTTCATACAGTCCTCCCAGCTGCTTAGGAGTGGACAGCCCAGCTCCAGCTCAGAAATGCTAACACTTAGGCAGTAAGTGGTCTGGGATGCAGAGATCAGGTTTATTATCTGGCACTTTTATTCAGCAGTGCAGGCATAGCTATTGGTCTACTGAAAGCAGCCTTCCACAGCCACAAACGCTGGTTTTTAAACTAGCAAAGAAAAATTGTAGGAATCTATCAGAAAACCATGCAGCAGGAAATTTTATCATGTCATTAAAAGTAGGCATCTTGCTTCCTGGGCATAATACCCCATTAGGTTAGAGATTAGACTCCATATGGAAAAAAATGTGTAAAGAAGGCCTGAAGCTGGCATTTCAAATGAAGGCTGTTCTTCACACACTGGAGAAACTTTTGTATCAAGCATGAGGAGGATTCCACATGTATTTTTTTGGTCATTTTGGAAAAGAGCCCTGCAGCAGAGAGGAAGTATACCTGTTCTGCTGCACAGGGCAGCATGAAATGGATGAATGGCAGGAAATCCAGGATAGAAAGAAAGGTGTCTCTGGCCTATGAATGTAAGAAGAAGAGGCAGAGAGCAAACTTTAACCATGTGATGTTTTCCACATTTGCCTTTCTGATGTCCAAGCTCCATTGCCAAGTTACTGGCTCCACATTAAAATCAATGAATGATGCAAATAGGAAAGTCTGTATGTAACAGACAGTGCTTGTTAACAGGAAGAACACCTTTCTTTCAAGGCATGGTAATGAGAAGGAAAAAAAACCCCAAAAACGAGTAGTAATACAATCAACCTTTCAAAATTGTTTTAAAATAGTTTTTTCTCCACACAAGACCAGCAAGTTTAACACCATATGGTCTTAGAACCTAAGTCAGTTACATGGAAGTGTCAAGTATTGTTACAGGTCACATTATCGTACAGATCCATAAACAAGCAGCTGCATAATTTCTCAAATGATTATCGCTCTTGCACACCTGGTGTGTGTTATAGAGAAAAAATTAGCAAACAAAAGTGAGAATTTTACTTTACTGCCATGCTGTCATGGCAAATTGCACCATCAAAATCCAATTGCACAACCCAGCTTAAGGCATCAGTATCACAAGAGAACTGCAGTATATAACTGTGGAGACAGGGCTCCATTAAATAAGATGTGAAACAGGGCAGCGTGGAGCCTGGAAAACCCAGGAGGTACTGAAGGCAGTGTAATAGGGCCCCATCGTCAACAGCATCAAAGGCTGCTGATAAATCAAGACAATGAAAGGAGCTTCTCAGTTAGCTTGAAGCAACAGATCCTCATTACAAACTCTCTCAAGAGCAGTTCCAGCACTGTAGCAATATCTGAAACAAGACTAAAATTTATTCGAAGGATTTTTGTGCATTAGAGCCAACCTGTAATGTTAGAACAGTGCTTCTGAATGCAAGGAAATCCAGGGAAATAAGGTAAGTTGATAAATTTCCAGTAATTAAACTTTATAATTTAATTCAATTAAGAAAAATATTGTTTTGACAGTGTTTCACTCCTCAAAAATGTTTACTTCTGCCTATCCAGTTTCTGTTTGGTCTAAGCTTCTAAATAGGAATTGACATATAGGAAAAAATAAACACCATCTCCAAAAATCCCAAATATTCAGGAGCAGAGTGATGCAGACTGATCAGGTTGTGTTAACTCCATCCAGCCTTTTGATCTCAAAGTTCCTTCACAATCTACATTTTTTGTTCGGGACCTACAAGCTTACACCCAAGTGATGGGCTCTGGATATCTCTGCTCCTCATTAACACAGGAAGTGTGAAGGGATATCCATACTTTCAGGCTCATTCTGTCACACACTAGCAGAGACAGACCTCATCATAACTGCTGTAGAAAAGGCAGCTGGAAGACAGAAGTATAAACCTACTAGATAAGGGTCTTCACCAAAAGTCCTTCACAGGACTCCAGAGACTGGGTTACACCATCTATTTCCTGGACAGAGATTTTACTAAAGAGAAAATAGTGCTGGACACAAAAAATCAACCCTATAGCTCCCTCAGAACTATCTTATCTATTGGGATGTGGACTTCCTTTCCTCTTAAGGGTCCATCCTGAATTTTCCTCAGCATCTTTGTTTCAATAGGACAGGTCAGAATAAACAGTAAAGGCAGTTTTCTTGGCAGTGAAAGAGATGGATTTTAAAGTCTACTGGATCCAGATCCCTATTGATCCTTCTATCTGCCATGGTTAGAATAAAAACAACCACAAAAATACCTCGATGAGTTCTCATCCCAAGAAGTCAACCTCATTTTCACGTATCTTCAAATGCAAAATGAAATAAAAACCTAAGCAGACTGATATAGTGGAAGGAAAATAAGTGGAATTAGAAGACACCAGAACCACTCTTTATCCCACCCTCCAACTTTCTCATGGGCACTATTCCAATTT
Source organism: Chamaea fasciata (assembly GCF_029207755.1). Taxonomy (NCBI): domain Eukaryota; kingdom Metazoa; phylum Chordata; class Aves; order Passeriformes; family Sylviidae; genus Chamaea; species Chamaea fasciata. Next base: position 142,515,042 of record NW_027094086.1, on the reverse strand, counting down.
GGAAATCTCTGAAGATGACAAAGGCACTTCTGGAACACTAGAGCTTAAATTCCAAACCATTTAGGGCTTTGCAAAAGTTTGACATGAAAAAAGTCTCATAAATCTGTACCATAAAATACAAAGTGATGCTAGTGTGAGATCTGACTTGACAGATATATTCATAACTACACATAATCATACCTAATACACATAATAAGAACAAAACAGTCTTGCAGTTTCCTGTATTAAAGCAAGTCTTAAGTTTTACTTCTACAATGAATTTTTAATTTACGGTATCAAAATTTTAAATGGCCATTGTAAGAATTTTTGAACTCTTAAATACAAATCACCTCTCTAAAGCTTAGTGTAATTTTTCCATAGGACTTTATAGCAATTTAATATAAAAATTAAAGCTATGTCTTTGCAATGAATCTGACTAAACCATATGGTAAGGATGAATTATAAATCCACATGACAGAGAAATACAAAGTAATAGACTAAATTCAAATCTTCTGCTACCCTGAGTTACTTACTGGGAATATTCATATGGGGTTCCATTGTGCCTGCACTGTTAGTTTGGAGCAAAATCTTGCAACAGGCTTCACATAAGCTGGTAAACTTCCTCACCCTCACTAGAGACAAATATAAGCCTGATAGTAATAATTTTCTTTCTTTAAAAGAGTGGTCTTTAACATGAAGGATTAGCGTCAAGCTCCCACAGCCATGCATTTCCAAGGATTTGTGAGTTTGTCCTAAGCATTATGTGGTAAATATAAACTGAAGGTAACAGAGAAATTATACCATAGATATTCTTTTGAACATATCTCTCCCTCTAAAGCTTGAAATTGTTCAGAATTTAGCAAGCAGCAAATAAAATCCCATTTCAATTGTACTTAAGTTAGAGCTATTGCCAAAAGGCTTAGTTCAAAATATCTAGGTACCATGTACATTTTTATGAGTTGGGATATAATCAAATTATAAATAAATCTGAAGAAGTGTTACTCTATTTTTATTTGACGTCATACCAATGCAGAAAGATATTTGCTCCAGCATATTTTGTATATTCTAAAATAATGTTCTTTATTCAGCTGTTCTGCTGTTTGGTTTTGTCTGCCCTAATGAAGTTATTTCATCTAGTACAGCAGCCTAAAATGCCCCTCTTCATGCCTGTCTAGTCTTAGGGAAAAAAACCCCCAAAACCCAACATTCTTATTATCAAAACACCTTCTCTGGCATAACAAAATGTGCTGAGTTTATATGTATCTTTGGAAGTGGAATGGTAAACTATCCACGGTAAGCCAGATCTCACAACCTTCATCCAGTTTTTACTCATTACCCATAGAAATTCAAGAAAATATTTTATGAAATATTGAAAAAAAAATATTCAGAAGAGTTGACTAATATCACTTCAATGCTGTTAACAGAAGATGGATGCCATGCATCTTTTTGTTCCTCTCATCACACAGATAAAAGCAGCCTCAGTTTACTGTGAACTAATCTACATGTTTAGATTGTGGCAGAGGAAGGGATACCCTTACAAAGGCTTTGCTGATTGGAGGGCACTGAAGAGCACTACTGTTCTCTCCTCTGTCCTGAGAGGTTCCTCTCCGCTGGGGACTGCATGCGTGAAGTGTTTTTTTTCTGAATACAAGCAAGAAATCATCTTTATCTATGCATCACTTAACCAAGGCAAAGAGAAATATGCTGAAAACTAGGGCATGTGACCAGAAACTTACTTGTTAAACAAAAACAAAAAGGGGACAAGAACCAAGGCCACCTTTCTTCATCCTTAAAAACAAATTAAAGTGACATGACACCATGCTCTGAAATGTCATCCATCAAAAGTTGGCAACATTTTTTGAAGTAATAATTATTGAAGTTGCTGGGACATCTTCCTTGACTCTAGAATCCCAGAAATTCTGTTGCTTTCCTAAATTGCAAATCATTTAACTACTTAGAAACTCTCCAGGGAGGTCAACATTAAAACAGGCTGGAAGGAGCCAAAGAGGCATATTTTTGAATTGAAAAATCTGTTCAAAATTGTGACTGCATGAATTTTTACACATTTTTAATGTGTAAAAACAATCATTCTTAGCAATAGTGTATTAATAGTGATACTCAGTTGGTCAGCTGAGAGTGTGTCTAGTAGGGAAAGGACATCAGTCCACAGTCTCCGTCATCCCTGGGAAGTCATTGGGAAAAGGGTTTCTAGTGTAATACTCAACACTCAGGCTTTAGCTCTTAACTTGTAATGATCCTCTGAAACTCAAAGGTTTGCTACTCAATGGAAACAGTTAATTCTTAGGAGCCCTTGGAACATCTTAGAAATGCATAGAAAAAAATATATATCATTCACTAGGACTCAAATTTCAGGACTCAAATTTTCTCAAGGAGAAACAGCCTGCTAGGTAGATGTAAACATCATCATAAGGACAATAATCTAATTTGAATTCCTCAGACCACTTATCTTGATAATATGCCAGTACTCACATACAAATACAATTCTTTTGTTCCATAAAAGTTTTAAGTATCAGTGCAAGAGACCATTCTTTTGAAAATTACTTTCATATTTTTTGTAGGTGAAACCTTGGAAAATACAATGATCAACACCTTTATTGCATTGTTTTTGTATTTGAACCGCAGATTTTTATATTCCAAAGTTAATTGAAGATTATTTGTCTGTGAATCTGACTGGTTTTGTCATTTTGCCATCTTTATTTTAAAGTGGTAGTGGTGTTAAACACACAGAATTCTGAAGCGAAGAGATGCATTTACCAGAGCCCATCTCTATAGAAGATAGTGGGGGACTTTTGTATAACTTTAGGATTTTCTTTTTAATTTTGGTGGATCAAGATCAAGATCAAGATCAAATATTTTTTCCAGACACTATCCAGGCAGACGAGACTATCAAGGTACTAATAGCAAAACACATGCATTTGCTTCTCTCCTGTAGAATCCAAGAGCAAACCTCAGCATAGAATTCTTCTGAAGAGCAGTAGCTGATGCCTTCCAAAGGCTGGAACGAGTAAAAATGCTATCATATGATATAGCTGCATTGCTGTACTTATCTGTGACACCAGAAAAAGCAGTCAAATATCTAATCAGATTTTCTGTACTTCTACAGTATAATTTTCTATGCTTAGACAGATGTATCAGAACAAAAGAGACAGGCAGCAACTGTAAAATAAAATTCAGATTCTTCTCATACTAGTGCCTGACTGACTGCTACACACTGACTTATCAGAGGAACCAGAGAAAGATGTGTCACATATGTACATCCCATTCTGAGCAGCAGACAGTTAGTTGTGATAGATAAACAGAAATGAAACATCACCAGAAAGAGCTGAGGTAAACCTCGCACTCAAATTAATAGGATCATGCCATGCTGTTGTTACATGCTAAACCTGGAAGGGCCGGCTGTGAGATTCTCAGAATGTCATGAGTATCAGTCAGCACAAGCTGAATGATGGTGGTGCTCCATCCACACAGCTCTGTTTGAAGGACTGTCTTGGTGTGACTTTGTCACAGCCCTCTATGATATAGTCTGGGGAGAAGCTTTACTACCCCCTGCTACAGCCAAGAGATGTGCAAACAGTAGCAGCTTCATCATAACTTCCCAGCAGAAGGGATTTCCTGCAGCTTGTTCTTTGGCAAAAAATAAAAGACTTGGTTAAGTGGGAGACCAAGAACAGCAAAGAAAAGGGTTGGGGAGGGAAGTGGGGAGGACAAGCCTGGAATTCAAGCAGAAATGCAAGGAGTAGAAAAAGGAAGAGAGAAGAACAGGCACTTGCATGGGAGGGAGGAAGAGGCTGGGAGGAGAGCAAGATTGCAGAAGTGGGATCAGGGGGCAAGTAGATGTGGGCTAAAGATGGCTCTCTCATGGGACTGTGAGCTGTGTAACAGCTATGGGGGAAGTATGGATTGTGGACTATATGACTGGGAATGTTAGCAGAGAGCTAGAGCAGTAGCAAATAGGAGGAGAGGTAAAACACTGGTGTGAAATGTGAAAGATGTTTGGGATAGAACAGATAGAATTTTCTGTGTTGAGGGGGACGAGATCAATGTTATGGGACAGGAAGACATGGAAGTCATGTCAAAATCATCAAAAAAAGGTGAGGATCAGAGAGAATGAAGTGCAAGAAGTTGCAGTTTGTGATGTTCCCAGGCCTACAGGAGCTACAAAATGTGTCATATTCCCACAAAAAACCAGTGTCTGATTTTTCTTTGCCCAGACAGCTCCAATCTGCTCATCTTGCACACACGACTCACTTCAAACTCACAGCATCTCCAGAAGTGCAGATGGTCCTGTAAGTGAGGATCCCTACAGAGTGAATGCTAATGGAAAAATACCCCACTTTTTTTCCTTCATCTTGAAGCATGCAAAGTATTCTTTACCACCAGGATTCTTTAATCTTGCATTCAGCCTGTTACTTACAGAAATATTGCAGTAAAACATATAAGACTAGAGACCATCGGACTATCAGGTTGTATTTAATGTGTTTAATGAAAATTTAATGTTCCTACAATTGATTTTTCTCTAAGTGGCACTGAATTACTTATGAATAGCTTCATCACTACTTAAACCAAACATGCTTCTCTAATGAGGTACAGCTAAATGAAGATCAAAATGATCCATAATGCAGCATATTCTGGGCAACACTCTGAATCAAGAGCCTTCATATTTTTGAGACAAACAAGCTCTAGAAAAGATGGGTAAGAGACAAGGAAGGTGAAAGTGGTTTTCATCCTTGGGAGTGGAAAAGGTAAATGGATTGGCTCGAAATGAAAACCGTGACAAGGCTCATGCTAGGACTACGGGATGCTTCCTCTCATGCTTTCTCCTCCCTTCTCCCATCTGCATTTTCTTTTCTCCAGCATCCTTGATCTTTCTCTCATTATTTTTTTTCCTGAATAATCACAGAATGAATGAGTCAAAACACTGGACCTATTCCTGTGGAAAGAGAGGATGTACCTGTTCCCATGCCTTCCATTCATTGTTTTTTTTAGATGACTGTGCAGTAGAATTGACCTACTCCATGGGGTAGAAAGTAGATCCACCACTTGTGTATCAAAGGATGAGGTATCCTGATTTGTGCTGATAAATACCTTGTGTTCTCAGCCCTTTACACCCAAAAGGGGAAAAAGTCCCCACTTTTTCTAAGGGGCTTTAATTCTCTGGGTGACATGGCTTCTACATCCTCTAGGTGTCTGGAGGCACCAAGGACCATGTGGTATTGATTCAATTAAAGTTGCTTCTGAGACACGGTTTCTATCAGAAAAAAGACTTAATCTAAGGATATATGATTGAAGAAGTGAATTGCTCTTTGAGTATTCCCTGAGACTGTTGATTCCCACCCCTGGGAGCTCCTGCCACATCCTTGCTATACTGCATGCCCATGGGAGGATCACTTCATGCCAGCATTAAAGTAGTCATTTTGGAGCATACCAGAGAGATGTCAACTGGTTGAAGTACTAAAATGAAGGTTTACTTTAAGGCAGGTTATTGGGAAACACCAATCTGAATGCTAAAGATGAAGATGGAACGAAAACAAGAAAAAGTGCATTTGTAGTAAAAAAATAAGACAAAGCTAAGTCAATCAGAAAATATGCATCATTAGAGCAGAAATTAATGTGCACACAGAGTGCTTTGAGAGAGCTGTTTACATTTTTCATAATGAGCTAGGTTCAGAAGATGAAGCAGGACTTTCACGGCTGGATTAATTAGGGTTCACTTTACACAGGAATGCAAAAACCAGCAGTCAGTGTAATTCACCCAGAGAACTGGTAATCACTGTGCAGATTCCTCCCCTGTGACAACCCATTCTCCAGTAGTGTTGCTGATCACTCATGATGCACAAAGCAGCACAACTGTGCCAGCCACTTCAGAAGCAGCTCAAATAGCTCAGGTTTCAGTCAAGTGCTCACTTGTGTATCAACTAATGAAAAAAGGGAAGAGCGCTGAAGAATCAAAATAAAAAAAACTAAACGAAAAAATTCTTACAAAAATTGTCTTTCCCATGTAGAGCAGAACAGAACAGAACTGAATCATATTTTTCAGAAACATCAACCTTAAATTCTGGTATGTGAAGGTAAAACCCTTATCTGTGATTTCTGCACCACTGAATAACAATATGTTGTATATTGACTAATTAAACTTCCTCACACTTGTCCTTCTGACAAGCTTATTAAACAATAATTTCCTGAAGAGTGATGCTTTAGTGATTATCAGAGATAAAACCAGCCTTTAAAGTATTGTTCTAAAAGTAGATTACAGAAATATAAAACAGGGAGACAGGGAAGTTCATTGAAGAAGAAAAAGTCAGAGTGTTTTCCAGGACAGCTATGCTGACATTTTAATATATCCATACACATTTTACAATACAATAATTTTGCAAAATGCAACAATTTATCATTAAAATTATTACTATAGAATTGCTTCAAATTTGTATTATATATTTATCCTACTATCTCAGATAACATGTAGGATGGAATGCAAAATAAAAAAAAGAAGAATGAATTGTATTTTTGAAATGTATCTATGAAAATGCATTTTATTACAAAATAATGCCATGACAAAACTGTTAGAGTAATTGTAGCAGAAAATCTTTACCGCAAATTCAACAGATCTGTAATACCATGTCTGTGGCACCACTACTCACACATCAGTTCAGAATGCTATCTCCAAGAAACAAAACTTCAATAGTAGTTTAGCGTAAGAAATATATTTGTATAGTCAGTCAGGGACACAATGATTTCTTACTGGAGGTGGGAACTGCAACCCAGGAAAGATCTCCAACTTAAAGGTGCTCAGAATTAAGTTCAGCTTTTTGTACTGATACGAAAGCTTTATTGAGTTTCAGCCCTCTGAAATACAAACATTTAATAGTATAAGGAATTAAACACAACAACAAAGGAATAAGGACAAGTTTCCCACATCAACATCTTAGTAGGCTTAACTAGTTCTATCTATAGCCTAATTATTATTACTTTAACCAAAAGAAATTAAATTCATACCATGTGAAGTTTTCATCAGATAAAGCACAGGATCAGAATTTTAATGCTCCAGTGAAGGATGAGGAACTTTAAAGTTTGCTCACTGAGTCATGGCGATAAAAACAGGAATTTAGTAAATTTTGGCTAATCAAAACTCACTAAATCATGGAGCTAACTGAGTTGGAAGCAACCCACAAGGATCATCGAGTCCAACTCCTGGCCCTGTTCAGCACCACCCCCAAGAGTCACACCATGTGCCTGAGAGCATTGTCCAAACCTTTCTGGAGCTCTGTCATGCTGGTGCTGTGACCACTGCCCTTCACATTCCTCATGTGGCTTCCCCTCAAGGCCCTTCACCTTTTTTTTCCTTGGGACACTCTCTCATAGTTTAAAGTCTTTTTTATATTGTGGTACCCAAAACTGCCCCCAGCACTCGAGGTGAGGCCGCCCCAGCCCAGAGCAGAGCAGGACAACCCCCTCCCTTGCCTGGCTGGCCATGCTGGGCCTGATGTCCCCAGGACAGGGCTGGCCCTCCTAGCTGCCAGGGCACTGCTGGCTCATGTTCAACTTCAACCAGGGCCCCCAGTTCCCTTTCCATGGCAGCGTTTTCCATCTCTCATTCCCCAGTCTGTCCATACATCCAGGGTTACCCCATCCCAGGTGCAGAATCTGGCATTTTCCATTGAGAGGTTCATATGGTTGGTGATAGCCCAGCCCTCCAATTTTTCAAGGTCTTGGACAACAGATGTGTCTCCTATGAACAATGAAACATCTGTGCACCAATATGTTTCAAAACTACATGAAAGAAATATGCAAAAAGAAAGAAGGATTGGTTTTTGTTAGCATGAAAAATATGGGATGGATTAGATTGATCAGCTTTGACTTTTGTTTTAGAATGCTGTCTTCACAATAAGCATTGACAAGAATTACAAAAAGATGTTGGAGAAAATGATCAAAGCTGTTTAATTTTGTGAAGGGTGGTTGCCAGAACAGAATCTAGAAGAGATTAGGCATTCTTCAAAACTTTAACAGCAAGGAAGATTTTTGTTATGGACAGTTCTGAAGGCAGTCACACATGCGTGGGAGACTGTCACCAACTGTACATTTCACTACATCTCTTCCATAGTGGCAGGAGGGAACAGTAATTTCCCTTAATTAGACATTTAAAAGTTTTAGGCAGACTTTTGCCACATTTCAAGTAAACCAACAGGAACATCCTGTGCTGTTCACTAACTGTAACCAACTCATCTTTATACACATATAAAACTCTCTCTATAATAGAAACCAGTAGGGAAATAGTGTTAATTCAGGAGTTCTGCATGCAGAAGCTAAAACAAAAACATCAGGCTAAGCAACTTCTCTTTCTAACAGCATAGAGCAGAAAGGCTTCAACCAGCCCTTCCCCTGTAAAGAACTAAGAATCATGCAAAGTATGTAAGCCTTTTGTCTGATCATAGGATGCTAACAGACTAAAAAAACATCTGTTGTTTGGGGTTTTTTTAAATGGAAAGGTCATTTTCACTTCGTGGGCAAAACTTTTCATCCAGGTCCCAGAATGAAAATACTCCTGCTTCACATGCAAATTGGATAATCCTAGGCACCAGATTAACAAGGCCAGAGTGTTAAGTCAAGCAGGAAATGGATTTGTAGTTTTGAGGTCGTTGTTTGAATGAAAGATTTCCCCAATGCAAGTAGAGAAGAAATTTTGGGATGACAATGATGTCCCAACACACAACTCTAGATTCTGCTGAGAGCTACAGCTTGTACAAACACCAACAGCCGGCAGTTGCATTCTCTCTGAACATCTTCCATGTGTACACAGCACTGCTCTCTCCATTGCTGTGATGTGCAAACATCAACAATTTGACAAACAAAGCTCTTAATTATGAAAAATCAGAGCATTTGATATCATAAACAGAACTACAGAATTCCACTTCATATGATAAAAACAGAAATTAAGCAAACATTATGGAATAAATAGTACTTACTCAGTGCAAATTTTCATTTAATAAGAAGGGTTTTAAAGTTGAATGCTTGGAAATTTTTCATTCTGGACTGAGTGATGCAGTGCAGTCTTGTTTTCCTCTGTACACACAGCATGGGAATCATCTTGCAAAGGGATGAGGGACAAAAGAATAAACTATACAGCATTAGACCAAAGAACAAACGGTCCAGCAACCATCATGTTTTCAAGAAGTTAACCCTTGTTTATGTTTTAACCTTATTTTCTTCTTCCATTCATTCTTCTTAATTAATACTTGACATGAGGTCACTTTCCTGTAAGGTTTAGTTCTTACAATGTTAAAAGCAGAGTATATAATTGAAAAACTTGGAACAGAACAGGGACAGTTGAAGGACTTACATTTCAGGTAATAAATTCTGCCAGCACTGTGCCTGCTGCCACTGCCCTATGCATATACTCTGCAGCTTGCAGTCAGCCTTACAGAATGTCTGGCACAGCTCTGCAGCCAGTCTGAGCCAGCCCTGAGATCACTGAGGTCTGCAGGTGGTCAGGTAGTCATGGGATGGAAATGGTAAACTGCTGTTCTAGTTCTTGGGACACAGAAATGATACACCAAATCAATGTTCTGCTCCCCCCCTTACAGCACCTTCTCTTACATCTCCTGCTGTCTTCATTCTGTCCTGTCAAGAAAACTTTGCTGTTATGTTCTAAAATCACTAACTTTTTATTTGGGGTATGTTTCCTCAATTTTTGTTGTATGTATCAATAGACTCACCAAAAGAACAGCATCATTTCTGCTCCCAGTGTCTGGCAAGGGTGGACTGAGGGACTATAAAAAGGAAGGGTGGAAAACCTTGGGCTTCCTTCACGGTTTACGAAGCTGTCAAATCCTCAGGTTGCCCCAGAGGGACAGAAATACATCACATGCTAGCTGAAACATGTAATGCAAGAGAAAATTGGGAAATTTTACCAGTCCATTCATCAGTGAGGATGAAAAGACACAAGGGAGAGAGTTGTCTCAGAATTAATGCAACGGTTGTTCACATTTTACAGCAAGTATTCACTAAGACTCCTACTAAGCCATAAGTTAAAATTATTATGTGAAACCAGACGCAAAAACCATCTTTTTCCTTTTTGTCTTTATGTTACAAGAAGTCCCTTGCTACAGTCAGTGAGGTTGTATCATTACAGCTTTTCTCTGGACACGGGCATTCTCCATATCCTCCACTTCACAAGAGTTCTTTAATGGAGAGTGAAAGGGACCAGAAACAACAGGCAGGACTTGTAAGCAGACCTTTGTGCTGGAAACCATGTTAGGACTGGATTTTACAGCCTAGCACTGCATGTTTTATTAAATATGTCCCAGTGCTACTGGTCCTGTCATTGAAGAGGCAGTTTCTTCCCTTGGTGTGCACAACTCATTTGTAGCCTTGAGTGCCCTTGCAGCTTTGGGCAGTCATATTCCATCTGGTTAGCAGAGTCTGAGGTGTCTGACGTGTCATGGGGTTCATAAAATTATAAAGATTGTAGGTGTGAAAAGGTGCCAAACCACTATTGCTTGGACTGGCAGTCCTGGTCTTCCTGTCCCAGCTTCCTTCTCTCTTGGGAGAGAAACATGGTTCAGAAACTCAGCAGTGAAAATACTAGATGGAAACATCAGTCCTGAATAAAAGAATGCAGTGAAGTTGAACAGAGAGAAAATCAGTGGAGAAACCATCCTATGAAGAAGAAATAATGGAAAACAATCTCCATGGAATGCTATCAAGCTGAAGAGAAGGAAAGCGATGCAGACTGTACAGGACTCAGTCAAAGATTAACCTGAGGGGTGTGCAGCAGGCTGAGATGAGAAATCCAGTTGATGTCTCTCCATGTGATGCCCCTATATTGACAATGATGGTAGCTTTGCAGACTCACGATAATTATCACCGATCAAACAGAGTCTGTCTGTCTTTGGCCTGCCAGGACAAACATACAAATCTGGGCTATATGACTGATATGTCCAAATTGTTAAGGACACTGTGAGTCTTGCATTTTAATGGCTAAAACTCCAAATTACATTTGGGAAGAAGCATTGCTACATGACCAGGGATGAAGTGAGATGGTAGAAAATCAGGGGTGATAAAGTTGTTTGATTTCAAGTGTTTGAAACCATAATTATTTGAAACACAAAATGGAAGATCTCTATCTTCTCTCACTTTCCTTTCAGGTCACTTCCTTCAATAGAAGAAGAGGTTATATGTTCTCCAGAAAGAGCTTTTTACAGATAATCATTAAAGAAGAGTGATAGGCGACCAGCACCTATCAGTGTATGTTGGTCCTGAATAGTACTTTTTTCTAGGATCTGTGACTTCATCGTGGGCCACTTGTTTTTGTCCAGATTTTGTGGTCATGTCACTGAATGCACAAAATGAATTGTCTCTGATGCAGGGCTGACTTCACCTTGCCTCTGTATGAAATTGCAGGTGCATGAAATTATGCCAGCAGAGGAAATCTTGACCCTAAACCTCCCTAGATACAGCATTCCAAATCTGACTCTGAGACTTTTGTGCAGGAGGCCAAAACCAGAATTCTTTTCATAATTTAAGAGGGGACAGATTTTCACAGATTAACATAATATTCTCAGTTGGAAGGTACCCGTAAGGATCATCGAGTCCAACTCTTTAATGGCCCATACAGGCATTGAATCTACAATCTTGGTGTTATTAGCACCATCCTCTATCCAACTGAGTTAATCTCAGGGTCATTTATCTGTTTCCAAATTCCGCTGGCAAAAGAACTGCAGTCACAGGATGTATCTTCCTTTTCTGTGAGTGTTGAATACACTATATATTTTAAGTAGGTGCTGCAAAGTGACTAATTTTTCATTTACAAATTTCTTAGTGTTTGCTGATATTTGCTAATTAGGCCTGCTACTTTGTCAATCGCACCAGCAATTTCTGAGCTGCCTGATTTGCTTCAGTCAATCCTGGAGACGGAAATTGTAACAGAAGTGTTTTCTGGAATTAAACAGAGGAAAGACAAACTGACAAAAAGCCACATAATCCTTCCCAAATGATGCCTGTCTCACCTGCCTGAATCCCATGCCAGCACACCTCAGGGACTCCTCTGTATCCCAAATGCCACCTTCTTCAGCAGAGCGGGAAGGACAGAGGGAAACTGGATGCAGTTGTGATTTGAATTTTAAGCTGTGGTGACAACAAGCTCACAACCCTTGTTGCAAACTATACTTGTAATGCAAATGCACCAGATGCTTAAAAAACGAGAGCCTCCTGCTGTATATTCAAAACCCAAAACTGAAATTGAAAAACACTGTTAAGATGCCTGTACATAAATATGGGGAATATGTTCAAATAAAAATTGCTCAAATTCCAGAGAGGTTTCTGTTTCATCAATAATTCATGAATTTGTAAATTCATGAATTTGTAATACTTAAATGTTTCCTTGAAACTAAGTAGCTTTCATGTCTCTAGTTAAATATAGTGAGTGCAGGTTAATGCAGAGCTCTCTGGGAATCTATATTGACCCTTATTTCTTTATAATTGCTACATATTTATAGAAGAACAGCTGAACTACATCTTTCAATGTCGATTCAAAGCTTTGGAACCACAGCATAGCTTTTAGATTTAAATCCTCAGATGATGCCCATAATATAGTGAGTGAAATGTCAGGGGGGAAATGAAAAACTTATGACAGAATAAGGGATTTGCTAAACAACTGGAGAGGATAAAATGTGCAAAATTGTTAAGAATGAGGCCCTTGTCTTCCGTAAATTGAAGCTGGCTGGAGAAAGGCAATTAATTATAAAGCAAATTGGAATATTTTGAGCAATGCCTAACTTGCCTCTGAATTGCACCAGAAAACAGAAGAGCATTCCCAGGAATCTATCTGGCATCAGATAGTGCTGCTTACTGTGAAAGCCTGAAAGCTTCACTAGACTTTTGGTGATGTGACAACACCAGAAATATCTTGTCAGTCATTTTTATCCTGACAGTGGTTTTACCTTTTTGTCAGCTGCCATGACCTGTTTGATTTTGCTCTTACCTTGAATTTTGCATTTCAAATAGAAAAAGGGATCAATCTGGCAGGCACTTTGGTGGGAACTTTGCAAAATGCTAGAGGAAAAAGCAAGCTTAAAGTTAAGCAAGCATGATGTAAGGCTGGGCTGGCACAAAGTCAAATACTAAAGCACCTGCTGGGGTTGGCTTCATGGAGGAGCGGAGCCCAGATGACACACAAACCTTCTGTGGTAACAGGGCCTGTGTCAGACTCAACTGCCTGCAAATTCCCTGTTACTTTCATCATGTCATCTGACATAAGGTCAGATCTTTAGCTGGTAAAAGTTTCTCCATCTCCCATGGAACTCACTGAGCAACTTCAACAGCTTCTACTGAACTGCGGATTATAGATTTGGTTGCTGTCCTCAGCTGGAGAGAAAAAGAAACACAAACACTTGAAATTTCCATTTTTATAATCCTTTCACTAAAGATTTCTGGAAAATGCAATCTTACACTGACTATGTGTTGGCATCTTAAGAGCTTGCTAAGCCTGCAGATACACAGTGGAAAACTAGTATTAAGTTATTATCAAAAAATCCTAAAATTCTGCTTCTGCATCTTAGTCCATCCAAATTTCTATTCTTTAGAGAATGGAGATGCAATTTGGACAAGTTTAGATACTTTGAGTTGCACTGGTGAGATTGAACACTGGTGTAGTCCTGCACTTTCCCAAGGCATTGGGGATGTGAACAGAAGTTCTTCAGCCTGGGAAAGTACTTCTTGTTGAGCTAGTTTCAGTAGATCTTCTCCCTACTCAAAAAATATATCGGAATTTGAGAGGCCTCTTCCATATGTCTGGATCAGCTTTGCCGTGTTACACCTACATAAAAAGAAAATTGAAATTGTAAACCTTTTTCTAATGAGGAAAAATTAGCGACTGGTTATATTTCACTTATATTTCAAGTGTCCTTGCCTGTCTGAATTTTTGTCAGATGAAGACTGGTGTTAGTGACTGTGGTAAGTCTTCTCAGTGACAGAGTCACTCAGTTTTATTTCATGGTTTTCAAGCTTTAAGAACTTTTAATCTGACAAGAGACACCGCCGCCCATCTAAAGCGTTAGAAGAGATTTCTGCAAATCCAGAGAATTTTAATCTGTCACTTTGATTTTTGGAAGCAATTAAACAATATATGCAATAGAAAGCCCTAAAACAAGCTATGTAGCAAATTTACTATGGAGGAACTTGTGGAAGCCTCATTGCTCTAATTTTTCTCCAGTTATGGTTTGTAGTGTACTACTTTCAGCTTTTGAACATTTACAGTAACACATACATTGGTCTTATAGAATGGGCAGGACATTTTTTTGTTGTGTGTACATGTGTGCTTAATTAATTTCCCAAGAAATTGAAAAATGTGTTGTCAACTCATCATTCTCAGCGTTCTAACTGTTGTCTCAGACTGCTGGTAAAATGTTTCAAACAGAAACCAGGTATTTTTTTACAAGATTAAAAATGCTCATGATATCAAGCATTATCTTTTCGCAAAAAATATTTTACTTTGGATACAGAAAATCCATAGACATTTCATATCAGTTACACCAAATATAAAAGCAATATATTAAACAAAATAATGAAATAATTAAATACATACTTGTGGTTACACAAGAAGAAGTTTTACGATACTTTTTTGTAGTTACTTTTCTGTATAAATTTTTTCATATTTACTTTTCTCATATTTCTCCATCTTACTGCTGGCTTTCAAGAGTTGAAGGTCTCTCTTTTCTCTCTCTGATTTCACAGAGATTTTAGGAACTTAACTTCACCGACACTTTCATTACATTCAATCATATTTGTGTAAAAAATTTGGGAAGAAAGAGCAGACAAACTGTCAACACAATCAAATAGCCCTTATTCTTCCAGAAGCCAGGCTAAAACAAAAATCAATCAAGCAGAAAATCCAGAGACAAAACTGTAGCACAAAATCAAACTTGCAGAATCTACACAACAGAAATAAAGGGATAAATTGCTCCTTTACTTTACCCAGCCTACCAAAGGAAATTTTATTCCAATAGTGGTTTTGTCTTTGTTACTCCCTCACTATTATTTGATCTTTGTAGAAATTAATTTTACTAATTCTCCAGTGAGACCACATCTGACAATTTTTCACTAATGTATTTCCTACTGAGAGGGAAGACAAGCACATTAGAACTATCAAGAAATGAATACATCTTAAACTCCAGCCCAGGACTGCCAGCATTTCAGATTTCTGCCTGAATGCAAAATGGAGTGGCATTCTTAGTGTTTCATTCTTTGACAACTTTTCCTCTTGCTTCCGTGACCATTACCTTCTTTCTTTCTTAAGTCTCTTGTTTATTTTGTTTGAAAAATATGGTATTTTTGAATGCACTTCAGTATACTTTCCAGTCTAGTATACGTGATGCAGAGTATTGGCTTCATTTTACTCTGGGATGTGCTGCAACAGAACTGACCACCTAAATGCCCTAATGGTCACGGAAGGACTGGTCAATAGAGTTAAAGGAAGGTAAGGGTGATTCACCCTCTGCTAAAGTAGGTCAGATAATTCATATCTTAAAAGTTCATCTGTTTCATGACGATAACATTCGATGGTGATTTTTAGTCTGCATCTTTAAATGCAATTATCTAAAATTATGTGAGAGGAATTTTACCATCTTAGGGAACTCTAAGAATGCCTTGAATGGGTTAGAATAATCAATTTACATGGGACATTAGTTCAGAAAACATAATTCTTAGCACAAATTATGTATTTCAACACAGACGAGGAATTTTTCTCAAAACACAAAACTTAGCACTTTCTCTGTGATATTCCTAATGGTGATAAGAAATTTGAGTGACCTCATCACAGATATTCAATTTGCCTGTTAAATCTAGAGTTTTGGAGGCCTGGCAAGCAATGACATAATGTGTGTTGTAAAACTGGGTGATCCAAAGTCTTAAAATTATATATATCTAGTTTCTCATAGTTGGATTATATATCAAATTCTATCAAAAATACCTTTCAGATATAGGATGATCCTAATGGAAGGAATCTGTACTTTTCAGTAGTGCCATCTTCACAGTCACAAGGGAGACTGACAAGTTATCTTTATGCCAACTTGGAAGCCGCAAATAGATTTTCTATGAAGAGAAACTTTGAAAAAACTTAGACATACATGTTTTTCTTTCAAGATTTTTTTCCTACAGTCTTCTCAACTTGCTCTTATCCCCCAAGCAGAGGATGTAGTGGGTGTAGAGGGCACAAACAGGTTTTTTTTATGTTATCAAAATGTGTGTTTTATGAGAACAGACTGGTTGAAAGGCATTTGACTGCTTATGTTACTGAGTAAACGCATAAAATGTAACAAAATGGCAGATAAAATCCTGGGTTCATTAATGCAAAGTAGTACATGTGGATAAAAAACCCCAGCATTATAAATAAACACAGTTTCTATATTGCAGATTGCAATGTGGGAAAAAATATCGGAGAAGTAGTTGACAGTTTTATGAAAATAACAGCTCCATACTGAACTGGCAGTCAAAAGAGCAAAACAAATGTTGGGAATTGTTAAGAGGCACCAAGAAACATGACCACCACACAAACTGTAAAACATTATTACATCACTTGCAGCTCAAAGACTTGCCCACTCTGGGAGTATCTGAGTACAGTTCTGGTGTCCCTTATCACTAAAAATATATGGGAAACTATAAAGAGTAGATGGAAAGGCAACTGATGAGATCAAAGGTAAGAATGGCTTATGCTGATTAGAGCACTCTGTATAGGAAAAAGATGATTAACACAGAGATCAATAAAGTCATGAATTATTCATAAGTTATGTGAACAGGAAACATTCATTGCTTTAGGAAAGATCTAAAGGAGGTTCAAGTGAAATTAACATGTAGTAATAATCTTAAAGCAAACAAAAAATAAGCACTTTTATACTGTGCATGGTAAAATCACGGAATCATTGCCACAGGAATGCCATATCATTGCCGTATGCCTGGCCAGTCAGACAGGTTGGAAGGGACAACTGGTGGTTTGTAGGAGAGACTATGTGAGATTATCTGACACCCTCTCCAATTGCACATTGAAAACCTCTGCTTACAAGGACTCTACCATACCCTTGGAGAGGTTTCAGGCAATGATGGTTCTCACTGAAAAAAAAAAAGGAAAAAAAAATCTTATTTTGAGTTGAAACCTCTCCTGGTGTAACTTATATTTTCTATGTGGGTACTTGTGGAGAGAGAACCTCCATCCTATTCGCAACCTCCTTTTCAGGTTACCTCCTGAAATCTGTCCCTTTCAGTCTTGCCTTGTAGAACAGATTCTTCAGACCTCTGCTAATCATTGTGTTCCTCCTTTGTTCCCTTGACAGTCTGTCCATGTCTTTTTTGATGTCTGGGGACTGGAACTGCACACATCACTCCAGGTGTTGCCTGATTGGAATGATGACAGCTCTGTCTCTATTATTAATGCCCCTGTGCCTGCAGCTCAGGTTCTGATTGATTTGTTGATGCTGTATTTAATACTAAAGCAAAAAATAGGTTAAAAAAGTGGGAATTGGGTTGTGTGTCCAGGGTTCAGTAGCAGGGGGCTAACAAGGTGTCTTCTTTGAGAAGTTGCCAGAAGCTCCCCCCATGTCCAACAGAGCCAATGCCACCCAGCTCCAAGGTGGACCAGCTGCTGGCCAAGGCTGAGCCCATCAATGACAGTGGTAGCAGCTCTGGGAGAAGATATTTAAACAGGGGGAAAAATATCGCTGTGCAGATGGAGCTGTAGTGAGAAAGACAATAGACTCAGGGGTCAGTGCAGAAGGAGGGGCAGGAGGTGCCAGAGCTAAGATTCCCTTTCAGCTCATGCTGAAGACCATGGTGAGGCAGCTGTGACCCTGCAGCCCATAGAGGTCCATGGTGGGTGCTTGGTGGCCAGCCACAGTCAAGCCACCTTCCTTCATCCATGCATTATGATTATTTATGTAGGGGCATATAGAGTGACTTGACAGGCTGATGTAAATGATTGGAGCTTTCTAGAATCTGCTCATTAAAATATTGCCAACTTCAGAATTTCATGAACACTGTGATTCTTGGATGATTGTTCAGTGCTCTGCACTCTGTATTTCGGTATTGCCAGTAGCATTCCTGAATCACAAGTAACAAAAGATAGAAGATCAGAGTTATAAAGTGTCACAAGTGAAGATAAGCTTTATACTTATATTAGAACAGCAGAAAAGACAAATACTGAAAAACTTTCTGTTCCACCTCAAGCAATCATCTCTCTTGCAGTCAAAAGTAAAAGATATTGAACAGAAGTGCCAAAAAATCAAAGAAGTCACAAGGGACATGAAAACCATGCAGGGGTTAAGTGCTCAAGAGTATATGCGCTCCTGTATTGATTGCTAAAAGGTACTGAATCCTTAAGTGATGAATCAACTCAAATTGTAAAAAAAAGGCCTTAGTTGATGGGAATAAATCTCCAGACTCACAGACAGTGAGAAATAACAAGCTCTTATGGAGGAATGAATAGAGTCCACAGCAGATGATTCCCATTTCTGTCTCTTGAAGGCAGATTGTGTGGCTTTAATTACCAAGAATTACTCCATCTCAGCACATTCTCCAAGGCAAAGACTCCCTTCTGCTGTCCTGAGTCCTTGGAAGCTCACTTCCTTTACTACGCATTTTGTGGAACAAGGAAGGTTTGGACCTGTACTTGTCATTACTTCCAGGAAGCACAAGCCCAAGAGTTTTTCTGCCATGCCAGAAGTAGAAAACTTTTGCCTGGGGACAGTGGAAAGGCAGGTAAGTGAAAGATGAGGTGTCTTTGCCTTCAAAAAGACAAAGGTTTGCCAGACTCTGAGATCATTTCAGTGCCTCAGCTCTCTGGAGCTGGGGAAAAGGCCTTTTCCTTCATACCAAACAAAAAAGTTGGCAATTTTCATTGCCCAGCCCTACAACACAAGTAATACCTCTCTCACAAGCACTCAATATGCCAACCACATGAATTGTTTTGTGCTGCAGGACTATGTTACTGCCATTACTATTACACACATCTTAAATAATTTATGGTTGTAAGGAGCTGAATGAACTCGATTTTCTTAAAATATCCTGCAGCACTGAACACAACAATGAAGACCTTCACCTAAAAGTGCTTGTACCATTAAACCAAACCTAGTAATGAAGAGCTGTGCTCTGGGGATTAGAGCTGAGTGTTCAAGGGCTACACAATATTACTCCTTACTCTCATCCTCTCTTTCCAAAGTAATGAAATCATCAGCTGGATATAGGACTTACATGGGAAAGTTGTTGTTCTTCAGGGAGAACATGGTACAGACAGAGAGCTTCATATCCAGTTATGTGATCTCCTCAAGGTTTTAAAAAATTGTCAAGAGGCTGTCTGGATGAAAGGGATCACTGAAAGATGTAATTTCTCTAACAAAAGTGTCTCATCTCAGTACTTACTTGTCCGTCTTTCATTCTAGTCAGGAAATTTCTGCCAAGAGTAAAAGCAGAGAAGCCTACACTGGTCTCATCTCTTATGCAGAAAAGCAGGTCCTTCAGCTTTAACTTAGCTGAAAGCAGTATTTTTAATACTAGTAGATCTTAGAACCAAGGGAAATTGAAAATTAGACTGGTAAGATAAGACAATAGTTTCTTTTAATGTATCAGTATTAGGTATGCATTTTTGAATTACTCCAGGCTTCATATAACTATGGCTTGTTTGAAGAAGCATGACTGCAAAAATATTTAGCCTTATGTTTATTTATTATAATCTTGTTTTCTTAGCACTCTTTATACTACTTCATTGTGTGTGAGCATTAGAATTGCCATGGAATCAGTATTGCATAGCTGTGAGGAAAGGAAATTCATGAAAGAAATTGCAGTCTAATGTACCAATGTACAATGGAAAATATCTGAGAGCCGTTTGTCAAAGAAAATTAGTAATGCTCTTATCACCCTACATTAGCCACCTTTCCTGGTAAGCCCTAATAAACATCATAAACAAAAGCTCCATGCTCTGTGTCAGACAAAGAGCTCTTTTCCAGCCAAATATATGATTTCACATTAAACACTAGCATTGGAACTGTGATGCAGTTTTTTTGTCCTTGGGCACTTATCTGGAGTTTGCACCCAGACTGACCATTTTTAACAGCATCCTCGTGGTTCCAAGCAATGTTTTCTTCCTTTATCTAAACTCATAGAAGTCAGCTAATACCAAGACACCTTTCCATTCACCTAACTTTTTAGACAATGTTTTAAACCTGGTTGGTTTATTTATTTATAAAGTGGTTACATTTGTAAAATGGTTGCTCCACTGAACTTAAAAATGCCTTTTGCCCCCCGTGAGGGGCTCCAATGCAGAGAGTTCAATAGCAGTGTTAGTCACAACCCCTGACCTGAGCACAGCAGTGCTGCAATGCACAAAACAGCTTCCTAAGCTCACAGGGATCACTCCCATCTTGTACAGGAAGCAAAAGGTGCAAACCAAATTTTACAAATCTACAGCTTCCGGACATTTCCATTGATCTCTGGAGGCCCATACAGCATACAGTCTGCCTCACTTTCTGCTCCTGTAGACAGAAAGTCATATTCAAAATGCAATATATAAATAACTACAGAATTCTGACTTATTGACATCTTTTTGACTCTTAACTTCAAGAAAGGTCCAGTCTTTATTGCCAGATCATACCTCTACCATTAATTTTATTATATTATTAATAACCAATGTGTCCTTTAGCATTATGTCCTCTTAAAACCGTCCTAAAATGTGAAGGCTAGTACTTCTTTTTTTTTTTACCTTGTGAAAGTTTTTGTCTCCTCTGAACACTTCTGCCTATGTTTCTTTATTTTGCTTTTATTGTAGCTTGCCATTGCACAAACAGAGCCACGGCACATAATTGGGGTTCCCTCTAATTTGATTCTCTGATATTACAAGGTGTCAGAGCTCTGTTCATTCTTTCTGAGCTGATGACACTGAATTAGCTTTTTGTCCTTCCTTTCAAATGATCCCACTCTGAGGACAACAGCTTTGACATCCAGGGAACTGCCTCCCATCTCATAGATAAATGTGGTGTACTCTGGCAGGACAATACTAAGACTGAATTCCCTAATAACCATGACAGAACATCTGCATTCAGGTGGAGATGTTGACCACATCATACTTTTCCTCTATCCCTTTCTTTTTTTCCTGCACTTTTACTGAGTACAATTTTTACAGGCAGGTTCATGCATAGTACTAAGACAATTATTTGTATCACTAAGTGTGCCTTTGAGCATAAAATTTGTTATGTCACCTGTGCAAACAGCATTACTGCCAAAGATAAGTAAAGGTAAGTATCTCCCACTGTGCTTCTACTGATACGAAGTATTATAATGAAATGAGCAGTAAGTTGTAGGGTTTTTTCTTTTTACACCCTTGATTTAAACACTGTCAAAGTGAATATTTCATATATGCTGCTTTTAAAATGCTGTACTCACTATCTTTTACTAATTACCGTCTATCTTATTTCAACAGTAGAGAAACACCATAAAGATTTATAAAAAAAAGGTTTTAAATATTTTTTCTTTGTTTATCAGAACAAGGTTATAGAAGAGATATTTTACATAAATAAAGTGCTGCAGGCCTAACTTGTTCTGTTTCTCTCCTTCCATCTTATATTATTGATGGAATAATTTTTCATTATGCATTTTCCTACACTTCATAGGAATTCATAAAATATTTCTTATCTGAAAGAAACAATATGTTCTTCATACTACTTCCACTTATATTTTTCTTCTCTTGATCTACGTAACTAAATGCTGAGTAGACCTGTTAAAAATGTGTCCTCATTCCTAAGTCAATTTACCAAACTGTTCAGGGATGTCTTGCATTAAGACCCTAAATAACCCTAAATTGGAAGTATAAATTATAATAGTTGCTCTTCATTTGCTTGGGTTTCTCATCTGCAAGTAAAGAAATGAGCAGACAGTACAGATTCCAGCACAGTATGAAGGTTTAGGATAATCCTGCCTCTTTCACACTCCCTAGGACCCACACATGGAGCTCTGTTTAGCATTTACTTGGTATTTGCTGGTAACTGAAGTATTCACTTGCCTGCTATACCTTCATTATTTTTAGCGCCAAATGTAATGTAATTTTAAATTTTCCTTTTAGTAACCGGAAAAATAAAGGGTTTGCATCTTTTCCTATGCCTTCATTAACAAGTTTTGATTTAGGCCTGGAATCTTTAAATAAAGTTGCCTTTATTTTCTGCATTTGTAGAAAGTGTGCATCGTAGATATGGTGACCTGACTTAATTAGTCACAGAATCAGGGAATATGCTGAGTTGGAAGGGTCCCACAAAGATCATCTAGTCCAGATCCTGGCTCTGCACAGGACAACCCCAGGAGTCACACCATGTGCCTGAGAGCATTGTCCAAACCTTTCCAGAACTCTGCCAGGTTGGTGCTGTGACCACTGCCCTGGGCAGCCTGTTCCAGTGCCCAGCCACCCTCTGGGGGAAGAACCTTTTTCTAATATCCAAACTAAACCTCCACTAACACAACTTCAGGCCATTCCCTCGCGTCCTGTCACTGTCACCACAGAGCAGAGATCAGTGCCTGCCCCTCCTCTTCCCCCACAGGAAACTGTCACTGCACTGAGGGCTCCCCTCAGCCTCCTCTTCTCCAGCATGAACAGAGCAAGTGACCTCAGGCACTCCTCACACAGCTTCTCTTCAAGGGCCTCTACCATCTCTGTGGCCTCCTTGGGACACTCTCTCATAGTACAATTTTTTTTTTTTATATTGGGGCATCCAAAACTGCCCCCAGCACTCGAGATCAGGCCGCCCCAGCCCAGAGGAGAACAGGACAATCCCCTCCCTTGCCCAGCTGGCCATGCTGTGCCCCCAGGACATGGGTGGCCCTCCTGGCTGCCAGGGCATGGCTGGTTCATGTTCAGCTCACCATCAACCAGGAGTTCCACGTCCCTTTCCATGGTGCTGCTTTCCAGCCTCTCATTCCCCAGTCTGTCCATACATGCAGGGTAGCCCCATTTCAGTTCCGGAACCCGTCACTTTCCCTTGTTGGATTTCATATGGCTGGTGATTGCCCAGCCCTCCAGTTTGTTCATGTCCCTTTTCAGGGCCTCCCTGCCTTCAACGGGGTCATCTGGTAGTTCACTGGCCAGGCCAAACGTGTTGGTAAGAGGTCACAAGTAACTCAGAAGAGCAATTCAACCCCCAGACCTCTAGGCCTGTCTCCAGGTGGGATATATGGTCCTTTGGAGATGTCTGTATGAATTCAGAAAACTAGATAGTGGGGAAGGTGGGACACATTCTGAGATGGTTAATGTCCTTCCTTCACCTCTATTAAAGAAATGCAGCTGGGGCACAGTGCATGAGTTTTCCACATGATCCCTGACAGGTTGCTTTACACTTTCTGCATAACATGTAAAAATTTGATTTTGATGCTAAAAAGTTTTAAAGACTTGAGATTGGCCTAGTCATGAACATTCTTCTTTGATGGAACACAAATTTACAATGAGATGAGATTTTGAGACTTGATTTAAAATGAAGGCTGGAGACATAATTTTTTCAATAGTATTCCTAATTTAGGGAAACACTTTACTTTTAAGAAATAAATATTAACAGTGATTGCATAAATATTTTTTTCGGCATTTTTGGAATTTTTTCCAATTTCACCCTTCTCCTGGTGTATCTCAATCCTTCAGGCCTTCAGCTACTCCACAGGATTACTCAATTTTTCAGTTCTTGAATTTGAGATGGAAATTGTCCTCTGTCATCAACATACCACCACTTCTGAAAGAACTTCTAGTTTGTAAATCCTTATTCTCCTACAAAAAGAGTAAATGCATCTGGTGTTGGACTAAAGTGAGAGAAAGAGCACAAATAACTCATTTTTAAAGCACAAAACAGATATCAGAGACCACGGTAAGAAGTCATTTGGTCTCAATGCCTGAGCAAACAATTCACATGGCCCCTGTGGAACCTGAGCTATGTCCGGGCATTGCCTGCCTGTCATTGACTTGAACATTCAGGCAGCTTGTCACCACACATTTCCCCCCTGTGGGCATATACCTGTAGCACATTTAAAATATCTTCCTGTAAACCAGAGGTGCATATTTCAGTCTTGTTTAGGGCGTGTGTATGGTCACGTGCTCAGGACCCGTGGCTGTCAAATATGGTTTACTGCTCTCTGTGGAAATCATAACAGCTTAACTTCAGCTGTCTAACCTAAGTTTGTATTATATGGACAAAGACTTTGGTTTTGGGGTTTTTTAAGTCTCTGGATATTTGTCTTTGCTAAGAAGAGTTCTGTGGGTGCAGAAGTTGGAGTAGGAGGGAGGTATGGAAGAAATTCTCTCTGCTTAAAAGTAAAAAAGCCATAAATCTCCAGACCAGTTTAATACTGTAGGTTTTACTTTCATTGCTGGTATGACTGCAATTTCCATTCAAACACTTTAATTTCCTGCAGAGATATTTCTCAGACTCAGTGCATTTTTCTCTCCCTTAAAAGCCTACGTAGCAATTTCTCTAGACATTTTGAGCTGCCAAAGGAGATTTTGAATCTCTCTGTTGTTGTGCTTGTCCTCTTCTCAGTCCTTATTTATGTCATTTTACTTTTAAAATACAGTGACCAGACATGGAAGTGTTTTACTTGAGGTCCCATTGTG
This sequence comes from Chamaea fasciata, assembly GCF_029207755.1. Taxonomy (NCBI): domain Eukaryota; kingdom Metazoa; phylum Chordata; class Aves; order Passeriformes; family Sylviidae; genus Chamaea; species Chamaea fasciata. Next base: position 142,490,432 of record NW_027094086.1, on the reverse strand, counting down.
CTGTTTGAAGAATTTCTTCACATTTATAGTTGTGTGTGACATCTCTGTGTGCATACAGAAATTTTATTTTCCTGCATAAATGGCTGTTAGCTACTCTGGCAGAGCACTTTCAGCTATAGCTACTCTCATTCAGTCACTATTTTCTTGATCAATGTTTTGTGTCGTTTGCACTTTGAAAATGCATTTCTTTTTCATTATTCTTTTTTCTCTTATCTTCCTTCCTAGGTATGCCTGAACTTTGAACTGCTGCTGCAATTTTGCTTAATAATAGAAATGAGATGTGAAAATAACACTGTGTGACTAAGTCTAGTACCTTGTCTATTCAAGTTACTCTGAACAGCTCATGCATTCTGCACAGATGAAATATTTTGATGCATCGTGAAGAAAACTAGTATGATTTCAGTGGAGAAAATCATGATCTTTTAGATATCAAAATATGATGCCTTATGTTAAAAGAGTTGTATATTTCCAGATCTTACATCCCTGGACTACACATCAGAACAGAAATACAATCTTAAAAAATTACAAAATGTTTCTATTTATTTGCACAGATTTGCCAGGAGATGTGATCTCTGCTTCACTGCTTTTACTGAGTAGGTATGTTCATAAAACCATATTTATGTTATCAAAATAAATTGATTGTGCCTGTCTCAAATACATATAAAGGTAAAAACAGAAGAGTTGTCACTTAAATAATCTCTCATACAATATATTCCTGAACTAAAAAAAGCATATACTGATCATTAAACTCCTGTCTCTTCATATCTGCATATAGAACCAAAAGCCACATCAGTAGGCAGTGCCACTGAAATGTGGTAAGTCTTCATCTTAGAACACCTTTAGATAGTGACAATGTTATTCTTTGTAGTGTCAACATTTGCTGCTAATATTTCAAAGAGGTGTGATTATGCCTTGTCTCCTAAGACATAGGAATATCTTTTACATAGAAACACAATTTTTTTTTTTTTTTTTTTTTTTTTTTTTTAACCAGGGCTCTGCTCTGGTACAAACCAAATTGTCATCTCAGTAGTAAATCCCTTACACACAGCAGAAATGCACTGGGGGCTAGATCCTAAATACATTTTTGATGCTCTCTGGATTATCCTGCTGATGCACTGTTAGTGTGACTTGTACTTCTTATGGCCCCTATTCTTCATCAGTATAGCTGTAAGCTTATTTACTGTACCTTGCCTGTGAATAGCTGTTTCTTTTCAGGGTTGACTAAAAAAGAAATTATACCTGTAACCCAAGATGGCAGAACAAAAAACGTCAACACTCTAGATATCTAACACTCATCAAAGTTCCAATTAATTTCAATAAAACCAAAAATACCTACAATGTGTATTCTATATCTAGCTTTAGGCTACCTTTTTTGTCAATGGAGCATAGACAATTCTTGGGTGTTATACAGGTTATAAATGTTACACATATGACATATTTTAGACATCAATTTTAGAAGAAAATTAATTGCAACCTAGAAGTGCCTATTTTTGCCCACTCAGTATACTAGGGAAAGATACAGCTACCTCAGGCACAGATCTCAAACATTAGTCCTACACAGAATTTGCACCATGTTGTTAGACTTTATGTATTCAAAGTAGGTCAAAGTGCTGATTTAACCCCTTGTAAACAAACGACAAAAGAAGCCCTGTGCAGTCCCTATCTCTCCCTAACATATGATACCAATCTGCTCATGTGCCTGTGCCAGTGTGCCACTGAAACAGATTGGGGGCTCAAACCCTGGCATACCACCCTGGTTTCTGGGGTGATGCAGTGTGCAAATCTGCCTTTGAAAATGATGAGCTTTTCCGTACAACTATTAATAATCCAGAAAAATTATGCACTAGGTTTTAGTCCTTTTTTTTTTTTTTTTTTTTTTTTTTTTTTAAATAATAAGTTTAAGCTACTTCCCCCTGGTGTTCTGCTTCAGTACTCTTCTTGCATTGTTTGCATTTTAGGCTTTGTTGGAAGGAGAGGTAAGTGTTGATAACTGACAATTTGTTACAAATAGAGGCAATCTAGCTGTAAGGTGCTTAGAACTCTCATTTTGAACAGGATAAGGGTAAATTAAGTTCAGATATACCTATCAGGCATTCATTAGATAGCAGTTTACACATCACCTTGATGTGAATGTACTGATGTTCTGTATCTTTACTAACTTAATTGACTATTCACATTCATTATTCAGATGGACTGTGAAATTGAAAGGATTTACTCCTGACACTCAGCAATGCAAAGGTCCAAGCTATTTGGGTTTTCCCTATTGCTGAAGTTTATGCTAACATTTGCTTTCAGTAGAAGCCTAGAACATCCCCAGATATGTCCTTTAGGCTAATACTGGACAGATGCCCTTTACAAGGATTTTCTGTCCTTGCTGATGTCTCACATGTTCTTTTAAATAAAAAGACTGCCCTGTGAACAGTACATTTATTCTATTAGTGTGATTATTCAATCTTTTAGTGAGTTTCCCTGCAATGGATACAGGGTTGTTCAGAGACTGGTAAGTGGATATTAATATGTTACAACGTTCTGTAATATTAAATTATAAATTCATCTAGAATAAATACCACTATATAAAGCTTCAATTATTCAATTAACATACCTAATCTTTTCACCAACATGCTGAAAGCTCTAAGTGCAGTCTGTTCAGAGTTAGGTGGCTGCAGACTGTATGCATTGTGTATTATGTGTAAAGAATTGAAAATTCTTCTTTTGAAATGTTTTTTTCTGAAAGTCACCTTGATAAAATGATGGTTTTTATTATTGCCTTTTTATATTATTTTAATAAATCCTATAAATGGGGATGAAGACTTAGTAGCACCCTTTGCCTCAAGGTGTTTGTCTTTTTAAAGACATTTTTGCCATCATAGCACATGGACTGACTCTACTGTACTCAGTAAGAAATAGGACACTTCCTTTAGAGTCTCGTCATTTTAGCTGAAGATATATTGTATTTAAAAAACATGAATCTCATCAGATTTAAATAAGTATAATCCCTGAGAGGTTGATGCATTTTGTGAGGTACAGATTGAGTGGCCACAGTTTTGCAAATTTTCTTAGTTTACATCTAACTGTAACCCCGTTTGCAACCTCCCAGCTCACAAATATTTTGAAGAGCCAGCATTGCTATTTTTCAAGTTTTTTGTCTATAACACACCCCTGTTTTTATCAGGAGCAAGGATTTATTCAAGAAAACACAGACCTCTCCTGCCTTCCTTATTCCAATTAGAAGAGTAAATGCAGTTTTTCATTGCAATTCAAAACTCAGAACACATGCAGACAAAACAACCCTAATGTCCCTGGGGAGTGTTACGGTCCTATCTTAAGGTGGAAATCACTTTGTCATTACACTACTATGAAAAATGTCCTATGAAAAATATTTGCAGATTGGGCTTGCTTACAAGTGGAAAATTCCTGTTATTAATTATTACTAGAATCATGAATATTTTAAATCTAATTTTCTGTTTAACTCTATTAGGTACCTAGAGTCACTCTTTATTTTTTTTTTTCCTGAACCCTTCTATTTGAATCAGTACAGTGCCCTTGCAGAAGCAGCTTGCTTTTTGATGGGATGAATATCTCATATGAAACAAGGGATTTGAAATACAAGGATTTCTAGCACTGAGGTGCATTAGAAGTTTTACAGTGATTTATGTTGCTGGTGATTATTCAGTGCTTTAGACAGGGCACAGCACTGAGGAAAGGGTAATTAATCAAATGCAGGAAAACTGATCCTCAAAGATATTTCCTGTGCTGAAGGACTTATTGTAATAACTAAAGATTATTATGACAGTTATTATGATGGCCATGGAGAGAATGAATCTATCCAAGCTTTAGACATAAAACCACTGGTGTCTGGGCCAAGGCTCTTCACAGGCTTTCCCAATAGTCAATAAAGAGAGACAGAAACGTTCAGGAATATTCGTTTCAGGATAGCTGTCCATTGCCAGTTTGCACCACAGAAAATGGAGAAGCTTAGCCTTTACATAGCTAAAGATGAGTAGGATAAAACCCACCTCAAAACACCATTTCTACCTGACTGAGAGTTTTCCATTTCCAGGATGTCAGACATCACCTTTTTTTTCTCACACACAGTTTGGTGAAAGGTAACTGATTTTCGGATTTGTAGGATCAAGTGAAGAACTGAATGACAAAAAACCTCAATGCCTTTTATGATGAAACTACTACCTGGATGGAAGAGGTGAAAGCAGTGGATATTGTCTTTCTTGATTTTTGCAATGCTTTTGACACTATCTCTCACAACATATTTATAGACAAGCTCAGGAAGTGTGGTCTGGATGAGCAGACAGTGAGATGCATTGAGAAGTCATGGCACGGGGTGTAGTTGGAGCCCTGTCACAAGTGATTTGAGATTTAATATTGGGTCCAGTGTTGTTTAACCTTTTCATTCATGACTTGGATGAAGGGGCAGGTGCCTCCTCAGAAGGTTCACTAACGACACCAAGGTGGGAGTGGACCCCCAGAGTGCCAGGCAGTCCTTCAGAAAGAGCTTAACAGGTGAAGAGATGGGCAGAGAAGAACAGAACAGTCTGAAGCTCAACAAAAGCAAATGCATGGTCTTGGGGAAGCATGCCAGTACAGGCTGGGGACTGACCTACAGGAAAGCAGCTCTGAGGAGAAGGACCTGAAGGTCCTGGTGGATGATGAGCTGCCCATGTGCCAGCAGTGCCCTGGGGCCAAGGAGGCCAATGGGATCCTGGGGTGCATTGGGAAGAAGTCGAGGGAGCTTCACCCCTTTCCTTTTCCCTGGTGAGGCCACTCTGGGATTCTGTGTCCAGTTCTGGGCTCCTCAGTTACAGGAGAGATGTGGAGCTCCTGGAGCAGGTCCAGTACAAGGCTACAAAGATGATTATGGGATTGGAGCATCTCTTTTATGAGGAAAGGCTGATGGTGCTGGTCCTGTTTAAGTCCTAGTTGTGATAAAAATTTTGGACCACATTGGAATAAAGTTTTTTATGTATTTTACTTAAAATAAATAACAGCGTACTGAAACACAATATTTCCCCAGAAATTCTGTCTGCTCTGCAGTCAAACAAATAGCTGGAGGAAGTAATAGGCTAACCAGTGTCCTAGGCATAAGTTATATTTTCATTCCACATATTCAGAAAATATTTAGGTATGATTATGTGATTGGCACTGTCCCTGATTTAAATTGCTTAACTGCCCCTTTAAAATGTGTGCAATGGGAACATATGGATGAAATGCTGTCTTTTCTCACCTTGGCTGATTGAAACTTTGAAGAACATTTCCGTCTCGCAGCCTGTCACTAGCTGCCACTCTGCAAAAGGGTCTCTGCTGGGCTTGGATCGCGCCACCAGTGCTTTGCAAATGAAGACATTTTGGTTCCTGTTCTTGATAGGGCAGGATAAGTGAGGTTATCTCATTTGCACTTAAGATCTAGCATCAGGAGGAATGATTGAAATTGGCATAGGTCTTCAAGCTGTCATTTTTGGGGAGTGTTAGCTATTGAAACATCTGTTCTGTTATCCACATTTACTGCAGGAGGTGTTCTATGAGGGTCAGAATTATTCTGATTTCAATAGGTATCTTTATCCTCCTTGGAAATCTTTTTTATAGTTAGGACATATTTTCTGGCACTCTCATGCTTCCAGAGGCATATTATGTAACATAAAATGTAGACATCCGGTCCTGTCCTGTCTTGTCCTGTCCTATCCTATCCTAACCCATCCTATCTGAAATATTATAGAATCATCCATTAATTCTAGACATAATTTCAGCTTGTACATTAGTTAATTTTACCCCCTTTACTTAACTACAAACATCAGAATTTCTAGTTAAATCCACTGGACACTGGTAAAATTTTATGCCATTTCTCCTCTCATACCAGATGTTAATACTTTTGCTTTATAGGGGTTTTGTTTTTCAGCTTCTTCCTGTATGCACAAAGTGAAACAAAGATAACGAATGTCATAGACAAAGTTTCAAACTGCTTCTCAGGTCATCTGTATTTGTACCACAGTCCTAAGTGAGTGTCCCTTCAGAGCCAGACAACAGGGACAAACACCATGATTTACTGCTAGAACAACCAATGCTAACTTTGTAAGTATTACCAATGCCTTTATTGGTCAAAATTGCAGCTTTCTGGTAAAAGACGACCTCACTCTGCCATTCAGGGTCAGGGCAATGGAAACCAATATTTTAAAAGCCAGTACTCTCCATTCCAAAATAAAATCCATGTACAAAATTACATTTTCAGGAGCTTTTCAGAGTGTAATTTCACTTAAGAGCAGGATACTGAGCATCCTCATAGTGATATGATGGCCCTATCAAAGGATAAATAAAAAAAGGTAGATACATTCCTCTATTCCTATAAAAATTATCTCAAGCAACCTGTCCTCCATCTAACCTTGTCCCTTGCACTGAGCTTTTCTGCAGAAATTTGCAGTAGAGCATTACTCCTTTTCCCCCAACAATGTTCCATTGCCATGGAACATTGCTGTGGGTGAGGGAAAGGTGAGTGTAGAAAGACAAATCAAAGTGTTAATGAACTGGTGAGCAACATGAAGATGGTTCATATTTGGTTCCTCTCACCAGTGATATCTGCAAGTGTTTCTTGTTTTGCTATAAGCTTATGAAAAAAAACACACTTCTGTAGCCAAATAACCTTACATCTCCTTTTATAATTAGTGCTATTACACAGAACCTAAGCTTACACAAATGTCCCTAGTGACATGATTAACTTCAGAGATACCAGTCAGCAGGAGTCAGTCACAAAGCATAAACTAATTAATGTTTGAGGACAAGGATAGGACAAAAGAGGTCACTAACCTGATGTGCTTTTGAGTATTGCCAACTAAAAATGGAAAGGAAGCATAGCACATCATCTTCAGGGAGTTATTTCAGCACTAACTGGAAAATCTGTGATTGCTTTCCTTAGTCTTCTCTTTTTCATTTTCTCTTGATCATATATTAAGCATGGCAAAAAAAAAAAAAAAAAAAAAAAAAAAAGAAGTTGGGAAGTACAGATTGGAAAAGTAACTGAAATCTTTATATGGACAATTTTAGCTGACCAAGAAATGCATCTCTAAGAAAATAAATGTATGGAAGGCACCAAATTTACTGAAGTGAACTGAAGTTAGATGATGTGTCTGATAAGTTGGTGTTGTGTAAAAGAAGAATGAATCTGATAATTTTATCTGTTCAGATTTCTGTTACTTTTTGTGCAGCAGAGTGCTTTTATTCTTAGGCCCAGATGCTTCATCCTAATTCTATTATCGTAAGCATTTAAATGTGCTCTTATATGCTGACCTCTGTGAGAATTAAAGTAAAACATCTGCTTAATACTTTGCTGAACAAATATAGATGATTAATATATGCTTAAGTGCCCTGATGAAATGGGGCTGTGTTAGCAATGTTCTCATATCATACACAAGGATGGGGAGTTTGCAAATATAAAATAATGGATTTATGCTGATTTTTATTAACTAAAGATCCTGTCTAGTCTGCCTGGTTTCACCTCTGCCTCTACTAAAGAAATTCTTTTTTGCACTTCTCCATATTAATATACTGCAGGCACCTCTGATTCACTCAGTGGAATAATTTGGTGCTCATGTCTGGGCAGAAACCTGGCAGCCCCTCGTGCCCAGCAGCAGGTCACTTACTCTTGTTCCCAGCCAGCAGTGAAAATAGGGTAGAGAATGGAAATGGAGACAATGTGGTCAGCAGGGAGAGCAAGAGGTGTGAATGGGCTGGGAGAAGAGTTGTGGAGCAGCAGCTGCTCCATGAGAAGGACACTGGTGAGACGAGGATGCAAAACCTGGATAAGGAGTGCAAGTGCTGGAGACTCCAAAGATGCATGGGCAGGCTGCAATCAGGACTGCTTTGAGGCAGATCCAGACTCTAAGTCTGGAAAGACATTAAATGGGAGTAAAATAAATGGGAAGGGTAGAAAGGCAGAAATAATTCTTTCAGTGCCATCTTTAAGAGTTTATCAGGTTGCTACATTGCATTCAAACAGGATATCCATGTGAGAGCTCATGTCTCCTGAGCAATGGACTGAGGCAGAGAGCAGCAGAGAGGTGAGACCATGCAAAGGGAGAGGGAAGTTGGAAGGTATGAGGGTAACAGATCCAGCATACAGAGATGGGAAGTGGTTGATGCCAGGAATGGTACAAGTGATCTGTGACCCAGGCCACGCTCCCTGGAGCTGGGGCAGATGTGCACCCAAGTATCTGGATTTCTTTCTGTAACTTTGAGAGTAAATCAGACTAAAGAGATAGTCCATTAAGAAAATAACTGATTTTATGTATTCTTCCACTGACTTATATGACAGATGGTAGTAAATTTAAAAATTGCATCACTTTTGGTTCATATCATCCTAAATATTTCACATATACTTTTTTTTTGTGAACAATGACAAGAATTTCCCATTCACACATAAACAAATAAGAGCATTCAAATTGCTAAGCAAAAATTCAGAAAGATCTAAAAAATAAGAATTGAGTGTGTCAGGCCATTTTAATTTGATCTCAGTGTGCAAACAGTAGTTTTTTCCAGAGTCACAACATACACAGAGAAGCATCAACTGTTTTACTTCTCCTTTTATGTCTCCTCTCTTGGTTGTTTTGTGGAACAAAAAGCATTCTTTATAGTGTTGTTTTGGTATTCGGTCTACATCTCCCTTTCCTCTGTAGTCTCCCTGCTGTAAGGAAATAACTATAGGCAGACTGAAATCTTTGACACAGATTTTGTTCTAAGCAAGTATGACCTTATAGCTCTATGGCTCCATTGGCTTCTGTATTTCCAAATATAAGTATCGGGCAGGACTTTTATACAATTCTACCTGTGAAATGGAATTGTTCCACCTTTTCTGAGGGTAAACAGAAAAACTTTTGTCTAACAGAAAAACTAATAAATGCCCATTTAGTAAGAGAAAGCCAATGAATTTGAAGGCTGCTCAAAGCATTAATTCCTGACTAAAGTTCTACTTCAGGTACAAAATTTGGTCTTTTTGACACTGTCTAAAGAGAAGAGAAATTAATATTGGATAAAGTTGTTGAAAGGTTAGTGAGCTGTAGGGATTTTTTTGACAGTCATAAAAGCATTTCTCCTTATTGAATTAGAAGTGACATCAGGCATTCTGACTTTGGAAAAAAAAAGAAATGTTCTTTTCATCTTAAAGTAGCAGTACAGGGGAAATCTGAGAATTCAGAGGAGCTGTTGGGTTTTGTCCTTATCCTACTTTCTTAGTACTTGCCTACTTTTTTCCTCAAGGCATAGAAAGAAGCAAAAATTGATGCTACACTAGTGTGCTCTTGATTTTATAATTTATTGAGCAAAATTACCTCTCTTTAAGCAGCAAGAATTTTCATTATTTTTAGTTCTACTAAATAGAATAGGGTGAGGCTTCTGCCTTTCACATCTTGTTAAAACATTATGTATAGTGCACTGCCTCATTACTTGAAGCCCAAACCTCTCTACATGAGAGCAGCTGCTGGAAGACACACTCCCTGGGACAGATCGTTAGAGAAGCTTTAATCCTTTAGAACAATTTTTCAATACTGTTTACACCAGGGATTTCCTTGTACAAATCCTCTTTACACATGACAAGAATAACACAGGAAGAAACTATTTGTCTCTGATCTCTGAAAAGAAGAAGAGCAAGTTAAAGTCCTCAGGGGGCTTTCTATCACTTAAACTAACCAGGAGGGGATTAATCAAAGGTATCTTTGCTGTGTGATGTACAGCCAGCTTCAAAGGTGCAATCACATTGATCAGCGTACAACAGAGCAACACTCACAGCATCTTGTGTTTTAAGTTGAGGTACAGCAGAGGCTGAAATACCCAGTTTGTTTCATCGTTCCTTCTTTCCCATCAAAACAACCACAGGCTACTGTGATGTGCTGGAACCGAAAGCACACAGGTCAGGTGTTTTCCTGGAACTCAACTCTGCACTGCGATGAAGAGTGAGGACTGAACTCTCTGGAGTGATTTTATGTGCCAATTCTGTGCAAGAAAATATAATCTCCTTTCACATGGCCTTTTAAAAAATGTTTTGCATGCAAACAAGTTTCCTCCATTTATGGAAGCTTGATTATCCCTGCAGAACTCAATTTTTGCCGATGCCTACCTGTGTTATTTCCATCCTACTGTGTCAGCAGGCAACTGAATTACTGTAGTGAAGTAGCTCTATTGCCATCAATGAGAAAAACTAGCAAACTTTCAGATAAAAGTCCTGTATACTTTGTAATTAGAATGAGATGGAAAGCTTTTCAATAAACTTAAATAAATATTTCTCAGTGAAATATTGCAAATACTTTTTTCACAAATCTCAATTTAAAAAATAATTCTATTTTATTAAAATATTTTTTAGTTTTCTAATTTTGTTAAAGGTGATTAACTTTTATTATATTTACATTTGAAGAAAATAGACACGTTGCAGAAGTATTTTTCTCATGAAACAATTGTCCATTTTCATCACTTGCCTGCACATAAATCCCAACTTTTTCCGAAACTGGTTACAAATTTTTCAATGAGGGGCCTTGCCATTAAAACCTCTATAGAAAAAAAAGTCTTCAAAGTATTCTAGTGTGTTCTAGGTAATGTATATATATTATTATAAATATTATATATTATTATATTATATATAATATTTTGGCAGCAGGGAGGGATTTTTGGGGACACAAAAAGTGTGACCTTGGTTACAGAACAACCATATGTCAGTAACTACAAGGTTTAGTTGAATCTAATGGACAGATCAAATCTCTGACCTATATAATTAAGAAAAGAGGCTTTTTTTTTAGTGTCTTGTACCATAGCCACGGCACTTTGTATCAGGCCACAAATAGTGAATCCACCCTTTTGTAATGCAGTGAATTTTTAGTTATTTTTACAGAGAGAAACATACAAAGAGATGCAAGGAGAGTTCCTATCCCTAAGTGACCGAGTTAGCTGGACTGTTGGCTGTATTCCATCTGCCTTTGATCCTTGATTTTTTTTTCCCTTATTGAAAAACTCCAGAATATTCTGGTTTTATGCCAATATTGTACAAAACCAAATGTTAAGAAGAGGAAATTTTTCAGTTGAGTGGAGTTGCTTTTATCTAGATAATGACACTATTTCTAAACTCTCAGAAGATTAAAAAGGTGAAGCTGAGAATAGTATCTCAAACTTATTTTTACACTCTTGCTAAAAATGATACAATTTCCTCTCTTTGACATATGTCCATTTCCTCTAGTGCTGCTCTTCTAATGTGGCAGAGCAAACCTGAAGAGAGCAATGGTTCCAGCTCAGGTTGCCAGCTCCCTTGAGATGCCATTGCTCTTTTCTGCCTCAAAGGATATTAATTGCCCAGGCAGCTAGGAAGACAGACACAAGAGGAAGAACACAAAGGCAAAGGCAGTGTGTGTTATTTAGGCTCATCAATTCCCGATTCTCTTTGTAAGAAGTCTGATATTTCTCAGTAGGCCACACCGATTTTGGGCTCTCCACAGAGCTTCTCAACATGTCTTTTCTATGTCCTGTCTCTTGCTACCCCTTCATTTCTTGGGAAACTCCCCCTTTAAGCTGTGCTTGTCTGTGACAATAGAAAGAGAATGACAAGCTGTGAAGGAAGGATAACTTAATTTTTTCTGCCTTTTAAGGATGCCTTCGTGAAGTGGGGCTGGTCTCTGCCCTGTTCTCTGTGGCTGCTGAGCCAAACAGTGGGACAGGAATAAAATCAACTGAGCTATGTCTGAATAGAAAAAAAGAGCTTTTCAGGACACCAGCAGAGTTAAATCCCTTGGAAAACCTGGAGAACAACTGGAGGAAGTTTAAAAGGAACTACAAGGAATGGGCAGCAACTAAAAGGGAAGACAGAAGGCAGCCTGGTTTCTGACAGTAGGTGGTTTTGAAGTACTTGATTTTTAAATGGTTTTCAGTAACTCAAGCAGAGAGGCCAGCTCTGAAAGTGAAGTAAAAAATTCAAGGAGTACTTCACACTTCACATAAAAATGAATCATCAGAACAATTGTTAGACACAGAAAAAACAGGTTTGCAAGAATTGTGGAGGAATTTATACAATTTCAAGCTATACGCAGGTATCGTTCTGTTTTGGATTTAACTTGGTCTTTAACATCTGACTAAATTATGAAACCACCTAGGGCAAAGCACTCAGAAAGAGGCTACTAAAAGATTCAGAACTCACCATTGACAAAATGTTTTTTTTTTTTAAGCCAAAGAAATTGTCTCCTAAAGCCCCTGAGCCATGGTGTTTGCACATGTTTGAGGTGATGGAAGATCTGAAGCACTGTAAGGATGGATACCTCAGGCATGGAGACATGTGGAGTAGTTTACAATTAAGAGCACAATGGTAGCTCACAGGAGATGGAAAACTCCTGAAACTACTTTGGTAAATTATCTCTTTATGTAAGAGTTTTCAACTGCCAACAGGAGAAGCACAGCTGAAACAAAGAAGATAATGGTAAAAATTGTCAGTTCTGAAGAATCCTTTCCAGCAAAAATCAACACTGGAATAACATGAGGTAAATACACTATAAATTTAAATTAATATGGAAAATATATAGATTTAGATTCTAACAGAACTTTGCAAGTCAATACAATGAAAGAAACAAAGTCATACCAAGCACCTGAAGGTAATTGGATAGAGTTCAGTTTTTAGTACTGAATCAGTCAAAATGTAGACAAATAATCAAAGTCTAAATGTAGTGCAGATGTTTTTTTCTCTGTAAAAGGCTTTCCTCATCTGTAGACTCATGTAAGGTCATATTTTGGGAATGTGGTGTTTTACTTGCTCTGACTATGAAGGGTGCTTTAGGTGGCTAGACACTTTACACAAACCTTTCTTTGAAGTTTTGGAAGTGTAATTACACGCAAATAATCTGGGTACAAAAAATTGTGCAAAACAATAGATTGAAAAAAATATATTTACTTTCTTCTTCTCTATTAAGAAAAGAAAATTCAGTGCAGGTGAGAAAAAGGCAGGGTTCAATCAGATAGAAATCCCAAATCATTAAGGAAGACTACAGGATGCCCTCTGGTTGTAGGAAAACAGTTAACTTCAGAAGCTATCCCTCTTTCTAAACTTGAATCTTGACTGGATATATTTTTCTGAAGATTGTAGCATAAGTAGAATTAGAATGAAAAAAATCACATTGGTCAGTAAAGGTGGCACATCTTAAACAGAGCTGTAGAGTTAAATTATGCAAAATGGGAATGTTCTTCACTCTGAAAGGACAGAAGTTTTTTGAGTTATGGTTGATACCAGACCATTTTTCTATGCTTCTCATGTCTGCTGCCATCCCAGATTAATGATGCTGTATGCTGGTCAGAAAATGTTATTTTTTTTGCTTCAAGAATACGTAAAATAGATTACACAGCTCTAATTTTACTGCTAAAAGTCCCTCTGTGCCTTTCACAAACACACCGGGATCACTGTTATACTTAGTGTAAATGTTCTCCTAATTGAAGACAAAGCAGACAGGTTTTTTTTTTAATTCATACTCTACATAATTTTGCTAAAGCATGCTATAGTCAGTTCAAGAACTGAAGTATTTATCTACCTTCTCAAGAAAGAAATGTTCACCTTTCTGAGCTGAACTGAAACAGCTGAAGACATTTTACACAGAGAATAGATCTACTAACGTAGTATTGCTGGAACAAGATGTTTTAAGGGCATGTTTTCAGTCTGAATTGTATTTAAATATTATGCAGGACTTTTAAAAAAGTAATTCCAAAGGGATATGTAAAAGTCATTCCAAAGGGATTAACAGGAAAAATACACACGTTGTATAAGGATTGCAAAATGTAAGAAAGCACAGAAATGATTTATACTGACCTCGAGTGAAAAACAACATTGAAAGCAAAGTTAAACCTCATTGTTTGGCAAAGTGCATTGGTCAAAGTAAATGAAAATACAATGCAAGAAGAATGGAAATGACTGATCTCAGAAAAAAACAAGCAGGCCTTCTTGCATTGCACTGGAGAAAACACAATAAGAAACAAGCCTTTGCCTGTTGCTCTCCCTTCCCCAGGACTGTATTCCTGGAAATTAAACTGTCTTCATGCAAACCAATATTCATTGACAGATGTGATAATCTGGCATAGCAACGTCAGTGGAATTACAAACATGAAGCAGCTTGCAAGGAAATTACGGGTTCAGATATTTCCTACATTATCTTTGTTGGGCAGAACCTTAGAAGCTGGTTACAGAACTGTTACAACATCTTCCAGGGTTCCAACACAGAACAGCGAGGAAATAACTATAATTTTTTATTAAAAAACAGTCAGGTCACACTCTGATCTGTCAATTTACAAAACAGCAGAAGGGAGTTATGAGCTGGCCCTAAAAATACTAGGAAATTGTGAGTCTTAACGTAGTTCATTCCCTCAAATTGACCTGTTTGTGTCCTTGCCTAATTTTAATGGTTGGAAGACCGATAAAACCTCTGACAGAACTTAGTTTGATACAATTTTGAGGTTTTGAAGGCCATGTCATCCAGACAGCTATGGGGAATATGGGCAAGAGGAAGTTGCTTCATTTTTTATGATATTGCTTGCCGTGTTTTTAAATGAATTTTGTCAGAAATATTGTCAGCTATTTTATATTGGGACATGCCTCTATTTCTCAAAACAGATGATCACACACCCTAGTTTATTAGGAAAAAACCTAAGTTATTCATACAATTCTCATCCATTTTAAGTAAAAAGTCCCAGTTTGTCAAAAGTAGACTTAATTCTACTTGAACAGTTCTCCTGATAATGATGTGTGCCATGTGTACCCTAAATATATTTAGAACCTCAGAATAAGCTTGTTCACTCCCTCCATTTCATCTGATTGAATACAAGTTCTGTCATAAAATATAGTAGTGCATAAACTATATGTCCTTGTGTGTTGTATGCAGTTTTCATATTCAGTAGATGTGAAAGAAAAATAAATCCTATACACATGCCTGGAAAAATAAAAGATAGGGAAACCGCACCCCAAAACTGGAGAGCTGTGCTTCAGAATTGCCCTGGAGATAGAAGGTGGCCCTCAGGCTGAGAGCTGTATATGACGACAGGTTGGAATATGATCCACAACCCACAAGCTAGATTTGAATCTGAGCTCCTGAGTTTCCAACTATAAAACTAACTACCCTGCTAACAACCCACAGAGACCAGATGGACCTGTAATTAACTGCAAATCCTTGTATTTGTGCATTTCCAAGGTGTGACTGATAATACAAATTTATGCATGTGTGCAAGTACCTATCTAGATGTATACAAACAATAATGACGTTTATCAGAAGATGGGACCATTTCTGACATTCCATGGAGTGTTTATAAAAAGATAACCCTCTCATGATTTCTTGTTCCCTCCTTGAAAGATTGTATGGAGGATTAATTAGACAAAAGTGGCACACAGGGAAGATGGGTTTCGTTCCACGCGCTTCTGGGGTGAATTTGTACAACTCTGAGCAAGTTGTGTATTTGCATCGGTAGGTGGGGGGGATAGCTATGGCTTTCAGCACAGCTAGGTCTGGATGTGGGCATCTTCTCAAAAGTAGTGTGAGAGAACAACATGGATGTGTGTCTTCAACCTTACTCACAAGAGAAGAAGCCAATTAAAATGCTTGTAAGATACCGAAAACATCTCTAGGGAGCCACACTACTGCCTCATGGGCCATGTCCCTTCAGTGCAGCTGCTGAATTTAGACATCTGATCCTCAGACTGATCAGTTAAAGGGAATTACAGGGAGTGAATAATTCCCTGGAGTGTGTGTTTTTTTAGACAGACTAAAGGGAAAATTGAGGAAGATTGCGCTGCTGACTTAAGGCCTTTTGGTAGGTGTTACTGGGTAAGGCGAGTATGGGCTCATATTAATTTAGGAAGATAGAGAACTCATTCAGCTCTCACTTAGGCAGTCCTGCAATTTGGCCACTGGCTGAATTTTAAGAAATGCATCTGCAACTTTTTCACCTTATGGAAACCTATAAAAAAGACTGGAGTGAAAGATGTCATTTCTAATACACTGGTTGTAGTGATTTTTGAAATGAAAGGCTATACAACGAGTTGTATAGTAGGCTGAGCATAAGAGCATATGCATCGCAATGAATGCCAGGTGCTGTTTGGCACCTAAGAATACATTTAGTCTACAATCTAAGTTGTAAAGGTTTTATATTGGAAAAGGAAAAAAAAAAAAAAGGAAGGCAATAGGAAGGAAGGCATTTTACCCCTTCCTCTACCTGGCCACAGTGTGTCTTGGCAAAGCTCCATGCTAGGGCTTGGTAGAAAGAGAAATTCCGTGTATCTGTCATAATGGAATGATGCCACAACGACTGGTTAGAGTGGAAAGGAGAGAATCTTTCTTCTTAGTGCTGCATTCCATCATGAATACGCTCACCATGGCTTTGTTTCTCCAGAGAAGCAAGCATATATCTGTCAAGTGTAGAGACTCATGCAATGGACAAGGCTCACCACATCCATACTGCTTGGGCAACACAACTTCCCAACCAAGAATCTCCTCTGACCCTTTTGCTAAGAAAAGAACTTGGTTTGCAACATATATGCTGTGCAGATGATTTGGAGATTGGTGTCACAGAGTGAAAGAGGTGCTGAACCCATCTGACAGTATAGATGCACACTGTGAAATCAGTGAGATTTTGTTACATTTCTTTTTCCAAATATAAACTACACAGATTTTCGTTTTCAGAAGTGTTCATTTTTTTTTTCATAGCTGCAATAGCAGCAGTATGAATCTGTGCATTCATTACCTACATAGAGCAGCTTGACTTTTTTACCGTGACTCATTGGAGCCTGAGGTCACTGAGTGGGAAGGTTTCAAAGACCTGGCAAGGAAGCACAGTCCCTGTCAGGAATTTTTGATATAGGTTATCTTTACCTTGTGCAGCTGAGCTACTGACAAAGTGATTTCACAGGAGATCTTTATATATATTTAAAAGGTGATTCATTCAGCCTTGGAGACAACAGACAGTTGAAGGCAGTTGACTGCAACACTGGAAAAATCACTTTATGGTACTAAATACTTTTTTCATAACTGACAGGATCATTATTTTTTGTGTGCACTGTAGTTCCTTTGTGCCATATAAGCACTCATTTTCCTATACTTACTAAGGTTAAAATCTCTGCTGGATGACACAGGGGAGCTTGAACAGCAGGGTAACAATTAACGGACCTCAAAAGGTTTTGCGGTTTCATCTGGATAAATGCAGATGGATTTGAAGGTGGTTCAGCTAAAATGTCTCTCCTTCTTCAACCCCTCCTGTTTTTTCTTTCTCCCCTTCTTGCTTTTTTTTCTTTAAGCCAAAATGATTTGGTTTCACAATCAGGCAGCAGATCTAACAATTCCAGATTTTTACTTGCTGTGTTACCAACTTTTAAACTCCAATTTAATAGTTCACTGGTAGAACCCACATGTCTTGATGTTTTATATCCAGATAGGTTCATTTTCCCCTACCTATAATAGAAGCAGTATGAATCATTACCTTCCTACCAGCAACCTGACTTTGGAAGGTTTTCACTTTTGGTTCATAGCTGCTTTGAAATCAGCGAATGATCCCAACTGCTCCTCTCTCTCTCTCTCTCTCTCTCCCTCTTTTTTTTTTTTTTTTTTTTTTTTTTTACAGGACATCAGTGACTTGGAGACAGACATTAAGGAAAATTCACTGACAATATTTTCACTGAAGGACTTTAATTTATGGTATATGGAACACTACATGGTGATATTTTAGTGTTCTTGAGTCTTTGGGTGACATTAGGCCTTGTTCTGGCTGAACTCTACTGGTGTTGTGGGTTCCATTTGTAATGTTTGGTTTTTTGCAAAGTTGTATAACCCAGTTTTACCAATTTTCCCAACAGACAAAGATGCAACTTTCAAATTGTCAGACTCGGGTCTTCTGCAGTTCACTTGACAAAAATGTCAGGTCTTTGGGCTATCACTTCTCTGTCATATTGAGTCAGAAATCACGGACACAGACATTTCTAAATGTCTATGTTTGGAGTTCAGCTGCTTACCCTGAACCTCTAGGTCTGGAGTTGCCAGGAACTGTAGTCTGCTGGTTTTAATTTTTCATTACAAATGTAGCAGAGGTGAGAAGGTGTTGTTTCAAACTGAAGTGAAACTAAATACCAACTTTGCAAATCCTTGTATGTTGTATTGACCCTCTCTTCATACTGTTTATTTAAATAAGCGATATAAATCTTAACTGAAAGTCTAATCCAATCTTAACTTCAGCTAATCCAGTGATGAAAAAACAATACAAGTCACCTTCAAAAGAGTTATTATTACATTTATTAGGAAAACGCTTTTTGTTGTACAGATATTTTTGTGTAGGAAGATGGATATTCTATACTATCATAAAACACCTTTATACTAAACATGAAAATCTAATGGGAAACAGTTTTGCACAACTATGGCAAAACTATGTAAAATCTTTTTTCTCACATAGCTCCAAGCTCCCTTTGACAAACTAAATCATGTTCGCCCAAGCAGATACTGCTCTTTGATAAGATTTATTTTATTTCTATATAAAACTGGCCCCTAACAGTTGGATGGTGCAATGTTAACTTGGCTTATTTGTCACAGCATATAAATACCTGTGAGGTCTATGCTGGACAAACTGTTAAAAAGGCAGAGGACATCTCAACAAGAGCAATATCTTTAGTGATAAAATTGGGAACAGTGTGATAAAACGTGCTTATTCCTCCGGCAGTTCTTAAGATTTGTTCACCTTCCAGCTTGGTTTCCCCACTCTCACTGTCACAATGCCACACAGCAGTGCTATGGCAAGGTGCTCTAAGGGACTCAGGTTAGTGATGTGTCTGAGCTGTTTCTTGTGCTGACAAGAGTCAAGTCAAGGTTAGAAGTGTGGTCATTGTTATGCTTAAAAAAAAAATCTGTTAATCATGTTCAACAGATTCAAGACTCCCAGTGCAAGAGCATTAATTAAGTGTCATGGGAGCTATCCCAAAGAACTCTACTACCTGAGTGGTCATTAATTGGATTCCTGTTTCTGACATGACATACGAAACATTGATAGATTCATAAATCTACATGTGAGATGGCTTCTTCCTCTAAGCACCTGTTGTGACATTTATGGTTAGCCTCTGCTGCTTTTGCAGAGAAGGCCAGCATCAGGTGTCATGGTTAAGTTCAAATAATCCCCAGATCGTGAGAACTTCTGGTCTCACTGGTGGAGTTAAGTAACAGTGGAGATGCTGTATGCCTTATATACCTTTGTGTAGAGTCTGTCTGAATAACCTCTCCAGTCTTTTTGGCTTATGAGGGCTACGGTAAGATGTAAACAGTGTTAAAATAGATTTTTTTTTTTAATAAATGAACATTGCAGTTGCATACATGGCCCATAGAATTTGTTGCCATTTCTTTCCTACCTGAAAATTAGAGTTGGCTGTTTCTGTCATTGCTGAGGAGCTTAATTCCTTCTGGCTGTACTTTGAGTTGTAGGGTTCACATAGAGCCTTTTCATTTGAGAGTGACATAATCTTCAGTTCATCAGTACTGTGTGGATGTACTGGCAGAGCTGTGTTGACTCCACACCTTGGTAAAGCAAAGCTTACCTTGACCTGTCTGAGGATTGTCTGTGTTGGGTTGCCCAGCAGCAGCTTCCCTCTCAGGGTTCTTCCTTGAGACACTGCAATTTGTTGAAGTGGCTCAAAAAAAATGAAAGAACTCAATTTTTGGACAGCTGACTGAGCTCAGTGAGGTGGGTCACATACACCTGCCACAAGGTGCCTCTACCTCTCTCTGCCCAAAACTACAGTCCCCTAAACAAGGACGGTAAAATAAATCTGTGGCACTGCACAGAAAAAAAGTCAGTCTGTAGCAGCAGGAGATCCAATTTGCTCAACACCAGAATCTAACTCACTGCAAGATGAGCTGAGGCAGAAGAGCAACAGAAGCAAAAATTCCTCTGCTGCTTTCCAAAGGTGCTACAGCCTCTGAGAGTGGGTGAGAACTGGGTCAGGAAAGATGATGCAGAAATTGAGACACAGCATGCTCAGAGATGTTTGTTATCAGATTTGTCTGTCTACAGTGATAAAACATCCTCGCAGAGGTAAAAAGCCCAAACCCTTAATGCAGAGCTTCAAAAGCATGAGGACAAATGTGGAGGCCAATCAAGAAAGTAGATTTTCCCTGGATTATTTTGTAAGTATGTAATTAATAAACTGCCCATCATATCAATCCACAGACTATATAAGTGGAAAAGGAATTTATGCTTTTTATTGATGATTATTTTGGCCCAGTCACATATGTGCATATCGGGAATGAACAGGAGTATAACTGAAGATTCAAGATGTTATCTAGATTAACTTACTTCTTATTTAAACAGCAGAGAACTCACCTATATCTCACATCTCAAACCAAAAATAAAATTAGTGAGTTAACACAGTTTGTCTCCATTTTCAATACTAAAATTAAAAGCAGAGTGTGACTCTGAGAGCAGGAATTATCTAGATTGTAATCTATTTGACTTGAAGGCTGTCTTCCTGTCATGTGCTAGTGTATGTTTGCTATGCTTTAGAAAACTAAAATCCTGATCATGGTGACTCTGAGTTTGCCAAGAGAAGCTCTGGATGCCCCATTCCTGTCAGTCTTCAAGGAAAGGTTGGATGGGGCTTGGAACAACCTGGTCTAGTGAAAGGTGTCCGTGTGCATGGCAGGGGAACTCAAACAAGATGATCTTCAAGGTTCATTCCAACCCAAACCGTTCTATGGCTCAATGACTCTATGATTTTATGGTTCTACATATGCTTGAAATGGTAAACAGAAATCAAGCACTAGTGACTGAAACATAAATATTCACATAGAATTAATGAGAGAGATGGTAACTATTTTGATTATGCTATTAGTTAGTTATTAAGGAAATGATGAAGGCATATTCTGTGTGTGTAGTGAGCCACTTATTCTAAGATATAAAACAGGTAATGGGCTAACATCCATCCTAAATCACTTTCAGTGAAATAAACTTAATCCAGTTTTTGCTTGGGGGTGCAAAAGACATCCCCCCTAAACACAACCTTGTATGTTTCTATGCTATGGTTGTATTGGAAGAAAAATTATTCTGCAAAGTTTTATTTCAATTAATGCAATTATTTTTATTTGCTCTAGAATAGGAAAAACTTTGCTAATAATTCCACACTTTATACAGTGAAAATTCATTTTACTCCCATGAAATGTGATATATCAGTGTTAACCT
Source organism: Chamaea fasciata (assembly GCF_029207755.1). NCBI lineage: Eukaryota > Metazoa > Chordata > Aves > Passeriformes > Sylviidae > Chamaea > Chamaea fasciata. The sequence continues at coordinate 142,469,231 of NW_027094086.1, read as the reverse complement.
GTAGACCTGCTGATTTTCACAATTAAGTCTTGACTGTTTTGTTTTGATATAGTTTATAACAATTTAGAATTTAGTTTTGTGGAGTTTTTTTTTGGTTTGTTTGTTTTGTTTGGATTTGTTTGTTGGCTTTTCTTCGGGGGGTGGGGGGTATGAATAAAGAGATAACAGAGAACTGCATTCATCACTGTTCTAACATCTTGAAGGGTCATGGCAACTTAGCCAAAATGGAATACTGTGAGGAATAGCTCATGGTTTTCTAAAAAAAAAAAAAATTTAAAATATTGGATCTGCCGTCCATTAATTCTTGGTAATGACCTGGATAATGCCCTGTGATGCTGGCAGGAAAAACTACAGGGAGAGAAAGGCCCTCCTACCTAATGCTTCCACCAAAAGGCCTATTCCTGCCTTCTTTGAGAAGACTCATGCTCCCTGACAGGCCACGCTTTTAGAGGTGTGTCCTCCTTTCTCTAAAGCCCTATCAAGATGAATTTGGGGGAGTAGTCTTGCACCCTTGAGGAGGTGGAGGTGCAAAGACATTATTTGTGGTTTCTCTGGTAGCTGTTTGGGTTTGGCATTAAGAACCCTTCATGATGCCCAAGGATGGCCACATGACAGAATCTGTCCCAGAAGAGAAGTTTTCAAATTCTTATTTTTTTAAGAATTCCTATATGGAGTTCCTCTGCACCTTTTCATATTGGAGTCCTCTCAGATTTCTACTGACCTATTTTCAGTTTATGAATTGCTTGCAAATCCCTTTGAAATTAATTATTTATCTTCAAAGACCTTAGGTTTGTCTGTTACCTGATAACTTCTTTCAACTGGTATGTTTTCACCCAAAAAAAAGCTTTATTTGCAATGACAGAAGCAGAGTTTTACAGAATTCACCGTATTGCCATGGGAACGAATGAGTTCCTTCTGAATCATCATGGCCAAACTAACTCAGATGAAATAGGAACAAGCCCTAACCTTTGCCCATTCTTCAAACACACGTCAAAACTGATACGGTCTGAATGTTCAAAAAATTGAGAAGGTCCCTGGGATACATAGGTGGATTTCTAAAGCTATTTATATTATTGGAAAAGCAAAGAGGCACCTGCTGATTTATCTGTACCCTTTCACACTTAAATGCCTGAAAAATATGTGACTTTCAGGCTGCAAAGAATAATTAACAACTTACTGAAAAAGATCTGAAAAAAGGACATTCTTTTAGAAAATTGTTCCATTTCCTTCCATACCTCTTTCCTTTTAGGGTTTTCCAATACATTTTAATGTTTCTAACGAAAAAAATCCTAATTTTGATCACTGTCACAAAAATGTATTTTCCTTATTATCTGTAGCTCCATTAGAATCTGAGATATCTGGAAATTTTTTGTGCCTATTTTTACCATTTAGATTTTAGCAAGAGAGAAAAATGGTGAGAAGTTACTGTGGAAGACAGTATAAAGAAAAATGGGGGGAATCAACTAAATGTATTTAATTTTATTTATGACTAAAAGATAAAAAATTGAAATAAAAATGGTTCAATTTTTGTAAACAAAAATTAAAATTAAAAGACAATTTCTCCTTTATGTTTCCTGACATAATCTTCAAAAGTAAAAATATTAAGCTCTGGTGTTTTGAAATTAAAAGTTTATTATTTTATGACCAAAGATATTTTTCGCTAGGAAGATTTTGGTATGCCTTCCTTATGACTGATTTTTTCCTTAATTTTATTGAGTTTTGTACCTTACCTGAAAGGATTCATTCTCCATCAATCAGCAAAGTGAGTCTATAATCAAACCTATGGTAAATTATAGTCTTAATTTCTGTAATCACTAATACAGAGTTTGAAAGTGTTCACTTCAACACAGATAACAGAAAATCTGAAGATTTCTGGCCTGCATTAATAGTTTTGGGGACTTGAAGGATTCTGGTTCCACAGTGGAGTGTAGATGAAGTGGGGTCATGAATGAAGCACAGCTAGGTTCTGCCTCCATGCAATTACTTTGTGGTGGTAGAAATTCAGTCTAGAGGAAATTTAAGCATTTGAATCTTTGTTGGTGCTGTAATGAATTTTGTCTTTAAGCAAAATGTTAGGAAACTAACCTTAATATTTCTATGACCTGTTTTAGCAGTGTGCCTACATTGAAATAAAAAAAGTAAAATTCATTATAATTAATACATACTTGCAAAGGATTGGTAGGTCATGTAATTAAAAGTAAGTTTATAACTATATTTGTAATAAGGGTGGTTTAAACAAAATTTTTAATAAAGTCTTAGTATAAACCCCACTTTTTTATATATACAGTTATTTGACCTCCCATGAGAGATATATCAACCAAGTCAGAAGACAGTGGGAAATATTGAGCGTAGGCATGATTTAGAAAAATTCTGTCAGTGCCCACAATTTGCTCATCAGTTTCATGCTTAAAGACTAGTCAAAGTTCAGAGACTTGGCTTCAGTGATTTACTCGGAGTGTAGATCTTTAGCCCTCTGTTTGAGTACATGCCTAAGGGCATGGGGGGAGCATATATGAGGTTAATTCAATACCTTTGTCTGGGGATACCCTGAGTTTAATCCCCTAATTTAGAAATGTTTTTCTGTTTGGCCAATGTAATTTATTATAAAATTAATTCAGCATAGAGTGGAAACCAGCAATTCCCCCTTATGATGTAAGGTTCAACAGAAATTATACAGAAGACAAGCTCTATTGCCTGAACTTGTAACTGCATTTGTGAGAAATCCAATCCTATGTTGATTTATTAGGCACATGCAGAAGATTAAACTCTTGCTGTGAATTTAAGAGAGAGATGTCTGGCTTCTGAGATCCAGGATCATGTGCAAGGAGCAAATTCGTCTAGTCCAGGACATATCTGGACCTGCTCAGAAGGGAAATGATTGGTGCAAAAGGAATATTATGATCAAAAAAGGAGAGTGAATTTAGGTGGCAGTCATGGTCTTCCTTCCTTCCTTCCTTCCTTCCTTGATCATCTTTGTGCATCTTTGTTGGACTCTCTTCTGGATGTCTATGCCTCTCTCCCGGAACTAGTCCAGAATAGAGGAAAAAGATCATCTCCCTCAACCTGCTTGCAATATTTTGCCTAATTTAACCCAGGATATATTTAGCCTTCTTTGTGGTTAGGGTACATTGCCACACTGCTGTCTTATGTTCAGCTTGGTGTCCACATGGACCCCCACGTTCTGGTACTTTTGCTTCTAATTGCAGTCAGCCTCTTTGTTTGGAATTGCCAGATTCTGCAGCACCACTTTTTTTCTGTGTTGTTTTTTTCCATGGTATTTTGTATTTTGCTGTGTTCTGATTTTTCAAACCATGCTTCTCATTTGCATAATAAGCATGGCTAATCAAGCAAGCAACAGCCAGGTGCGCTGCAGGTCAGTTAAGAACATGGACCTGAACAAATCCAACACATACCAAACAGTTGGAGCAGCACCTTACACCATTTACTGCAACTGCGGTATCCAAATTATTAATAAAAATATCTACAAAAAGGAATGAACACAGCATTGTCAAACAGAGATTCTTCTTAAATATGGCAGAGAGTATCTGCCCCTAACTCCCATCTGTCCACTACCATTAGACCTCAAGGTGTATTGAATGTCACAAGTGCCTTTAGAAACAAAGGGTGACTAGCAACAGGTTCATTTGTCTCCTTTCTGGTTCTCCATTTATCTCTCTTCATCTTCTTAGCCTATACATTCCCTCAGTGGTACAACTGAAAGAGATAACATCATCCACTTCCTATTACAGCCCCTTCTGAGGTCGTTCTTTTGGGCTGTGACCTCAAATGAATCAAGTGTCCATGAAGAAAATGACTAACCAAAACTTATTTATATTGATATTTATCTCAGAAGAAACACATTTGCCATGATTTTGTTCTCAGAGAACTGAAGCAACACTTAAATACTTGGGTTTTTTTCTGGCAGAGTAAGAAATGGTGGCCCATGGACTCTAAAGGGGAACCTTGAAGACCTACCTCCAGGAAGCATTAATTCTTTACCCAGAACTGGAATATTTGAAGTGTTGTCTAGTGGGGTGTAGTGAGAGACAACTTTTAATTTTAGGCAGATCAGGAGCTTGGCCAGGTGGAGAGGAAGGTGAACAGTAGAACTGGCTGTAACTGTGTTCCCATCACAGTTAATTTCTTCACTTTGATCTTTTTTCCCGTTACATCATAAAAATGTAATTATAAATGAAGTCTGTTATGAAACAAAATATTCAAAAATAATTCAGCTTGGGTCAATATAAGAGGATTATTTTTATAAAATAGAAGCAGTTTGATTTTGGCTTTTATTATAGTTTGTTCTTTTTTAATTTATAAGGGAAGGAAAAATAAAGAGTTTAAAATGAAATCTTGCAAAGTTCAATGTTATTTTAAATGATTTATATTTTTTTCTGTATGCTTGCTTCAATAATAACATTCTTTTGCCTTAGTTAGATTCCACTGAACCAGTAATATAAAATTGCCTCTTTAAAAAATTATTGACCACATTCTCAAAAAATGGACATATTTTCACTTTTGATAGATTTCAGCAATTAGGTATCATAAGACCTCACAGAAAGAAACATAAGTTTATGAAAACCCTATTAATTCATAATCTGATACATATTTTAAGACTTGTTTTGTTCAGCCTGGAGAAGAGGACATTGAGGGGAGACTCCTTTGCACTCCTCAACATCCCAAGAGGGGAGGTGGAGGGACAGGTACTGGGCTCTTCACATTCTCATAACCAGTGACAGAAGTCAAGGAAATGGCAAGAAACCAAGTTGGGGAGGTTTAGGCTGGATATCACGGAAACCCCCAGAGGGTGGCTGGGCACTGGAACAGGCTACTCAGGGAAGTGGTCACAGCTCCAGGCCTGACAGAGTTTGAGAAGCATTTAGACAACGCTCTCAGGCACCTAGTGTAGCTCTTGGGGTGTCCTGCACAGGGCCAGGGGTTGGACTCAGTGATCCCAATGGGTACCTTCCAACTCAGCATAATCTATGATTCCTTGATTCTAATATATCAGGTTCTATCTAGGTAGAACCTGTTATTCTATGACATTTAAATAATTTCCAGTTCAATAAGGACCCACACAAGCAGACCAAAACACTTGATTGTTTCTTGTCTAACATAAGCTCTGACAGACACAGCTACTCCTTCCAAAGCTGTTTCAACTGCAGGACAGCTGATTAAAAAATACGAGTTTTTTCAAAGGGATCTTTTCCCTTCCTTTATATTTGCAACATCTGAAATTAAAAATTATGAACTTAGAGTTTAGAAAATTAGAAAAGCAGGGTTCTTTGTGACACACTAACTTTTCTTTGTTGGAATTGTTAGACTCACTATCATCTTTCTGTGCTCTTGCTGAAAAGTTAGGTGTTTTTTTTTTAAATTCCTCACAGTAGATTGTATTGATTTATTCTAATTTATAAAAGAATATTCCAGAGACCTTTTCAATTGTCTATATTGCAAAATTCTTGGCTCAACTGTCATCTATAACAAGCCTTATTTTGGCTTAAATACCCAAACTGAACAGGTGTCTTAACTGAAACCTCTTATTCCATGTGATGGATGCTTAAAGGAAAAGCTCTATTGAGTGCTTGTGTATGACTTAAAGCTCAAAGGTCAAGTCCTCATTCAAACCTATAGCAAACAAAATATATTTCAAATGTAACGCTCTGGAAATGATCAAATATAAAATACATCTTTTCACAAATCTTCAAAAGAATCTTTAGATACACAATCATGTGCTGACATTGAATACCAGGATTTAATCTCCCTAGTCTGTGTCATTCTTATTTATGCTTTCTCCTAATTTGGACATTGATTTGCCTTTGACACATCTCTTCAATTCTGCTATCATTGTGATCTTCCAGCAATATTTTCTTTTGCTCCACCCCTTCTCTATGATGCCCATATTTCAGTTTTCCTTCTTGTGTGTCCATCTCAGCGCCAATGCTGAAGGTCCATAGACGCAAAAATCTTGTATTTCATTTTCTAAGTTCTTTTGTCCTGATTTATTGATTAATCTCCACCAGTCATGAAAGACTTTTTCACTTGATTTGTTTTTTAAAACTGTAGCAGTGAACAGTGTGTTCACTGTAACACACTCAGATGTATTTGCTATGAATAATCTCTGAAATACCACTGTTGCCCCTGAAACTAATTGTGACTGTGCAAATGGAGTGCTGGAACATTGAAAATAGGACTGCTAAACAGCTGGACACACCTTAATAAGCTGGATGTCAGCAACCCTCCACAAGGCTATTGAAAGTCTGCAGCTGTGTGGTTTCACTTTTTGATGTAAATGTGTGTACTAAAAAATGCCTTACAGGTGAAGTGGTATATAACAATGATTTAATTTAATGATTTTTTTTTTTTAATTTCCAGCTTGTTTAGGATACGGTTCAGTAAAGACACAGTAGACTGCTAATAACTAAAAAGCGGAGAGTAGCTAGTAACAGAACTGAGTTAAGATTGAAAGTTACTAACTTTTAAGGACTGTGGAACTGGGCTGCTGAACATAATTGATTCAATTTAGAATCTTCTAAAGATGATTTTTGTCTGACCCTTACTGAAATTTGGAATAAAGGAACATTAAGCTGCAAACCTGATTTTTAGATAAACCAGTACATAAAAAGGATTGAACTATTTGGGAGATGTTGTTAATGGGAGAAACAGGCTTGAGGACTGGTCTGCCTGGTTAGGAGAATGCTAGTCTTCAAAAAGCTGGGTGGTCTTTGAAGTGTCAGTTTTCACAGCAGGAGTGACAAAAGGCAGCAGGCTTTGAAGAAACCAATAATATTTGGATATGTATCTGATTATTGTGTCTTCTCTTACTGCACCACTCTTTAATTCCTCACTTAAACAGAACTACATTTGAAGTAAAATGCTATGTCTGGGCTCCACAGTCTTTAAAAACTATTGGGCCCCTTCAGGATATAAATCCGTCTTTGGAGATGACCTACTAGTGAGAGCCATTCTCTTGTGATCAGGTGATTTAGACTTGGTAAATAATTTTGAGATATCTAAATAAGGTGAGATAAATTTCACATTCCATATTTATGTGGTTTCCAGTGTATCACAAGGGACGTTGTCTCATTCACACTTCTTGCTCTCTGACACTGGAGGCATTTAGAACAGTCACCTTGAATTTCTCTGAGGAGTACCCTTCTGTTTGATTCAGTGCAATGAAAACCTTTTTTTAGAGTTTTCTTCTTCCAGTCTCACAATCCTGAAAAATCAATTATGCTTATTAAAGTTGACTATATTCTTGGTCTAAAATTACATTCTCCTTTGTCTTCTGCGACTCTTTTTGATTTGCGTCTCTTTCATCACACATTAAAAATGCCTTTGAGAGTATCCTTCTTATTCACATTTCTGTGCATACTTAGGTTGTTCTTGTTCAAAGTCATATTTTCAGTGCCTTTAAGGGAGAAAACTGGGACTCTAATGACTGTATATTGTGATAAAGCACATATTCAAGGTCCAGAATTTCATTGCAATTTTCTCCTTGGATTTTGTTACTAAATTGAGGAATGTAAGGTTGTACTAAACCACTTGCTTGCAGAATTTGTTTTGACTGGGTTTAATACAGCTGCTGTTGACGAGCATAAACCAATATTAAACCTACGTTGATAGAAATATTCTTTTGAAACAAATAAATCTTCATGAGCAATTTTCTGGTTATATTCAAGCTTTCACATAAATCACAAAGAAATTCAAAAATCAGGTGGTTGAGGTTAGATAGGATTGATTAAGGAATGGTTATCAAGAATTTGAATTCTCACATGAAAAGTCCATTTATATAGTGGTTAATGACTTTTGTTCACATATATGTAGAACTGGAATGGTTAATAAGTTCATTTTTGAATCTTCCAAAGAGTATTTATATGAAAATTTATCTGTCCCTTAACACTGGGTCCTTGTAAGAGATGTTAAAATTCAAAATTTTCTATTAAACAATAACTGTCACAGAAGAAGATAAGAACAGCTTTTTTAAGTACAACAAAATGCCAGTATCCTTTCTCCAGCAGTGCTTGGCTCTGAGTATGACAGCAATGATTGTGTGCAGGGAAAGAATGTAAAATCTGTGTAAGTATGGAGTGACCTTTCTCAGTTCTGGAGTAGACCTTCCAGAAGTTGTGTCTGCATCATCCCAACCTAAAAGAATGGTCTATAAGCACCTCCAGCTTCTTTGAAAGTTCCTAGGACTATTTTTAAAAATAGTAGAATGAATCTTTTCCATGTAGAGTATGAGGATCTTGATAACCAGTTTCATCTTCCTACGTGTTCAATGGACACGTAGGATTAAAAATATGATGATGATGATGAAATAATTGATAAATAAAATTCTATTTGGTTTTAATTAAATCACAGTAATAATACAATTACCAGTAATTATGATCAAGGAGAAGTCTTTATTACATATCAGACTGGTCAATTTCATATTTTCTTCCTGCCTTGATCTTCTCATGCTTATAAGAGAAGCACAAAGACTTTAATTCAGACTGTATTTCTGTTTTGTAAAGTGATTTGTCCATATTATGGTGTAATTAGTCTTCCTATTTCCTACCCCCAAAAGAATATAAATATTTCCAGCTGCAATTAGAAAACTGAGAAGCTAGTTTTTACTGACTTTTTTCACACACTCTTTATCCTTTTATTTGAGCATGTTCTTTCTCTTGCTTATGGAAGCCAGCATTTATTTTAAAGGATGCTAGCAGATGTGCAGATTATTCTTCAAAACTTCCTGTTCCTGTCAGTTGACAAATTTTTGTTATCATTCTAATATTGGCACACTTTATTTATGAAGACAGCTTTCCTATCTGTGTCAGTGCCAAAAGAAAAGTAGCTCTGTGTTATCCTTTCTGCATAAGATATTATGACGGTCACAATGTTCTGAAACATTCACAGGCGCAGTTTGCAGTTGTTACTGATGCCTTGTTGTATTAGGAAGACCAAATAATAAAAGTTAGTAACATATGTGAAGAGCACTCACTCTCATTTGTTTTCTAAAATTATTTTAAAAGATCAGTCAGATAGTGTTAAGGCAAAACACTAGTGTTAATATGTTTTTTAAACATCTTGATTTTCAGATCACTTCTGTTCCCTTGGCTATAGGCAGAATGAGAGTTGATTTTATGGTGGTTTTGTGTCTGTTTGGGTTTGTTTTTTTTTAACCTGTTCACATACATGGCATAATGTCTTTCCCCTTCTTATTTTAAACCAGAATGGCTTGATGCTAAATACCAAGCTAATGGGAGCATTGATTAATTCAGTTGAATGAATCACAGCAAGTTCCTATCAATGCAGATGTTGTCCATTAGTAAGTAAATGGACAAAATTCAGGGTATTACTGTGCATTTTGGCAGTGTGTGAATGCAGACTGGCTCAATGTTCTCCCTAACAGCAGAAATTACATCAGTGGGTGCAGTAATCATGCAATGTATTGAAAGGAAAATTCTGTGCTTTTTTTCAATAAACACTATTCAATGTCAAAATAAGCACGAACCAATAGTTAAGGCTGCACTAGGACTTGCAAAAAGTAGAGATGCTCCCATCTTCAAAAACCTTACTATGTGGCACGCAACTTTTGTCTTGAAACTAACATTTTTGTGACAAAAATTACTTTCCTTAAGAAAATAGATCTTCTTTGTTGTATTACGTACGTCTAGTAAGATAAAACATCTTTGAGGAGATATTTTCATTTTCTCAAGTTTTAAATGCTCTGCCTGCTTCTTTCCTTGTTCCTTGGCAAAGGAATATATAAAAGGCCTTGATGAAAAGCTAAAGAATACTTGAAGAATATGCTAAATAGTACTCATAAAGGCTACTGGAAAAAAAACCCCTAAACCTAACAGACATTATCATTACCAAAAAGTTGGAGAAGTGAAATACTAGACTATTTTTCTTTAGATTTCTATTAATGCTTCGACTTTATTTTTTTTTTTTATTTGACCGCTATGCTATTTATGATAAAGGATAAATAAGATAGGAATAGATGTAAGGAAGATTTGAAATCACACTTGTTTAGCAAAAATGTATGAAATTACCAAAAGTACTGATGATTAATTACTGATCTCAAAAAACTATTTGAGATTAGAAGATTTATCTAGGGAAATAAATACATTTGTAATATCATCAAGAAGTGATCTATTAAAGAAAGTACTAATTTTGCATGAAATATTCACCATTTGATTTCATGAAAAACCAACTATTTATATATGTGTGGAGGAATGGGGAAGAGAAACCTTTGGTTGATAGGACGTATACCTGTAGCATTCCACCAAATTTATGAGTCATGATAGGTACTGGTACTTAATTCATTAGAAAGTATAAACCAAGGTGAATTTCTTTATCTCTCTCCATTAGCTAGAGTTCCAGAATAAGGTTTGTCCTACACAGCTATTTGGTATCTACTGAAAATCTAAAATGAGGCCAGATATCTCTGGCCCTGTTAGACAAAATTGAAACTATCATGCTTTTTTTTTGGTGAAGCTCTTGAGAAATTTTAAGAGAGTTTTTCATAAATTTGTCTATGAGTTTGCACACAGCACAAAAAATGCTCAAGAGAAGCCCAGTATACACAACAAGAACAGTATAATTTAATAGTTATTAGGGTTATACTAACAAAACAAATTAATTTAGTTATGATTTGACACTTCCCCGAAAATGGCAACCACCTTGTAAAGGTAAAATATGCACAGAAGACCATGTCCTATATTGCATAGTTATATCTCCTATGAAAAATTGTTTCTGATGTACTGTGAAAGTCCTAGAGCCACAGATAGAAAAAATATTTGAGAACATTGGGAGCATCCAGATTGACAAGTAGATAAGTATATTTTATTACTTACATAATTCTTCAGTATAACATCCAGAACTGCTATAAAAATGATGTTTTCCCCACTTGTCTAAAACCTATCATGAGAATTTTGACTTTTTATTTTTTTTTTCTGATTCAGTCAATCTTACTCACAATTATTTAAAACATTTGTTTTTGCAGTATGTAAGGTACAATTATGTAAATGCTGCTATGTTCATGGTGTTGGATGGAGCTGTGAGTAAGGATAAGCAGAGCTATTGCAGACATCATGTAAGCATTTAAAAAACTGATTTTGTGCTATGGAATAGGAAGGAATGGGATGGTAGAAGGAAGACGTTAAGAAAGACAAATTTAACACCAAGGAGAGCTGAGAAATCAAAAGTAGGTGGATGAACTCAGAAAAGCTTATTGAGGTCTTTATGGAATTTTCCTTACATCACTGGAAAAGTACTGTGATGACAGCACTCTGTGGAGAGCCCAGTTGCAGCTGATTCCTATTGCTAGAGGGTTATGGGTCTTGGTGAAAAATGCAGGGGGTCAAGATAAAGCATCAGCTTGAGTAAGCAGGTTGCCTGGCTGGTTTACAGTGAGGGAATAATACAAAGCAGCAGGAACAAACCCAAAGGATTAGCTTGAATTCCAAGGAATTTATTACCTTGCTTGGTGTACATTGGTCAGGAAAGCTGGTTTTTATTTTCTATAAATGTTTAAATGTTTTAAAAATGTAATTTAAACATTTTATGTTACCTTTATGGTTGCTGTTGACAGTGAAGGGATGTCCTAAACCTCAGGATAACTAGAGCTGCATGAGAATGTTTGGACTCCTCTGTTGAGCTACCTGCCTGGACTTAGCTGTAGATATTAATATTGCATAAATCTGCCCGTGTTTTTGTAGATAAGGGAATAATTCTATCAGTCACTGTTACTGTAATAAAAAACAAATCATATAAAAACCAGCAACACAGCTCATTCCCTCATTTGGAATCTGCTGCATAACAAATTAATGGCAGTGTGCATGAATAATGAGAAATGCTTCAAACCTGGAGATTCATTTGTTTGGACAAACGTTGCTGACTGCACTGAAGTAGATTGCAACACTGGCATTATATTTGAGTCACTAAACCCAAATTAGCTATTACTGTTACTGCTGCTACTGCAGCAGATGAGCAGAGGTCAGTGATAGGTAAAGGACAAGTCCTACTATGTAAAAGTTTAAATCTATATAGATATCACAGTGAAGATTTTTAGCTGGAAAAAAAAAATGAAATTGAATTTCTTAGTATCAGGAGGACAGGAGAAGAGTAGCAATGAAACTACAACTTATTTACTGTGAATCTGTTAAACCATAAAACCTCTCCAGAAAATTGGACTTTTATCTTTTTTTTCTTGCCATCGCCTTTTGAGAATAAAGTACTGAAAAGGGAGCTTTGTTGTAAACTCTTCTGCTTCTAAACATGGATAGTAATCACCTCATTATAGTCAGTAATTTGATATTATAGCTAGTGGATATTGATACTTATTTCTTTAAAGTGGTATGTTTCGTGTTCAACTTCACTCACATCTGATATAAGAGAAGCATGATGCTACTTTTGCAAGGTTACAAAAAAATAGAAGTCTCCCAGTCAGATTAAAACCTACACTATATATATATATATATGAGATGGTTCAAGACAAGATTTTTTATTACTGCCATTTTATGACTACTACAGTATTTTTCCTGAATGTATATTTATATGTGTAAATATTCTTTACCATTTAAAAACCATACTTTCACATGAAAAATATTTCCTCTGATTTTTTCTGTCTCCTGTTCACAAACATGGGGCATTGCATGCCATTGTAGGAAATCATGACCCTGATTTTTATCTCATTTATACATATAGAAATAGGTAATAATACCTATGTGTATTCAGCTGACTTACATTTGTATAAAAATCTCTAAGTGATAGGAGGATGCATGAATATTTTTGAAGGTCTAAGTTTAAACAGGAAGAAAATAAATATATCTTTGTACATAGACATGGCTATTTTTTACTTTTGTTATTAAGAACATTAAGAAAGAGTGAGAAGTAAAAGGAAAACGAGTGAGAATTTAACTTCTTTGAAATCAAACTTATGCTTGAATTACAATTTGTGAAAATTTTTCCTCCTCTGAAGTATGAATGTCAACTTTGCTAGATGTTCAGCAGGGCAGAAGAGTTCAGTTCTCAATCTTTTCTAAATATTGACATTAACCATAATATCATATTTTTTCACATTTTGGTCCTGTCTATTGTTGTGTCTATAAGTGGGAGAATTCCTTGATGGTGTTCTTGATCATAACCCTGCATTGGTTGCTCAGCTTCACAGAAAGCTGCTTCTGTTCCTGGGAGTGAACAGTTCTTGGCTATGGTGGCCAGAACTACTGTCGTGCACATCAGTCCTTGAATCAAGTTTATCAGATTACAAATGTACTGAAGAAAGTTCTGAGAAAAAAAAAAGTAACATTTTGCCTCTGACATGTCATAAGAACATTTTTTAGAAATTAATATCATTAGAGACACATACTTTGGAAGATTGAAAGGCAATCTTGACTTCATAGCAATCCAGACACACACTTTTTTCAAGCTCTTTTTTTTTCTGTCTCCAGACACCTCCCCCTTTTTCCCCCCACTTTCTCTTTAAGCAGTGTTTAGAAGTATTTCAATTCACCCCAAGCTAGAATAGAACAGAACAGAATAGACCACATCAGACCAGGCTGCCCCTGGGTCTTTCCTCACACTCTTCCTGTAGATGGGAAGAGCACTGGCTGGCTCCCAGCACGCGGGACCTCCCCAGCCTCCCAAGATGACAGCAAGGGATCCTGCCAAAACATCTGCTAGCTCCTTCAGAATTTCAGAAGAGTTTATTCAGGATGATACATAGGGGAAATGCCAGAGTCTGTGATCCCACAGCAGGACTATTGTCAGTGTGCAAGTTCTGAGTCTTTACACACTCTGAGAGTTTCCTTTGTCTTCTCATCTCTAAAGAGAAGATGTGTAAGTAGATGGGTGTGGAAAGACAGGAACTTTTCTGGCTGCGTAATAAATTGGACCAATATAAGTCAAATAACCTCTAGAGAGTCAGTGTAAAGTACAGGCCATAACAGCCGGATTTTTAGAAGTCCATACCTATTTAAAGTCATTTAGACTCAACACTATTGGAGATAAATGACTTTTGAAATATATTCTGAATTCAAAGTAAATATTTTTTATTTTTTAGCTGATCGCAAGGGTAGGTGGGGTCTTAATTACTTCCTAATTTTTTTCTGCTATAAAATACACATTATTGACTGGCCCTTGTTCCTGTCTTTTAAGTTGAGATTTAAGAGGAAGGGTTCCAGTGAAAGAATACTTTAAATATTCACTTCCATGCCAGGTCCTTTTTAACTTCTGCATGCAATTTTTTTTTATTATTTAGATCAGCCTTTTTTCTGCTTCCCTTTATAATTAAACAAGGAAAACTAACAGGCAGCTAGACTGAAACTGATGAAACAAAATCCTTATAAAAAAATACACTGTTAAGGCTTGCTTCTCTGGTTCAAGAGGAAATAAGCTACTTAAACACCTACTATTAAAATTATATATTTAAATAATCCACTAGCCTATATTCAAAAAGAATAATTGCAATTGGAAGTGTCCGGACTCACAGTCTTGTGAAGACCTACCATGTAAAACTTTTAAAATGTTTTGAAAATATTTGTCATTGTAGCAATCCATTTGAAAAAAAAAAAAAAAAAAAAAAAAAAAAAAAAAAAAAAAAAAAAAAAAAAAAAAAAAGATGTTAAAGTGAAGCCCTGGGAGATGTATACTGAAGTGAGCAGACTTATCACAGCAAAGTGTTCACTTAAATTTTGATTTGATCCCTTCTTCCTACTAGACTATTCAAGCATTTAAATTCTGCACTGTAAAAACTGTTGCTATGTTGCTTTTTCCCTTAATTTGCAGCTGAAAAAATATGTTGAATTCTGACGGGGGGTTAGTTGTTCTGCAGTTAATAACTAAGGAACCATCATCTACATCATTGTTCATGAATTTTAAAAACGAAACAGCTATTCCAGACTGGCAATTTGATTGCTATAACTGTAATGCATTATAGTCGTTCCAATTATTGATATTAATACCACTGTGATTTTTTTTTGTTGCAGTACATGAATTAATTTGTTCACTTTCCCTTCTCTTTTTTTTTCGATATAGAACAATATTGAAGGTTTTAATCTAAAACAATTCCTATCAAATCAAAATTCATTTTATGAAAGCTCGCAGTAACTTTCAAAGAACTGTGAAATAATATGCAATCTTCTGCTCCTGGGTCTATAAATTAGGTTGATAAAAAGAATCTAGACATCATGATATAGAGAGATAAGATCTTTCTTGTTGTGGTCTCTACATTATTACTAGCAAATGAGTACTAATAAACAAGAATAATTAGTACTCATTTTTAAAATAATATCTGAGTGGGTATTAATGAAATGTGTATGGGATTTCTCAACTTCAAAGTAATCAAAAGTTTAAAAGGAGAGGAGGCAGAAAATGTATGGAGTAGTATTAAGACAGATAATCAAAAAGGAACATATTGATTAAAATTAATTTTAGGGAGCAAATTCATACCTTAGAGAGCATAAACACCTTTCATGTAACGCCTTTCATGTGCAGAAAAATTGCTTGGTCATAGCATAATTTGATCCAGGAGAGATGTTGATCCCAGGTCACTGATAAATTTAGGGTTTTATTGGTTTTGGCTTTTGAATTTGTTAGAAAAAAATACACTTCTAATCAATGAAATGATAAACTTTCTAATAGAAAAACTGGTGAAACAAGGTCAGAGTAATTCTACAGTAGATCTGTGAGCAGGACTTGATCCTTGCTCAAAAGTCTGGTGGTTCTCATGGACTTACTTTGGTATTGTTAAAAAAAATGCGACTTCTGGCCAGTAATACTAATAGTTTATTCTTTTGAACGGTCAGTTCTACAAAACTAAAAGAATTAACAGAGTCTGAAAAGAAAAAAAATAATGATATATACTCATGTGAATAGTAATTGGGCATTGCATGCAGAAACAATAGGTGATGAACCTGTGCTCCAGACAACTCAGAAATCAAAAAAGCTATTTTTTTCTAAAAAAATTAAGCCTGACAAAAAAGGTGAAAAAAACATTTGAATTGCTTTTAGAATGAAAATAGAGAATTTGTGAAAACAATAGAATAAATCAGTAGGTTAGAATGCAGACCATGGATGAGCATAGGAAACATTCAGCATGAAAGCCTCATGATGTAAACGGATGAGGATGTGATCTGGTGAAGAAGCAGAGGAAGAAGCAGCATGCCCAGGGCTCATAAAAACAAGGTGCTATCTGCTGATTTTTAGGCCTTTAATAGTGTTTTCTACCCTTACACTCCTCTCACTGACTTCTTCACAAATACAGTGAGAAAGAATGTTTAAATATATCAGCAGAGCATGAGATGCCTTATACAGGTGTGAGCCCAAGAAAAAGATGTTAACATATGTGTCAGAGTAGAAGAAAGTCTCAAATATTTATCAGTTACTTCCCTAGAGTGTCTTTTTAGAGAAAACAAGATAACATACATACTGGAAAAACCTAGAAATGTCCTGATAAAATAGGCTTATATCCCTAATATTTAACAGACTTATCCATCTCATGTTGACATCTGAAAAATGATGCTAGTATAATGTTTAATTTTTTAAATTGTCAATTGTTAGAATAATATCAGGCCAAAACTGTCTTATTTAAAGGTATTCTCAGGATGAAATAACTTGTGCCTGAATTATTTTGAAAAGATCAGTGGAGTTAAAGTCTTGGCATTGATTTGTGACAAATATTAAAAGACAGAATATTCCAAGAAAAAAAAAAGTTACTCATCAGTAATTGAAAAACATAGAAAATAGAATTTCTGGGGAATTGTTAAAATGGTCAACATAAAATTATCATTTGAAAAATCATAAAGGAGTTGACATTGATATGATCAATAAAGAATTGAAGAGGTTAATACATTTAACACCAAGGAATATTGTTTTAATGAAACCAGCTATTTTTGAATGAATTTGGTATTGCTTTTGATGAGATTATATGTAGAGTTGATTAAAGTAACCATATTGACATAATGAATCTACTGTTCTAAAATACTTGGTTTAATTAAACATGACGAAAATTAGTACTGTACCCAATCAATGTATTCCATATTGAAGGGATTAAAGAGTGACAAACTGATAAACCCCACAGAAAAACGTCACAATGTTAGAGGACAGGCTCTAGTAAAAAAAACTGCAGAGATTCTGTTTGTGGCTTAATCCTATTCCTCATTTAAATCAGTGTGGGCACAACTGTGAAATGATTACACTTGGACAATGACACAGGTTTGCAAGCCCACCTTCTTGATATTCACTTTGGACTCTAGCCAGCGTTTCTGAGCATTCAGGACATGATCCACTTTTGTATCTGAAACCTACTGAGAACCAAAGCAAAAAGGAGCATCACCACTGATGGCATTTGGAGCAGAATCCTGCCCTACAGTTGTGACTGTCCCTACAGGGATTCTGATTGCACCCGGTTTCCACGGCATCATGCTGTAGTTACCCAAGTTGGCCACCTGAGATTTCTGAAGTAATTGTCCAAATAAAAGAAAGCATGGCATACCCATAGCAGGAGCAAGGGGTCAGGGGAGAGAACAGCAAGAACAAAAAGGGAGAAAGCTTGTAGGATATAATAAACCAGTTCAATAGGCCAAGCAGAGAGCAAAGAAACCAGTTGACACGAAGAAATCTCTTACCACCTGCTTCAAGAGGACTGCTGTCAAGCCAGACTTTGAGTAATGGCTACCCTGAAAGCCTAAGTTCTCAGTTTCTTCTTCATGTAATTCAGTCTTTTATTTCTGATGTCATAAGGTATGGAATACCTCTCTGCACAGTTTACATTTGCTGTCCCAGTTCTGTATCCTCATGACTCCTTTCCCTCCCTCAGTTTACTTGCTGAGAGACAGTGGGAAAAAAGAAATCATGTCAGCAATGAACAGCAAGCGCTGTTCAGCAGCAGCCGAAACATCCGTGTGCTATCAGCACTGTTTTAGCCACAGATCTGAAACACAACACTGCACATGCTGCTGAGAAGAAACCTACCTTCATCCCAGCCAAAGGCAATACAGCAATGAAACTCCTTGGAGTTACCATGACACAGAATCACCCCTTATTCCCTGCATCTACCACCAACTGATCCAAACACAGCAACAACACAAGTAAGTCTGGAAGACACTCTGGTGTAGCGAATGCAAGACATCAACGTCAGCTCATCTAAACTGTTACATTACTTACCATATGGTCTGCAAAATACTTAATATGTTTATGCCAAAACAGTGATTCATGTGTGCTACATCTGCCACCATAAATTTGGTTACCTCTCTCACATCATCCCAGAAATGCTAAATACTTAGGGTGGGCAGTATATTTACTGTTCCATCTTGACACAAAGTCACTGCAGGTTGATGACCCCCTGCTCCTCTTACATCTCCTGCTACAAGATCCACTTGTCCAAGGTGGTGTACCAGATTACAGTGATACTTCACTCTTGCTGCCTGCAACAGAAAGAAGTTGAGCATTTTTCTGGGAATACTAAAACTAAAATGTCAGTGAAAATATCCCCTCTTGAGGAGCAAACTATTAATTTTCCTCTTTCAGAAGCTTCAGTGTATGAGGTGAGTAGTGAGCAGGACTCTAGTACTGCATCATATCCTCCTCCACTCATACTTAATGTATAAACAGAAATAAATAAACAGCTGGAGAACAGTGAAGAGATCCACAGGCAGCTACAAGTTGATACGTCTCACCAGAGATGCAATGAAATGCATGGTCTCATTATTTCATCTACTCTTGCAAACATGAAATGATGAGCCATATTTCTTATTATTTTATTGTAAATCCCTCTTTCTGCACTACTTTATGTGCTTTAATGCAGAGATAAGTTCTCATAGTTACCATTTTGATTGACCAGAAAAGATCAAGTCAAATGATGTAAAGGATGGGAACTATCTTGCCTTATTTTAGATCTGTACAGTCTGGATTTCGACAGCTGCTCTACGTTCCCTTGAGAGCTGATGAAGGAATGTGCTCGTGGTGCAGTTCACCTGATCTGTTTCAGATGCCAGTTTTTATGAAATTAAACACTGAACTTATGAAACTTGGGAACTTAAACTGGGAACTCAGAGTGACACATTTACTATACCACCTGGTATGTTGCACCTTTGCAACACTCTACAAAATATTATAGAGTGCTGCAAAAAATTCATTACTAGTTTCAACCAATATTTATTAAGAGTTATCAAATATCAGTTGTTTATAATAATACGGTTTTGGATAACCATTCGATTTTGGATATATTAAGAAAATACAAAAATGTAAGAAAGTGACTTCATCCTGCTACAATATGGTCTTGCATATGTTATGTTTCATCTGATGGTATACTGTATCCAAATCTATACCCTATTGTGTATGTGAGATTTTGCTAGCTGTTTCTATTTTTTTTTTTTTTTAATTCAAATCTGGTATCTGTTGTAACCAGAAATTTTTAAATACCTATGTATTTCAAATTATCCTATTTTAGAACATATTATGGTCTGGTAATATTGATGCACTGTACTGGACATGGTAAAGCTGAGGTATTACAGAATTTCAGTGGTCATTAATTAAAGTAGCTGAAAATAAACAACATTCAAGCTTCTTACAGCACCTTCACCTCAGAAGCAAATAAACATACATATAATTTATCATTTATATTATAAAGCTCCTGCAGCACCATTTGTTCTTGTGGGACAGATTGTGGCATTGGGGAAGTAGAGAGGGGCAGAGAAAGGAAAAAAACAGATATTGGGTACTACAGTGCAGTCAAAGCAGATCAGTATTATATAAACATTTGAGAATCCAAGGAATTTCTTCAGGTTATGAAAATAGGTTGCAATGTTGAGATGGTTAGACAGGTGGCAAACTGAGACTACAGTTTTATGCCAAAAATAAATCTAGTTACACTGTTATTTCTGCTACTGTCTAGTTACTATCATGCTTTCTGCTCTTCTCTTAAGCCCATCCAAGGTAACGATGTACAAGCCTTGTTTTTGGGCAGTGAGCATTCCTTAATGCATGTTTGTTCAGCCACTACTGTGAAGCAATATTAATCTTTGTAGGAGTGCTCACATTTTAATAGGTGCTAATATTATACCAATAATAAGAACGATGAATTAAAAAATTGCCATAGGTTTGATTTCAATTGTTTGTAAATAAACAGATTTTCACTCTCTCTTCTTAAAATGGGTGAAGTCATAGAAAGTCTCTAAAATGAATTTTTGTTCTCAGATACAAAGTGCCTGTTAGGCATTTTATAGAGCTGAGAGAGTTTATAAAAGCTTCCAGGAGTAAGTCAGCTTTCTCATATTTATTTTGAAAATGCACTCCACATTTACAGACTTAGAGGGAGCTTAATTACAATCAATGGAATAATTAAGTTGAGGGAAATGTGCAATGGAGAACAGAAATGAATAGAAAACATATTCACAAGGGTACCTTTGGGCAAACGTATTATAGGCACAATACTGTCATTATGTCTCTCAAATCTCATCATTATTTGCTCTGGTGTATGTGTTGGAAGCATCCTAGATTGTACATGGTTTTTACATTCATACTATGGTCCATATTTAAACATTTTACAAGCGGTGCACTGTGGTAACTCCAGCCCGCACTTAGCATAAGAATAATTTGGTATACAGCTGAACTTTCACAAGGCATTCCTAAATCTGAAAAAGCACTGCTATCTAAAATTCTCTGATTCTCTCCTTCCCTCTCACAGTGCACATATTTGAGGGGTACTTCTTATAACAGTTTGTTCACCAGAGTTTGACTCACAGGGAACAGCTCTTTGCAGATGTATTATTTGCTGGTTCCAGTCTAGTTACAGTAGCCAATTGCCACTGTTTCATTGACCACAGCTCCCTGATAAACAAAATGCACACCCAGAAAAGGTCTCCCAGAAAAGGTAGTTTCAGAGAGTGAAATGGTCTTAGAGAGCCTTATCATGCTCTTTTAAATTCTGAGTTCTTATCTCTTGGTGCACCTTGCAGTCCCAAAGCCGTAAGTCCTATAATGGGAAACCCACTTTTTATCTCTTTTCGTAGCGTTTGCCATGATAGACACTGAAGAGGGAGGGAGCAAAAGGAAACAACAACAACAAAAAATTCTGAACCACATTTTCAGGTTACGATTGGAGATGCCAAAATACTTAAAATGGTCACCGATATGCACAAAATTCTATCTTTGAAAGGGTTAACACTGTGATTTGGACAATCACTTTGAAATAAATGTTTGATATCTTTGCATTCAACAGCAGAAATTCCTGTATTAAGGAGGAAAGTTCCTTCAGTATCACCAAAATGATTCCAGAAAATTTAGTCCAGAATATTTTGGCCCAAGGACCATGTCAAACTTCTAAGTTACCTTTTCAATATGACAGAAAATTGATCATAGAAACTATGTGTACGTATAAGAATATAAAGGAGATTAAAATATTGAAATTATTCATATTGATTTTTTTAAATTCTAACAATTAAATACAGCAAGGTGTAAGGTATGCTAGCTGATCTTTAGTCATTAATAGGGCAACTTGTTAATGAATGGGTTATTCATTGGAAAAATGCAATATGCTCTGTATTACTCTGCCTGAGTTAATGAATAAAAAAGATTTGGGATCTGAAGTGAAGGTAATGTAAATGATTATCTGTATTTATTTGCATGGTAAAGATGATCAAACAGTAACATATAAAAATACACTATTGATGTTAATAGCTACCTGAGAGGTAGAGATAGTTTTTCCCTTAAACCAAATGTTCATGTAGAACTCTGAGGCACCAAACACTGCATAAAAAATAGCATAGACATGAAAAAAAAGAATGAAGGAATTTGGATGAGAAAAGGAAAAAGAGAACTTAGTTTTAGGTTTACTTTCAAATTTAGTACCAAATTTCACTGGGGTGGAACTTAAGCATAATTCACATCAGCCTTTGGAGATTTCTGATAATGCACAGGTGACAAGGTGGATGGAACCTGAGAGGAGACACCTGGACTTCCTGCAGCCTCTAGAGAGTTTGGAAATTTCTAGTACTCATTTTATCTCCAACCATCACAGAGCTTCACTTGGTTTCATTCCCTCTCCTACTTGCACCTTCCCATTCTGCCATATCCTTTACTTAGAATCAACACAAATGGTTCCTGTACGAGTATGGACACTGCCTAAGTATATGCTATATGTGTCAATATAGAGATTTATGACCTTCAGTATGAGTATGATTTGTGGCCAAAGGCTGAAAAAATCACTGCCAGCCAGCAAGGAATGTGAAGACAAGCAGTGGGAAACAATATAGATACAGGGACCAAAAAAAAAACCAAGACAAAAACAAAACAAAACAAAAACAAAAACAAAAAAAACCAAAACAAAACAACAAAAAACCAAAAAAACCCCCCAAACCATCCACCCGAACAAACAAACAAGCAAACAAACAAACAAACAACCTCCCCCCCCAAAAGTAAGAAGAAGGCTGAACTCCGTTTCACTTTGAAGGAAGGGAATAAGAAACCTCTTGTAAAAAACATTTAATGATAACAAGGAGGAGGAAAACCATTAGTTTATTTTTACTCAAGTGAGTAATCCATGGTTAGAAAAGCACACAACAAGCCTACAAACTGGCCAACCCAAAGTGGCTGGATGGAAAAAAAATGGGTTTTTTTTCACACAAAGAGCAGTCTATTGATCTAATTCCTGTATGCTACTACTGACTCTTTGGGTTTTAGCTGAACTCTTAGATGCGTCTTTTCAATAGCTAACAAAATGACCAAGATCTACAATAGGAAGAACAGTAAACTTTAACAGAGGTTTTCATTGATTGCAATCTCACTTACTTCAAGGCATAAACCTGCCTTTAGACAGTGAGGGCTGCAATAAACTTACTCCAGTAATTTTAAAGACCAGTTATTTTGGGACCGCCTTGTGCATGTCATCTGAATTATCCAATTCTTGTTATCAAACGACAGGGTAATGGACTGTAGCAGTACTGATCACAAAATTTCCTATACATGCTTGTATGAGATACGGAAACAGAGAGGAATCTGGGGTTTATGCTTTTCCTAATTATCTCTGAAATTAGTATGGCAACAATTTTCACAGTCTCTCAGTACAGGTGTGATGCAAGTGAATGTGTTTGGAAGACAGCATTATAACCTCTCCCTAGGATAGGCTCTGGGAGAGTTCCTAATCCATCAAAGCAGCTGGCTGAAAGTGCACGCTCCCAGCTGCTCCTTTGAGTCACTGCATTTTCCAGTGTCGTGTGGGAGCAATCTGTCAGAGCAACCATGTCATAAAAACACCACAGAGCCAGAGTCTGCCAGTTTGATAAAAGCTGCAATAGGATTGACTAACATGCTGACATAACAAACTTAATATCACTTGAAGAGCTTAGGAAAAAGCAGAAAGTAGGGGAAGAAGCCAGACAAAAAGTAACTTTATTGAAGAGAAATAAAGTGTGTAACCCAGCCTTTAAAAAGTAATATCATTTTAGAACACGTGCCCATATAAATTCTCAATTTATTTTTTTATCTGAAGTTCAATAATTAGTTATTTGGACCCCATCTTTTGCTCTGTTGAGTTTCTACCTGTGCCTGCATTACAAACATTATTTCTGACTGCACGGTACCTGGAGTGATGAATGTAGGTGGCCTTCAGGAATGCTCTGTTTTGTCAAGATCCTCTACTGCACATGGAAATGCTGGTGAATATCATTAGTGATTCTGGATCACCACATGACAATGCAGTGTATTCTCATGAGTTCTGGAGAGGTGATGAGCTCTGTCACCTTTGAGTGAGGTGCAGGAATGACTTACTGGAAAGCAAACAGATTGGGGTAAGGGAATTGAAATGAAATAGAGCAAAGTGAGTGACCTTTGAAAATTGATGTGCTGGTTTGAAATTTCCCAGGTAAAAGATACAGTCAAATTACTAAACCTTGTTCTCACATGAAGCAGGATGGTCAATTTGTTTTGGTCAAATTTAATAAATGTTAGAGTCTTAAAACTTCTGGGCAAAAGGATTGGAGGTGACATCAAACCTGGTAATAAAGTTACCCAGAGTACGATCAGTGGCAATTTAGCAATTAACTCTGTCAGCAGCTCTGTAAGATCAGTAACAAATCATGAGTTTTCAGTTAGCCAATGTAATAAAAGTATTTAACAGTGAAGGGAAAGTAACAGAGGCAATAAATGTGTTTAAGCATAGACTATTGCCTTCTTATGACAATAACGTGATCTGGAGAAAAAATGTATTATATTATAGATGATATTTTTAATGAGACGGAATATTAATATTCTGTCAGGTTAAGAAATATTAGTCTTTTTGACTTTCCTCAAATCTCATAGATCATAACACTTTTGGTTTCAGGTTGGGAATGAAGAAGTTATTATGCAAATTGAACAAATACCAGACTGAGTGGGAATAGAAACAATTACTATAGGCTGAGAAAAACAGCAGAAGCGTGGAGAACAGAGATAAAGCAGTAGGGAAGGGCAATTTTGCTCACAAGAAATAAGTTCCAGCCTTTTGCTGTAAAAGTACAATTTAGGTGAGGAAGTCTGAAAAGAAAGGAGGTGAGCTTGGTAATTACCATTACCATCTTGTAAGCCCAAATTTGTCAAGTAGTATGATATATAGCATAGCCAGCAGAGATCTAAGATAGTAAAGTCACAAAGTAGGGTATTCACACCTTCAAACTGTAGGCATCTAGTTGAAACACTGAAATAAACCACCTGAACACCCCACACAGTTCATGGAAACCTGAAGCACTTGAGTTAGGGGGCTACCTTTTGCCAGTGACTCTACAGACCAGCTGAGGTTAGATGGTGTGAATGCCTCCTGAAGTGCCTTATTACAGCCTATCCAGGAATACAACTGGGTGCAAGGTAAGGGCATTGCAGGGCGCCAGTTATGTACTTTAACAGCACATGCACCTCTTCCTACAAAGTGGTATTTATATGAAATAGTCGCTGATTGCTCTCAGACTACCCTGAGGTTATGCACAGCTGTAATGGAAAAGTGGTTATATTCCATAAAAATCAGGTTAAGACTCTCAGTAGCTTTTTGGGACAACGACTCTTCAGTGCAGAAGATGAGGCTGTGACAGAAGAGAAGGGGGAATCTCCATCTTTTGAGATGTCTAAAAATGGGCTGGCCTACTGTGAAGGAAAACCTTGCTCTGGGCAGAGGCTGAGAGGACTGCATGATCCAGGTCCATGTCTGGCTTGCACAGTTACAGATGTAACCCACAGTCCTTTCAGGAAAGGGCTTGAGTTTTTACTTCTGCAATGTACTACTTTATGTCCTTTAAAAACTTACAAAACAGCAATCACAAAAAAAAAAAGGAATCTATAGGAAAAGGATTAATATATAGGAGAAGGATTAAGAGGAAAAAATAATTGAAGCAGCACGTACCAATATTGCAAAGCTCACTAAGGGTAATACCTGTTGGGGCAGACTTGTCCAACACAAAAATGTTCAGCAGCACCATTTAACTGGTATAGTGGCACTGTTTGCTCACATCATTTTCTCTTCTCTCTTCTCCAGTCAATCTAGCTCAGTTCAGCAACAAAACCCATAGAAATTTCCACTGTGTTTTAAATCACTGAAGTGCTAAATAATAGATATGTAAGACCTCAAATTGTTACAAAATAATTTGACATAGCTCTTACCAGTGAACCTGAAGTGATGGCTTTAGCAGTCTCACAAGATCTAAACAACAGAACCACATAAGCACTTAAGAGTGAGCAATTCTTTGTCTGCTATGACTTGATTTGAAGCTGATCTAAAGGTGTAAGTAGCACAATTGGCATTGAGTACATGCAGGAATATCCATCAGTCTCCTTACTCCTTGAAGGGTTAATTCCAGCAGCAGAGATGCATAAAAAAAGAAATAATTTTTTTTCCAGTTACGTGAACTCATAGAAAAATATCAATTGAAATAAATTCTGTCTGAATGTACTGTGTTTGAGCTATGAAAATCACTTCCTTCCTTCCTTCCTTCCTTCCTTCCTTCCTTCCTTCCTTCCTTCCTTCCTTCCTTCCTTCCTTCCTTCCTTCCCTCCCTCCCTCCCTCCCTCCCTCCCTCCCTTTTATTCAGCTTTCATCTTCAGGAATTTTCTCTTTTACAGTATGCAGTAATAGGAAGGGGTTTTTTTTGTTATTATTATACTTTGAGGATTCAGGATACAGTAGTAGATTTTGCCTTTTCACAGAGAAACATTGTAGGAAATGAGATTGCCATATCCAAGTTCAATTAAGGCTGATTTTTCCTGTTAAACGCAACATGTATGTCTTGTTTTAATGGCTTACTTTGTATTTTTCCCGTAAAAAAAAAGATGAAAAGAGTCTGTGAGGGTGCCTAAGTGCTTGTCAGTCCCTATCAGTGACTGCAGGTTAATTGTCTATTCTGTTTTAAATGACTTTGTGGGTAATGAAACTGCTCAGTACTCAGCCCCTTCAGACTTGTAGTTCTATCACAGTTAGACTTTTTGCTACATTCAGTACGTAGTCTTAAAATCCATTTGCTGTGCTGTTCACCAGGCTTGCCCCTAACCCAGAATGGCTGGGATGCAGGATTCTGTGGCAGAAAGCCAGGATATGGTTGTTTTCTTGTTTTCCATCCTAGAGAGGATGGGTGCATCCCTAACTGGGAACATTCATCAAGCATTGACTGTGCTTTGGTTTGCTGAGTGACGTCCACAGACAGGCTCACCTGGCATCTTCTCTTTAATTATGCCAGACTGAAAGGATGTCCAACAAGGCAGTGTGCCCTCTCCTCACCTTCATTCTCAACAAGCTAAGAGTGGGATAACTTTGCTGTGCTGTGATCCCAACTGGAGCTGTTTTAAGTGAAAAAAAAAAGTGCTCAATCACCCATCAAAACATGGTTGCTTGGACACAGCATCAGTAGTAAAATGATGGTTTGTACAGAAGGGTCATAGTATCACTCACATGGGTACCACAGGGAACAGCATCCTGGTCCAGGAGGTGCAGTAGCTTAAGAAGTGCTATATGATGCTCCTGGGCACCTGGAACTGACACATTAAATTTTAGCATGGTGTTGGTGTGATTTTTGTTTGGTCTAATGACCCTCCCCCCAAATAGCCCCTCTCCTGTGTGCTCAGGCTGCATCATGCCCTGCTCAAAATCTCTTTGGCAGGTGGCAAAAAGAATTTCCCTACACACCAACACTGCAGCACCACCTCTGGCATCTCACCATTGTATAAGGATTGGCACCTTAGCCTGATAGCAAACAAAAGGATTTCTGAGCAGGAAGAGGAACAACCTTCTGATCCTTTATAATTTTCTCTAAGAATATTTGAAAAAAGAAAAGTTTTATGAGCAAATGACTGTATTTTTGTGTAGCTTACTCATACATCCACATCCTTGGAGAGTCCTGTGCTTCCCCCTGCAATGCACAATGCAGCAGGATACTTTAAATCCAGCTGAGGCAGATGGGGATAAAGATCCTCCCTTTCTTCTTCCTTTCTGTCTTTCTAGGTGAGGTGAAAAGGGAATAGCAGAAATCAGGGATATAGTGAGAATACTAGGGAGAAGAAACTACCAGAGAACAGAGGCAGGGCCCACTGGAGAACTATCTTTGCAGTAACTGACTCTCCTCATTAATATATAGCCCAAATTGTCAGGAAATTTTTTTTTTTGAAAACCCATTGGTCAGTTATATGAGAAGTCTAAGTTATGTGTACATAAAAAGTGCCTTAAAAGGTTACTTAACCAGAGTGTGTTTCAAGGAATGTATCAAAGCGCCAGCAGCGAGAGACCTTAAGCTGTTGTAAATCACAAGTGTCACTTTTTCCAGCCAACCATGTTATTTTATTATTTCTGAATTCTAACAATGTTCATCTCTTCTTTCACACAGTGTTTCTGTGCAGTATAGCCTTTATGATTTGCCTTTATGATCTCTGAAGGCATTAACACTCTTTGGGGAACGTGAATCAAACAACAAATTCTATTTGTGTGCATTCATTTCTCGTGCTTTTATTTTAGCTCATTCCTATCAGAACAAAGCCTAAGTAAGGATGTCTAGAAAGGGCAATTTCCCAACAGTGGTTACAGAATGGGAAAATTTCTCTCATTGTGAGGCTACCTGGAAAATTTTGAAGGTTGTTTCTCTTGGGAATAACACCTATATTCCCCATAAATGCTTAGAGATGACTCAGTGGACTTCTCAACAAATAATAATAAAATCCCTCTACCCACTGTATCTTAGTGAAATGTAAATTATAGAGTATTGTCTACCAAACCTTAATAATAACTGTCTTGTAATCATTATGTTACTCTGTAAATATCCAGTATTCTCTTAAGAAGAAAGAAAATTGCTTTATATTGTCATTCCAAAAACTAATACTCTGAAGGGTGTTTTCCTGTTTATTTATGGTGGCTCAAACTTGAGAATTGATATATTTGTCTAATTTATTACAATCATTTTTCTAGGGCAGAATTATTTTTGTAAGCCACTGTATCTAATTTCCCCTTCCTTCATCTTATTCTTAGATTTATTGTGAGATGGTTATTGCAGAACTTTTTAGAAGTTCTGTTAAATGTTTACTTCTCTATGTGACTCCTCATTCATTTCTTATTCAGCTTCTGAAACTTAATTAGCTCTGTAATCCTTCCTTCTGTCACTCATAGGCCAGTTTTAAATGAATATGGGTCCACTGTAACAGGTTCTTCGGGAATTTTATATAAATTTCTTCTTCACAATGCTAAGTCATTGGGTCATTTCGGTTGTTGGGTCATTTAATGACATCATGGGGACAGTAGGTCCTACTCTTTTCTCTGGAAGTCCTGCAAAATCTTTGTACCTTCTTGCGTATTCTCAGATGAAGGAAAGCAAGTTCTAGGCTTGTTCTATCCCTTTCCATGGAATGGCAGTGGGTGGGCACCAAGGGCTCCCAGAAGGGACCATGAACGCCCCCTCTTGCTGAAATTAGTCAAGCCTGAAGTTAGTTGTCTCCTTTGTCTCTCCCAAATCAAGGGGCTAAACTTGTTCACACCTCAAACTTTTGCTGGCCCATGAGAACAGTGACAAGACATGACAGCTCAGTCAGTGGCAGATTTTGTTTTTAATCACTTTTTGGGATTAAAAAAAACCCCAAACAATACTTCCCAGTAAATTTTCTTCCCCCAAACCAGTATAGATGGAAGAGTGAATAATAGATTTGTTCAGTATTTTGACTATACAGCTATTTTGTAAAGTTAGCATTGCTGTGACATAAAAAAAGGTCTTCCAGGCAATGGCTGAGGTCCTGCTGCCCAACTCCTGGCTGGGGCAGCCAGCTCCCAGCAACCCAGCACACAGCAGCCCTGCTCAGATGTGAGGCAGAGGACATCTTCAGGTACACCATTTATACAAACATGTGGCCAGCCCAAGGTCACTGGCCATTTGCCAGTGTAAGCCTGAGCTGGGAGAACCTTGGGCTTCCCTGCTGTGGTTGCAATTAAAGAGCAGCACTGGGTCCAGATCTCTCCTGTCTAACAAGTGTGTGGGTGTCAGATCTGCTCTGGCAGAGGCCTTTGCATTTTATATCCTTACACCCTGGGCTTTCTTCAATGCGGCTGAGAAGTATCATATTGGAGTTTTATTTTGATTGGCACAATGTGATCCACATATATATTAATTGTGCCACAGACTGAAGGCTTCATGTGCAAGTGAACAATTCTTTGAAGCATTTGGCAGCAATAACAAGTACCTCAAGGTTATGCCCTATCTCTTTTTTCTCTTTATGTCATCTGTAACAACTGTGGACTCTGACATTTAGTTAATTAAATTTGCCCACACTATCTGACTTGGTTGTGCAATCCCTCTTGAGGATGTAATTTTTGAAGGTAGTAAGCAAGAAGGATGGTTAACCTTGATGAGTCGTTTTGCCACAGTAGTGTGCTATTCAAGTAAAAGTTTAGGATCTTTCATCTATTGCATAAATAATAAATCTCAGGACAGTACATCGACATGAAATATTTAAAGCATAGCGTAATATCTTTGAGGACAGATATCAGAACCAAATGAAATTATCACACAATTGCTGCTGTTAGTAGAACCTACAAGTCTCTACCTACTGTAAATTTCTTGTGGTAAGTAGTGTTTCTCAGCTAACTGTAGTTAGGATGATTCCCATAAAATCTGTCTGAAATGGCTTTTCCTGTCTTTGTTGCTTTATATTTCAATGTGGATAGGAAAAGTCGCTTTTGAAACTTTATTCTGATATGATATTGGTGTTACATTTTCAGTATTGATATGGTCCAGAACTGGATCCATATTTTTATGCAATTGACCCTCATGTCTGATATTGATAGCATTACATGGAGATAGTCCTACTTTGGTCTAAACTTTATTGTAGCCTTTGATTCCAGAGCTGCCATGCAGAAATCCTGCAGACACCCTCTAGTCTGTCTCTGGGCATGTCTGGAAGCAGGCTTGGTGTGCTACCTGAGCTGTGGGGGGGTGTATGGGGCACATGTGCACTGAAGATGAGCCTCCAGCTGGGCTCCCAAGCTTGTAGCCTTCGTGGTAAGACTGATGTGATTTTGGCCTTAGAGTCAGATCTGACAGACAAAATAGAAAATATTTTGAAGTGGTTTTTGTTTTACATAAACATGTACTTTGTCTCATTACCTGAGATTGTACAGATTCTTTTTTCCATAAAATAGTAATATAATCATATAGTAAGAATAAGAACAATAATGATAATAATAATGCCATAAATCATGCTAGCTATTTCTCATAATGTGGTGATATTAGCAATTCATTTCAGGGAGGAGAAATTCTGTATAATTTAAACACTCAGAATATCCCTCACTTAAGATTTTGGTGTACAGAATGAACTCATTCATGGTATTAGCAGTTAATGGTAGGCAATTTTTTCTTGTTTACTCTTACCACCCTTGAAGAACTATGGTTTGATATTCACTTCACTTCATGGGAAGGCAGAGATGTCATGGCACAGTTGGCAATTTATCAATATCTTTATGGATAGAGATTGAAACACAGGGCCAGATTTGCTCCAGCCTAACATGAAGTGCAGCACATCTGAAGGCACTGGGAAGTGATAGTAAATCAGGTAATATTTGGCCCCTGAAAGCTGGCTGTACAATCAGATGCAGATGATAAGATGTAAGTCACACCACACTGTAAATTTAAGGCCAACCTAGGAGAATTTTCCTCTAATCAGTGCGTGCCAGCTGAATGTATGCAGGCAAGCAGTCATTCTAAGTCTGAGATTAGGCAGATTGATACCAGCTGTCTGACAAATCTCTAGCACTAGATGAGACTGGAGGTGGAGGGGAGAGAATTATAAATTGCATGCACCCATTAATGCACTCATTTAAACATGCAATTTAAATGCTAATTGATGTTAATTCAGCCCAGCACTAGTGTTCAGCTGTTAAGTCATATATGGTAACCTGACTGAAGGAATAGCAGTAGGGGACTTGGCAGGGTAGTATAGATAAACTAAGGGATCAATTCAGTGTATGGTACATTGGTTTCACTTAATTTATTATTATATGTGTAATTACAACTAGCTGAATACAGGCAAGAAAATGAATTGTTATAATTCTGCCACTGCACACTGACCACTCATTTAATGAATGACATTTTCCATCTTTTACGTTGCCTTAAATCATTCTGTGTCTCAAAAGATCTTGATGTTCTTTTTGAAAATGCTTAGGTCTAATGACAGAAACAGCTAAGAAGTCTAAGGGAAGGGAAGTCTTTTCTTTCGATCTTAACAGAATGCTCTTAAATTTTTTTCCTTATTTTATTTCAGTCTTTCAGGTGAGGAAAAAAGGATCAGTTCATAAATATTGCTATGAACTATAAAAGTATGTGTCAGTCATGACACTGAAAACCAGTTGTTTACTAAGATGTCTATATTTAACTAAACTCCTTGTATTAACTTAGAGTGAAAATTTTACTCTGCGACTGTATTTTTCAAGTGCATCTGCAATCATGTGCTAAAATTAATAAATACTCAAGATGTTTAGTGAAATGTTGTTAATCCACCTGTCACTGCTCAGTTCCTGTTACTCAAAAAGCTATTAACAGTGAAAAAAGGTTACAAAATGCAAATGCTTGTGATTGATAAGTAGTAAATTTTCTAGGCTAACTGGTTCTTAGTGATCACTTTGGCCTGCTTTCTTGGTAATAGAAGAGGTTAAACACAATGGTGGAGGAGTTAGGGTTTTTATTAAGCAGCCCAGAGTGCAGATTTGGCTCATGATGTGTGTTAATATCATCTCCATACACCGTAAACCTGCTGGGTCAAATTCTGGGCTTTCTGCCAGGTGCTGTGCTCAGTTACGCTGCTGTGAACCTGTGGCAGGGATGTAGTTTCAGGGGTGAAACAAGGGGCAAAATGTTGCCCAGTTTGCTGAAGCCTTATAAAAACTGGAAGTGATGGAAGGCCCAATTCGTTGCTGTTTGCACCTAGGAAAAGTAAGTGTAAAATGCTAACAGATTGACTGCTGCAGTTTGGTTATTTGAAGCAGTGATGTAGAGCTGCTGTCAGGAGGGTGCAGGTGCTGCAGTGCGTAACTCCCCATGAAGGGCTTGGTTTGGGCCCATCCTGTGCACAGACTCTTAACCACTCTTAACCAGACTATTGATGAGGACACAATTCATGTAAAGCTGAAGATTTTAAAAAAAGTAGCCTCCTAGGGAACTTTGTGTGAGAATGATTCTGGGGTTTAGGGTTTGGTATATAGGGCCCATCGCAGAGGAAATTGGAGAGGGGAACCGTGAGGCAGCAGGAACAGACAACACACCAGGATGACATAACTCTGTATTTATCCAAAATTATGTCTTTAATTCATCATCTGCCTTTGCAAGATTGCGGTCTCTGCTACTTGTTTGCTATGATACAGGGATGTTATAGATCCGGTATCTCAGTTGCCATTTTACTACTGAATGACAGTATAATTTCAAATGGTTTTTTAAGGTATATTACTGAGTTCATTTTTTTTTATTTTTTTTTTCCTTCCAGGAAGGTTGAGAGGAATGGTAAGTTGGGGGGATTTGTTCGAAGGTGAAGGGGATATGAGATTTTAAATTGCTTGGCTTATTGGTAGTGGTTTATCTTAAATTGTGCTGCTGCACTGTATTTTTAAATTATGTCAAGGGCACCTAGACCATATGGAATGAAAGGAAAATAATGATTTAAGAGTGTATCTATCTATTTCAAGAACATTCACACAATGTGTCAGCAGAACCACATGGTCTACAATATCCAAGAGAGACGATAGGTCTAAAATAACCAGTTTGAAGTGATGGTTAAAGCTGTCACATGTGTCTACAGTTGGGCACCTAAATCCAGCTCCAAAAGCTCATGAAAGGAATGTCTAGTTCTTGCTGCTTTGTGACTACTCAGCACCTCTAGTGCTATTCTGATATTAAAAGAGGATTTCAGTGATAGTGAAGGTTTTGCCAAAAAGTAAAACTTTTCGCTTTGTAATGCATTTAAAAATATATGTGCTCCAGCCTGGGGATACTGGTTGTTTTCTCATAGTACTCTTGTAAGTTTTTCTCAATAATAGGAGTTTACAAAAAGTTGATAACTATTAATATTACCTATATAAAAAAGGAAATGTTTCAAAAAAGCTTTTTTAACTGACTATTGAGAATATGAATCTGTGTTGGATGCTAGAATAGGGGTCTTCACTTGTTTTAATTTATATATGAACCTGAGAGAGTAGTTCTGCAGTACACACTGGCTTTCTTGGTAGTAAGCTGGTACATAAAATGGCTTTGCTACTTTCACTCCTTAAACCAGCAGCTTTTTCAGAGGCATTTTTTTACACAGTTTAATAGAAAATGTTTTCTGAAATCAGTGTAGAATTAAGTGCCTTGCTCTATCTGGGCTTACTCTTTCTGTGAGATATATATATATATATATATACACTCAAGGAACTCTACTGAATGTGTCTCACAGCAGTAGTGAAATGGCTCTCTGTGTCATATCTCCCACAGAGAGGAGCTCCACAGTAGTCATTAGTAGTACAGGAAACATCAAAGGTGGCAACTGAGACCTGAGCTTTCCCTGCAAGAGGAAATCAAAGCCCAGTGGCTCTACCACTGCTGGCTATTTCAACAAAAAGCAGGCAGCTTTAAAAATGATCAGTAGGCATGGAAATGGTGGGATAAGTGGTAGTGAACCAGCTACATAGAAGATATAATTTCTGACCCAGGAGTCAGGCAATGAGTTTGACCTGTATGGGAATGTAGTTTTCTCCAGGTTGTTTTTTTTTTTTCCCTTTTTTTTCCCTGTGATTTTCTTAGGGTTGTTTAACTGTAGGAAAATAGCAAGGGTAATGCAAATAAAACTGAAATCTCAAATGCATGTGGTTGTGGACAGAGCCATAGGTGCAGAGTGGTGGAATTAGCTGCTGTGAAACCAAAAAACCACTGCTTTCCTTGTAACCTTGTGCATCAGTAATTTTCCATTCCTAATCCTGTCTGTAAGACACACTATCTGCCGCAGACTCTTCTTCCTAAGCAAGTTCTTTGCTTCTATCAATAGCGGCTGGACTCAGCAGGTGAAAGCTGACACACTCTGTGGAAGTTGACGCACCTACATCTGTCTCATTCTTGTAGAACTTTGCTAAGCCCCTCTGGATTTCTGTGGGGAATCTGCATACTATTTATAATACTGAAAACTGTAGTGAAAAACCAAACAAAGGCTAAAAATGTTCTAAGAAGAAGCTCAGAAGAAGCTGATAAAGACTGAGGGTAGTCTCTTTAATGGGTCAGGGGAATACAGGACTGATTTGTTTTCCAGGAGAAGGGCTGAGATTTTAGATAGAGGGAAGTGGTTCTCTTTTTGGCTCTTGACTGTCATCAGACAACAGATTTTTCAGTGCCACAAAATAAATTGTTTTAATTTCCTAGAGACGATTTCAAGTTCTCTTGCGGCCGGAGGTACTATTAAGTTCTTTCCTGAGGAGAATGTCCTTAACCCTGGAGGCCTATCACCAATACAGAGCTTTACTCAGTCAGCTACAAAAGCTTTCATTTAAGCAGAAAGTACTGTACAGTCAGTAAGTGGAAGGGAAAATAGAAAGCTGAGTTTTGAAAGGAGAGAGACAAGTGTTCTCACGAAACAGGAGTGAAATGGAGAGCCAATTGTCTAGAATTGTATTTTGGACATACTCACCTCCAAGAAAAATGTGGAGAAGCATAAGGCTTTTAGCACTCCAGGGAGGGATCACATCACAGCTTGCACTGCACATTTCCTATGATTTATGTTATGATTGGATCTAGAGCAGGGATAGATTTTTTCCGGTGTGTGGTGCCATGGGCTGGTTCATTTTACATGGTGTAAGGTTAGGTCAGCCCAGGGCTGGGAGCTGGAGGACAGAAGCTCTTGTGAGAGACAAGGAGATAGGTTTTCTCCTCAAGGGCCAAGTTCAGTAGAAGCATGACGTGGCTGCTCAACAGAGGCTTGCTTCTTTAAGAGCCAGTGTTTCCTTGTTCCTAAGGAGCTCCTTCCAACAGGCTCATGTTCTTATACTTGGGAAAGAAAGACAGCTTTGAATGTCACCTGGAAGTGGTAATAGTTTTCTGGTCACCATAAAACATCAGGTATACTTCCATAGGGGAAATTTGGCATCTAGTCTGCAGTGAACAATACTGGCTGGGGCATCAGTGCCCCCAGCACAGCGATAAACTCACATTTCATTCAAAATGGACACTGGAAAACCATGCAGAAAGAAGCAAAGGCCAAGAACTACAAAGTAAGCAGGTGCCCAGCTGCCGAGGAATTTAAAGCTGTGTAAGACTTACCAAAGATTTTGTAAGTATCTCACTCTTACGTCAAAAGGAGAACCCAACTTTCAAGGCCTAAATTGGAGCATTAAGTCCAGCTCCATGTATTGCTATTACATGCTCCTTGGTGGAATATGCAGAGATTTCTCTGAAGCTGAACTTTTAAACAACTCTTTTGGCACAGCTTTCCACAGGTTCCATATTTTTTTTGTGAAAATCTTAAGTAAGATAAAACAATAAGTCAACTTTCTTACCAACTGGCATGCTTCAGAAATTATTATAATAGGACACTGAATGGTTCCTAAAATGTACTTTTCTTCTACCTGAAAGCCAAAGCTAATAGCAGATAATAAGAGCCCAATATGTCTTATTGTTATCTGTCTCAGTAAAAGCTGTTCCATTTGCCCTCCAATCATTTTTTTAATCAAACTTTAGAGAAAATTGCACATGCCTGGATTCATTGAAACAGGCTGTAATGTTTTACTAAGTGTGTCACACGTAACACAGCAGGCCAATTTTTTGAAAGGAATAACAGGTGGGTAATCACTCTGTCTGAATTCTGCTAAATAAATGTAATCCCTAAATCTCAGTAGGTTGCACAGGGGTTAAGCCTCTTTCTGGGCCACACTCTCCTCTGTGCTACTCACCAGCATAAAAGAAACAAATATATTCTTCCTTTCTTGCCATGCACTTCTTTTGCAGGGAGAACAACTTCCTACCAGTACTGAACAGCATTTTATACAATAAAAAACTTATTTTTCATGCTATAGATTATTGAAACCGTCCATACCACTTGTGCATGCTCAAGATCTAGAAATTCAGAAATGTAAATCAATGCCATTTGTGTTTTAGAACATGAGCAAGGAATACCTTGAGGTATTATGAGGTAATACTCATGGTAAATTCAAGTTTAGAAAGGCAGAAAATTGGGATGCTGCTCCTGAACTGCCTGGCTTTTTGTCCTTGTGTCTGTGAGAGGAGTTAGGGCACTGCAGCAGTCGGGCCATTCAGCACTGGGCTTAGGTAAGGAGTGTCTGCCAGCAGAGTTCAGCTGACTGCGGTCTGGCCTTGCCTGTACTCTTCAATAAATGCATGGTTTCTCTTAAGCAAGCCCAGCAACCACCTTTCTGCCACCATACTGGCTTCAGTGGAATTTTCCTCAGTTTGCTCGGCCTCAGAAAAGATCATTCTACCCTTTATTTGCTTCTGCTCTGTTTCCTAGTTCCTTGCATTGCTAAGTTACTGGGGTGCATCCTGGCTGCAGAGAAAGGCAATGATGTCCCACTTCATTTGCTGGCCAAAAGCTGCTTGAGCAGCTCTTGCTGACACCAGTGTTAAAATAGCGCATCTGGTGGCTCACATTGCTCTGCCACCCAGCTGAGCGGGCAGTCTTTGGGAAATAAACAGCCTGTGAAGTGCTATGGAGTTTGCATTTCTGTCTCTTCTCAGCTGTTTCCCTCCCACCTCTCCCCACCACCGCTCCCCTTCCCATCTTGCTTCTGGCTCTATCCACAAGCCTAAATCCAAGCAGGATCAGAACAGTATTAAAGTTTCTCAGTTTCTCTTAAAATTGCATTATCAGTCTGCTGAAGGGGATGTGGTAAAACAGCAAGGGATTGAAGAATATGCGGTGGTGAGTTTAAGTGGGGAAACAGGGGATTAGCAGTGAATAGGAACAAAGGAGTTTGAAAAGGAGAAAAATGCTGGGAATGAGCTTCAGGGGAAAGAAATCAGCCAGAGGAGTGCTGTGTTGTGAGAGAAGGTGCCATTAGCCAGAGGATACAGACTTAGGAAAAAAAAATGTATGAAAATAAAGAAGATCAAAGCATTTTGATAGGAAATAGAAATACGGTAAAAGGAAACATACAATAACAACAGGAATAATTATATGAATAGTTCAAATATGCAGATCAAAACAAAAATACAGAAGTGAGAAAGATTACACAAGTAATAAATATTTAGGATAGCTATACAGTGAGGCAGACAATTTATGTGTGGATACATCACAGGGAATGTGAGGGAAAAAGAATGGTGTTACAAAAGAGGAAGGAAAAAAGGGAACAGATAAAGCATTTATAATTACAGGAGACACCCTACAAGACTTGATTTTACACACTCTATTACATATTTAAATAGCCTTTGACACTGGAAAAAAAAAAAGGCAACAGTAACTTGTAGGTCTTACAAATAAAATTCAACATATAGTAAATGTTGAAATACTGCAGTGAAGATTCATGTTAGAAAATAATTTTCAAATGTAAGGAGGAGATGTGGAGCAGAACTTTCCCTCCTGTGTCAGCCTCTGCACAGGGTATTTAGAAAGAAGCATAGATGGCTTTAAAACTAATTTTTATGTCTCTTTTGACATTTAATTGAAGCAATTTCTTATGTAAAAGTTTGATTTCTCCATCATACGATCCTTATTAAAGTTTAAACAGAGCAATTTGAAATGTCAGGATAATAAACCATGAAAAATAGAAATAAATATGCAGTATCTCAGGTTTTATTACAGACTCCCATAACTATACACATTAGAAAAAGTAGAATGAATAGCTGTTGAGAGAAGGACGTAGAAGCTGATAATCAGATCTGGAGCAGCTTGCTGATTTGAAAGTGAGATAAATGTCTAAGCACTACTAGAAGCATTAACCAAAAACTTACTATGTTCTAAACATTTCACTGATGAGTTGAAGAAGGTTGCATGTGAACAGAGGTGCTCCAGCTGACTGGAGAGCATTTCAGAATGTGTGAGGGGGTACGGAGAGTACAGCTCCCCAAAAGGAGGGGTGTTTGTTGCAATCGGCTAGAAACTACTAAGTTTTTAGTCTTTAAATTTACTAAAGATGCAAAGAAAATAAGTTACTGTTCTCAGTGTTATCTAAAAAAACTTCTGTAAACTTAATGTTGCCCTTGAAACCATGTGAGAAATTAATAAAGAATAATTCTACCTTATGTAACTTAGATGATGGTGGTTAATTTTGACTTAAAATTACTACTTGAAAAGGGTAGGAAAAAAGGTTGAAAAAATGTTCTCTTTTAAATTACGTACCAAATTTATGTGGCTATATCAGCATACCCATAGTATGCTGATACTTTTCTCAGCTCTTGTAATCAAAAGCCTCACCCTGTATTTCCCAGAGGTGTTCCACTTACCTGTTGAAATTCTACTCTGCTTTCCACATGGCTCCAAGCACAATTTAAACCTATTTGGTTCCAGAGCCAGTGGATCTTCTCCCATTCTGTGTATACCTATGCTATGACATAGCATATGGAAACTTAGGCACTTAGGCATTTTTGGTTGGAGGCAATGTATTATAGAAAAGAGGGAGCTTGCTAACTTGCTTTAGTCCCTCAGGATGCTTGCTTGTATAACTGTGACCTTTCTAAGCCCTTCAAAGGGGAAAGTACTGCTCCTGAAAAGGCAGTGTAATTAAACTTATAAGCAGAAAACTCATTTGCAATTAGTAAAATTCAGTGTAGATATGTAATTAAGAAAATAGGGCTAAGCTTATAAATTTCTCGCCTGCTTGACTTTTGGTAGTACATAGAGGTTGGTCCAAATCACACAGAGTCACATTGAATTAGAAGTATTAGAAGAAGCTCTTTGCTTAAGATTAGGCATCTGTCTGTAAGCTCATATGTGGAGATCAGGCAACACAGATTAGAAAGCAATTAGCTTATCCTAAAATATGTGCTTTTATCTGCTTACTGAACAACTCTCTCAACTCTGTTTGTGCTGACCAGACCCTTGTGTCTCCCTGGTGCCACGTGAGCTGCATTTCACGTCACACCACAGAAAACTGCAATGGTACCTCCCATCCCCACCTCTCTCAGGCATCATAGATGCCACCAATCATCTGTGTCTGGTGAGCAGCTGAATCAAGGAATTGAGGCACTGCACAGTTAAATCTGTGTTATTGCAACCTGAGTCTGCATTTTAGTCAGTAATGGGACTCACCTCTGTTTATCAG
This sequence comes from Chamaea fasciata, assembly GCF_029207755.1. Lineage (NCBI taxonomy): Eukaryota > Metazoa > Chordata > Aves > Passeriformes > Sylviidae > Chamaea > Chamaea fasciata. Next base: position 142,429,534 of record NW_027094086.1, on the reverse strand, counting down.
CACATCGCCACTGCAGAAGAAGTTGTCCAGTGCATTCAGTGATTTCCAGTTATATTTTGGGTTCATGGAAATAAATTCAGTGTATTTATCAAGGACATTTCTTCTTATGGATCAGAAGGCATTAATTTCGTAGCAAAAGAGAACAAAAAGCAAAAGCAATTAGAATTCTCCCAGGAGGAGATGTGAGGATTTAAAGCAACAGAGAGTGTAGCAGAAGAACAAATGGGTGTTAATTGGCTGATTTTAATATTAGTTTGAAAATGAGAAGCTTTGTTATTGAAAAGTCAGGAAGGCCTGGAAAAACCTAATTGAAATTCTGGGAATGTAGTAAGATTTAAGGTGGCCCTTGATATATTTAGGGAAGACATTCCCTGGGATCAGCAATCCTATATCCAGAGTCTACACCACCTCCTTGAAAGCTTTGCTTCAGGGCATTTCCTTGCAGATATACTAGCAACAAGCCTGAGAGCTTGCTGTCAGATATGAAGATGTTAAAGAACAAACCAAAGAACAAACCATACAGGCAATTCCCATTGTCCCCAAACAGTTGTTATTTATCCCAGCTGATTCCAGGGCTGCAGTGAAGTGGGTGAGCACTTGAGATAGACGAGACAGCTGGCAAGCTGGATAAAGAAGACACGTATTAAAGCATGAGGTGTGAAAGCTACTACAAAGAGCAAAAGAAAAGAGGATTTTTGTGGGTAATGTTTAACGTAGATGACAGGACTGGCAGTGTGTCACAATAGGAGGATATCATTGTCACTCTACATTTTGTTTACCAAGTAAAATAATTAGTCTACTATGACCCAAATGGGTGAAGACTATGATGTTATAATAAAAACTGATTCATATTCGCGGTATTAGGTAGAATAAAATTTTTTGAATTTTACATGACATTTTTATTGGTAAAATCAGCTGGCCCATGGGCCTGAGTCTATGTCAATATTAACTCATATGGCAACAGCCCATGTCTCAAGAAACTGAAATTATGCAGGTCAATATGACAATTAGTGCACTCAGCTAAATAAATCACACGGAATAGGACGTGAAAAAAAATAAAACAGTGCAAAAACATCTACTTCTTCCATCCAGAGACAAAAAAATAAACATGAGGAGCTTAATTCTTCTAGGTCTCAATTTCAGCTCTTCACATGCTCACTATGAAATGGCTCCCTGACTATGGTACAGTCTGCCCATAGTCATTTACAATGCTTAAAACTCTCCCATGTTTAATCCATTTTTTACAGCCATTCAAATATGTGGTATCACTGCCTAATAAAGATGATGTGGAAGCATACTGGTCATATTTATCCTATATCCCTGGAACTCTCTTTTTTTTATGCCCACTATTTGCATTCAGTATTTGTTTATGAGTTTGTAGAGGCATTAGGATAGTTTTTTTTCCTTCCATAATTATCAGGGAGATGAGAAAAAAGAAACCCACTGGTTAAAATTTAAAAATTGTTATTTTGCATTTAAGGATGAAATCCTTGAAGAAGATGTTCTGCCTAGGTGGAAATGGTTAAAAGTAAATTTTTGCATGATAATAACTGGTAATTTGTAGAATAAAAATAACATTGATAATTAGCATTCAATTAGCATTTATCTTTCCATTTAATCTCTCCTATGGCTCTTCAGTTTATATGTCACTGTCTTATTACAAGAAACTTCAAACTTTTTTCTAGCATGACTAAAACCCTTGATGAGCTGGTTATTGGTTACCCTGAAGTCATTATCATTTAATATTATCTCATTTTCTTCCTGTTCTCCTCTACCTGAGGCAAACTTATAAACAAGTAAAAGGAAGTCCCTTATTACACAGTCTTTCATTAAACTGTGAAATTTTTTGCTGTGGAAATTGTGGAAACTATAGTTTTGCCTGAATTGAAAAAGACATAACCTCGTAGCTGTACAGTTATTAAGCACAATGGATTGTGACATCTAATCAAATGACATCTGAGCCAACCATCTTAATAGCTATCACAACTGATGGAGAGAAATAGGCCAGTGAGGGCTCAATTTATCTCATCCTAAAATAAATGTCTGAAATAGGTCAGGAAAAATGTGGTGTGCAAAGACAACCTGGGGCAGGTACCTCAGGTAGAGAACTTTGTGTAGAGGTGAGGTTGACCTTACCCTGCAGAGGACTCACAGGGAACCCCCTGCAGCATGGGTCAGAGCCAAATGGATGAACACACTGGTGTAACATGACCAGATACCTGTATCCTTTTCATATTCCTCTCTCAGCACTCCTTTTGTAGACACTGTTGGGTGCAGGGTAATGGAACACACCAATCTCTCTCTGGACAGAAACAGCTATTCCACTGCCCCTTACAGTCTGCACACCAAAGATGGTTAATGTTTGGCTCTAGAGGTGGCCAAATATTACAGTCATACCTTATGACTGGACGCAGTGCCTGTGTTGTAGGCAGTACCCACCTCTTGCTGAGGTTGGCACTAGTACCTGGAGGTGCACCTTCCCAGACCTTCCTGCAGTGGAGGGATAGGACCCTGTAAGAGTTGTCCTCTTCGTGGCACTCCTGGCTCCCTCTGCTCCCAAACAGTTTTTCCTTCAGGGCTTTTGGCACTCTGAAATACTGTTATGCTGCTGGTAAAGAAGGTTGGCTAGTCCTGGCTTTCTGTGTCTCATCTTCTGATGAGATGGTGAGTGTGCAGGGACATGAAGTATCCTATTTCACCCATGCACACAGTTTTGTGTTACAACACCCCTGCCACATGCTTTATCCATGCAATAGATACCATACTCACAGACCAGAAACACGTGTTCCTCAGCAGAAACCTGTGGGGCAGGCCTTTGTGTGCTGAATCTGCCCAAGCAGAAACAGCAGTTTCATGAACCATGAGGATAGCAGCAGAAACTGCTGTGGGCTTAGCTAGAAACATAGTAGACCTTTGGTTATGAGATCTTCACCACTAGTTTGAAAAATCTTACCTGCCTTAATAAAACTCCACAAAGAACTTTTAGATATTGTGAAGCAGTTTCAGTTGATGTTCAGGATGACATTATTACAAAATTAAAGCAAGTCCACTTTTTCAGACATTTTCAGCTATTGAAGCAAAATCATAACAAACTATGTGTTTGAATTTCAAATGTGCTTATTTAAGTCAGATACAACGGAATACACAAGCTTGAGTTTGTGTCTCATGTACTTTTATAGAACTTAGAGTCACATGTAAAATTAGGTGTATCTGTAGGGGTTTTGTCCTACAGACATCTTCACTGCATAGGATATTCCTTAGGTTATTTTTAACTAAGTACCATTGATGATCTTGCAAGCTTATTTTTTAAAACACTGGCTTTTTAGAATTCCTACCCGCTGAAAGTTTTTTATCTGATGCAGTAAAATACAAGGTAGGCTTAGAAGTAAATGCAAAACTACAGAATCAATGAAAGATAGTTTATGTGAGCATGAGAGGCAGGCTTTGACTGTGGGAGAATATTTTTAGGTAGACGATTGGAAAAAATGCATTTGTCTGTGTATGAGGGTGCGAAAACTATGAGGTGAGATGTAGGGAACTTGAAATTGTGCTCATTTTGGAAAAAATAGATAGGTAGACAACAAGTTATCTAGTCTGAGACACATGAACGGACAGTACTTAAAGCAGTAACTACAAAAGAAACCTAATAAAAAAGATAAGCAAACTGAGCAGTAAAATTCCAAGAGCTCTCGCACGTGTGGCTTGTTCTGAGTTTGACCTTTTGGTTGGTCTTGCTGATGACTTTCCTTAAAGTAGAAAAATTATTTCAACTTTGGTTTGTATTAGGTGCCAGCTACATTTGCAAAGCCCTGAGAAGTCACTCCACAAGGCACATCTTGTGCCAATTCACACAGGAGACAGCATCATTGTGAAAACTGTGAATTGATCTCTGCACTTTCATGAGAAATCATGTTCTCTTTCCCCACAAGGACTGCCCATTCACTGTTCTGTGCTCATATAGAGAACTTCTGGATTTTCAGCTTGACTGCTTGTAATAGCTCAACTAGCAGGATCTGCCTTGACAAAGTGAAAATAAATTGCACCACATACTTTAACTCACTTGTGTTATAATCTCAGTGAATGAGATTAAAATTAAGTAGTTTTGTCATTATTGGAATAAAATTGCTCTTTTTCTTTCTTGAAACACTAGAATTCTGCCCGTATAACCAACTGACATTTTGGTCCTGAAATCTCTCCTACTGTTTTCCACAGCTTGTTTGGTGTATGCTTCTTGTGTCTGGAAAAAAAAAAAAAAAAAAGAAAAGGAGTGGGCACACTTCCTCTGACGCTGCAGGAGGAGCAGGACATGAATCATCTCTTGAAAGTTATTTTTTTCCAATGTCCTAATGTTCTGTGCATTTCCAACTGTCTTTTGCTTCCTATTTTCCGGGTGGAAAGACAAATCATTGTATATACTCAGCTCTTACATTATTTGAGAAAATATAATTTGTAAAATATTTTTTCATAAATTCATTTCTGCAGAAATCTTCAGAACCTCCTCTACCCTCTGTTTTGTATTGCTGGAAGGTTATTTTAAAAATAACTAATTTTCATCTCCTTTTCCCTTGTATCAGTATTTCTAATTACTGTAAGATACTCTGAAGTTATCTTGCTGATGATTAAAATCATGCAACCATCCAAAGTCTAAAATATCAAGTCTATATATGCCATTTATTATGGTAGATTTTATTGTCATTTTTAGAGATAAAGAGAAATCAATTTCTGTTGTCTGATATTCTGATATTCACTTGCTGTTCTCAAGAACTTAGAAGATGAATCTAATAAAGGTATGAATAGTGGTAATAAATAACAGTGAGCTAGTCAATTTTAGTCTTAAAATGAAATCAAATCTCTTGTTAATTATATGGAGAAGATGCAATAATGGCTATGGGCAAAACTTACTATTTTTATTTGTGGATAGGTAACATAAAAACATTAAAAAGATGCTACTTGTTCTGGTATCTATTTTTATTTTTTCCCTAAAATTTTAAAATATAGGAATTACTTTATGCTTTATGACAGTTTTATAAAATTAAATATCTAATATGATAAATAAGAAAGATAAATGGGTGGATAGGTATGTATGCTATACATAGAGAATATATTTCTACATAAAAATAAAATAATAGATTAAGTATGAAAATCTTTGTTCAATAATTGTGTTTTTATGCATTTCAGTTACTTATTTTGAATTCTTTCAAAAGCTAGAAATGTCTCCCACACCTTTCTTCACAAGGCTGACAATGCCCCAAATCTAACATCTTTTGCTGATGTAAATCAAGCTTTTCCAAGTTACACGTTACTTTAGGTAAATTCTCAGGCTTCTCTACTTTCCCTGTTTACCAAGGACACCTTCTGCATTTTGCCCTTCTTTGCCTCATGAGTATGAATGACAGAAATAATTTACTGCACTCAGAATGATGAGATTTTGAGACATATGGCACACGGGGGCTTTGGTCCCTTCTCCACCTCAGACAAGAGGTAAGACATGTGTGCATATGGTGCAAGGCAAAGACCCTGATGCAGAAATTTGCTTTAACTTCAGAGTGGGAGGGAAATTCCAGCTCCTTCCCGAACATATGAGGTCTAGGTAATGCATCCACTCTTTCCCCTTCCATATTTCCTACAACAGTGTTAATATCCTGGGCCAGAAACAGCCTACCAGAAACTAACTTTGTCTTCAAGTCATAACATGGATTCTGTGTCTTCATCTTTGCAAGTCTTCCCATCTGAGGAAAAAAACAAGGTTAAAAAGAGTTTTAACTGCTTTGAGGAACAGTTGAAAGTCACAAAAGAGTATATGCATACAGTAGTTCTGCTCTAAAGTAGAATAGTATGTAATTAGGATATTGCTATATATTATATTCCTGCATTCCTCAGTGATTTGAGGAGGAAAGTCACAGTGCCCGAGTCCCTGGAGATGGTCTCACTTGGGCCAGACTGAGAGCTACTTTCCTGATGCAGAAGGCTAAATCAGCACTTCTCTTCCTTTGGCACAGCCAGAAGTCTACAAATGTACAGCCTAAACCCTTATCTTTGTGTAGAAGAACAGTCCTGAAAATAAACTGAAAGTCAGCAAATCCTCTCTCTTATTACAGGTAGCTGCTGTCATGCTACTTCTGTTTGACTCCAGCCTACAGGGAGAGATCTCACCTTCTCCTGGCATCTGCAGGACTTGTCCTCTAGAGTGGGTGCTTGTGATGGCCTTTGCTGGAAAAGCAAGCATTGACCTCAGATTCAGAGGTGAAATTTGGTCAAGTAAGCAGGGAGCATGATATTTTCTAGAGGGGATACCGATGTTTGGCTGTTTAAACTGTTCCTATTTTCTCACTGAACATATTTTTTATTCTGGCTAAAAGCTGCCCAGCTCTGCACCAAACACCTCTAAGGTAAAAGCTGCTGAGTAGATGGGGGATTTCCTTGCAATTCAGGTAATCGATATCAATCATAAATAGGAAAGTTCTCTTGCTTCTGCTCTTGGTGCTGTCCTGGCTCCTGCCAAGAGGGAAGAGAAAACCTTCCAACAAGTACAAATAATTTCCTGCACTGCTAGAAACAGAGTAGTACAAAACCCAGGAATATTGAGTATTCAGAATAGTAACAAAAGTCTAGATGTCTCAAGCTACTGCCTCCAGTTTTTCACTGAAATTCTTGATGAATGGTTAGCTTTCTTCTGAGTTCCATCTGTTCCACTGAGCCTTATGAAGATATGACAACACCACTTGATATTTTATTTTCATGTAACCATTAAATAGCTCCCTTTCCCCCTCAGACTGAGAAATCCACTTCTGTTCAAGATAAGGAACATCTGTCTGAAAAGAAGTGTCACACTTGCTGTCACAAAAGATGCCTCAGATCTGATTGCAAGGGCACTTGTGTATGAATAAAATCACTCAAGTACAAAAGTATTAACCAAATTCTTGTATACCATTTAAATGACTGATTGATAGTGATGACTGCTGATTGCTGTACATTAATGCCTGAAGCTCTATCAGGCATAAAAGCAGTGTTCTGCCTGGTAGATATGGAACAGATTTTGCAGGCTATGGTCCAGATCCAGTGAGAACTCGTGAGGTCTTTCCACTGTCTTTAGCTTATATTTTGTCCGGGGACTGAAATGGCATCTCTTTGTTTTGCACTGCCCCTGGCCTTATGGTGGGTGATTCCCAGCAAGCAGAGCATTGTGCCCCTTGACCATTTCTCCACCTGAAGAACTGCCTTTTTTCTCTTGTATGCATTGTTCTGAGGAGGCAACATGTCTGTGGTTGTAGTAACATGCTGGTATGAAAGCAATTAAACAACAACAGCCTCAGAAAACACAAGCTCTGAGATAGCCCTTCAAGCCAATCTCATCTTCTCAGATGTTAAAAATATCATTGACATAGGTAAGATGATTTAAATGTATTTATTAAACTTGTCTGTACCTTTAATCTTCAAACTGAAGAGAGGCTTGGGTGACTTTCACTTTCTAAAGTTAATCTGGGGAGATGTTACAGCAATGTAGATCCAATCCTTTTTATTTTATTTTATTTTATTTTATTTTATTTTATTTTATTTTATTTTATTTTATTTTATTTTATTTTATTTATTTATTTATTGTTGATGGCACTAAGGTGGAAAGATCCTGGACGGATTGAAATAAATACTTGGCATTTTTCACTTTGTGGTGGGCTGACCCTGACTGGATGCCAGGTGCCCACCAAAGCCCCTTTATCAGTCTCCTCTTCAGACAAATAGGGGAGAGAAAATAATGAAAGACTTAAGGACAGGGAAAAATCACTCACCAATTACTACCATCATAGGTAAACCAGACAACCTGGGGAAAATAGTTTAATTTATATCAATCAAAGCAAAGTAGGATAATGAGAAATAAACACAAATCTTAAAACATCTTCCCCCCACTCCTCCCTTCTTCCCAGGTTCAACTTCAGTCATGATTTTCTCTACCTCTTGCTCACACAGCAGACAGGGAGTTGGGGTTGTGGTCAGTCCATCATACATTGACTCTGTTGCTCCTTCTGCCTCAGGGGAAGGACTTCTCAAAGTTTTGTTCTTTGTGTGGGGTTCCTCCCACTGCAGATGGTCCTTCATGAACTTGTCCAACCTGAGCCTTACCACCATCTGCACCACAGGCTGCAGGGGAACTCTCTGCTCCAATGCCTGGGGTACCTCCTCCCCCTCCTTCTGCACTGACCCTACTGTCTGCTGAATTGTTCCTCTCTGTTTCCTGCTTCCCTACTTCTGAATTTTGTACCACAGCCACGTCACCTGGTTTTAAGCTAGAATCTTAGATCCTTTTTTATTGAGAGTGTTCTGCACATGTTCATAGCTAAAATTTTCATCCGAAGGAGCTGTCATGTTTTTTGTAGTCTTGATGGATACAAATAGTAAACTAACAGTCTTTAATCTATCTAGAAACTTCATTTAGAAATTCCATTTTCTCTTGTGCAATGAACTGCATTTAGGATGATGTAAAACATGAAGTATTCCTTAACATGAATCTCTAGGCTAAAGAGCTGTTTTCCCCATGTATTTGAATTAAGTTGTCCCTCTAATCACTTTATATCTCTGTGAAGTCCCTTGACTGGGTATTTTATTTCCCTTATAAATGCTAAAAGTGCTATGTTCTTTAATTCAGTGGGTTCCCTGAAAAAATGTGGTTTGAATTGATGAGATCCTGCAAAGCTGCTTAGTTCAAAATACAGACTAGATGGAAACTTCTTATGGTACATGTAGTAACGAATTCTTTGAGTGAAATAAATGTTTCCCTTTGGAAAACTCAGTTAAGTTCTAATAACTACTGCCTACTGCTCTGCCAGCATGGTAGTATATTCAAATGGAAGGGGCCAGTCTAGATATTTGATGATAAATTACTGAGTGAGCCCTTTATAAGGGAATCATTTCATTCTCTTTATCAGTGATTAAGTGTTTGAGCTAAATTTTATGTTCATTTTACAATGTTAGTGAAACTTTACCTTAATAAACTGAAGGGGGCTGTTGAGAGCTAATTCACCTGATCTAGATGAAGGTTTGGAAAAAGATTTTAAAAAAGTGATACAAGTTTGCTAAATGCTGAGCTCCTCCTTCAGGCTTCTCTTTGTTACTTATTGTGATTGGCTGAGTAAAACTATTCCTTCAGAATATAAACAGATGTGAGACTTGACCTTTTATTTTTTGCAAAATCCATGGAAGAATGAATGACTGGACCAATTGCACAAGATACAAATGGCTACTCACTCCACTGGGATGTAAAAACTTGGGATCAGGAACTTGCCTTCTCTCATTCATCCTTTTCTGTTGCAGCTGCCTCATTTCCACTGTGCTTGCTGGGTGTCACAGGAGAGTCAGGGAGATTCAGAGCAGGGACAGCATTCGGGAGACTCTTTTTCTCTCTCTAAACCTCACTTTGGGCATGCAAGTACTGGTGCATCACTTCTTTCAATAGAAATGAGAAATGATGGTCACCTTTGGCTCTGCTTTATCATTTGGCTCTTATTTCTGCTACCAACATTTTCTTCTGCTTTCCTGGCTCCTCTTTCTTTTTTCTTTTTCTTTTCCTTTTTTTTTTTTTTTCTCCATTTTTTTTTTTTTTTTTTTCAGATTGGTATTTAGCATAATTCTGCTCTGATCTTCTCTAGTTGTATCTGTAGAAGGTCTTCATCTGGTGTTCATCAATACTACGATTAAGTAAGGGGAGCAGGTATAATCCAATGTTTTGAGAGCAAGCTACTTAAAGTTCCTTACCTACCTTTGATGTCTGTAAGCCTTCTGTCCAAATGAAAACTAGGTAATCAGGTCTCCTTTACCATGCTTGACATTCTTGAATTTTTGTCAAAAAATTAAGCTCTAAAATCTTATGTACATTTGATGAGAACTGCTCATGTTGTAAATTGCTTGTGAATGTATCAAACCCAGAACTTGACACACCAGTCTGTCTAAATCCTATAGGTGACCTTGCTCTGCAAGAAATGTACCAGAATAAACATTTGGTGTGTTAATGAACAAAGAGAGATAGGAAATTTAGAACTGGATAAACACTGTAAAAGGAATGGAGTGATCTGAAATTTATTTGGATCCAGGGTTTTAATGTAGGTTTATATAATCATAATAATAACAAAATAATAATAATTGCACTATCATATCATTAAAATGGATCATTTTAATGATGTATTGAGTTGTAGCAGATAATTAATAGCTTGCTGCTACTTTGTTATTTATATTAATGTTATAATTCACACTTTAAAATAGTTTGAAGATGAAATCAATAAAAAAAGCAAGTATGTATTTTTATCCCTTTGGATTATCACATGATTTAGAGGAAAGTGGCACATGAAGAGAATAATCAGCAGAGCCAACATATTGTTTTAAAGCAGTCATGTACGTATAAATAGAGAAGTTCATTCTGAAAGCCCTTCTGATGAAATAAACCCAGATGTCTGAGGCTTCTGTAATGGGAGATGTTTGTATTCTGTGGGCATTGATACTGTTAACTTCAATAGTGGGAAATCTCTTGAAAGACAAGAGGCTGTCAAACCCTGCTGTGAATCCCACAGTGACTTTTCTCAGAAAATTGTTTACTGTTAGTGGGATCCAAAATAGAGATTTTCATGAAGACTGACAGATGCTATCATTTTTTTGGTCACTGCTAAACCAGCAAGACCAATTCATTTCAGTAAAGAGAGTCGGGGGAGACATTTCCTTAGAAAATATACCCTCCCCATAGAGGAGCAGGTTCATACAGAGATATGGCTGGAGGCTGCTGTAATACCCACGGCTGTTGTATTGGTATTTAAATTATTTATGAGAATGGAAATGTTAACTTTTTATGTAAATAAAAAAGATGAAAAGTACTTACAAAGCAAATGATGTTAATACTCCTGCTCTTCACCCTTTACTTTTACTCTCAGAATGACTTTTTCAGAGTCTTTTGAATCGGTGGGAGTTTTGCCAATAACATTAGCAGTGGTTGGATCAGATCTATAGCCTTTATTGTATATTACACAGAATATGAGTTACAAAAACCTATTGAAGCAGTTTTACTGTTTCTTTAGGAACAAATGAAAGCTTTCTTTAGGAACAAATCAAACCCAAACCTTTTGAAATTGTGCACATCTCTCTCTGAGGTTCACTGGCAGGTAGAGACCCTAAAATACATCATTTATGTTTACAATTAGATACTTAACTGTCATTTATATACAATACTTACTTATTCATTTAAATAAATGGATCTGTGCACACAATTTACCAGAACTTTAAAATATGCATGTATGATTTGGGCAGCTCTAAAATGAACTGGGAAACCAGGGTGAAACCCTTCCTTACTATAGCCTTTGCATGTGATTTATTCATTTACAGAAGAGTTGTAATGGGCAATTAATATTGTTACGCCTGGAGATACAATAAAGCTCCTTAATAGTGGTGGTCATAACATTTTTGTCCTCTCAGGCTGAATGAAAGAGCGAATAACTGATCCTCTCTTTTTGAAGTAACTGAAACAACACAGCAGTGTCTTAAACCATGAGCCTGCTCAGGAGCCCTGACTTCTGCCAGCTCTGCTGGGGTGTGACTGCAAGCACGGTGGCAGAGTGCTGGTTTTAGATTGCTGCTGTCTGTGAGCATGCTGTAAACAAGGAAACATGCATGAAAATCAGACTTTAACCACATCCAGAGATGGTTTTTTGGTATTAACCTGAGAAGAAAAAGGTTATTAAGAGAGGTATTAGTTTGGATGCTGATGGAAATTGGGTTTGCATTCATGGGTAAAACAATATTTCCCTGTTGTTTAAATTTTGCTTCCCCACCCCTACCCCCCCCCCCCCCCCCCATGAAAAGCCTGATGTGAAGACAATTTTGATCTTAACAGCAATGCTTCCTCTTTACAGACACATTCCATGAAACTTACACTTCTTTTTTTTTGGTTCTCATATGGTAAAAGATTGGTGTTAATTATGTCCTCAGAATGTGTCTGCCAAATCACCACAAGAATGAGAAGGGTCTGATTCTAGTCTTATGTTGTCTGTTGTGCTTTATCCCTAATAATGTAAATACTCAATTTATCTTTCTACTAATAAAGGGGAATCTCTGCTATCTAGATTTACTTGCCAGGAAAAAAAAAAATCAGTTCACTTACAGATCCAATTGACACCAGTTATTTGGTAAGGAAGAATCTCCTACAAGGCTAGAGCAACAATTTTCTCTGCCAATGCCAGCTTGAGAAAGTCCAGACCTTCCTCCTCCTTACCTCAGACAATTCTTAGACACTAAACTGCATCATCCTTTGGTGTGGTGCAAGTGCTTGTATGACTGTGTGGTTGGAGTTATAGTAGGAATCTTACAGATGAAAATTCCCCCATTGTTTTTTTCTTAGCAGTTTTTTTTCTTTCTACTAGCAAACAATTTTTAGGCTGACCTGAGCAGTTCTTGAGCAGCAAGAGTCAATTAGAGCCCATGGTGAAGTAGTGAATCCACTGACACCTCCTGGGCTGTGCAGTTGTACCAGGGGTAGAAGGGATCCACTAAACAAAATTCTCTGCACTGAGCAACCTGTTTTGGAATATAGGTAACTTAGGAAGAGTAACTGCTTTGAAAAACACTTTGGAAAGGATCTTATTCTTTTTCAGTCTGAACGCTGTCTGTTTTGCAAAGATACTACACTGCAGTGTAGTTCATCACAGCTCACTGTTTGCAAGGCTCCTCTGACTGCTTTGAAAAGTGAAGGCAACTAATTTTTCTCTGTGCTTGTCCATTAACCTACACATGCACCATAATCCAGAAACCTTGTATAGTAGGTTTTGTAAAATTTAGTGTCTGATTTGTGTCCTTTACTGTGAAACATGTTACTGTTTCATCCTGCAGCCTCAAATTCAGATAGAGTTGACCATCAATTATTCCTGGAAAGGTTATCTCAGTTGCAGATAAACTTGGACTGTCGATGCAGAGAACCTCCATCTGCCTCCCTGTATAGCAGCCCTGAATCTAATGTATCACCCAACCTGATTCAGAGGCAGTCTATCTGCTTTTGGGAGATGCTGCACTTCACTTAGGAAGCTCAGGTACAGAATTTATAAATCCTGGTGTAATTTCGCTTGGATGCAGGTATGTTACTTCCTTACCTCAGTAGATACAACCATAGTGTTTTGTTCTGGATCAGGCAGACAGAATAATCTCTGTTAGAATCACATCTGCTCTGGGGGCAAAAGTTCCTCCAACTCTCTTACCTTTCTTTTCTTCACTACAATAATACTTCATAACTGAATTTTCATTTTCTCAGTCTTCTTTGCATTTCTAACATGTCCTTTCTACCTCAGTCCCCAAGTATGAACTGCATGAATTCTTCTTTCTTGGAAAGAAGGGAAGACAAGGGTGTTTCTGATGTCTTGAATTCCATTTACACAGTGCATACTAAAATAAGGTCCATAAAGACCAGAGCATTTTAGAGTGCAGGTTTAGGTAGCTGCATTTGTATCGATTGTCCTCTGCTTTATTCAATTCCCAAATCCATTTTAAAAAGAGAAAGAGGAAAGAAAAGAAAAAACAATCCCAAATTTCATTAGGTATGTTATACACAACACTAAGAAATTTCTACATGTGAGACTAAAGTAAGGAGTTGTCCTTTCAGGCTTAGCCATTTTAATTACCCTGGATAAATGCTGTATATTTCATCAACACATCCATCTAAAATCTCTTTACAAAAAGCGGAACTTATTTAGTATTTTGATAAAAAGTCCTTATCAATTAAGAAAGCAGAGACACAAAATATTTCTTGGAAAAAAAACCCCTACTCATCAATTTTTTATGGTATCTCAAAAAGCCCAGGTTTATGCTGTGTGCCATCTTCCTTTCCTAGGTTCAATAAAATAAGGAAGTGTTAAGGAACATTTTAAGGCAGTAAATTCCAAGACAGTTAGGACATAGAAGCAGTTTCATTTATTAAATTAGCGATACAAACACTTTATTCTTTAGGAAAAAAGTGCTTTGGAACCTAATTGCCTGTCTGTGTCTGAAAGAGTAGAAATTGAGGCTTTCTGTCTGTATTTTCTTTAAAACCATTCTGCTTCCAGGAGAGCAGATCTGTCCCTCTGTCTGCAGATCCACCCACACAGCTGGAGGTCAGGAGGGCAATGACACCACAGCTCAAACCAATTTTACCTGAGCTGGGAAAATGACTTCTCTGCAAGGAAATGTGTTCCCTTACACTACAAGGAAGAGCCATGAACTGCCCATTGATTCATGTTTCTCCTGTATGTGTGAATCACATAATCACAATCAAGCATTTGTCTTTAAAACTGTGGGAAATCTCTCTGTATGATGAAAACTAGAAAGAGGACGAGAGGGTTAATGCAGACCCAGTCTGCCAGAACTGGATGAATAATTTATTCTTTGAAATTTTTTCACTTTTCTTTCTGCAAATTGCCTGCAAACAGTTTACTCTTTTCTTTCATTTAGTATTATTCAAAATTATTTGCTGAATAATTTCTGCAGTTAATTCCTGATCTCCATATCCTTCATGAGCAGTTCAATAGCAATCCCTGTTAAACATTCAGCCTGCCTCAGCTAATTACTGTGGGATATGCAAGCCACACTGTACCATAAACTGAGCTGATCAAGTGTTTCTCAACATACTTTAAGACTGTTCCTCCTGGATGACAAAGACCTCCTCACACATGAAGAACATTAATTTATTTGGATATTGAAATAAAATCCAGACTAGAGCTTTAGAGAGAAAGAAGTAATAAAGGGATGAAAGCTAAAATTTTCTTATGAGCTATGGACAGATTGAAAGATAAACATAAAGCATAAGTATTCAACAGCCACCTCTAGGATAAAACCCACAGACCTACACTTCTCTTTCACTCCTGTTTTCCTGTGTTTAAGCTGTCGTCTGACAAATCCTGAGAATATCCTGCCCTTGGGTCCCATTTGATATTGTTAAGTATAGGCCTTGCTATCCATAGCTGGGGGTCCCTTCAGGATTTTCAATCTCACATACTTTGTTGGTCTCTGTGGACAGCAGGGTCATCCTGATGGACACTCCCATGTATGTCACTTGCTGCACCTCCTGGCTTGGTTAATTTCTCAGATTCTGCCTCAAACTTGCCAATTCCTACTTCATTGTTTGTAAGGTAAGGTCTGCAGTAAATCTTAACAGTCTTTTATCCTTTCCTATCTTGCTATAAATTCTTTTTCTTTTGGGATTAGCATATTCGGACTTTCCTGGTAGAGTTTTACTGTGAGCATTGCTCCTGTAGCCTATCCCATTTCCTCCTACCACTGGCTCTGCTTTCTGGCTCATTAAGCACAAGTAATGGTGCTTCATGGCCTGCTTCTACTCCACCTATTATTTCTCAGTCATTTGGATGGACTGTGGTGCCAGCCTCCTTCAACAATTCTGATAAATCTTTGAAACAATGTTCTTCATCTTGTGTTGTTTAATGCTGCTTTCTCCTAAATCTAGGGAGGAGTTTCCCTTTATAATCCAAAAACCTGAGTATTCATCATCCTTCAAAACCATTCTTTATAGATATTTTATGATTATTATCAATAATTTGAATAATTTTCCATGATCATTCTTTTCTTTCTTATAAATACTCTCTTGCTTTGTCTTATATTAAGACAGAAAATTGTGGGAGCCAGAGTCAACTGTTAGTTCTCTATTCAAACAGCATTCACGTATTCCAAGCCCAGGACTACCTGCTTAGAGTCAGAGAGGTGGGAAAAAAGTGGATTTACTTACACTTACTTACAGAAAGCAAGCTGTTATTTAATTTAATTTTCAATGATTTCCAAGAAGATATTGTGAAATTTTAATTGATACTACTTTGTCAATTATGTAAGTTCAAGAGGCTTCTAGACCCCACAAAAATAAAGTGGAAAATTGAGTGATTCAGTCAGCAGGTGACAATAAAAAAAAATGATTTTAGAAGCGATGACACACCTGTCTGGACTTCTCACAGTTGATTTCTGAATGAAATTAAACTAGCTTGTAAAAGGATTCAGGTCTCCAAATAAGAGCTGATTAGCAGTCTGATCTGGTATTGAAATCCCCAGTTTCCTGTGTGTAATTGCCTTTCAAATGTTCAAATGCTGAAGGTTGAAAAGTAGCATGCTGTGCTCATAGAGATCAGTGTTTGCAATGAATATACAGATATCTCAAATAACTTGGTTTATTGCCATTTCACCCACATACAAAATTCATAATGAGAGCAAGACATAGGTTATTAAGTGTGACAGAACAATGTATATATTAATATTAATGAGACTATATTTGCCTTGACCTCACAGCCTTACAGCATTAATTGTATTTCAGATTCTTTGGTTTTCATATATATATATGCATATAAGAAAGCTATGAGTGGTCATACTTTTACTGCTCTTTATATATTTATAGTCAAAATGTCCACGGCCAATTGAAAGAAATGGGAATTTCTTTTCCAATTATCATAAAACACTGATTTTAAACTTCTGAATAAAGTGAATCTCGTTTAGTGTTGAGTGAGTGTAAAGGGAACACAAACATTTACCTCTGAAATTTCGCCCTCTATCCTGCCTCTGATTACAATATTGCCAAGTTTTGCAAAGTTCAATCTATTTCCTTTTATGAGCTTCCAAGTTTTTAAGTGTTCTCTATTTGTTACAATGCCCTAAGCATACAGCAATCAAATATCAGCAATAAATGCGGTCATTTCACAGAATGAACAAAATTCTTGTCTTCTCTTGAAGGGACACAGGTGACCATCTCTTAGCCTATAAAATTCAGGGTTTTTCCTCAAGAACCTCTGGTTGTACCTTGATTTTGTGCATTTTTTGCTTCTGTGGATAGCTCTGACTGATTTTCATCACCTCCTGTGGAGAGGATGTTATTGCTATGATTATTTGTTTTGCCATCAGTGGCTCAAACACCGTGTACACAGCAGTTCAAAGACAGAATGTGCCAAGCTACAGTATGTTATGAATTTATATAGTCACCTAAGTCTGTTTATCTGCAAGATCATCAATTTAATCAAAAAAATTCACTTAAATCTTGATTGTTCTTCCAGCTTTCTAGACCACCAGATTAACTGTTTTTGTCTTTATCAATTAATAAATAGGAAATATTAATGGTTTTGAATTTAAGTGATATTTGAAACGCATTACTGTATTTCAAAGTTAATAATAACTTTTGAATAATTTTTGCCTAAATTTACATTGTAAATAAATTTGTTTGAGATGTGAGAAATTAAGTAGCTATGGGTCAGACATAGAATTTTGGTCTCAGTCTTCACTCAGTCTCATTCCATCTTGCCTGCTGCAGCTCACCTTTGAGGATCACAAAATTAGGTTCTCAAGCCAATTTGATCATACTGATTTACATTATGGATATTCCAAACTGCTAAATTACAGTGTCAGCAAGATATTTAATAATATCCTAAATTACTATAGATGTTATATTACTCAAAGAGATCATTTACTTTGAAAATCTCATATTGAAACTGGTTTTATTTCAAACCAATAATTCACTCCAAAAGTCAAATTTTTGTAATTTAGAATTCATCACTGAGAACAGGAAAGCTGCTTAAAATAGAAAAGAACATTTCCAAACAGGTGAGGAGACTGAAACATCAGAGTAGCTGACATGAGAAAAGCAGAGGAGGATTTAGGTAACAGGGGTTGAGGTGGCCCAAAGGAGATGCCAAAGGAACTGGAACAGGGCTGCAGGCTGATGTTGAAGAACAGCTAAAGCCATGTCTCAAACACAAATGGAAGTAAATACTTAGAAGTGCAAAGCATTAGTCACAATTAAAAAAAAAAACCCAACCCTTTTTCCTGCAACTGTTCTTTGACCCTAATTCTAAGCAGTTCTGAAGAGTTCATGTGGATGAATACGTTTAAAATATAAAATACCTCTGTATAAGAGTTTGGCTGCCAATCTGAGATTCTCCAGGTAAGTAGGAGTTTATGGTACCTTTGTGTGATGTTGGATATCACATGTGCGTGTCATGAAGATTCTTTATCTAAGAATTAAATATAATTAACTATTTGATACCATTTAACAAAAAATATGCCATATCTTCTTCTACTCCTTTATTTTTTTAAAAAAATATATTTTATTTTTTATTTTTCAGTCATCTAGTAGTCACAGATAGTAGATTGCTTAAATATTTCTTTATTTTAGAGAGGTGATAAAAGATAAACGTACAGGAATAGTTCTTCTCTCCATGTTTGAGTGTATAAACTATATGCAGTGAGCTATACTCTAAACTATATCAGTTCAACTCCCCTAGTTTCATTTTTTTTCCTCTGCTTTTACAGAAATAGTGACTGTTACCCAGGAACATCTATAAGATACTGTAGATTCTACAAAAATCTATAAGATTTTCATTTCACTTCCCAATATGCTAATGGAATTACTCATAGTTTCTTTATGAGGTAAGAAACCAGGCAGTGCAAAGAAATTCCCATCAGAAATAATCTTGCCTTCTCTGCTATTTGCTACAGCCTTGCATCAAGATCCTTATCCAGTTTCTGCCTTGTTGTTTTGTTTTTCGTTTTCCTTTTCTTGGAAATGCCATTTCTCCTTAGAATAGGAGTTCTTATCCTAGAGACAGACTATTTATTTACATGATGTCTAGCTATGCAAGCAAAATGTTAAGAAATGTTTAGTCTGTTTGACATGCTACTTCATTTCACCACAACAATAATCCTTTTTACCTAACCCATCTTTTTTCAAAAATAAAGCATTGGACTTCTAACCTCAAAATTGCATGTGGCCATCAACTGCCAGAAGGGGTCTTGAGGGAAACTGACAATTATGAATGAGGTAAAGAAAGGAAACATTTGAAAACCTGTTAGTGCATCACTTGAGGGTAAAAGAGGCATTGTAGAGAATATAAAAGAATCATCCCATGTCCAAGCTTTTTTATTGTTTAGGGGAACATCAGCTCACTGCTATGTCAGTTTGACTACTGTTATAGTGAGATGGTTTTTCACAGCCTGGACAGGTATGGAAGTGTGAAGGTTTTCTTGTGTTACTTGAGGTGAGTGATTTGTTCTCTGCTCTTCAAATTATGTGGGTTTGTGCGTTTCAGAGGAAATAATAGGAACTATTCCATAATTCTAGAATTTGCTTCCAATAATTGAAATTTTGGAGGCTTGTATATTTATTTTCACAGTACTTCCCCAAAATCAACACAGAAGACAATGGGAGGAAGGTTTCATTCAACTTTTTGGGGGATGGGGAAGTGTCAGTCTTTTACATCTTTAAGTGTAAAACACCTATCATCATTCTCTCCTTCCTATTAATTTATGTGGAAAATCACAGAATGAATGAAATCTTGTCTAGTCTGGGATTTATGTGCCATTTTTTGTTGGTAGATTTTCTGTTTGACCCTGAAAAACACTAGGATTGTATGTCTTTCTTCCCACTGCTAAGTTAGGAATAGTTCTCAGGAGTATAGAAATTTCTACAAATGATTGTGAGCTCCTTACAACTTTGCAGTGCTTAAAGCCATGGTAATGCCTAAGTAGAAAGGGTTGAAATATCGGTATTATTGTACTCTTTCATTTGATGTGATTGTTTACATTTATTTTGCATGTTTCAAAGTAATTATCATAGTTATATTGTTTATTAGCTATTTTTCAAAATAAGTCTATAGGCCAAATGATGTAGAAATTTGGATGCAGGACTTAGTGGTTTGAAAGCAAAACAAATAAGAGGCTCCAAGTCAGAGATACAATTTAATAGGAAGAAAGGAAAGAAAGTAAAATAAAATAGATGCAATAATACAAAAGACCACTGACAGAGTCAGAATACAACCTGAGCGGAGTGATGGAAGCAGTCCAGATGAGGTGGTCTTCCTGAAGCAGTGATCCTGTAGCAAGGTCTGGTAGCTCTGCCCCTCTGGGAATCCAGTGGGTAAGAGTCCCCTGTACTGTCCCAAACCCCAGATTATATCCAGGTGGGAATGCTTGGTTCCTCCCCCTGGGCGGAGCATCTCACAATGGGATGATGAGTCATGCAGGGGGCAAGGCATCTGATGGGCCATTAACAGAAGATAATGGCCCAGAGGGAGGGGATCTGGGAAAACACAGCCCCACCTGGATTCAACAGTTCATGAAGATGGTGATAGAATACTTTGTGCACATCCTATACTACAACCCAGGACATGGACACTGACGGAAAATTTAGCTATTATTTTGCTGCTTAGATAACCACGATTCTCATGGTTTGATCAGCCCCATAATATTATTGCAACATTTCATAGTACTTTCAGTTTAATGTTTGTGTTTTATGCATCTAATTTATTTCTTTCATAATGGATATGAGATGTGCATATCTTGTGAAGTGCTGTAGGATGTGTCACATGAAGGGTTCTGTACAGGAACAACTGTTTTTCTTATTAGAGTGAACTCCAACACGACAGATTAAACATTCAATTAAACAGGAAATTTGCCCATGTAAAAGCTCACAGAAAGGAGCTTAACAATGTTCACTTTTACGAGGTACTAAAGTTTTTGGAATCTGTTATTTTGAAAGTCCATTTTCTTTGCTTACAGGTAAAAGAATAACTCAGTTGTTTCAGAAAAGGGGCCAAATGTTGTTTACATAAAGCTCCATTACAAAAATCTGGGTACTATTTCTTTCCAAGGTTTAAAATACTTTGGTGAGAGAAATGAAAATACTCATAAAAGGCAACCACAGTATGTTATAAACCACCTTTATGGTTCATTATAGATTTGGTTTAATGCTGTTGGATTAACACTAAAGGTTAATGTTTGCATAAAATATGCATGATTAGTTTAATACTCTGGAACTGTGATCGGGTTCTCTAATGTTATGAAAAGGAGTGACATGATACATGGTTAAGGCTGACACAAATAGAAGTGTGATATATTTCCAACAAAACTGGTCAAGGGTATTTTCAAAATCCTCCCTTATGTGATAACACTTCAAAGCCAATCTGTACCAATGGGAGATTTTGTGTTCAGCTCTCATAATTAAACTGTTTTCTGGCTGCAGGAATTGCATGCATATCTAATTTGCAGTGTAGACGGAGTACTTGGAGAATGATACATTCAGATTTTCTTCTTGCATTTTTAGAGCCTTAGGTATTATGTGGAGTATTTTTGTTTTAAGCATTGATTATTTTTGTTATCCTTTATTTCCAGGAGAATGATAGTATTTCTTATGCATGGACTTGGAAAACTCCATCTAACTGGTAGAATTCACTTATTGTTTGTATCGAATTGTCTGCCTAAGCTATTCACTTATCATCAAATGATTTATAAATTTATGATATCTTGATCATGCCTCGGAGGTAATTACAGTTAGGTATTCTTTCATGTTGCCAGGGAAGAACAGTGCATTTAGCATGTATTTGGATAAATATCAGCCATAAATCTTGGATAGGCCATGAACTTTTGCTGCTGTCAAGGTTCTGGAGAGCAGATAATGAGGAAAGCCTATGGCTCTCATAAGGAAGGGAAACAACACACAGTAATCATCAGGACATTTGGACACAGCTACAAGGACATGTACATGTAATGCATTGCTTTCTGTGATTATGCAGTGCGTAAGTCTTGGCGCAGGTTTTGTTTGGTACACCTATGGGTATGGATATTCAACAGAGAAGAAGTTCTAGCAAGACATTTGTATAACATCTAAAGGAATCATGATTCATATAAAAAACTTAAGGTGAAGACCCGGTAGTGATTAAAAAAAAAAAAATTGCTATACTCCCTCCCCCCCCCCCCCCCCTCCCCGCGTCCCAGTTTGTTGGTTGGTTGGTTGGTTTTAGAGGGTTATATGTTTTTTTGTTTTAACACAGATTATTTTAGACGTCTAATTTGTACAACTGATAATTTGGCCACAAGAAGATGTGGATGGAAAGAAGATGGAAAAAAGTGGTTCATGGGAATAGTAGGGCAGTCAAGACCTTCAAAGGCCAGTGTCCCTGCTGTCATTTGTGCAGTATGCTGCTACAGTCTTTAGTAGGGTGGGTGACTCCTTTCACGCTTAAAAGTGAAGAGTTTGGTGTAAATGGGACTGCAGAATCAGGAGTAGAATTCTTTCTTCAGTGTATTTCAAACCTTTATGTGTAAGGCCTAATGTGGGCATGCTCCTTCGAGCATGGCAAAAGGCTGCATACCCCTGATGTTATTGCCTGCCACAGGTCAGGATCCTGTTTCAGAGAACTGGACTACCTGGTGAACTTATTTTTGTAAGAAGTGATAGGTCTGCCTGTCAAGGACAGAGCAGTGCCCTTTGCCCAGCTTTGATCTAGCAAATAATTGCAATATAATTGCTGCTTCCAAGAACAAAAATATCTTTATGAAAATAGCCTTATGTCACTTCACACTTGGAATTACAGCCTAGAAAACTGACATTTGAATAAGCAATAAGCCAAAATAAACAGTCTAAAACTATGGAACAGGTTTTTAATGGGCACTGCCGTTGGTCTTATTTATTCATTATGTAGTTGTTACACATACTGTAGCCACAGTCCCTAGAGACCAAGAAATTTATAGACTGAATATTCATGTCTCCTTTTTTACCTAGGCTTGGTTCTATAAAAGTTCAAAAGCACAAGTGAAAATTCACTGAAAATGGATTTTATGGAGATCTTGTTTTAGAGGCTCACTCATGTTCAGAACGAGTTCTTCAACCCAGAAATTGGTAATTTGTTTTTATTACCAAAATATGGAATACTGGAATCAAACATTTGTGCAACATTTATAATGCCTGTAAAATGCAGACAGCTCATGGTATATGAGCAGTCATGCATTTTTGGGAGATGAGGTAACATTCTTTTGCTAAGTGATATCAATCTTAATGTAATTAGTTTTAACAGCATGCCCTTCATTATTTTTTTCTATTTTTACCACAGTTATCTTCATTTTCTCTACATTCAGCAATATCTCTTCATCTGCTAGACTGACAAGAACTTTCTCAAAGACAAACAATGCTAATGAACTGGAGACGTGTCTCAATCAATGTCTTTCTCTCCCATCTTGATGGGAATCATATATAGCTGCTGATTTTGTATTAGCCCCCCTCTTTTTTTTTCTCCCTTTCTCCATTCTTGGCCTTGGAGACATCGAAGGAAAGTGGTTTCAGCATTTATCAAATACCTTTTTATCAGACTGACTGGGGGGCATTCGGTGGCATGGTTATCACTCCCACGAGGCACAGTCTCAGCCAGAACAAGCTGACAAAGGTCACTGAAAAACAATTCACTCAGATTATGTTGGAACACACAAAATCATAAGGACCTAAATCATGTGTCCATAAAAGCTGGGCAACCAACTTTAACTCTCTGTGATCTTACGTTTAAATATTGTTACATTCTGAGAACAGCAGCTGGTACGAGTCGTAGGTAGGCTTGAAAATTATTCTGCAAAGAGGCATTGAACTCACATAAATTGTATTTATATGAGAAGTTCATGAGCTCAGCTGATGTTGTTGACTGACTGCGAAGTCTTAATTAACCAATGCATCACCTTACCTGAGACAGCAATGCAAAGTACTCTCCTGTTATGTTCAGTACACAGTATTTCAGATTGGTAAAAGGGACAAATAAAATATGTTGGACAAGATAAAGATTTAGGTGCTGAATCTTCTGCTGCAGTTTTTTGACTTGGAAAAAGCCGCCCATTTAAAAAAAATTCTACATTTCTCTTCATATTGTATTAGAAATAATTAATTCATAGCATGTTTGGTATATAAAATTAGAATATTTATTACACTGATATAATGCTAAAAATTTGGTGCCTTCTTGACTTTAATTTTATTTTATTGTATGAAGATCTGTGGTGACTCACAGAGGCTGTATATCAAGGGTCATTTCAAGTATGGATATTGTCCATGCTGAATATTTCGTGGTGTAGTTTCTTCATTTGCTGGACCAATTCATTGCACCATGAAGCTGAATAACCAGAAGTAGTCACAGACCTGAGGTGAGGCTGCCTCAGAGCCTGGGAGAGGTGACATGGTGGAACACAGTCACTGGAAAGCACATCACCTAACAAGTCAATGGTAAAAGTCACATAAAATGGAAATTAAATCATGTTTACCAAGTGACCTTCAAAATATTGTTCTAACTATTATTTTAGTAGGGGAAAGCATTAAAAACCCCCTCTCCCCCACCAAAAAACCCCTCAAAACAAATCCCAAATTCACAAGAAAAAAAAATCTTAGTTGTTGGGTGTATCTTTGGCCAACAGGAGGGAATTTAGAAGACCTTCAAGAGTTAAAGATGTCATAGAAATAGGAAATAGCCATTTCCAGATGGAAATAGAAGATCATTAGCAACATAAAAAGAATTTTTGATGTTCCTTCTATTGTCTGTTCACACGGAAGTGGAACACATTACAGGAAGATTATACACTACTTTCTGCTCTATTAGTAAACAAAGGACATATGGATCAACATCCGCTAAGGACATAAACATTTTTTCAACCAATACAATGATTTGCACTAAATAAAATCAAACCCACAAAATCTTAAAAGAGTTAACTGGGGGGAACCTTAGTCTTCTTTCTCCAATAATAATGCCTAAAGTACTGAGAAAATTCGGAAAAATGAAAGAATGTGAATTTTGTGCTAACATTAAAACTGATTAGAGGTGTCGAGTTGTGTATTTGGAACAGGTTTTATTTTACTTAAATGTCATATCAAAAAAAAGGGGAAAATTCATAGAAGATTTAGTAAGCTATAGTAGAGTGTTGATTTAATTACTATAATTCAACATAGTTTTGTGAAAAAGGTCATGTTGATAAAGATGTAAGACTTTTAATTAGGTTCTGCCTGATAAGCTGGTACAGTTATGTTAGTTCTATACAATAGCTAACAAAAATGTATGAAATGCAATAAATATTAATGTATAATGGTCTGGATATCTGATTGACATATAATTATGTCATGGAGAAAAGTCTTTTCATTTTAAAAATAATTATCTTGAGATATAATGAATATCTTTAATTTCAGTGTGGAAGAAATAAAACTATAGGTGATAAAATCTGGGGATGAAAAATATTTTCAAGAAAAAAAAATGTAATGAAGAATGCAAGCAGTTTTACAGATGTTCATTTGACAGCTGAGCCTGGAGGATTGTAGTGCAAGAAGGGCCTAAGGTCATCTGGAGTGAGATTTTAACTGTGTTTATTGGTGCTCACGTGGGAATTCTGTGCTAGAGTTGCTCTCTCCTGATTATGGCCAATGGAGTCGACAAGGTCTAGGAAATGTTTCCTCAGTGTGACAAGAGATGAGAATCAGTTTTCTTAGCAGAAGCACTTTCTGCTGCTTAAAATATCCTAAGATGTATGATACATCTGTCTTAAATGGGATTTAACAATTGTTTAGCTCATGGGTATCTCAATAGAAAATTTTGGTGTAGACCTGTGGGCATGTGTGTATTTCTGCAGCTTTTTTTTTTTTTTTTTTTTTTTTTTTTTTTATTTTTTTTTTTTTAAATTTTTGAAGAAGTCTAGGAACAAGGTTGATTAGCAGCTGGACTAGGTTTTGCACTAACCTTGACTAAGTCACTAGTGTTTTAATTTCCTAAGTGGGTAAGAAGGGGAAGGGAGTAAAATAAAAGATGAAAACAAAGCAGAAAGGCTCAAAACTCAGTGTAAGCTATTTTTTTTTTCTGAATGCTTGAGGGTTGCTGAGAGTAAATGTTTGTACAGGCTAGAAATGGAAACTCAGAGATTTACAAGGCTGTTGCAGTTTCAAAAAGAGTGCAGTCTCCAGAGTTCAGTAATGGCTGTTCAGTAGCAGGAAACCAGAGTGATGTTCAATGATCTCCTGAGGGTGGCCAAAAAAACAGGCCTGCTGAGCAGACTGTAACATCTTCTCAAGGAGCTTATGTAAAACAGACATATGTTTACACTGTTGGTTGTTTTGAAATGTCTTTTTTTTCCCCAGCATATACTTTGTTCTCAGTTTTTAAATAAACAATGCTTTGGTTCAGAGAAGGCTCGTTTGTTGCTCAGCATCTCCAGTTGCTGACTCTCAAAGGAAAAAAAGCCCTGGTACCAACTCCAGCCACAGGTGATAAATAAACCAGTAGGCAAGAGAGTGTGACCCACCAGCAGGGGATCATGCAGCAGAAAAAAACCCACAAACAAAAAGGAAAGTAAAAGAGTGAAAATGCCAATAATTTAGATAGCCCTGTAGTCAGGGTAACTTTTTTACAAAGTTCTTCTAAGACCCAGTGGAGAAATGGGCATACATGACTTATATATAGAGAGACAAATTTGGATCCAAATTATCTTATAATTGAGTATGTAGCAAGTCAGAGAATTTATTTTCAGATTAAATAATGTATCTTTTTTTAATGTACGAAACCATTTTGGGGAAACTGGGTATGTATTCAGATATGGTTCATCTAGATGTAGTTTTCCTGTAAGCAATTTGAGCTGGTTTACATTAAATATGATTTCTAGGCCAAGAACCCCAAAATGCTTTGTACTCCTAGATTCTAATGGAATCACTTTCTAGAGTATATCACCTGTATTTTGTACCTTTATGTCTTGTAACAGAAGTGGTGGGCTTCACACCACATGTATGTTCATTTGCTAAAGAAATTAATTAATGCATTACACTTGTGTAATAAATTTTGATTTTTTGCAGTTGTACTAAATAATTAGTTTTCCTGACAAGCCTTTTTTCCTGTTATGTCCTCTTTTTTTTTTTTTTTTTTTTTTTTCAATACTAATTTTGAATAAAGATGCCAGGGTCATGATGCTCAGAATGGCAGGTCAATAGCAAATTGAAATAAAAATGAGCTTTGGGGGAAAAACAGAAAAATTAATTAGTTGGGGATGTCAGAACTTCTTTAGCAGGCAAAAAGAGTGGCGCTGGTCAGTGAGAAAAAATTATTAATTGTTTTACATCCTATGGACTGAAGACGCATTTAATTAGAGGAAGAACATCCTTTCACATCTCTCGGGCATGCTAGGTCAGAACTTTCATTTTTCTTATACATTTCACACCTTTGTTGGTTTCTTGCAGAACCAACTGTGATTTGCCAAAGTTTTCAAGATGCAATTAAAAGGAATTCTCACAAAATGTATTGAGGGAATAAGCTTAAAATATATGTAAAAAAAGTTAGTATTTCCATTACAAATTCCAGGTGCTTTATTAACTTTAGAAAATAAGATAGAGGTTTTAAGGGTATTGCAGTAAACATTTCTTCTTACTTTCAGGCAATCACATCAGGCTGCGTAAACCAAAAATACATGAAGTACCATTTAGCTTAGTTGACTTTCTGATTAGTAACAACAGAATTTGCATTCCTAAGAAAAGGCATAAAACTACTGGAAGCTTCCATAATATTCCATTGCTACACTGTAAACTCTGTAAGTAATAAAACATCTCATTTTCTAAGGAAAATGTGGCTTTATTTCCCAACACATTCACCATGCAGGCATTGGGGTCAAAGATATTAAGATGCCGTAAGTGGCAACAAGAAAGAACATCACCTCTCAATCACAGGACAGAATTCTGGTAAACGTATTTCTGAAAAAAACTTAATTCAAAACAATCAAGGATGGCATTGAAATGTTTGTACGCAGTTGAATGAAACCTTCAACCATAATACTTCAAGATGAAAAACAGAATAAACCAACCCTGACTACTGATCAAAGTAGAATTAAATGAAAACCCTTTTTTCATGCCTTAGATATCTGACAGCCATTTTCACTTCCAACACAGTTTTTAAACATCAACAGACAACGTTGCAAAGTAGATATGTGTTGCTTCTATTTTCCAGATAAACCAGTCAGGAAACAGAAATCATTTACAAAACAGGAGGGAGCCCAGTGAACCCACAGATGAACTGATCAATCAGTGTGTACCCACAAAACTCATCTCTGCAAATGACTCCTGGTTCTGACTATCCTTGATAGTTTTGCAGCCTTTGGGTTAGACCAGTGTGTTAGTGAAGAATGTCTGTCTGGGATCAAATCCTGGCATGGCAGTGGCAAGTATGCAGAGAGTGTTTAGCCATAATGAAGACTAATGGCTCCCACCCACACTTATTTACTTTGTTTTCTAGTTTCAGAGTGCAGTTGCATACTTATCTGGCATTATTTGATTTCTTCTCAAATATTAAAAATAATCATTTAGGCTTGCTAAGATAATATGTTCCTAGGACACTGTGTTATATTCTCAGTTGTCATTGACAGCAGAGAATACTGGATCATGAAGACTTAACATTTCAGAAACAAGGACCAATTCTTTTTGCACTCAGAAACAGAGAAACTGCAAATATAAAGGCTTGATCTTGTGTTCCCTAGTTAGTGCTGAGTCCAGCTCCATGAACTGTTGGCATTCCCGTGTGGCTCAGTCCCACGCTGTCTGCCTGTGGGATGGAGTGTTACAGGAGCCCTGGACAGGGCTGCGTTTGACATGGGGGAAAATCTGAACAGAGCGAATAAAACAAATGACAGTGTGAGAAGATGATCAAAGTTACAGAAAGTGCCAAGTAGGAGAGATGGTTTTTGTAGGCAGTGGAGTTGGGTAAGAAACATTTAGATTTCCCAAATCAAAGGGCCTTTGGCAGCTTGCTGTGTCTTGCCAGCTATCCATGGGTGCCATTCCTGGCACAGGGATACACCTGTCATGGACATCTACAAGGCCCAGTTTAGCTTGGTGGTGGTACCAGAAAGAGTTATTTGGGTACAGGTGGAGCAAAAACAATGGGGGAAAAGTGCATCAGGGCAGACTTATTTTGGGAATGGATTGTGATCAAGAAAGAGATGTAGGTACCCTGTGCCAAACGAGAGCCCAAGAAATATCTGGTAAGTCATAAGGAGTGCTCAGTATGTAAGCGGTGCTGTTGAGGAATATCGGTGGGGAAGTCCTGCTCTCCACCACAGAGGTGAAGCAGGACAATAAACGTGACAATAGACCTGTTGTTCTGACCCTGCTGTGAGGGATAGACATGTTTCTGTGAAAAGGAAGACCAGGGTAGGAGGTGCACAAAAATGGATTGTGCATCCTGTTCCACAAGAAACAGCAGCAGCAACCAACCACTGCCTCCCAAAGCAAGAAGTGACATGGGCTGAGCAGAGCTAGATGGGGTCATAATTTATAGATACAACCCAAAAGTTAGGCAGGAAAAAAACTCATGTCTCACAGTATAAGAGAAGAAATATGTGCATGTGTGATACAACCAGAAACCTCCTTCTTCCTAGACAAACTCATTTGCATGAAATCTTTTCCTCCTCCTCCACAGAAGATCCTTTCAGTCTGATTCTGTTCAAATTAACTTAAGGTGCAGATCGTATATTTCAGGTTATTAGGAGGTACATGTCCTTGGAGCATTTCTTTTCAAAGAAGAATGTGTTTAAAAGCTGAGGTATTACTGGGATACAGAATAGTCCTGAGAAGTCAGAGTAATTTCATCATTTAACTTAACCGTAGAAAGATAAATAAGCAAACAAAGTTACAGGGTTTGCAAAATAATTAGCATTCATGCTATTTAAATGTTATTTCGATGGCCTGTATGATGTCCTTTGGAAATTCCAGTCTGTTTTCAGGATGGTGTTAAACCAAATTAACCAATATTAAAAAATGATGGCTAATAAAATTCAAAGTAGAGGGAAATCTCACACATACTCAAATTTTAATAAATGGACAAAATTATTGTTTTGATGAAGAATAAGACCAAATGGTGAGGGGTCCTTTACACAAGTCTTATTTTTGCCCCTCCAGTAAATAGCAAGGATTTACATTAAAATTATTTCACCACATACATGAACTGGGGAAGTATTAATGTTCAGGCAGACTCTAAAAATAGCAAAATATTCCTTGAAACTTTAGTAGCAATTCTGAAGGTGCTTGACCCACCGGGGCTACACAAACTTAGATTCTGTGAGGGTTTTTTGGCCAGTCTAGTTCTAATTAAAATATATTCATGAACAAAGTCTGGAAAAAGCAGAAGTATGTCTTTTGTTTTCCCCTTTGCTCTCTTAAATGACAGTTGAATTGCAATGAAAGTTTTCTTAAAAATTAAATTTATCCCAGTATTTTAAAATTTTGCATGTCTAAAATAATTTTGACTATTTTTACTCATTAAAAAGTCTGAGTGAATGAGATACCTTGGGGAAACTTGCTGTATATTTACTGGTTTTGAAGACATTCATGATATTTGTGGAATGTCTGTTTTTCCACAATTTGTGAAATGCTGGAATTTGACTTTCCTATGCACAGAATCAAAACAGGCAAACTAGAAGAAATCTCACTGTAAGTATTCAGTTGGGGATTTTTTACATCCAGCTGATGGTTTAAGATGTCTGCAAGCAGCTGTCACGTGCTGTGAGTGGGTATGTGGTGCATACACCTGTAAAGGTGGCAGATCAAGGGGATAAGGAGAACTGTGAAAGGCTGGACCTAATGACATGACTTTCACTGGTTTCCTGTGGTTTTGGATTTCATTTTCATTATGTTCAGTCTGGCATTTCTTAGAGTCATATATCCCAGGTAGAACTTCACTTTTCTGTTACAGCCTGTCAGAGGCTGTTAGAACCATAGAGGCCAGTGGTTGCAATGTTATTGAAATTTTCAAGTATCTTCCTGGCTTTAGGTCCAGAGGCTAGAGTAAATGCTTATACTTTAAAAAAAACCCCACAATAATCTCATTTTTAGAGATAGCTTTTCTAAAACACCTACTTTGCTTGTGAAGAATCTCTTCTAAATGAAACACATTCCCTGTCCTCTTTAAAAAACTTCTGATGTTCTGCTGTTACATAGTCCCAATTAGGGCTTCAAATTTCCTGTTCTTGCCCACACAGCTTTTGACTGTCACGAGTGCAAACTTCTATGTTTTCTCCATGTTAAAAAATGTTAGTTACTAAGGCAATGTAGTTTTATGTGGGTTAGTACTTTTCTTTTCCACCATTTTTTATCAGTTTTTTGAATTTTGCAGATGTCATGGAAGGCATTGGGAGTGTGAGACTGCATTTTAGCTACTGGCTTATGGGCAGGATAAGAAACCTCTTCTCTGAGGACTTTGCCTCAGAAAACAACACAGTCTGTTTGGGAACTCATTGGTGCTTCATATTCTGCCTGGTGCAGGCATTGCCTGCAGCAGCTCCACACCTGTGAAACCAAGGAATAATTCTATAAAGAGAATGGTTTTCAGACCTGTGGGTGGCACAGCCATAGGCACTGTCTGGAATGAGCCACTGCCTTGCCCTGCCAGCAATCTGTGCTCTTCCCTCAAAAATGGAACCCTCCAAGCTACAAGAAAAATTAAGGATTCTTCATCTTTCCAAAATGCATGCCATGCGTTTTCTAGCAATTTCTAGCATGTCTCTTTCGATTAAGAGCTTATCATGTGTCAGTATATCAACAAGTATAATAAATAAGTTCTTTTTTATTTTTTCCATGGTATTGTCAGTATTTCACATTAAGACCCTTCACCATCCAGAAGATACATTTTAAAAACACATGGAAATTAAGGGTTTTTTTGATTTGAGTTTCTTTTTCCCCATATAGCTGAGTATCACAAAGGAATAAAGTAACCAGAACCAATATTGATATTTAGTATAAATCAGCTGTTATTTCAGTTCCCCTTTAAGATACTCTCTAAAGCATGGAACACTTCTAGCTGCAGTTCTAGGTAACAAATTCCAGGGACAGATAGCTGAAAATAGATCTCTCTTTCTTCTTATTATTAGAAATATAATTAATTTCTGCATGTAGTAAAATTCCTTTGTTGACTTGGGATTTTTACTGGCATCTTTCCATTTTCTGTCAACAGAATAGCATAGAAAATTAGAACTTCCCCTGGTCTGAATCTCCAGTAGTAACAGGCACTTTATTATATCCTCTAAGTACTTCCAGTAGATCATGTTGTTGTAATGCTAATACCAGCACAGATCTAGCAGGTTTCGACTTACACAGAGCACATTTTTTGAACGATTACTTGCTGGTCTGCATGGACTTTGAGCTGATATAATTTTCAGGGAATTCAAGTAGTTTTCACTAAATCATACATCACGTAATTACAGTGGCAATCCTATTCCTGTGGTGAACAGTAATTGCTGGCAAGAGAAACTGATGCCAATATACGAAATATTGAAGAATTAGTACCTCAGTTCTCACCACCTCCATCAGTGATTTGAACTGTCAAATTCTGTTGGTAAAGAAACTGGTGATAATAATGGACTCTGGTAGTATTTCTTCTTGAGAAAATTAGTCTGTAATTTTTACATTATATTTTTCTGTTTTTTCCCCTCCCACCCAAGATGTTTCAGTATTTGGGAAAGCACCAAGGAGTAATTAATATAAACTTAAAATTTTTAGGCAGGCATAAAGAATATATAAAGTTATACATAAAATATAAACTTTTCTCTAAATGTATTTCCCACATAAAAATACACCAGTATTTATAGATAGAAATATATTATGCATAATATCTACTATGTTAAAAATGCTTTGCTCATCCATAGAAGATTGAATCAAAGTATCTAGCTTCCCTTACATTGACAAACTACATTTTCATAGTGTTATTTCTGTGCATCAACTGACCAAACCTGGTGTTTCTGCCTGCAGATAAGAAAAGGAAACTTTCTGGTGAAAATTAGCATAGATAGGTGCATTCTGAGGTCTAGACTCTGAAGCAGATGGACCTTTCATTTGGAAGATTCGTAATTAATATTAAACGAAGCCTATATATGTTCATAGAATGAGGCTTCTGTACGCTCTTCCTAGATGGAATATTTATGATTTCTTTCATTTCTCAGAGAAAAAAAGAATTTGAATTCATAATTACTCTTAACAAAGCCTTTTTTGAACCTGTGGTGTATTATAGTGTATGCACACAGAGAAAAGGATGTGCATATAAACTTTTAAAGAGATAAAGGACATTTACACCTAAAGATATGCATGGAAAGAAAATGGTGTATGCTAATCCTCTGTATAATAATGAATATTGCCCTCGGCATGATGGACCCTATTTCCCATTTCTGACATCACAATTTACTTTTAATTCTAACAATGTCAGTTATTTCATCTGGCTGATCCTTGTATGCAAAATGCTAAAGCTAAATAAACCCCACTTATGTCCTTTCTGAGGTATTGCACTTTCTCTATGTTAAAGGGAAATTTCATTTTACCAGAAAATATTTATCTTATACTTCCTCATTTTTGAAGTGCTAGTTATAGTTTCTCCAATAGACGTCAAATTTTACATCCAGCTCAAAGAACTTTTTCTCTCCAGTTGGGAATAACCTACTTAGGGAAGAATTTGGACCTGCTAAAATGATACAGTGTCAAAATAGAATGTGAATGAAAATAAACATCTTAGATATTTATTCTCATCTGAGCCCACTTAAATGTCAAAATGCAGACTCAGCAATGGCTGTGCATGTCATTGGGGATGACACCCACACTGTCAAATCACAGCAACGCATTGTTGAAGTAAGTCTATGGAGACTACATTAAATTGTCAAATGAAACAGATGCCAGCACAGATTATATTGCCTCTGAATGACAAATAATGAGAAATTAAACACAAAGACTGTGATCTTCCATCAAAGTGTACAAGTGCATAGAATGCCACCTGGCTCGGGTTCTTTTACTTTTTTAAAATCATTGTTTTGAGTTGTGAAGAGTTAGAAGCAGTGCTTCTTTTTCCTGTAATGTTTAGTGTCTGAATTTTTTTTAAGTTACTGCAGATTAAGTATGCTTATTAAGTAATAATTATTATTAATGCAAATAGTTCTTAGTACCATTGTTGGGTTTTTATTGTTTCAGTGCAAGATCTACCTTTTAGAAGCTGCTCAATTGACTATACCAGCTGAGCACTATCAGTTTACCAACTGAAATTATAAGCAATCAATAGCACAGAATTACACATTACCATTCTCAAAACAACACGTTAGCTTCAGCTGTGCTACAGCTTGACAATTATCAAAACATCATAAGAGTTCACCTACTGCCAGATTTTCACAGCAAAGCCAACCACTCTGCTAAAACAGTTCCTTTTGAAATCCTTGAGTGTAAGACACGGAGAGTTTTTGTAATAGACAATCACAGCAATACTTGAAATGAGTATTTTAGCATGTGGGTTAATATAAGGAATTATGTAGATGTTTACGTTACGATATTTTGTCAGCTCATAAGGAGGGGGACTTGGTTAAAGCTTTCATAGCATTTTGTGTCAGCTTTAAAGAAAGATTCTATAGCTCTCCTCATTGGGCAAGCAGCTTTTTTCTGGAACCTTGGTGACATGCTTGAGTGGCTTTTGTCATTGTGCTGCACCACTAAGTTCATTCCAGAGGAGTAACTTACTTGTGTGAGCTCTGCCACTGAAACCCTCAGATTTCTCAGTAGCAGTGGCTCTGTTCCTGGTAGGCTTGTCTCATGTCCTTATTTTCCTCAAGGCAGACAACCTTAAATAAAACTGTGGTGCTGCCATCAGAATGGGCTCCCCACCATGTAGTAATTGTAAGAATTTGCTGCCTGCTCTATAAGGACACTGCAAATTCTCTGTCTGTCTTCCTTTAAAGACAAGGCCAAACTGTCCCCACAAGTTCTATGCTCCTCAGAAATGTATCATGTGCATCCTTTATACTTTTTTTTATACTTTCTCAGAATCAGCTGTGAATTTTATTTGGCTGCGTTTTTGCAGAGGCATGTCTCAGCCACAATCCTAAACCTTTGCTCTACCCTTATACTGAAAGGCTTAGTGGAAATGAAAAACATAATGTCAAATTCAATAAAGTCAATAATTGCCTTGGATTTGTGGTTTTTTTTGGTTATGTAATTAGTAATTCTCAAAAAACCCCAAAACCCCATAATAATACTGTACTGAACAAGTAATTTGGGCATAAAGTAGTCTAGCAAGATTTACTTGGATACATTGTCACATGGGTGTAACAATTTCAGGCTCTGACTAACACAAGCAGCACAGTTTTTGCACCAATATCTGTGTTTTAGCAGGATCTGTGCTTTCCAGAACAAAAACTATTTTTCTCCATTATTTTTCTTCCTCCACAGATTTTGTTTCCCAAAACATAGGCTGTTTTCCTCTTCCCTGGTACAGTAAGCTCAGTTTGATCTCCCATTACTTCAGCAGATTGATATGGAAATTTTGTTCTTCTTATGCCTATTATTTTAATTTTCTTTTTTTTTTTTTTTTCATTTACCCTATATTTTACCAACTAACAGGAGGCTTCTTAAACACCTCCTAAGGGCTTTGCTACTTTACAAAGAGCATTTGCATTCACTGCTTTTTAATCAAAATAAAACCTTTTCGGCCATGCTGCAATTTTCATTTTGTGGCCAATTTGTTTCACATACGTTTTTAGCCCTTTGGAATGTTGAATAATTGTTATCAGAAGTATCAGTTAAATTCAATTCAATTGATCTCAGATATACTATGACTAATGGTAAGAAAAATGATTTTTCTTATTGTTGTTGTTGTTTTTGTTGTTGTTTTTTGATTCAACTTAACAGTAAGCAGGTTTGGCCTACAGGTATTTTGATACCTCTAAAATCCAAACTTTTCCCTTGGTTCAGAGTCCAATACTTCTAAGGTCTAGGTGATTCCCTGTAACTTCCAACTGCAGCCCTCAGTCCTAAGAGAATTCAACACCTGTTTGTCACCTCACTGCAAATTCTTTTACTTTTAGAAATATTATCTC
Organism: Chamaea fasciata; assembly: GCF_029207755.1. Taxonomy (NCBI): domain Eukaryota; kingdom Metazoa; phylum Chordata; class Aves; order Passeriformes; family Sylviidae; genus Chamaea; species Chamaea fasciata. The sequence goes on along the minus strand of NW_027094086.1, from coordinate 142,393,900 downwards.
AAATAATTTACTCTTGACCACTTATGGTCCACGTCACAAAATTTGAAATGTCTTCACTATGTTAAATACTTTGATCTTCCATTTGTATTTTAAATTTTGACTTAATTAGAAAAGACAAAAAAGTTTGAAGCTGCATTCAGTTCTGGTGTCATTAGTCAAGAGGCTCCTGTAAAAAAAAAAAATCCACTTTTCAAGTTACAAGTTTTTTTTTCTAAAGACCAAAAAAACTCCAATTTTGAAACTCTGCACTTTCTTCAGTCACACATCTGACAGACAATATGTAAATTTTCCTTTATTGCAAAAATAAGTTCTCATTCGTAAAAATATTTGTACAATCTTAATGCTAGACAAAGAGAAGATCTTGCTGGCCAAACAGCAGTGTGTTAGGAGCTCACTTTTACAGTTTTCACTATAACCAGAAACCGTGTTAAGCTGAGGTAGCTGTGTGGTGAGATCTACTGTTGATTATGTTCAGCAAAAATGGGTTTTCCTCATAAGACAAAGCAATGATAGCAGTATAAGGGGCCCCCTGATGTTGCCACAACAGAACAACAGTGAAATCCACTATCTGATCAATTTAGTTTATTCTGTAGTTAGTAAGTCAAATTTTAGGTTGGGAAAGTTGCTGCTGTGGACATAGCATACAAGATACTCCAAAAATATAAATAATAATTGAAAAAACCTGCAGAGTAGATGATGTTAAAATGAGCTTTTCAGGAGAATCCAAAGAAGAGCATCATGCAAATACACACATGCAAGACCTCTTGTTTAAAAGATTGTCAGAAAGCAGCAAATAGTTTCAGAAATCACATTTGTGATATTTATAAAACTCTGATATTTAATTCTTAGAACAATCACATAGTCTTGTGTTCTTTCGCTGTGGTACCACATTTTATTTTCATGTGAGACTACTCAAGGTTAGAGCCTTTTGATTGTACTTCCACCCTGCTCCTTGTCCTTTGGAGGGAGAAATGGACAGGAGGAGGAATGGGTTATATTTGCAATGCACAAGCATTCTTTCTGCGAAAATATCATTATTATGAATAATGTGCTGTATGTGTGTTTCAACATGATTTCAATAAAATTATATATTTTAAGCATTACTATCAGTTCTTTCTTATTATTTATAGCTGCAGCACCCATATTGCATAATTCATGTTCAAATCTTTTGCTGATATAGCAAAGACTTTCTCTTTATAGAAATTGTTTAAAAGAACAAAATGATGGTATTTAAGTGGCTAATCATAGAGTTTGTCTGAGAAAATATGAGCATTTAAATGACATGCTGATAAACTGATCAGAAATGAGTGCTGGCAGCTACTAAAAATATAAAACAAAAGACAATTTTTCTGCATCTGTTGTGTTATTCAAATAATAATTGCATTTTAAACCACATTCTTTTATATTCCTTTATTAAAAAGAACCAATTATGGGAAGAATGGGCACCAAATTCCTATAATAAAAAACCACATCTTACAATTTGAATAACCGAACGTTGGTTTTATACAAATTATTTAGTCCAAGACTTTCCTGAGAGAAAGAAAAAATATCAAAGGTTTTTGTAAAGAGTGTAGAAAACTTACCTTTTCAATGTGAATTTTATTCCAATGGTTGAAATAAAATCTGATAGCAACAGAATTATTCTATATGGATCAAATGACACAAATTCCCCCTTGCAAAACTGGGAACCACTGGCTGAATTCCTTTACTGCCTGTGTTTCTGGGAATTGGAAACTCAGGTACAGGACTATTCTTGAACACGTTTCCAGTACCTTAAACTGGGGTCTTCTCTGTTTGACTACTTTTTAGGAACGACCTGATGAAAACATATCAGTTTCTCGTGAAAAGAATACAAATGTTCACCAAATTACCTTTCAATATGTTAAGAAAAATTTGAATGAAAAAAAAAAATCCTCTAAATGTCTATGACAGCGTTTAATTATTTCTTTGCTTTTCCAGCAGGTGCCATAACTCTCAGGAAGTAACAATGTAAAGTTGTTTCTAGCCATGAACATGATCATTCCAAAGGAGCTACTTCAAAATTTGACTGTACTACTCCGTGAACATCTTGTAAGTAACATCTACAAAGAAATCAGGCCAGCTCTGCAACTGATTTGTAGCTTACAGAAAAGGGCTGAATTGGCAGTGTTTGTCTAACTTGGTTGTAGCATTCACTAAAGTCTAAATAATTCATAAAGACTCTGTGGTCAGACCCCTAAGGTATAGAAAAAATATTTTGTCAGAAAATTTCCAAGCTCCTCTGAAAGACTTGCAGTATTTCATTCCCTCGGTTCAAATGTAAGAGGGTTTTTTTAAAGAGAGATGACAGACCACAAAAATAAAATTTTTTACATTAAAAATAGTTATATTCTTGTATAATTCTCTGATTTGGTCACCTAACCTATATGGTCTCTCACTTAACCAATAAGATTTGGCAAATTATTGATGTCTCTTTCTCTTTAGGTCTTCAGATGGAGACAAAAGAGCTTCCTGTTAGCCTCCGTGCCTAGTCAAACCATGGATTTTCCTGTGGGGAAGATGTTTGGTGAAGCACTTCTGCTGCTGGTCCTGCTTCAGCTTCTGAATGCTGAATCAACCCTTCCTTGAGAAGAGAAAGGATCTGAGGTTCCCAAAATGTTTTGTTTTTTTATGATGGACTTTAACAAATGCCCTTTCAGTATCCACTAGAACTTACCATGGTCATTTAAAAACTGGGTTTTTTAAGGATTGGATTCCTCTCTTTCATATATTTTACAGCTGTTTATTTTTTGCTTCCTGTTTGAAATGAGTAGAGCACCTTTATCATTAACATGCTGCATGTGTCTCCTTACTTGACTTTTACATTATTGCCCTAGCTATTACTATGCATGCATTATTTATATGGTTGGCTATCAAGGAAAAAAGGCAAGCAATTTACTTGTCAAAACATATTAGAATGCATGACTTTAAATCAAAGTTGCATGGGTCTGTAAAAAGCTATAATAAATGTTCTTTGGCTAATATGTTAGCATCATGTAGTGGGCATGGTCAATGTACTGGGTAAGAAACCTGTAATCACTTTAAAGACTCATTGAATAGGAGAGAATTTTAGATTATTATGCTTTGCTTTTAATTGTATGGCATTAAGACTTAATTTATGAAGATTATATTATTTCAGTTTAAGAAAATTCTAACCTGTGTTTTAATGTTACCATCAGATTTAAACAGGTATTTGCTCAGTATGAAAATTACAAACATGGAGCCTAATTATTTAAATCTAACATACACATACATATCATTGGACTTAAAATATATATCTTCTTTCCTTCAGAATGCATTCCTCTGAATTAGAGAAAGTTCCTGCAGTGTTGATAATTCTGTCCTGCAGGACACAGATTTTATGGCTCCCATGGCCTTGTGCTTCCTTATTGTAGCACACAAAAAATTGCAACTGAAATCACTGTATGCAATCCTTACACAACAGGTCCCCAGCCCCCAAAAAATTGTTGTGAGCCACCTGCTTCACGCAGAAGGTGAATCAGCTCCCTGTGAACTGCATTTAGAAAGCATCTTGACAAAACCAGAATACTTTCCAGCTCCCCATTGCCCTTGCCACAAAGAGAAATACATACACCTTAAATGCAACTGGTGTTTAGCTACCACTGTGAAAATTTCCAAAGTTTAAATTCACTGGCCAAACTGAAAACAAGTGGAGCAAAAAAAAAGTATTTAACCTCTCTCAGCAAATAAAACCTGGAAAACAACTGAGAGTCAAAAATCTAGAACTAAAATTTTAAAAGTAGATCCAGGCAAATCTTACAAAAAAGTTTCCAATTAGAAAACAAACTATAATTGTGAATAATTTTCACTTAAATAATAATTTCTTTATATTTCTAACTTCATTTTAAGAATATAGCTGTTTGTTGGGTTCAGAAGAGTCAGTAATATCTTTCCTCAGCTTGAGATACCATTTTGGGTCAAATAAACCTCTCTGGTCTATTCAAACTTTCAAACTGCAGTCACAAAGGTCTAAGGAATGTTTATCACACTTGCAGATATGCTTATAAGTGCAGGCCCTAATTTTTAAACATTGTCCATCATACTAGAGAGTTTTTAAATTTCTTTTTCCATTAGTTCTTCCCAAATCATATTGAAATTAGGGAAGTAAAAGGGAGCTTAGGTGAATGTTGAAGTAATTATAAAAGTTATACAGATATAATACCATGGAATCTGGGGAAAGTCCCAGTTGATGACACTTTTCATAAGGAGAAGGAAGAAATGTGCCATTGTAATGTCCAGTTTTATTAAGATACAGTGGCTTATGCAAAGTGGCTAAAAAAAATTATGGTTGGACAATTGATTGTGTACTATTTTCCCTTCTGGTGTGGTGAATTACCCAAGTGTTTAGCAAGGCCAAGGCGGTTTTGTATCCTCAGAGTGGAGATTGGTCCATTCTGTAAATACATCACCAGTGAATTCTGAATAAGAAGTCATAGCTGAAGAAGTCTGAGAGAAAATGTAAGCTTACTTAAATCCAAGTAAGCAACAGCCTGTGTCCTAATGTCAAGGGAAGTTTGACATTGTCCAAGATTTGGTTGCACTAAGCACTGTCTGAGCAGTGGGAGGTCTCTGCCCTAAGGAGCTTCCAGTCCAGTGTATGACTTCCCAAAAGTTGTGTTCTAGCTTGAGTGAGATTAATCACATCTATACCTATGGAGATAGCTGAAAATTTCTGATCTGTGTTATTACCTGACAGTGAGTCAGATTACCCTAATTTATGTACAGGCTGTGGCCATAAGATAATTTTTTTTCATATGGTTAAATAGTCACCTTTTCTTTTTCTGTCCTCAGCTTCAATCTATATCAACATTTAAAGCAGATGACCTTCAAATTTGTTGTGGGAAGAAAAAATTAGTCTTTTTCACATTGTTATTTATGATTTCAGAGGAAGGAAAAGCACATTTTCACCTGGGGGAAATATGCCATTTTTAGAAAGTCTATTTGTCAGATTGTAAAAGGTGTTAAAAGAGGAAGCAGTTATTAAGGTTCTGCAAGAGGAATCAGAAAAAAATAATTTATATTATATTATTTGTCTAAGGTTGCTTTAAAAAAATATAGAGATTTGCTAAAGCAAATCTATTAGTTATGTTCCTCATGTGAAAAGAGCAAGACAATTCTGGGTTAGCTATTTAAAAAGGCTATAAAAATATGGGGTTTGATATATTGAAATTATATTTGAAAGAGGAAAAAATGCTTTCAGACAAAGAAGAAAATTGCAAGGTTTAACAGGGTTTTATTGTAACGAGATTGATAGACATTTGTGGGCATATGTAAATAGGTTTAGTCAGTGCTTCACTGAAAGCAACATTGGAGATAAGAAAAATGCCATATTCCTGCGGTACACTGCAAGACTCATGTAGGCTGGTTGGATTTTCTGCCTCTTCACAACCCTGATAAAGAAAAGAAATTATTCCAAACAGACAATAAGTAAATGCCAACCATATATTTTAAATGTATTATTATGCTTTAAACTGATTGGGGAGGTTGAGAAGGAAAAAAAAAAAACCAAAACCAAAAAAACAGTGCATGGCATATAGGGTTTATTTTAGATACAATGGAGAATGCTCTGGAGCTTTATGACCTGACTGGATACTGGGAAAACAGTTTGAAGGTAGGATGGTGTGTTGGATGATGGACTCATTCAGAAGTTGTGGAAGTGGTAGGGATTTTCCCTTGCCTGTGCAGCTGTGATCAGATGTTATGACTAACCAAGTGTACAGTCCAGCTTTACACTGAGCTGAACAATGAACTGTTGGCTGAATCTCTGCTGATTGCAGTGTGGGCTCTCCTATCTAGCTCACACACAAATCTCTGGCTGTAAATATCTATATAAGTAGGTCCATAGCTGCAGCTTTTCTAGGACACTGAGATCAAAAAACAGCCCAGATGACAAATTTCCAAGTAACCCTGTGCACCGGGCAGCATGAACTGATAATTGCCAGAAGCTCAGAGAGACTCAGAAAAATTTAATACAGGCATGCTGTAGGACAAGCCAACCTTGGATTTTGCTACTGAGTTCTGCCCTAGTGAATCCCAGGGACTTTATAGGATGGAATTTCATATTCCATGTAGCAGGGAGTGGCCGATATTCACCCAGGAGGTGAGCAGTGTGATGCTGAGATCTACACTGAGGCAAGGGAAGAGCCAACTGAGGTTTCTAGCACACATAGCTGGCCAGCAGTAGAGACAAGAAACAGAACTGAAATCTCTTGCCCCTGAGACAGAGACTTCTTTACAAAAATTCCCTTGTTTCTACTCTTTTTGAACTTGTCCTTTCATTTTGTCCTCTATTTTGTAACCTCCTTCTGGATTTTCTTCATTTACTTATTGCTATTTATCAGGATGTTTTATCATATTTTTAAAAGCTATATATAAAATAAAAAACCCAATCCTTCACTAATGCTAGAAAGATAGTATGATTATATGTAAGGACAAAGTACATTCTGAGACTCCCCAGCCTTTCCCTGTGAAAGAAATAGATGATAATGTTTAATGAATCTGTTGACAATACAAGAAAGGATCTAGTCTGCCTCAAGCTTTATAAATATACTTTAGCTGGAAGGCTTAGTTATGTAGGATATGACAAACTTAAGCTCTATGATCTTAGCTAAGAAGAAATCTCTGTGGAAGCTGGTTATCTGTCATGGGGTTAACACCAAAAGAGTTCAGAGATTATGGAAAAGCTTTGTGAAAACAATATGCATATGGGAGGGAGGAGTTCACTCACAGGATTTTTTATTTTTAATGGTTGAGTATGAGGTGATAAGACTAAGCTAGAAAGACAATAGGATATTTTACAGAATCAGGACTCCTCTAAATATTGCATCATGTCTTTCATCCTCTTAATGAAGCTTGAGAGAGCTGTAGGAAGACAGATATTGACCTGGAGGAGTTAAGAATAACGTGTATTTTCAGCGATGTTTTCCTTGGCCTTTTTTATGCTTTCCTGAAGCTTAATTATCCATGAGTCTTTTATCCTATTTGTATCTTGGATGTTTGAGTATGCAAAATAATAAACAGCTTATGTACTACTTTCTTATTTCAACATTTTAGACTGGCTTTTTCTATATAAGTCACACAGAGGAAAGTATTCTGAAGGAGGATTTCTATGCAGATGTGTGCTGATCTTTCAGAATGTCTGATAAGGAGAAATGTGAAGGAACAGCATCCTGGGAGAGATAGCATTTAGCCCAATCTTTGCCCAAAGCAGGGTCATTTATACCAGAAACATTCTTAATAGGCATTTGCATGTTTTTAAAAACTTATATGGCAGAGACTCTGCAAATGCTTCTGGTAATATTTTCTAGTGCCTCTCTATCCTGATCTCTAAGTAAGTTACAGATATCTTCCAGTTTTCAAAAGACAGATGCATGCTGGAGTATAACACTGGCAGTAGATGATAACTGTCCTCCACTGAACCATTCTCAAATCAAGAAAACTTTTAAAGATTACTCCAGATGATGGGTGACCAACAAACTCCTTCTTCCAGAAGGCTTGCTTATAATTAAGCGATCAATGTGGAAGGTGATAAGATTTGCTTCAGTCTTTTTCTTATAGTGACTTCACCAGAGAAAAAAAAGACAGGTTGCTATCACTTAATAAGCTGGATTTATTAGGCCATAAACTAGATTATATAAAACTGGCAGCAAATGGAAAAGACAGAGTAAAAATAAAAAATTGGTTATAAAACAACTTCCCTTGACTGACATGTCCAAGGGGGTTTCTGTTTACCAGCTTTAGTTTTGCTCAGAACAGTGTCTTCTGTGTTGTAGTCAATTCTAAATGATGTCTTCTGAGGATGAGATATTTTTTCACTTGACACCTCTGAGACAAAACCCTGAGCTTCTGGAAAGCTCTAGACTCAGGTTCTAGAGAAAACTCTGCTTTTCTTTGCCTCCCTGCCATGGTTTTATGTTTGTAACTTTATTTCTCTACTTTTGATTTTACAGACCTCAGGAACAATATTAATTTTTGAAAAAAGACAAATGATTTTTGACTGAATGTCACCTCATTGAGTCTTTATCGAAGCTTAATTCTGCTATGGACCTTCTTGACCTCCGTCAGTTTGAAGATAATCAGTTTCATGAGAACGAAGTTTATCTAAAATCGAGTTAGAAACTTACACAAATTTGTGGACTTTGCAACTACCTTCCCTCTTCTGATGTTATTTTTTATTATATATTCTATGAGAGAAAATTGATTTTTTACATCCTCAGACTTCTACTTAAGACAAAAGAATAAGTGCTAACTTTGCTGGAAATACATTCAGTGATGTCTCTATTAATCACAGTCATTCTACTTCTCAGATCAAAGTGGAGCACATATGAAGGAAGTCCTTTGTATTTTTAGCGAATTCACATACACAGTAACATCCACAAACCTGATTAACATCTCTTGTGTTGGATACTGAGCAGGAGACATTATCCCTGCACTATCTAAGGGCAGAATCTATCTAATCCAAGATCAACAGTAAAGCTGTGGGAAAGAATGTGGCGATCAATTTATTCCACATAAACAAATAGAATCCTATTTATTCTATATAAACAAGTAGAGTCACAGATGTTGTCTGATGGGTTTCATCCCTGTGTTGCAAGAGACTCATCAGGGTTATTGAAGTCCAGCTCCTGGTACAGGACAGCCCCAAGAGTCCCACCTTGTGGGTCTGACATATGGAAGTCTTTTTCTTGCTGGTTTTCCCAGCTACAGATGTTTGAGGTTTTTTAATAACTCATGGTTTTGCCCTCGTGTTATTCAAATCATTAGTTTTGCCACTGCATTTATCAGGAGTAGAATTCCTCCAACAGTAATATTGGACAAGCTACATCTCTGAGCTTTTCCTGAGTGCTTAACAAGAACTAACCTTTATTATCTTCAATTTTTCATCAGCTTAAATTTGATTCTTTTTTCTAACTGACCTTTACAGATAATGGTAAGGGAAGTCCTGATATTTTTTTCATTTTGAAAAGATATTTAAAACAGAAATAGGAGAAATGCTTGCATTTTCCCCACTATTCTATCGCTATTGATTAATTCATGCAAATACACTTTTTATTTTAAGAGACATTTTAAAAATGCATTTCAAGCAGTCTGCAGAATATTCATGTGAGATCATTTTATGCAGTCTTATTGCAGAAACCAAATTACAATTTAGCAATAAATTTGTGGCAGTGGGTATAATGAAAACACCATTGTTATTTGGGATGCAACTACATGACTGGAGGTATTTATATTACTTACTGAAAAGTAAATTTTCTTAGACTTCATGAGACAAGTTATTATTACTATGCTGGGGTTTGGAAATTAAATATATTTTGGGCAGACTGGTTCTAGATTAAGACTCTCGTGTGAGTAATATACAAAGCTCAAGTAAATCAAAAAGAGAGTGGATTGTAATCCTACACCAATCACTGGAAAATGAAATCAAACATTCCATAATTTAAAGATATCTGCATGAAAGACAGGAGAAATGTGAAGGGGATAATGCCTAAGTGATAATTGCAGGGTTTTTTGGTTTGGTTTTTTTTTCAGTTTGATGTTCCCTAGGGCAGGATTTTGTTTATACTATGCTGCTTAACTTTTTGTTTCTTGCCACTTACCAACTAGGTCATTCTGCAAAGTTCTGTGCCAAGAATATTGAGAAAATATATTTCCCTCTGAGGATTTATAACATAATTCTGTCTCATTATGCCTGGTGTTTTTCTCCTCATGCTATGATATCCTCAACGAGGAAAGAAATAAAACAGCTTGTCTTCTTGTCAGTGAGGCCCAAACAGACTGGAAAAATTAGTTGCAGCAATTACAAAATAGTATGATTCCAGCTCATGTGTGCTTCTGAAATGATCCTGGAACAAAAGAGAACCACTTAAAGAGTGTGTGAGGTTCCTTGTGATGTAAAAAATTAAAAAGAAAAATTATTGCAAATTCTAATATATTTCAGCAATAATCATCTGGGACCTTTTATCTAAAAAGCAGTGATTCATTATATCTTATTCCTGTCTGGTAAGGGCAGACCTGTCTTTTTGCTGACCTAACGTATAGTAACAAATGAAATATTTACCTATTTTTACTAGAGTGGGAAAATACCCTGGAATTTCCATTGAATTCTGTTCGTGGGCTCCTATAACAGATATTCGAATTCTAACTCGAAATGGACAGAGCCATAGTCTATTTCCCGGACATTAAACAAACTATATAGCAAATCTGAACTAAATGCCTTTGGACATTATGCTTTCCTCACACACCTGATGAATGGAGTTTAGGGGGAAGCTGGTCCTGCTGCTGGCCTGCAGGCCAACAGGACACACACTCCTGTGCCCTACTCAGACTATGGTCAAGGACAAGTTCAGACACCTCATGACAGCTTTCTTGTCCTGTGTGCCCAGGAACAGGAGGGGCAACAGGTCCCTAGGAAACCTCTGGGTCACCAGGCTAGGACATACCTGGAAAAGCTGTGCTAACTTGTGGATGGGGATGGGTTACTGGAAAGGAGACCACACATCAGGACCATGTGAGAGAGGAAAATCTATAATGACCCATAAGAAGATCTCTGACTCACTGGGATATTTGCAAATGCTAGGCCTTCTGTCCCTGCAGTGAGCTCTGATGTGCTGGATGGAGGCTTCAGATAAAGACATAAAAAAGATTGTCAGTGTGCATGAGACAGAGCAACCCCAGTGGGCAAAGGACATGAAGAAAGAATGTACCTTGTTCTGTACATTTAAATGAAGATAAAGAACTGAATGACTCATCCAGTGCAAGATTTCAAGGATGAATTCTTATTACACATCTGAGGGACTCACAAATCAGTAAAGCACATCACAGGCACAGACTGTATCATTAGATACATCAACAAGAGATCCTGGGATTGAAGCAGATCCCTCTCTTTACACGATGGTATTTTCACTGGTGTGGCATTGACATGTACATGCCCCCGACCTGCCTTTTCTCAGATGGTGTTTACTAGATAATTCAAAAATATGTGCCATCCTTCTGTTTGCCTTTGTAGATAAGTTATGCCCTTATGTCCATCACAGTAAAAGAATAAAAAATTCTAAAGCAAGACAAAATGGAAAACAAAACTCAGCAATCACTTTATCTGCACAAATGAAGAGAGGCTTGCAAAACAGTTGCCTTTTAAGTTGAGTATCTTCAAAGGGATCTTAGCCTTCCTTTGTTTCCTAGCGCTGGTAGTGTGTAATTTCTTTCCATAACAAATTTCTGGCTTTCCTCCTTCTTCAATCCATTTCAATCTGAACTCTCCCTAAAAACCATCTCTTCTGCATAAAAAAGAAAACTAATAAATAACTGTTTTAATTTGTTCTGTACCTTGATAGATGCCAGTGAAATACTCCTGGTTTTATTTCTCTGTGTTCTAAATTTTAAACATTGCCCCACCATTGATTCTTATTTAAATAAGATACTTGGGTTCCAAAGTTTAGTTCCTACTGCTGTTCTCTTACGGTAGCATCTGGTTACATTGTCATTCAGCATCTTACACTTGTTTCAAAACTGAATTAATTTTTGTTCCTTACGTTCAAAATCCCAATGTATTTATCAGGGACAATAGGAAGACCCATAGAGCTTGAGATATAAGTTTTCTACTGTCTATAAAGCAAAACAATTACAGTCCTTTAAAGGATTCTGTTGAGTGGATAAAATTGAGAGCACTTCTGCCACTTAAACCTGGCTGTAGTCCCTGAACTAAGCCTCTGTCATCTCTATCAATCAGCTCAAGAATCACCTTCAGTATCCCAGCCAATCTCTAATCTTCTGACTGACTCTGAGCAGAGCAAACAGATGCCGTTTTATGCAGTATTTAATGGTGAATTGGCATAAATTGACATTGTAGAGGTGATCTGGAGATTCTTTGATATTGCTAAATATTTTGCTGATGTCCTTTCAAGACCCTTTTGGAGGAATGCCACTGAAGACACTCAAGTCAAGTTTTTGACTCAAATTGAGAAAGTCTGGCTTAGGTTTACCAAACAAAATCAAAGTCAAATGAGATTCCCCAAAACCAATTATTAAACCAGGAGATGGTTTATATCTGTTACATAGATCCAAATATTTCAAACCCTGCACTTGAGAAGACCAGGGACTTCATTTGTTGTGTAGTTGAACAATTCCACTCATTTTGTTCTTGTTTCTTCCCCTTTGGACTGGATATTTAACCTGTCTTTTCCTGTGTGTTCCTTATCAGCTCTTACTTAATCATCCTTTTACAATCTTTGAATCATTTTTAAGCATTTCTAAATCATTTAAATAATATTACCAAGTGACTAGTATTACAATTTCAAAGAAGAGAGAATTGGACTTTCAACAGATTGCAGACTGACACGCACATGTGGCTGCTTTGGATGGCAGCTCCTGGCAAAAACCTGGGTGAAATGTGGTCTGGACTAGCTCATAGAAGGATTACTATTTTCTCAGTCTCTTCACTGATGTGAATAAAATCTTTTCTTTCATTAGCTACAAAAGATGAAGGGCAGGCATGTTACTAACCAATATAGAAAAGGTAAAAGGATTTATACTGAGCCACTAAAATTGTGGCTGGGAAGGTGGTGGTTGGGAAATCATCTTTGTGTAGAAAGGAAAACTTTCCCTCTATTCTTAATGTATCTTTCGTGCAGTTCTATACTAACTGATGCATTTAAATAGACCAAAAAAGAGCTTATCCAAGACTGGAATGGAGGAAAATTTTGTCTGAATATTACCTTAAGTGGACCCATGCACCTCTGGGAGTGAAATAAAGGAAAAGATTAATTAAAGAAATATATTTAACTTCATTATCTTCCAACAACTTCTGAGGCTTAATTAATGTTTTTCTGCTTTTTGAGATTACCAGATGGGCAGCACTATACAAATGTAAATTGTTTAATTTTATTGTAAAAACATTCAATTTTTTGATGAACTTCAGATCAGAGAGTTATGAAATAAAGGTATAGTCAGGTGTTTTGACAAATAAGTGAAGGTGCTGGCCAGCCTCTTTGGAAGTAAAAATGATTTTGTAAGAGTTCTTGTGCCAGTTAAAGAGGATGCCTGTGCAGGCATAATCTGTGAATTCGATATACTTACCTAAAAGTACTTCAATCACAAAATCAAGAGTTGCTTGTAATAATGTATTTATTTAAAATAAATATATTTTGTCTTTGGATTTTTTCAGACTTACTTTTTCTTTCTGGTGTGCTTGTAAACCTCCTTCAGCCTCTGCTGTACTATAATCTACACAAACACAAAAATACATAATGCATGCATATTTGTTTGTGTAAATATTCACGAGTGTCAAGACAGAAGCTGAATCCTGATTACAGGCGCAGGTCTGGGTGTATGGGTCAAAGGAATATGGTAAACTGATACCTTATTATCATAGAATACTTTGGATTGGAAAGGAATTTTAAGGATCATCTAGTCCAACTCTGGCCCCTGCAATAAGCAGGGACACTTTCAAATAGATCAAGTTAGTCAGAGCCCCGTACAACCTCACCTCTAATGCTTCAGGAATAATTTCCATCTTGCTGGACAGCAAATTTCAGTGCTTCACTACCCTCATTGTAAAATTTTTTCTTCCTTATATCATGTTTAACTTCTTAGTTTAAAAACTGCTCTGCCCTTTGCAACAGGTTCTGCAAAAAAAAGTTTCTCTCCATCTTTCCTACAAGCCCCCTTCAAATATTGAAAGGCTGCAATGGGATCTCCCCAGAGCTTTCTCTTCTCCAGGCTGGAAACTCCCAGCTCTCTCATCCTGTCCTCATCAAGAGGTGTTCCAGCCCATGTTTGTGGCCCTACACTGAACCCACTCCAGCCGATGGATGTCTGCTGTGCTGAGGACCCCAGAACTGGATGCAGTGATCCAGGTGGGGTGTCACAATAGCAGAGAAGAGGGTCGGGATCACCTCCCTTGACTTCCTGCCCACTTCCTTGCATGCAGAGGTTGGCTTCCTGGGATGTAAGCATGTGTTGTTGGCTCAGGGTCAATTTCTCATCTAAAGGTACAGCCAAGTCCTTCTCCTGCAGGGCTGCTCTCAATCCCTTCATCCCAACCCCCCTGCAGGGCCTTGCACTTGGACACTTCATGATATTTTACAAATGAGAAATGCATAATGACATGACTGTGCCATTTTCTTTTTAGGAGAAGAAATAGTGTGATAGATATCCATGAAATGCACACATCCCAGTGGACAGGAAGCAGTACTCTACTCTCCAGGGTAGAGTATCAATTTCTTCACATTGTTCCAAGAAGTGACATAAAAGACAGGAGGTAAAAGCAGGACTAATGGATGGGCAGTGAAGGATGGAATAGATTATTATGGTTACTTTTGACACTATTCAAACACTGATATCACATAACCCTTCATCTTTTGGCTGGGTCAGAAACCTCATGCTGGAGGAATACCGTGAATATTCAAGGAGTGCAAAAGACTATGTTTATTATATCTATTAGAAAATTTAGACTTTTGCATATTAAATAGTCTCTTTAATTAAGGTAATGAATTGTGGTGGTTGTTCAACTAATGGCCTTTGTCACTCAGAAAGAAAGGGCATGACTGTTATAGAAATACAGTGAGAATTAAAGTGTACGCTAGAGGCCAATTCAGAAAATGCAAATATACCCAAGCCCTCTCTTCCATGAAACGTCATTCAGATAGAAAGATGACCATCCCATTAGTCTGCTCCACTATACAGAAAACCTCCCAAACAGCTCAACAGGCCCAAGAAAACATTCCCCAAATCACTTGTTATTATTTCTCAGGAGGTTAATCTGACTCTAGGTTATGGAGTGAAGCAATATAATCAAGTGTTTATTCCAAATACCCCATCTTGATAATTTCCTTCCCTCAATCTCTTAAATTTAATTTTCTTTTTTGTATTGGTTTGATTTGGAGCTATTTACCCAATGTTTGACAAGAGTTATGAGAGCATTTTAACTTGATCTTGTAGGCTTGGAGAATTTTTAACTTACTTTCAGGGACTTGTGTGCTTTGATGGAAGAGAGATACTGAGACATCTGAAAATATTGTAATTTTAGTGTTCTCAAAACAAAAAAACCCAGCAGCTTTATCATATCACATCATGTGATGGGCACTTGCTTAATCCAGAGACGCTTCTGTGGGGTGTAGATCTCAGATGGATACACAAATGATTCTTCTGTTTGTCATTATGCTGCTTCTCATTATCCTAAAAGAAAGAGAAATACAACTCCTTATTTACCTGCTTTGTGCCAGTTATGATCCCTATTCACGGCTTTGATGTTAGCTGGAAAAATGTCCCACAGTCTGACCCCATAGTGCATAAGATGAAGCTCCAGCTTGGTTCAGCCTTGTGGATATCCAGTCATCTTTAGCTGTATAGAAAGAGGCAAATGAATTACGGCACACAGGTGAACTTAGACAAATAAACATGCTGCATAGATATGGGGAGAGGTATTAGATACTGCTACCTGGTTTATTAAGAAATAGGGGAAAATCTTCTTGCTAAAGTCAATGGAAATGATGGGTGTTGAATGGAAGATGCTGAGAGACGGTGAAGACAGAAAGATAATACTCATGACCATTGAATTATGAACCGAGGCTTGACCCTGGTACCTTTTATTGACTCTGGTAAGGAGCAAATAGCTCTGTTTCAGCCTGTAACATGTATTAACGTCCTTGTCAGTTGTACATACATGAGACTTGAATGATTAAGATTTATTGCTCATATGGGAAGATGTGCTAATTTTTTACTCCTTGTTTTTCAGCTTTTATAAATACTTTGTTGCAAATCCCCAAGCTCCTGGAAGCTTTAGATAATTAAGTCAATTTACACCAGATTTGTTTTGGGAGTGTTTCTGATTCAGCATTTGCTAGCAGCAGAAGTTTTCCAAGGACACTGCTGAACAGAGTTTAGGTCATTAATAGACTGAGGCACTGTATGATCTGTGCGAAGGCACCATCCATGTAACAGTTGCCAAGTCTGTCCTGTATTGTATAAACATGTTCGTTTCTTTTCCAAGAACAGTTGGAGAAAGATGAATTCAAATGTTTTTGTATCTGTGGCAGATTCTTTCCCTAAGGCAATTAAAATGTGAAAACAAAACATGCACTGCTCCTGCTTTTCTCTGGAGAGAGAAAAGAGCATGAACACAACAAATGTGAAAGTAAATAACACACTGGTGGGTGAGGGCTTTGAACTGTGGTAGATAGCCCTGAATGGGATCCTGGCTGTGAAAAAATAGCTGTGCACTTAATAGCTAGTCCCACTATTAGCTATTTCTTCTTCCTGTCATGTGTAAGTAATTTGTAACATGAGGCATACTATAAATCTCCCTTCTGTGTTTTGTTGCACTGATAACACAGTACTGCAGTAGTTTACCATGAGTTTAGTTCTCGTATATAATTATGGAACAAAGAACTCAGACAATGAGCTAAGAGTTTGGCATTTTGTTTGGTGATTATTTTTAATACTTACAGATGAGCTATGACGAGGAAAGAAGGAACAAAAGACAATTCTGTGCTCACACACTGAAATCTAGGCCCAGATAAACTTTTAGCATCTGGGTATTATAACAGCTCAAAAGGATGTCAATACACCTTGCTACATTCAAAGTTAAACTCTGTATTTTAGGTTCCTACAGCACAGCATATTTTGTTTCATTTAAAAAACTGTACAAGCATAGTGTTTTCCCAGGACAGCTTAAAACCCTCACCCTCCATCTTCACCTTGTCTTGTCCAGTACTAAGAGCCAAACACAGGCCAATGTCCATCGTCCTGGAAGCCAAGAATAGCACCCACTGTGCTAAGGCACTCCCATAGTTCAAACATTTCTATTCAAAGTGCTGTTCTGAAGTCCTAGATGACAACTTTTTTCTCCTGATATCAAGGGATTGTAGAATAATTTAACAGAATACTGTGTGATGTCCTTGACTGACTATAGAGACATTTCTCTTCTTTGTTTGGAACTGGGAAACCATGCCAAATCTGAAAGAGCTGTTTGATAATCTAACCCAGAGTTTTTGAAAGCTCTGAGCACACTTGAATTTAATCCCAGAATTTTCTGCAGCATTTACATATGTATGAGCATGTTATTTTTTGTGCCTCAGTTTGCTGTCTTTGAAACCAAAAATTGACTCCTTGATTACAGATCTTTTCTCAATACATACTTGGAGATGCTCAAATGTTGGCTTAACTATTCCAGGCCTGAAGACTTTGCTAAAGGCACCTTTTTGTGGTATATAATAAGAACTATGTAAACATACTTTTAAGCAATCAGCATTATTGTGGATTCCAATGTATGAAAGAATGGAAAAAATTGCAGATGAGACTGGAACAAAAAAATTACATTTACCACTGAAATTTTAATTTGTTGAAATATCTTCATATAGACTACTGACTTGAATCCAGAATTTGGAACATGCATTGTGAACATGCTATATCTCTTAAAGGACACTAAAAACTGGGATGAACCCTAGGGACACTCCAATTATTCCAGTCCTCAGCAAAAGGAGTATTGCAGCCCACCACCAAGGAGGAAGGACACTGCTCCTCTTCCCCACACAAATGAGGTCTCTCGGTCAAACTCCCAGTAGGAAAGAGAAAAGAAATCTTGAGAAGACCCTTTTCAAGAGACATACAACAAGTTAATTAGTCTATTTCACCTCTTCTCAAACAGACTTTTGTCTTTCCCTCCTTGGATTTCCATGATTTATTATTATGGACTCAGATGGGAATCCCAGGACTTCCAACATCTAGCTGTAGGAGTAGTCCACTTGAGTTAAAAATACTGCAGTCTGAGAAATTCAGAGGACAGAAGTGGAAACTTCTCCATTGAGGGTTTCTGGCTCTCTTCCTATGCATCACAAAGAATTTATTTTCAAAAAATCAGAGTGGGCTGATTTAAAAAAAAAAATGTATATATTACTATCAGACTTTCATTTAACAGGAAAAAGAAACATATTTCAATTTGGGAAGTAAACAAAATTTAAAACTTCTAAATCCTCTATAGAGGAATTACAGTTCCCTGTTCAGCTTTAATAAAATGTCACCTTTAAATTCACAGTAAACTAATGAAAAAGACCTGAGTTTCTAAAAGTTAATTTTGGCTATTCTTCAATCTATTTCATAGTTTTCTAATGTGTGTCAGTGACAGACAATGCACAGTAGTTTAATTATTATCTTCTTCTGTGTGAGCATGCTGTGAAAAAAAGATTGTGGGGAGCAGAAGAAGGAGGAGATAAAATATCCTGACACAAATTAGTATTTAACATACATTTTGAAATCTGCTGCTGCTGCCCCTGTTTCTTCATCTCTTTAGATACAGCATGCCAGAGAAACCATCAATTTTATTTCCTCACCAGAATGTGGTGAGAAAACAACTGCTTTGTTTTGGGTGGTGGTGTTTGGTGGTGTTTTTTTTTTTTTTTTTAATTTTTTTTCCCCCATTTAACAACATACTTCCCAAAAAAGAACAGACATCTGAGGATGATTGCAAACATTCACTCCATCAGTTCTGGGCTCTGTAAGAATCTGAGTCTAAATGATTTAGGGAGAACCACTATTTGTCCAGTTATGATGAACATATTTTTCAAGTTAGGGTACCAGGGTTTTCTGTCTGGCAGACAGATGACAGCCACAGTTCAATCAACCTGACAAAGTAAATAAGAACATGTTCTGTATTTAACACACAGCATGTAAATAGGCCATCTATGTTCATGTATCTCTTTGATTCTCATGAAAATTACTGAGTGGATATGCTGTAAGAACACATTTAAACATGAATACCTTTTCATAAACAAAAAGAACTATAGAGTTTAGTTTTAATTAAAGAACTGATGGAAGCAGTCTTGGAATCATGGTTGTTAATTTCTGTCTCTGTAAAATTTATGAATAGCATTATTCACAAAAGGGTGGCAGAAGTCACTGTAGTTGGAAATGGCCAACCATAATTTCCCGTGAGGGCTTTGGAGAAGCTGATATAAAGAAAACATCTCTAATCTCACATGTGTGCTTTGTACAGAAGAGTAGTAAGAGGCACTTGGATAAAGATATACAAAATAATCAATAGCATAGGTCATAAAAGGTTGGGAATTGTGTGATGTTTTCTTATAATAATAAAAAAGAACATGCATTGAAATAGAAATGTGAGAACTGCGAGCTAATGAAACATAAATTCTACTTCGCTTCCCAGTAATTTTTTCTTGTGTAACCCTTGGGCTGAGAGATTTATACAAACCAAGACCTTACAAGGGTTAAGTTGAAGCTGGATATTTGAAAACAAACAAACAAACAAACAAACAAACAAACAAACACCCCTCCCCCCCCAAACCCAAGAGAAAAAACAACCAACCATATGGGATAAGATATGCTGGTTTTTTTCAGATACAATCTAAGTTGTAAGAAGAATATTAAATTATGAATCTATTATTCTTCTGAATGGTTGCTTGCCTTTACTCTCATTCACATCTCAGCTGAGGTGAAAATGTGTACACATAACTTGTAGTGCAATGTAGTAGAGTTTTCAAGTCAAAATTCTGTTATTATAAAAGCAGGATCACCTTTCTGCAAAACTCTTCTGTTGAAAACAGCATGCCAGCAAGGAACCAGTTGTTCTGACATAGCTCAAACAAATTTAGCAAAAATACCACTGGTTCTTCTGCCAGTGCAAACAGATCATCTGCCAACCTTGATGTAAAGTAGATCAACTGAGAAATCCAAGTTTGACATTGGAAAAAAGAACTTTAAAGATTAGCACTTTTGATTCAGACTTCTCTTTCCCTTAGTCAAAAGAATGCACTTTCAGTAGAACAAAATAGTTAAAAGATAGAACATTTATTCAAATTATATTTAATTATGGGATGCAGGTCAGTATTTTTGGTTTGTTTTATTTTTTCAGGATTTTTGATTGTGCTCATCCTTCCCTGGCCAATTTACCAAAGCAGTGTTTTCAGCTGCTAGTGAAAGATGTAATAATGAAGAGCACCTAACTTCCCACTGAATCAATATTTCAGCTCTGCTTGAGGCCATTTTCAGTAATCATTGGGCTGAATTGTTCTCATTTTAATGTTATTAACAAATGGTTTCATCATATTGTTTAGGAGAAGTAATGTAAAGTTACCAGCACCTTTCTTTGGGATATATTTTTTCCCTTATTAATATTTTAAGACAAAATCTTACCCCTGGTAAGACATTGAAGAGTTGCCCTTGAATACAAATGCAGAAGAATTATGAAACAGGAACACCAAATACAAGCAGTTTAGCCTGTTTACAAATTATATGTTAGACATTGAGGAATTGCTTTCCATTTTCTCCTTCCATCCCACCAAAAAGCAGGAAATATGTCTAGCAGCAGCAGCAACAGAGCTCTTCCAAATAGGTGTAATTTGAAGGTGAGTTTAATTCATTTTTCAAAATTTACACATTTTCCCTAGTATTTTTCAGCCAAGAGAGAAAGTATAGATATTCCCCTCCTTTGAATGACATGATTGTCACAAAGGGGAGTTTGGGGGATGTGGTCTTTTGCCTTTAGGAACTAAAGTCAACATGAAATAAAGGACTGCTACCAACATGCATGATTCAAATGAAATCCATTGCATGTAGTCTCACAAAAAAATCAGTTCTCTACTCACACCTGGAAGAATGATTCAGAAACAAAAACTAGCCCTGGGACTGTGAAGCTGTGTGGGCTATATGGACATTAAGTTAATATGATGGTAAGATTTTTTCAGACTATCCCTCTCCAAAGTCTTTTTTTCCCCAGCTCATCACTGCTTGATACCTTAAAGGGTTTCCCTCTCCACATCTCCAGGAAATATGTTCCCTGCCATATTTCCCTCAGACTGCTGCTGCACTCTCATTTTGTGGTGGGTATCAAATGGCACAGGCTGTCTGGCCACCATTTTTTTAAGCAGCACATTTTTCAGAAGCAGTGAAGTCCCTAGAATTTAGGTAATATGCCAAAAAAAGAATTGCACTTCCTTAATTACTGCATGAGCTTTCCAGCTTTGGGCTTACATTGATTTTCAGTAGCTGAAGATCTGCTCATTTGCTTTATAACTTTCCCTTATGCCATAGGTCAGTTCATTCCCTACTCACCAAGTGTCTTTGCTTGTTTAGCTATTACTTTCCTTATTTTACTTTCCCTTCAGCAAATATTTTGGGGCTGAGTGTTTCAACACCATTCTTATGGAAAAATACTTCCCTATGCAATGTTTACTTCCAGTCAGGTCTTTTGTTGTTTTGCCTTTGAGCAGTTGCTCCAACTCCTAGAGTCTCAAAAGAACAAGAAATGCAGATGGATGCAAGGAATGAAAAAAGCACCCTACTCTTCCGCCTGTATAATGACACTTCTGCAAACACTAAATAAAACATTCCTGACAAAGATGTGTCTTGTTTTTGGTTTATTAGGGACTAGATTCTCCATTGAGGTCCAATTCCCAAAGTCCCAGAGATTTTGATATAAAGAGAATGTTATCCCTTAATTAAAGAATGCATATTTTCTGCTTTTATTGATGTTGCAATATAAAAACAGATTTGTTCCTTTCCCTGTACTTACAGCATAAATTGAAACTTAAACTGAAATTTTTGGGTTTTAAAGCAAGACAAAGTAAAGATGATCAAATAAATGTCTTTTTTAGTTCTAAGAGAAAGAATCTCTATCTGAGTACATTATTTTGAAATGGCTATATCTTTGCTCAAAAAGATGTAGCTAAAGCAAATCTGTTAGGGGTGTTTTAGGATGAGGCCAGTGAGGCTCTATCACCTTATATAATTTATTTTAATTTATTTCAAGACAATGTTCCAGATCCCATTTTCATGGGCAACAGTCCCATCTCCTCCTCATTTAATTTGTTATGACAAAGAACCCTTTTAGTCATGCACAACCTGCATGGCCAACCTTGAGAAAATCCAATGGTTCTGGGCAAAAAGAAGAATGTCATGTGCCCTCTTATTCTCACATGCTTTTCCCAGGTGGCACTGGAGCCTATGTTGGAGAAGGGCAGAAAGACGCTCAGGGTGTCGGTGGTGGTGTTTTTTTGTTTTTGCTTTTGGTGGGGTTTTGTTGTGGTTGATTGGTTGCTTTTAGTTGGTTGTGGGGTTTTTTTCCTTTCTTTCCAAAAAAGTTGCTTCCTTTTTCATTTCTTCCTGTAACAAGCTTAATTTATGAGATATGCCTTGCAATGATTAGACTTGTACAATTACAGTGCAGACATAGAAGAAGCTCACATTTTGAGAGCAAAATTGCCAAATGATTGTGTTGTCCTTACATGTATTCATCATAATGCAAATTGCACAACATAATACTATGGGCCAAAAATAAACCTATTCCAAAATATATATTTAAGAAAATATCTGTTTGAATATTTCCAGAATTACATTAAAGAATAAAGTAAAATTAAATACTTTAAGTAATATACTGGAAACACCTTACAACTTAATGCAAGAGAAAATATTTTACAGAATTGTTTTAATTTCTGTTTTCATCTAGATTTTCCATTTTCTTTTCTATGGTAAGCCTCAGGAAACAGTAAAAAAAAAGGAGAAATATTTTTCATTTATTGTATCATTGCCTTTTTCACTATACCTAGAATTAATTCTAAAAATCCCTGTGATAGATTCATACAACTTTCTCCCATTCCTCCATTTTCAGAAAACATCTTTCCCAGTAAGGGGAAAAATTCTTATGTAAGTCCATCATGCACAACTTTGTAAAATTATAAAAGTAAATGTGTTCCTTACTTTGTGGCATAACAGAAGCACCGAACAGTCCATGAGTATCTTCCCATGAGTCCTTTCTCCATTACTGAGCTTGACAAAGTTTTCAGTTTTCTGTGACATGTGGAAATGCGAACAGCCTCCATTCAGCCTTCCACATTCTTTTAAAGTATCAGAAGGTATTAGCAAGCATCTGAGATATTTGCTAAAAGGAAAGAGTGTTCTTATTTCTTATTCTTGGTTTATTCGTTTAAAGAACCTAATTATTGAATTATTAATTCATATAATCAAATATTTCCGTTTCATCAAACTGAAACACAAGGGATTTCTTATCACCTTTTAAAAATACAACCTTGTAATGTTTGGAATTTAAGAACAGATGTCTGGAAACAGCCATCATGGGTTTGTTAAAGCCTGTAATACAATATAATGATATCACAATAATGGTCTAGTAACGGAGTCTTGATTCAGAAAAGCACTTACGTATGGCCTTAAATTCTCATTTATTTTATATGGCCTTAAGGCTTGCTTTTCATAGCAAGATGGTGTAAAATAGGTTTAGCCAAATTAGAATGCAATCAGGTTAAATTAGGATTGATTTTTAAGCACAAATTGAGGCCTTGAAAATGTATTATTTCTGTGTAAAAGCATTCACACTTATTTCAGTTAGAAAAAGAATTTTGAAAATACATGCCATCAGATTCTCATACATGTTAACAGTTGTAAGGAAGATGAAACAAAATTAAGATCAACCACACTGTGATCAGCAAAAGAAAAGTTATTAGAATGGATACAGCTCATTTTTAATAGAATTAGATGTTTCTTGTAAGTGCAAAACCTATCTTCTCTTTCTGGAAGGGAAGTTAGCAATGGTAGTGAGTCATGTATATTGCCCATTTTATGGATTCAAATTCCTCTACCACATCAGTTAAATCATAAATGTATAAGAAAGGAGAATTCTTTTGTAAATGGAGGATGAGACTCTAAATGGTTCTTGCCTTTGTCATAATAGATAGTGCAGTTAAAATCTCCCCCCAAAATCAGCCCATTATGAGGTAGACAATTCAATGAAAGGCTACTTAAACAGTTATTCAAAAGAGCTCCTTTCTTTCCCTCAGTAGTGGAACAAATGTTAATGAAGCAAGCACAAATTTGATCAAAGTCATCCTGAACTTTTAATAACATTTTAATAGCCTTAAACCAAAATAGGAATGCCATAATTTGTATTGGAATAAGACTAAGTTGTTTTTTTTTATGCACACTATTCAGTTTTTGGAAACTGCACATATTTGTTCTGCAATATGAAGATTTTATCATGAATTAATGTATTTTAGAATTATCTTATGAAGGATTATTTTGTCTTACCTTTGGTAGTAGTTCACAGAGTATTTTACTCCAGGCTGAACTGCTGCTCCCAGAAGTGTGCCTTCAGATGTAAGGAAAAGCCTAAGGAGCACAGGTGTGGCCAGTGGGCAGAGCAGTGTGTCCAAGGGAGAAATGGGATGGTAATTTTCCCTGAGCTGCCGAAGAGGCAGCTGGCACAGTGCTGGCTCTCAGGGCACGTGGGCTGATGGGGCATCAGCCAGGAAATCACAGCTTCTTGGAAGGAAATAAAGATCTATTCCTTGTTTATCCTTATGGTATGGAAAGGATGTGCTGTCTACAGCTGCATAGGGGGATTAAATCCCACATGAAGGAATTAAACTCCTGCAAGGAATAATTGATTTTTCAACAGCGCTGATAATACTTGTATGGACTGGTTTCAATGGACTTAAGATGGCAGTTGGAAAAAAATTTCCTTTTAGTAGAAATAGTGAGAAAAATAAGGTAACTGCTTTTAAAAATAGTTCCTTACACCTAAAAATTCAGGGGTGTATTCTTCAGCAAGAGCAGGTGAGTGGAACAGAATGGTGAAAGATGTCCTCTGCCCACATGCCAGTTCTGGCTGTGCGTCAGTGGCTGACTAAACCACTGTGGCCGGAGACACTTTACAGGACTGCATTGTTTGGTGGGTGGTGAGGGAAAACTTTCCTTTAAGATGTTGACCCTATAATTGGGCGAAAGAAAAAGTCAGTCCGGGATGTGGATGACATAATGGCTCACATGAGAGATGTGTGCATGTGTCAGCTGAGTTATAGCAATTGCTGGTGCACCGTGCACCACACATGTGTTATGTGCACATAACAACGCTATGCACTGTCCACAGCACATGCCAGATAATGCACTGTGACTTAAATTGTAATTTTAAGATTAAACCAAGTAAAATAATTCAACCGTGCCGTAAGTTGAGAATACAAGAAAACAGAGTTACTGCAGGTCAGGCAATGTATAATAATTTCTTATTCTGTAGTATTATGAAAATATGCCAGAGCCCAGACATATTATCTAAATTATCAGTGAAAAAAGTGTGAAGCATTTCAAACCCCTTCTGTCTTCCTTTTCTCCACATATATATGAGTAACTTATAAATAACCAAGAGACCTTTCAAAGTGTCTATAAAATGCATATATTTGTGTATATGAGCATCACAGAGCTTGATGGTTCCATCTGCTGAACTACTAAAGAAAACCAGGCAGATGATAAAACACCTTGAGGTTGGCATTTCTTTCATGGATAGTGACAAGAAAGAAGTCCTAATATAGGGGAAAGGAACAGCGCGTGATATTCTCATATTTTTCAAAAAAAATAATGAAACAGTGTACCACTGATATGCAACACATTGTTATTGGAAAATTCTTTCTAGAAGTGTTCAAAGAGAGTTCCTTAACACATTCTTTCTGCAGCTCCACACATACAAAAAAGTTACTTTTCCATCAGCCTCTGAAACATCCTTTTAATATCAACCAGGGAGGAGGCAAATGTGTATTCTTCTGCTTGCTGTAGCACTGTGTGCAATGCACAAGTCATGTGCCATCTCTACCTGTTAACCTGTGACTTGGTGACACAATGCATTCTTAGGCTGCAATTTTGGAAAAATCATGATGCTTTGAATTCTCTAAAGCTTATTAAGAATAGCAGGAAATCAATGAGCTTTTGTATTATTCCTCAAAGTTGTGACAGTGTTTAATATCATTGCTCTCTAGGTAAGATTATGTAATGGACTGTGGCAGAGACAGAAGTCACTGATTTATGCTACATAAATTCTATCAAATTTAACTTTACATTTTATTCAGCAGGGTTTTGTATAATTAGAGCAAAAGTTAGATATCAAATAATTACTTAGGTTCAGACTTTATCTAATGAAGTTAGCCACTGCATAAATCTAACCTAAAAAAACCCAAATTAGACAACTGAGTATTGCCTTTTGAAAATAGAAATGAACAATCAAAGAATAACAAAAAAACCCACCCCAAAACCATGCACAGAAAAAACCAACAAACTGAAATCAAAATGAAGCAGTGTTGACTTCATATGTAAGCTCTCTTTAAGGAGAAAAGGTTATCAAATTTTTAAATTGATATCTAATAGTTGACAAATCCTGAAGCTTCCTCAGGACTGTCCTTTGCAGTGAGCCTGAAATGCCTCTTGGAATGAAGCAGTTCCTTATATCTCACCTTAATGCCTCTGTAAGCCTACACTGAAGTTATGCTGAACATGCAGCTTCAGCCACTGGAAAGGAATTATTACCAACATATGAATATAAGCTGCTAAATAATTTTTCAAGACTTATAAAGTTACAGTATTTTTTAGAGTAAAATTTGAAAAAGGCAACTAATACTTTTAGGAATTACTTATACAGCTCTAGTTGTTCCAGAGTACCTGAGTTCTGTGCAAATTTGCTGCATAGCATTTTTTTTTCCAGGAAGAGTATTACAAGTACTGAAGCACTTTAAAAAAGCAGGAGCAGCTAAAAGATCATTCTAGCTGAAGATAACCAGTTTCAGCCTTCCTTCAGTGGTTGAACACTTCCCTCCTCCTCTCATCTCTGGAGCAGAAAGTAACAGAAGAAGACTTCTGTATTCTTTACAATGTGTTCAGGAAAATGCACTTATTTTGATGATGGCCTAGACTCAAAAATTAATTTTGAGAGAATGAATGACCAAAGACAGTAGGGACTCATTTTCATTAAAAAAATGTAAGAAGTACATTTCCTTATAGTGAAATTTTTGTGACTCATCATGACCTTAGTGATTCTAGTTGTGGCAGGCTCCTAGCATAATGAATTTCTGAAATTTTTACATTAAGTGGGTTGCTTAATTAGTCTCACTGACTTCTCTTTCATAAGTAAAAATCTTTTCAAGATTGGGATATATAATTTGCTTTAGAAAAAACCCGAAAATACCAAAGAAACTGCTGGCTCACTTACTACAGCGATCCAGTTCATTCCTGGAATAAATTGATTGACTAAGACTGAGCTGAAGGAGGAATGACTTTGGCTCATGCAGTCTGACTTATTTATCACATGTAAAAACCCCAAGCTAAACAGGGCAAACATAAAAGCAGCCTAGACCCTCAGTATTAAAATTGTCTGCTGAGACAGATTGTGTAATGTAGGGTTTATTGAATTCCTGCAGCTTTCCAGCAAAGCTCACTGTGTGAGGTGCATGTACAATATCCTGGTGTAATTTAAATGAAAATGTTGACTAGCCCTAAAAGCTCCATTAGGTGGTCTAAACTAAATAGACAGCCAATTCCCATGTCCTCAACACCTGCTATTTAAAACAGGGAGTACTGTTACCAAGGGTTACCAGAAGGTATTATGTGTCAATGGTGTAATGATGAAATTAGAGGAATTCATGTTTCATTTCATGAGGGTGAAAATTATAAAACACACAAAACAGCTTTTATTTTTCAGCATAAAAGGACTGTGAAAATATAAATAAACATCATATCAAATCAGCACTTTGTTCCTGAGTTATGGTTTGTACATTTCTTATTGCAGTGCAGAAAACCATCCCACACCCATGAGCTGTAAAGTATCCAGGCTGGGAAGTCTGTGTCAGGCAGATGAAGCTGCCAAGCTTACCTGTCTTTCCAAAAGAAATATGCTTCATGGACATGAACTGCCACTCTGCTGGGTACCTTGATCTCCCACTGAAACATGGAAGTGCTCATCACCTCACAGGAGCTCACTTACATCTGGTCTTTAAAGATTTTGTACTGGACAGCTGTCATCCAATCTCAGCAGCTCATCTATAGTCAGCAAGGCATTTTTCTGGCATGTGCTGACGTCCTCTTGACAGTTTAACATATGCTGCTCTGTTTTGTTGAACATGGTTGGACTTGAGCATGTTGGACTTTTCCTTAATGCTTCACTGAATAGGTAGTTCCTATTGAAACTGATTACTTTGCTAGGCTGGAGCCTGAAAAGTAAAAGATGAGTGCTTTAACGTTTTCAGTATTGAGGTATGGAGTCTAACTTTGTGATCATCGAAAGCCAGCCATACTACAGCAATTATGCTTCTGTGGCTTACTTCTGACGAAGTTACTTTTTAAATTATGTGATTCTATGTCCAATGCATCAAAATATTTTGTTATTCTCTTTCAGTCTAATGACTAGATATAAAATGTCCCTTTTAGACTTTGCCTTCATTTTATTCATCAGTGGATTTTCCTATAAATGTGTAAATGATCTGAAAATTTAGTTAAAAAATATTAACAGAGACTATGGGTTTCCTGGAAGCTGCATAATAACCCTGCAGAACTTTTGGGAAGATGTTAGAAACTAATTTCCCAAACATCCTCTGAATTTACTCTAAAGGATTTTTGAAAACCAGAACTTTTATTAAGACTCACTACTTTTCAAAATAATCCACTCACATTAAAACCAGTTGGGGGGCAGGAGAGGATGGGGGGGTTGTGGCTGAAACTTAGATAATGTTAAATTCATATATTTAACGCTATCACATCATATGCAATCAGTAAAATCACTGGAACAATAATAGCTTACATTATAGTCCACTCTTACTTTAGTTAGGGAAACAGGCTTTCTAACAGGCTTGCCACAGAGGAGGCTAGCAGTGTCTTGGCCTGCATTAGAAGGAGCATTGCCATCAGGTGAGAGGTGATCCTTTCCCCTTCTCAGCACTGGTGAGGCCACACCTGGGGTGTTGTGCTCAGTTCTGGGCTCCCCAGTACAAGAGAGAGACACAGATGTACTGGAGAGTCCAGCAAAGGACTGCCATTAAGATGATCAATATCCTGAAGCATGTCTCCTACAAGGAAAGGCTGTGAGAGCTGAGACTGCTTAGCCTGGAGAAGAGAAGGCTCAGGGGTGACTTATTAATGTATGTAAATACCTGTAGGGAGAGTGCAAAGAGGATGGAGCAAGGCTCTGTTAGTGGTGCCCAGCGGCAGGACCAGGGGCGATGAGCACAAGCTGAAACAAGGAAGGTTTCCTCATAACATCAGGAGACAGTTTTTCACTGGGAGGGTGACTGAGCACTAGCAGAGGGTGCCCAGAGAGGTTGTGGAGTCTTCATCCTCAGAGATACTCAAAAGCTGTCTGAACATGATTCTGAGCAACTGGCTGTAGGTGTCCCTGCTGGAGCCCAGACTAGACAATTTCCAGCAGTCCCTTCCAAACTCAAGATTTCTGATTCTTTGATAGCAAGATTTTGGACGTAGCAGTGTAGTGAGTTGTAAACTTTGAAGGATGCTGTGTGTCACAGGGGAGTTCACTGGGCCTTGTTATGCCAGACCTGGCACATTTTTAATGGCTGGGTTTTTAGAAAAGCATTTGTCCTGCAGCAGTATTCTGGGTGAAAGCCCTAGCCTTTTCCTTCCCTCAACATGTCACATTTTAATTATTAAAAGAAAAAGTTATTTTTCAAATGATCAAACTAATATATCTTAAGAGCTTCAGGAAGATCTTATGTATATAAAGACATATGAAATAGGTGTATGAATGGAAAAGAGCTGCTAAGTTTAGGGGGAAAACATCTCACGTGATGGAAATTCTCATGTACCCTAGCTAAGTAGAGGCATTGTACTTCACTAAGCTGACTTTGAAATACTTTAGAATATCCTTAAATTCGATAAAAGGGATAAAAAACAATGAAAAAAGGGACATATGTCTTTTAGTCAAAAGAGACTTCCACAGCCAAAGGGCACTAAAATACTTAGACTGAATAAGTAATTGCAACCATTGCTAAGCGAAATGAAATTCAGAATCTACCATGACAGGTTTGATGCCGCTGTAGCAACACATTGAAGCTGATTAAATGTTAAACATATGCTATAAGTGCTTAGTCTTTTTAAAAGTAATTTCATTATTTAATAAGATTCAATCATGGGTATAGATTGCAAATTTCCCCAAATATTCAAAGTGTAATCAAACATTGTCATTATTATTTTTTCCTCTATTTTAGTTAGGTAGACTTTAAATTCAGATATCCATCTCTGTGAATCTAAAAGAGTTTTAGGGACATGGAAAACACTGCAAGCCAAGTAGAAGCTGCTGCACTAAGTGTGCAATTTTGTCACTACAAGTTTTTTAAAAAACAAATCTCTTTTGTGACATTTTTAGTCAGGTGATGGACCAATAAAAATTATTATCATTATTTTTAATGATAATAAAACTTTTTTTCTTAGTGATGAAAATTCTTCTATTGATCCTAAATGCAGAAATCAAATGCTTTAATCTCATTTGCTTTCATGACTTAGTGAGTCAAATTAGAATTGAGTTTTTCATACTTACTGATTTAGGACATTTGTGTTGGTAGGCCCTCTTGTGACTTTATTTTAAATATTATGTAATAGTTTTGGATAGCAATCTAAAAATTAGAATGAAAACTAAGAGCATTCCAACTATATTCCAGATACAGCATTATTTCTAATCCTTGATTTAATTAGGGAAACCTCTTGATTAGCAAGTTATTAAAAGAAACATACTTACAGCTAGTGAATATCTGTGAGCATGAGATTGCAGAAATGCTGCCAGACAGCAGCCTTCAGCATTACACTGCTCACAGGAAAGCCTGACGCCCTCCCTGCTCCTGGGTTCTGCCTGGTGGAGGGTGGAGAATGGAGGGGATATAACTTTCAGCAGGACTGGAATAAGAAGGACAGAGACCCCTGGCATATTCATTGTCACCAACAAATCCAAGGTATTCTGGCTAACTGATGCAAAAGTAATATTTCACTGTTTGGTTTCCCACAGATATAAACTAAGACTTTGTTTCCCCTTATCTTTACTGACATGGCAAACAATACTGAATAGCTCATCAAATTGATATTTTTATTTCCAAAACAGGCAACATGATCTCAGGGTTCCAAGGAAGATGCAAAATCCAGTAGATACTTGCACAAGATGACAAATAATTAAGTTATATTAAGCTAGCATTTCTTTAAACTTACTTTTTAATTATTATTTCAGAGCTGGACAAACTACAAGACTATATACAATTAATTGCTTTGATTGGGTACTTGTAGTATTATTTAGAGGATGGAACGCTGTCTTTGAAAGTATCTGAATTCATACAGTTCAAAGCTATGTTTTATGGTCTCTATGCCTGTAAAGAAGAAAAGTTGAACATCATTTTGGTAAAGAAGACAAACTTAAAGGTAATCTTTCTAGCTGGTAGGCTAATGAGACAATAAAAAAAAAATGTTAATAGGCCTTAGTAGAACATTTTCCAGAACAGGATAGAAAAATGTCCATCAGAGGTGGTCATGGAAAGATCGGAGTAAGGAAATGAAATGAATTTTCTCCTGAAATAGTTTCCAATTTTATAGCCTAGGTTAATGTTTAACTCCTGGGTTGACTGTCTACAACAAAGACCCCTGTACATGCAATGCATAAAAGATAATCATAGAATCACAGAATTAAGTTGGAAAAGACCTTTAAGGTAATTTAGTCCCACCATTAACCCAGCACTGCCCAGTCCACTACTAAAACAAGTCCTTGAGTGCCACATTTACATGTGTTTTCAAAAGATAAGTTAACAAAGATGTTAAACAGGACCGGCCCCAGTACTGACCCCTGGGAACACATGTCTGACCAGCCACCAAGTGGATTTTTCTCCTTTCACCATCACTCTCTGGGCTTGACCATCCAGGACATTTTATATCCAGGAAAAGTACACCGAGCCAAGAGTCAGCAGCCAGTTTCTGCAGGAAAATGCTTTGGGAAATGGCATCAAAGGCTTTACTAAGGTCCAGGTAGACACATCACAGCCTTTCCCTCACCCACAAGGTGGGTCACTCTGTCATAGGAGCAGGTGTGGCTGGTCTCAAACAGGACCTGCCTTTTCCTGAATCCATGCTCACTGGGACTGATTCCCTTGTTGCCCTGTATGGGGCATGTGGTGGCACTCAGGATGATCAGCTACATGACCTTCCTGGCACTGAGGTCAGAATGGCATGCCTGTGTTTCCCTGGAAATCTCCTTCTGGCCCTACCTGCTGATATGGATCACATTTGTCAGTTTCCAGTCACCCAACTACCCAAGACTGCCAATAAGTGACAGAACGTGGCTCAGTAAGCACTTCTCCCAGCTCCCTCAGTGTCATAGATGGAGTAGAATTTCCAAATTCAGTGCTCCCTAACAAACCTCAAGCTTCAGTCTTCAACAGAAAGCAACTTCCAGAATTTTATCTACTACAGAAATAACTAAGATGTTCCCAGCTACTTTGAAGGAACCTTCCACAGATGAGCAGCGTCAGTACAGTTTATCTGGCAGGCTACTGTAAAATAAGATATCATAAAAAATTCATTAAACTTAAGCCTCATAATAACTTGTCACCCATTCAAACAACATCATAGTACTGAATAGGAACTGTCTAAATGGAATAGGAAAAATACATTTAAAGAAGCAGCTGAAAGATATCTAGATAACAAAGCAAAAACTGAAATTAATTTGAAAGTGTTCACTAGTAGATAGTTTCCACATGACTAGGCACCTATTACTGGACTAATAAAAATAGCACTGTTTTGAGAAAGTGTGTGTTCTATCTCACGTTTGTAAAAAATTAATTCTGGCAAATTACTTTATACTTATCCACAGCAAAACAACTAGCTTATTTCTCTTACCATATATGCACTAGTGTATGAAGAGTGTGCACAAGTGTACGAAGAGTGTTAACAGTCATTCAAATAAGACATTTTCCATTGTTTTTCTTGGCTTCTCTTAGTGAGAAGGGAAACTTCCCCATTAAAAACAAAACAGAACAAAACAAAGCCCCAAAACACCAGCACCAAAGAAAAAAAACCCAAACTCTGCCTCTTGTATAAAAACCTTGTAATCACAGAGTCCTCATCACTGTGCCTAATCCAAAAATCTGGGGATTAGTAGTTGTCCAAATGATTTTGAGAGATTGCTTCCAAGCCAAATCTCAGACTCAAAATTGCCAAAACCCAGCTGAAACACCTTCCCAGCCCTTTTCTTTAGATATTGATGGTAAAGAATACATCTCTACAATTTCAGAAATCGGCTCTACTGATGCACCTTCTATCATGCACTTAGGCAGGTGTGAGAGGAATAATGACAGCCAGACCTGTGAGACTGACACGAATTAACAAGAATTGCTGCTATATGATGAAGATTTTATTTTCTTGCTGAGCTAATCAGTGTGAACACAGGCACAGAGGCAATGAGAGAGGTCTGGAGCTGCTTGGCTGTAATCATCAGTGAAGAGTAGAAGTGACTGAGATGGTCAGGAAAACAGGAGTTTTCTATTGGAGACAGGCAGGGTACAAAGGGGATGCTGGCTGTTAGCTAAAAAGGAGAAGGAAAAGAGGAAAAAAAAGAAGAAAACCAAGATTCTGCATGGCTAATGGTACATAGTCCAAACAATGTAATTGAGAGTGCTCACAAAATTCCCACAAGTGTATTATGTACATTATTTGATTATGTGTACTATATTGCCACTCGGACCTGAAGAAACTTCTCTGAATTTTTTATTTACTTTTCACATTTTTGTATTTACTTTGTCATATTTTTATCTTTTGAAGTGAGCCTTTAGTTTTGACTGGCTTCTGTTATCCAGTTGACCCTATTGATGCTGTAAGGATAAGGAGTGAGAAATAGAGACTGAATTTCTGGGAGTTTTTCTATTAAATACATCAATTTGTGTAAAAAGTGATTATTTAATATGAAAATATACTTTGCTGATTAATTATTTTGAAAAAAATTAGATAGGCACAATGTTCCATTCTTTTCTATGGCTGTGAACAGCCAGCCTCTGGGATCTGGGCTGCTAGTGTAGTAATATGGTTAATTGCTACTTTTTGTGCAGATGAGGTCCTCTTAAAAAAACTTTTTCATTTTCCTTTTTCTCTGGTGAGAATATATTCCTTTACACTACTCTCAGAGAAGTTGACTCCAATTTACTAAGGGCTTTGACATCACACCCTGAGAGCTATGAACAAATCAATGTGTAGAATATTAACCTGTCACAATGCAGAAATGTGTTTTCTTGCACTGTCTTCTAAAGAGAGTTTCTATAAGGCGTCTCTCTCCATCAGTGAGCTATAAGTCAAATTCAACTGAAAAATTGCACACTCAGAGGTGTGAAAATTTCCTGTGAAATGGAGAAAATAGGCCCAACTGGAAGCCATTAGAATGTCAGAATTCAGTGAGAACTATTGTCCCTTTATGAGAGAGCAAGGCAACTCTGCTGAGATAAATCTGTGCTGGAAACATTGGCAAATCTTGTGGGTGGCAGAAAGTGTTCATGGGAAAAAAGAAGGTATTTTGAGCTCTAGTAGCTTTGATAGAAGCAACTGCGCTCTGATACAGTGTGTCTTCCCACAGAGTAGATAAAACACTTGATAAGGAATGTTGAGAATGTTGTATGAGAGACAGCAAGGCTAGACATTGTTTGCTACAGCTTTCATAAAAAAAATTTAGTCTGTTTACCTCAACAATGTTGCTTTTTTTCTTCCCTCCAACATGACAAATCATTATGTCCCTTATGATAAACAAGGAAATAAAGGAGTCAGGGCAGCTGGGGAAGGGAGAAGAGTAATACTTCTTCAACACTTCTTACACTTGCCACCTGGAAAATCCACAGAACAAAAAACCCCCAAACCAACCAGTGATACTAAGGTTGGTAATGCTCTCTCTAAAATTCAAGGGAACATTATGTAAGGGGGACTCTAACTGTACCCCACTTCTCCCAAAGCACATATATGTGCTTTGATGGTGAGTGGTACTAGATCCAATAAACCTCTTCCACATCCAGGTGCCCTGAGATGAGGAGTAAAAAACAGGGTGGATGCTTGCTGGCAAGTTGTTTACACTGCCTGGATCTCTAGGGGAAGATTTTGTGTTTTATGTTACTGAACACAGCTGAAAATCATTATTTCCCTTGAAGGATAATGTAGCAATAACAAACTTTTATTTTCCCAGTCATCTAATACATGACACTGGTAAATGTAGTTACTGTCTACATTGCTATAGAAATTGTATAATTGTAGAACAGAAATGATTAATTTGCTTTTTGGGCTAAAGGCACATATATCTTTCAGCAGGTAGTGATTTCATAACAATGAGGTCACTATTGCTAGAAAAATGTTGTGGAGAGTGTAGATGAAAGGTGTCCCATAGCATAGTGTTCCATTGCATTTCAGGGCATTTTTGGCAAAACCAAATTAAAGAATCTTCCTAAAATCTTTCCAGCTATGCTCTTGTGGAAAACATATATATTCCTGGAGAAGATCAGACCTGAATGAGAAGCCTATGAATTAGTTCTGGAAAAATCTTTGAATACAAGGGGTAAATGGAAATATGATCTATATTTTCCATGTGGATGTATATGATGAAGATACTAAATGTACTAGCATTCCTGCCACTAAGAACCTTTAAAAGACACGCTGACAAGGTGGGTAAAATATGTGTGGCTGCTTTTTTCATGGATATGCTTCTCCACCTTCTCAACTCATTTTAGTGTGGATTTAACAATAGGAACATGTTCAAATGACCCCTGTTTGCCTTAAGAATGTATGAGCTGTCTGGTGCTTTTGAAGCTATATTAAACACAGAGAGTTGTGCTTGGTAAGGTGCTATAAAACAAACCATTTATTTTATTGGTGCCTATTTCAATAATACTTACATATACATCTAGTTATACAGTAAATCCATAGCTACAAAAGATAGTAAAATTTCTTTGTTTCAGTAATTCAATTTATTATTTCAGAATTTAGGCAAAAAGTCTTTTTTTATCGGAAATAATCAAAGTATCAGTATAATAAATGGAAGACTACAGTGGGGCTACTATTAAGCCTTGCCAACAGCAAATAACCTCAGTTACATAAGAGTTGTGAAAATTATCACTTTCAGTTGCAAATGTAACTAAAACACAGTGATGCTAATAAGCCTCTTCCCACTTTATTGGGATGAATTGCACCTATTTGCCTTTGAGCACATAATAAACTGTTATGTAAGGGGTTTACTCTTAGTCTTATCCAATCACTTTGTTGAACACAGAGTGGCTACATCATTCTTCTGCTTCAGTCTCTGATATCTGCTTTACACTGGTGAAAACAAATTCTTGCAACAAGAGAGCAGTTATGAGAAATTCTTTTGATAATTTTCAGGAAATAACTGATTAAGTGGAGAAAAGATGCATACCCTTATAGCTAGAAGTGGTGCCAATAACTTATTCTATAAAATTATATCCAGTATATAGCATCTAAGCCGGTTGGTTGAGTTCTATTATAATAAAAGAAATATGTTAGAAATGGCACATAAAAATCTCTGGACTGTGTAACTATTCTGTCAAGGCAACAGAATATCTTTTGAAATCTAAGGTGACAGAGTTTGAAACAATGAAGATTCATATTCATAAAAGATTTTTAGGGAAAAAAGACAACGGGAATAGATCAGTATATTCTGTCAGGGTAAAGCAGATCAAGCAGATGTTGTTTTGACTTTTCCAGTGACTCTTAAAATCAACAAGTTAGTTACTTTTGCTGTCATTTCAGATAGTGGCTGAGTCATGTACAGTGCAATGTTACTGTCAAAGATTGGTTGCACTGTCTACTTGTTCTATAGCAAGAGAAAATCTGTTTGAAAATATATGGACGAAAGGAGAGAGTGAAACAGAAGGACTTCATTTCTGTTGAAACACTATAGCATATGGTAAATATAAAACATTTCATATTTGCATTAGACATAAAATGAGCATCTCTCCTGGTTGGAAATAGAAAGATTTTTTTTTTAAAGACAAATAGAAGGAACTATCAGTGCTTAAATACAAGCGCTTTTCTACTTTCTTATAACTGGAAAGTATTATACTTTGTAGCAGAAAGAGTTATGAGGTATATGAAACACTGGAGAAAAACTTTGTGGAAAGGGACCTGTGTGTCCTGGTGGATGGACAGTTGAACCTAAGCTAGCAGTGCCCTGGCAGCCAGGAGGGACACTCCTGTCCTGGGGACATCAGGGACAGCTAGGCAAGGGAGGGGATTGTCCTGCTCTGCTCTGGGCTGGGACAGCCTCACCTTGAATATTGTATGCAGTTTTGGGCTCCACAGTGTAAAAAAGACATTAAACTATGAGAGATCTTTCCAAGGAGGGCAACAAAGATGGTGAAGGGCCTTGAAGAGAAGCTGTGTGAGGAGTGGCTGAGGTCACTTGGCCTGTTCAGCCTGGAGAAGAGGAGGCTGAGAGCAGACCTCAGTTCAGTTACAGCTTCCTGTGGCGGAAGAGAAGGGGCAGGCACTGATCTCTGCTCTGGTGACAGTGTCAGGATCCAAGGGAATGGCCTGAAGTTGTGTCAGGGGAGGTTTATGTTGGGTATTAGAAAAAAACTCTTCACCCCGCTGGTGGCTGGGAACTGAGCGGACTCCCCAGGGCAGAGATCACTGTGCCTAACCGGGTTTAAGAAGCATTTGGACAACGATCTTGGGCTTTTGATGTGATTTTTTTTGTGTTGTCCTAATGGAGGGCCAGGGGTTGCACTCAGTGATCCTTGTGGGTAATTTCTATGATTCTTTGATATATTTGCTATTTCATTAATGCCTTTTTCTGTAAGTGTTCTACTTCACATGGCATTTCCCAGGTTGAGGCAATGTATTTGGACAGGCAAATCTCACATATAAATTTCAGCTTGCAAATTGCAATTTGAGCTTGTGATTTTTTTATTAAATACTGGATTTCTTCAGACAGAGTTATAGGCTTTAAACAGGCTTTGATTAATGGTAACTATGCTTAATTTCTTCTCACTGGATTCAGACGATCAGCATGCCTTTACTCATGAAGCAAAAGATGGTTCCTTAAACTGAAGGAATTGTGTCACCCTAATTATACCAATCTTATTCTATTCAGAAGTTATACAAATTGCAACAACTAAAGAATTTCAACAGATAGTAAAATCAAATTCTTAATTTTAGTGTGAGTCATGAAGATTTAACCTTTTACAGCTTTGGACCTGAAATAAGACATCTTAATTATCTTAGCAGTTTCACACATAGTGATGTACATGCCACCTCCTACCCATGAACCTGGGCTTTCTTTTCACTCAAATTTCCAGAAACACATGCCGTATATGCTGTACTCTACTACCTTCTTAAACCGTGTTCTTTTCTATATATCGTATCCCATTTTGCATGTATAAATGTTGTTAATGAAGGAATTTGTGTCTCTCTGAAGTTTTAGAAAATATCATTATCTTGTCTTTGCTTTTTTGGGGTTTGTTTTGTTGTCTGATTTTTATTTTTTTTTTTTACATTATTTCATATTATGCAAGTAGTTTCCCTGTTAAATTTTAAAAAAGAACTTAAGGTTGTGGGAGGCAGGGGGTTAAAAGAAACCCAAATGCTCTGAGAAGGGCTGTTGTAATACCTCAGGGAGTAAGAAGGTAAGCTATCTTCAGCTGGTAACCCCAGACTTCAGTAGAATAGGAAAACTGAAATAAATTTGCTACGAAATGCTGTAGCAACATTCCTGAACATGAAACCATATTCTACCTTTAGTGAAAAGTGAAATATTTTCCACAGAAAGCAAAACCTGGATTTTTTTCCTCAAAATATTGGAACATGTACACGTATGGACTCTGAAAGTTCAGCACTGAAGATCACTTCTGAAAGGGAATTTAAAAGTGCCATGGTAAATTGGGACATTCTGCAGCACCTACTGCAGGATTATGGAGTTGATGGGTCTCCAGTAGCCTCCTGTGTTTTCACTTGTAGGAAATTTCAGCGTGGTCTATGATGTTCAAAACATCCTGAAAGACAATTTTTGCAGAGAGCCCCACAGGGTTGACTAATGCAGCTCAGTCCAGACAGGTTATATGATTATATTCAGATTTTCAAATGTCCAGTCATGAGGAGAACTCAAATGGTAATGGCAGATTTTACCCTTGGCTTTCTGAAAAAGGGAAGTTTAGTGACTGTAAGATGCTGTTTGAAGGTGAAGGCTTTATTTTTGTCTGTAGACTCACAAATGCCAGCAGAAATAGGAGTACAGAAAATGAAAGTACTTTTATGTTAGGGTGATAATATCAAAGGTATTAGCCCCCTGTAGAAAGTTCCCTTATAAAATAAATACAATATCTGGAATTTCGTAAGTAATAAGAATCAGCCTAAGACATGGTTTGGTTTTACCTGTATGACATGAATCTGGCTTATCTTAACCAGGCTCTGAAGGAGGACAATTTGTCATTTTCCTGAAACAAAACTCTACTCTTGCCTACAAAATATTCTAGGAGTTCTGCCTAAAAGCCTAAATACTAATGGTTATACCCCCTCAAAATTATGAATGACCTCCTGTTCCCGCTGATGTAGTTCACCTTTTCTTTGTAAGAAATTAAATACATTATAAATAATTATTCATAGAAACTCAAATCACTGGCTATACCTAAATGACTCAGAAAGCAGGACCTGCTGGTATCCCTTCCCTGAAAACACCTGTGTACTGGTTTGGAAGCAAAACAGATGAGAGGCTCCAAGTCAGACATACAATTTAATAGGAAGAAAGGAAAGAAAGTAAAATAAAATAGATGTAATAATACAAAAGACCACTGACAGAGTCAGAATACAACCTGAGCGGAGTGATGGAAGCAGTTCAGATGAGATGGTCTTCCTGAAGCAGTGATCCTGTAGAGAGGTCTGGTAGCTGTGGTCCTCTGGGAATCTAGTGAGTAAGGGCTGCTTGTACTGTCCCAAACCCCAGATAATATCCAGGTGGGAATGCTTGGTTCCTCCCCCTGGGCGGAGCATCTCACAATGGGATGATGGGTCATGCAGGGGGTCCTTGATGGCCCATTAAACAGAGATAGCTACCGGAGGGAGTTATCCATGAGTCATGCAGCAAGGCATTTGATGGGCCATTAGCAGAAGATCGCCCTGAGGGAGGGGGCCCGGGAAGAGCACTGCTCCAACAATTGGATTCAACAGTTCATGAAGATGGTGATAGAATACTTTGTGCACATCCTATACTACAACCCAGGACAACCTGACAGCGAAAAAATATATTACAAGACATAGAAATTGCATGATAAGTCAGTTTTCTTACTGGAAAGAGTTGTCATAATCAGGAAGTCCCTTAGAATATTTGGTTTTCATTTAAGCCCTATTTGAGACTATTTGTAGGGGTTATATTTTACATTGAGATCTAGAAACTGTTCATAAAATTAATATTTTCTTCTGGTAAAAAAATTGCTGACATAGAGAGTTCTACAAAGAAATTTTACAGTGTTGGAGGCTCAAAATGATCAGGAAATTCCTGCTGATAAACACTAGGGAACAATTTTTAAGCTATAGTTGCTTAATAGTGACTACCTTACAAGTTTTGAGCAGGTTCTCAATAAGGGATCCTGATGTTTACTATACTCTTACTGTTTATATCTATTTCCTTAGATTTTTAAATCTAAACTAAAATACTAATGGAGTGTGAATCTGTGTCCCTCTCCATTTCAGGGAAACAAGGAGACATCAAAGGCAGAACTGAAACTTCAGCAGCTGGGTCGCTGGCTCCGTTGTTTGTGTCTGAAGGTGGAATCCTAACGTGGCATCAGCTAAGTTTCCAAAGGTAGTTTTCAGGACAAATTCCTTGCTTGTGGTTTTAAAATATGAAATATTTATCTGAGTTGTTTCTATTGTACATGAAAAAATAAGGAATAGATATTATACTGGACTGAATTTTTGAGCACTAAATTTATCATAATCCACCAGTTTGCATTGCAGTTACAGACAGGTAGAGGTTGAAGACAAACAAAACTGTCTTGAAGTACTTGTTGCATATTTTGATGACTACCAGCAGTTTTGGAAATATACTGCTTATGCATTTTAATGTATTTTCGTGGCATATTTAATGTGGGAAAGTCTACACTGAAGCTCATGAAGGCCCATCTCCTGTGGGTGGCATCCCACACTGAAGCAGGGGAACAGCGTGAGGAGCATGGAGCATCAGAGAAAATGCACATTGAACAGGTTGCAATCCCCATTCCACATGCCCCTGTGCTTCCCTTGGGGGAGGAGAGAGAAGAATTGGGAGTGAAATCAAGTCTGAGAAGAAGAGAAATGGGCTGATTTTGTTTTGGATGGAGACTGTTTTCTTCATAGAAGCTCTTATGGTGCTGTATTTTGGTTTTGTGAGCAAAAGAGTGTTGATACTAGACCAGTGTTTTGCCTACAGCTGAGCATCAAGGTATTTCCTGCTTCCCACACTGACCCATTGGTAGGGAGGCTGGGAGTGCACAAGAGGTTGTGAGGTGACACCGTGGGGACAGCTGACCCCAGCAGACCCAAGGGGTGTCCCACACCATGCGTGTCATACTCAGTGCATACACCTGGGAGGGGAAGGAACATTCAGTGTCATGACATTTATCTTCCATCATCAGTCTTGCACATGATACAGCCCTGCTTTCCTGGAGAAGCAGTGGATGAATTCCTTCTTTAGTTTTGTTTGTGTGCATGACTTTACCTATTAAACTGTCTTTTTCTGAACCCATGAATTTTCTCCCTCTTAGTCTTTCAATTCTTTTCCCAATGCCACTCAGGGAAGTGGGAGTAGAGAGTGGTGGCTGTGTGGGGTTGAGATGCTGGCTGGCGTTAAACCACAAGAGGTGAAGTGATGGAGGACAG
Source organism: Chamaea fasciata (assembly GCF_029207755.1). Lineage (NCBI taxonomy): Eukaryota > Metazoa > Chordata > Aves > Passeriformes > Sylviidae > Chamaea > Chamaea fasciata. Next base: position 142,352,209 of record NW_027094086.1, on the reverse strand, counting down.
TATTTGATCTGTTCTTATTTTTTATTAACCTCCTCTGTCTGATTGAATATAAATTTAATTAATTTCCCCAACTCAGGCCTGTCTTGCCTGATGGTAATTCACAAGTGATCTCCCAGTCTTTATCTTGACCCACATGGAGATTTTTGTCTTATTTTTCTCCCCTTGTCCTGTTGAGATGGACACATGATTCCAGTACTTTATCTCCACTGTACAAGCCTAACTCAAAGAGAACTGAGTTCACTGTTTGTTTTGTTTGTTTGTTTGTTTTTATTAATTTTAAAATTCAGGATATCACTTAAAGGTTATCTCTACTCCACAGACCAACGTTTCTGTTAAACTATTCTTCTTTGGACTTCCTAAAATAATGATTCAGTCATCTAGGTTAATTTAACTGGAATGACAGAAAATTAAAAACGCAAAGTAAAAAGGTGATAGAAATTGCCTAAGTAGGTTTATCTCAAGTGAAGAGAAACTTAAATGAAAGGTCCATGTTAAGGTGACATCAAAGAAAGTGTGTCTATTTTTGACAGGTGAAACTGTTATCAACCCCCTTTATTGATAGTATCGGGATTGCTTTAGTTCCAGACTTTAGAGTTATCAGATAATTTCACAGCCTTCACATTCCCTAGGCTGTATTCAGGTTGACTTTTTGTACCTTTCATCTCTCTAAGGCACATTTCATCATAACTCCCTTTGCTATCTAAATGTGAGAGAAAGAAATTTTGAAGAATATTGTTTGGTGCTGAAATAATGAAAAAAAGAAGACATTTTCTTATTGCCCTGATGATTTGATACACTGACAACTTGTTACCCAATAAATAAGAAAAATGTAATACACAACTAGACAAAATCTAACATTTTTGGTTTTCAAAGTGAGATGTCACTGATGTATCTGTCTATACAGCTGGTTTTCTGAAAACTTTCTAAGATGATTAATCTGTAAAATATACTTTGGGAAGGCTGTGTCATTTCTTTTCCTTCCTTCAGACTACTCTGAAGCATAAGCTGAACTGTTCATTAAAATGCAAACTTTGCATAGAAATATTATTCCTGGATGTACAGTTGCATCCGAAGTGATCTCAGGCATCTGACCAAACTGAAGGTAATATCCCCTTTTCAACACTTAGAATAAAGTTTTACAGCTATATGAGTGTGCACAGATTTTTGTAACATTTCGTGATTTTTTCTTAAGAAGTAAGACATTGCACTGCAGGTAAAACAGAAATTACTTGGTTCCTAACAAGAGTACAAGGAGTCCTTGAGACTGTGTTAGGAATTTGCAATAGGCAGTGAATGTTGGGTTTGCTTGTGAACATGGCATATTTATAGAAATAAACAGTCCTAGAAATTGTATTATTATGAAATACTTGAACATTTTACAGATAGAATATGCAATATCATTACTGATACTGATATAAAAGCCTCTAGATTTCTCTACCAATCAAATGAAGAAGGGTTTAAAATTTGTTTTCAGAAGTATTAGAGAGATAAGAGAAAAAGCCTAAATAAAAAACAACCCTGGAGCAGAAGATAATGGAGATTTCACAACAAAAAAATAAAAAACTACACAAGAGAAAAGGAAAACTAGCAACTACAGGTTTGCAAAAGGTAGAATATGAGAAGGTCCAGGGAACAATAAGGGAAGCCAATGGGTCAGAATGCCTTCTGGAATTAAGTTTTGAAGAAACTTTAAATGAACCTTATTTGAGTTGTCCTTGCACAGAAAGTGAAAACACTTAAAAGGATTACCTTTCAGGCCAGAATAATTTGATATTAATCTCTGCATGGTAGTAGAGAATCTCTTGCTACTAGGAGTAAGTAGAGAATCTGTAAAGTAGATACCACAAAGAACAGAACTGCAGAGAATACAATACTCTGGATATGTAAAGGTTTAGAGAAATGACATGAGAAATGCCAGATTATAAAAACAGTTAATTATAAAAGGATAGAATCACATATAAATATGGGGAGATTAATACAGAGATGAAATAGAATAAAATAGATATCTAAGTAGGGCTCCCAAACAGATCTTTCATTTAGTTTTAAGTAAATAATGAGATCTGGGAAAAGGCAAACAGTTAGGAATGAGTCCACAGAAAAGAATATGTTTGAATTGGAGGTCAAACGAATGGAATTTTTGACATTTTAACTGGAGAGCCTGAACACTGTGGGTTCTAAATTTTGATACTTTAGTACAAAAAAAGAAAAAAAAGCATGACTGGTGGAAAGACATGAATGGAAAGTGACTAGTTGATTTTGAGTTCAACTAGACAGAAAAATCAAGGGCTGTTGGAGAGAGTATTTACTTCATGAACACATTGATTATTCTTCTCCAAGTGAATAACTCTTATTTCTTTTGATGTACATGAATTCAGACTGATTTTCTTTATATTAACAGAGAAAGGAGAGGGAAGGGAAGGGAAGGGAAGGGAAGGGAAGGGAAGGGAAGGGAAGGGAAGGGAAGGGAAGGGAAGGGAAGGGAAGGGAAGGGAAGGGAAGGGAAGGGAAGGGAAGGGAAGGGAAGGGAAGGGAAGGGAAGGGAAGGGAAGGGAAGGGAAGGGAAGGGAAGGGAAGGGAAGGGAAGGGAAGGGAAGGGAAGGCTCAGAGCTATTGAGATGAGACTTTTGCTACTGTTAATTTCAGAGATCAGACACAAAACTCACACCACTGTGCAATGCATTGTCAGCTTCCCCATCCTTTATGACAATTCATTTAGAGCCAAACCTGTGGGAACTATTGCTTCTCAGTGTGATGCTCAGAACTTCAAGCTATATGTGCATTTCTCTTTATCCTTTTCCCTACTCTTCTTTTTCCCCCTCCTTTTAACTCTAGCATGCCTCTCATTAGGATTTCTGTTTAATGCCCTAGGAAAGGTTTATGCATTTATAAGAAGCAGACAATAGATGCGTGAACTTCACTGTTTGCCATCTTGGCTTCCCTTTAATGTAATTCATTATTCCACAAATATATGGCACATAGTGCTGCCAAGTTAATTTGTATTATAATAATGAGCTATTAATTAACATCCAAGAACACATGTTTCTTCCAACGATTTGTGGTAATAAAGTAATTAATGAAATTAAAAATTTCATTCTAGACAGGAAGTCTGACTGCTGTTTGGAATATGGCAATCCTCTTCTCTGTGAATATGATCAATAAATTCCAGTGTTAATCTGCTAAAAAGGGTGGAAAACCAATATATACATAAAGACAAAAAAAAAGCTTTCTATTTTCTTACTCCTTGTACTGGTCTATCATGATCTTCAAAGTCATTGAAATCACAGAGACATAAGTGGCGAAGGAAGTGCAATGCCTGAGAGCTGTACACTTTAGTCTGGGAAAACGATGGATCATGGTGTTGGCATGAATCTAAAAGTAAAAGAACAGTATCTTCATTGCTCAACCTGACCTGAACATCAAGTGCCTCAATAGCATCACTTGCTTTTCTAGTGATGAAGAGAGCAGTGAAGATGACTGTATCAGTGAAGAAAAGGGTGGTTTAAAGTGAGCATAATAAAAAAATTCTTAAAATCTTTTGAGTACACGAAGCTTATACAAAATTTGGGTCTAATTTCACAGAGAATTCCTTCAAGTTCAGTGGAAATAGGGACAACTTTCTGGAAAGCTCCTCATGAGCTTTGTAATGTTTGCACTTTGCAGAATGTTTAGCATATTATTTAAAAAGCCAAATAAATTCAGTTTCTAGTACTCAACAAAGTACCAGAACACAACTGTTTGTTATTTATTATATATTTGGCAACTAATTCTCCTCAAATAAATCACAGTATATGATATGAGTTGTACTTATAAAACAAATCAATCTCCACTGAAATTTTTATAAAATCAGTTTTTAATCATTTACAGAGGATCTTTTCCAACATGGAAAATTATGAGGAAAATTGAGAAACACAGCTGCAAGACACTTGTAAAAAATTTTCCTTTTGGCAGATTCTCAGCACATTTGAGATACACAAATTATTCACCTACTCTTTAGTTGTGCTTTTCAGCTTATCATGAACCATCAGAATAGAATCACACAACCATGGAAAGGTTTGGGTTAGAAGGGACCTTAAAGGGGATTGCTGCAATCCCCCTACCATGGACAGGGACACATCCCACTATCCCAGGTTGCTCAAAGTCCCATCCAACATGGCCTTGACCATCTCCAGGGATGGGGCAGCCACAACTTCTCTAGACAACCTGTACCAGTGCCTCACCACCCTCACTGTAAAGGATAGTTTCTCCTTCAATTATTTATACAGTTTTTCTGAAGATATTTGTGCAAAATATAAGACTTACAAAAGCCTGAGTGAAGTTATGTTTAAAAGTATACATTCAGATTCCTTTGTCAACCATCTTGCTTTGGAATTTTTTTCAAAATCAAGAATCATATTTTTCTGAAAAGTCATAGAGGACATCATGTGATTTCTGACAAGATGTGATAAGAAACATCCCTAAGAAGACAATAAAATATTCCTAATTCTAGGTTAAGCTTAAACTGGAGATGCAATAAAGGCATAACAATCTTTATGCATCATTCGCATCTTCTCTTCAAAGATCATTTTCTTGCTGAGAGAATTTTAGATTCAGCCATTTTACTTTTAGCCTCCACTAAAAACAGAGGATGTAGGTCTAGCCCAGAGCTCTTTTGAATGATAATGAGAGGAAAATTATGTATTAGATGATATATAAAACATAAATATCATTCCTATCTTGTCTGGTGTTGAACTTTGCCTTGTAGGTAGCCATGTTCATGAAGCCCTTTCCTACAACCAAATTATTGGTACAGAGGTTGCAGGAGGTGGCTGTAGAGATAAACCAAGGCTTACACAGGGAGAGCAATGAGCGGACACAGCAGCAGCGACAGCCAGCACAGAGCAGCAGTGACAACTATCCTCCTCTGTTTGTAATGCTGGGAGGCTCTGCTGGTTCCTCTCACTGGTGACTGTTGTATAGCATCATAATATTTAAGAGTGCTGTTCATGTATAAGCTGATGCAAAATGTGAAAAGAAACCCTTGAGGCAGCTGAGGAAACACAATAAATCAGTGTTTTAGAGCATGTCAGAGATAGGGATTCAGAGCAGCTCTATGGCTGTTTTCTCTAAAACAAGTCACTGCACAATTTGAACGCAGAAATATCTTGGCACAAATGTATTTTAGGGACATTAAACTGAAAAGTGTGGTGACTGTGATTTGTTAAGGCAGACAAAGCTTCCTACATCTGCTCTCAAATTCGATGAAAAATTAAATTAATTGCTAATTCTCCTTTTTTTAACCACTGGTCTAATCTATTTTATCTGCAGACCCCATATGAACTGCGTTTGAATAATGTCAAATTGTGTGATATGTTAATCCTGCGGTTTTTTTTTAAATTTAACTAATGATGGTTGATTGTTATTAAAAAGAGGAATTTTAGTTTGTAGGTGGTGTTATTTGTTACCTTGGGAATCCAGGTCAGAGGTTTTCAATTTCATTTTTTTTTTCTATTTGTGACCTTCCTTTTCTTTCTGTTTGCAATATCATGCATTGTGAACTGCTTTTCTCAGTCAGCTTCTGTGGAGCTCTTAGAAGTGCACTGTCAACCTCCAAGAATGCCCAGGAAGCAAACTGGATACCTCTGGTCATATTTTATTTCTTTTAATCATATAGTGTGGAGGTATCTCCTTTTCAGAACAAACAAATAAAAACAAGAAAAAAGACTTGTGACCTTTGTTATTTAAAAAAAAAAAAAAACTCCAAGGCTTTTAAAGTTCATATACTGACACTGACAGAGATTTTTCCCTCCATTTCCAGAATGTTTTTTTTGGAGACAGGTAACTGCTGGCGCAAATAGGCACCAAATTGCAGAATCTAGATATCTTGGCATGTATTGATTTTTGAAGTCCTGGTGTTTATTTAAAGAAATATGGTTCTGTTCAACATTGTGAAAATGCAGCTGCCCCCCATAATGTGTCCTGTTACCTGCTGTCAGTTATACACCTGCAGTTACCTGCTCCTATGACCAAGTCATTTATAAATGTCTCCTGGCAAGGCAACAACAAAAATTGTTTTTTGACCATGGGTTTCTGTTCTTCCTCTTGTAATAGTTGGATGGGATCCATGAACTTTTGCATTAGACTCAGAAAACTGTCTTATCTAGTTTTAATAGTCTTTACAGATGAGAACCAAGACAGTGCTTGCACAATTTTCTCTCTTGTTTTCTTGTTCATAAAGCGATATAGAATGAATTAATTTAGGTGTAGATATCATGTCTAGATTTAATGGATCCTCATCTATCATGTTTTCTACTCCCAAATAAGTGAGATTAGGGGGAACAAAGTTTCTGAAAAGTTCAAAAATTAAGTTGGGCATTAACTAAGGAAGAAATTGGTGTGCAAACAAACTATCATAACTCTCAGCTTTTATTCTTGGCTGAGTTTGAAAAAAAATTACTTTTTTTCTCTGGAGAAAACTGTCTATTCAACACTTCTAATAATTAAACCAGCATCTTTCAGTGGAGGATATAATAGCCAGTTTTTTGAAAAAACTTGCTCTTTCCATCTTTAAAATATGTGTTTTGAAAGATGACAAACTGCTAAACTTAGGATTTATTAAAACGAGAGGTTTGAACATAGCAGCATACATTCAGAAAGCAAACATGTTAAAATTAAGAGCAGAGAGAGACAAATGTTCCCCACGATTGTGTCTCAGTGCTGTCCTGCATTGCACATTGCCCTTACCTCTCTTCAAGGTTTCCTGGAACCTATGAATGGGGCTTCATTCTGGATCACTTCCTTGTCGCCTCTGATTAAATGCTTGCATGTGCAATGAAGACAAAAATATTTTTGCAGCCGCTGTCTGCTCTCTTTCTTGTAAGTTTAGTTCTAGGCAATGGCATTGAAGATAGAATCACAGAATCACAGATTCATAGAATCATAGCATCGTTAAGGTGGAAAAGACCTCCAAGGTCATCAGGTCCAACATCAACCAAGTACCACCACAATCATGTTTGTCATTAAACCACGTCTTCAAATTCTGTATCCAGATTTTTTAAATTCTTTCAGGAGAAAAGACAGATCTTACTTACTACTCATTTAAACTGATCCTTCCAAAAAATACTGTGGTCTTCTCTAACTACAGTCTTGTTAATTCTTAATTTGGAGTCCAGCTCTGTGAAAAATGAAAAGACTGTAACTGTGCTATGAACTGTGAAGACCATACTTTCTCTCTTTAAAAATTCTGTTATTTCATACTACAGATATTAAAAGCTAAACATGGATAGAATTGAGTAGTAAATAAGTGTGCTGAAAAAACAAAAGTTGTTAAGATGATATTATGCTAATGACCATGTATACACACAAGGTAGGCAGACACAAAACTTGAGCCAAATGTTTATTACTCTGGGATAGTTGTTTTCTATGGAAAAATTAATGCATACAATTTTAAAATTAACCTCTTAGCTGTGGCTCAAAAGACAATGATGATGTGACTATATGATATTGTGAAATCTCTTAGTTTTCCATTCATAAGAAATTTCATGTATTTTTATGGAATTACTTTGCTCTTCAAAGAGTGGCTTTTATAACATTTTTTTTTGCTTTTAGAAAATTCAGGGATATCTAACAACTTTCTTTTCAGCATGCGATTAGTTTACTTTTGGCCCTTTTTTCCTGTCACCTCATCATATTTCCTCACTGCTGTTCTGAGGAGAGAGGAGGCAGGGGATCAAATGAGTGCATGAAGGTAACTCCTCACATGAACCAGAAATATGCCATAATTCAAAAAGGAAAACAGCTGAGAAAGAATAAATCTTGTTTTAATGTGCCTGAGCTTGTATTAAAAAATACAGATGTACTGTATGCATATGAAATTTTTGATTAAAATGTCTCTCACCAGTCTGTCTCTTTAATTAAATAAAACCTGCTTGGTATTAATCAAAGCATAAAGAATTTATGCCCCAAATCCAGATTAATTAAAAGCCCAGAAGCTTGAAGAACAGACTGTGTATATATACTGAAATAAATCAATCTAAACATAATATTTATGTATTGAGGCTGTGTATTCCAAAAGTATAAATAATTCCAGAAAGTGATTTATGGAAGATTCACTGTGGAAATATATTGCTTATTAGGATATATTTAAATGTGAAGTTAAGCAAACAGTTTGATTTACAAATTTTCTTTTAAAAACACTTAGTTTTTAATTATAGCTCTATTGGAACACTTTCTGATGAACGAATCATTAGAAATGTGCTCTTTAGTCTTCCACTTCAGTAAAAACAAAGGCTGAAAAAAATCTTCTGTGGCCTTGTGGATTTTACAAAGTCATATTCAAAAAACAAGATTTCTCTCTCTAGGAACAATGGAACAGAAGTATCTTCAGTACTTCTGGTTTAATTAGTAAAATATAATTTAGTTTTGGAAGTAAAATATTTTGATTTGTGCCTAGAACTGAAGTCTAGGTCAGAAAATGTGAGTAAAAATATTGTGAGAGCTCTTTGAAAGAAGGGAGGTGATACTGTGGCCCTTTTGTAATGTGCAGGAAGCCACTAATGAAAAAATGAATGAGAAAGCAGAAAGTATTCAAGGGAGTTCCTGATCTCCTTCAGTTCCTAATCTGTCCTACAATTAACTATAACTCTCTAAATAGGAAATTTTGCCTTGGCATTGGCAGTGCAAGTCCTTTCCTTTACTTCACAACTGTGGGTCTCTCTAGTCTTGGAGTGGAAGTATGGAAATTCTCAATTCCATGTGAAAATTCAGCTTTGAACCTCATACCAAAAGCAGTAGTCAGGAGACTGTGCTCTTCCAAGGTTGGACTGAAAGGTCACAGTGGATGTTCCAGTCTCGTTCCATCATTAACTATAGCAGCCTGCAGAGCTCATAACTCATGAAGCTGCAGAGATTATGTTCACACATTTACCTAATCCACTGAGTAACCAGTTGATGCAGAGTGCCAGTTTACAAGACAAATGGACTACTGTCTCCAGTGATACAAAAGATATTGAATACTCTGCCCAAAGCGTTGACTGATGGCTGCAGTGACTACACAATAGTAATTTCTATGCAATTGCAAAATAATGCAAATTGTTCTTTCAATTGCCAGCACTTCTTATGGCAACAATGGCTGCCAGATACCACAGCTGTGAAGACAATGCTTGTCATCGCTATAGCTGTCAAATACCAGATTTAACACCTGTTTGCTAATTTTGAAAATGCACAACATGGACCACAGCATAATGGCTTTACGTGGAATGGGATAGGAGTGCAAACCTTTGAAACAGAAAGTTCTTATCTGTCTTGAAGATATGCACATTCCTGATGAGGCTCTTTCTTTTTTTAGTGCCTCTTTCCTCTGTTTGTCCATAGTAGTCATACTCCTGGTTTTAAAAATTTGTTTTAATAATTAAATTTTAAAATTTAATTAAATTTTAAATTTTAATTAAAATTTCTATATTTTTGTTCCAAACAAGCAGGTCTTTTTTTCAATGTGTTTTATATGAGATTAAAAATTGACCCAAGATTTTGCAGGTTGTTTGAGGTTCAGGCAACGCACCCGAAAGTCCTAATTTTTGACATCTGCACAAAACAGCTGACAATGAGTGTTTGGTTTCTGCAAGTCTCTAGTTTTTAATCTTTTATATTAGACTTGTTAATAAGGATAGATGGAAAGCAGGTATGACAGTGGTTGAGAGGGTTGTTGGAAGACATAATTGCTTCAACTATTGTTTTAAGCTTTTAGTTTTTAATTTTTTCTTCTTCCTACACAGTTTTTCCTTCTTGCAGCTGTCAGTTGTGGCTAAATGGAAAATTCAGCTTTTAGATTTTCTTCACGATTTGCAAGTCTAAATGAATACATGGAGAAACTCCAGGATTAGTTTATTTTTGAGGTTTTTTAATGAAAAATCAGAGCATTCAAATTGAAGCAGCTGAGCTGAAATGTGTTAGAATGCACAGTTTAGTCTCTTCAGACTGGTGCTCTAATGGTATCTGGAAGCCAGGGCTGTTTTGGTTCTGACTCTAGCATAGAACCAGAGAATGGTTTGGGCTGGAAGGGACCTTAAAGATCATCTTGTTCCAACCTGCCTGCCATGGACAAGGACGCCTTCCACTAGACCAGGATAGTATCAACTTATTATGAAGGACACAGAGAAGTTGTTCTGGGTATGTCTACACTGACACTTCAGCACAGAGAAGAGGAACCCAGACGCAGCTCAGTACTAGAAGTCGCAGTGGTGTGGACTGCCAGTTCACCCTGCAGAGAATATGAGTATTCTTCATCAACTCTTTTTTAAACATTGCATAGAAGAAACAATCATGTCTGACTTCCTGAGAACAGGCTAACAACATGATTTCTAATGTCAGTACATAAAAGGGCTACAGTATAAATCTATATTTGTTTCATTTAGCTTGTTTTGACATCTCAAACTTTCACAAAATCCATCCACGACTAGCAATGAGTTAGTTTATTTGGGTTTGGTTATTAATGAATAGATTAGAACCTGCTTTGCAATGAAAAGATATTAAGAATATTTCAAAAATTTTTAAAAAATCATATCAAAGCTTTTCACAAGGGAAACAGAAACAGTTATTAATTTGAGGCAACTAGCTAAATGATTTTTTACTTTTACTGTAAAAGAGGGTTGGGATGTCATAAGAACAAATAAATATTAAAGACATTAGGAAAAAGAAAGCACTTCTCATTAATGAATAATAGAACAATTACAATAAATAGTAAATGTGTGGGTTAGTTTGAAATCCCAAGCTAAATATCAGGATATTACGACATCAAATAACATGATAGACATTAATAATTCAGTAAGTGTTTTTGACTCAAATTTCTCATTTCATTGTATGTCTATTGTTTACATCAAGTATATTGAGCCATTTAACCAACATATTTATAAAAAACTCTTACATATCTCATCAGATGTTACTGAACAACATTCAGCCAAAGCTATTTTAGTCCATTATTTTGGTAGATATTTGGAAGTTCTGAAGTGGATGACAAACCATTTTTTTCCCAGATGGTCTTCTAGAACACAACAACTGTGACTCAGGAACTTCACGGTCCAGCCTTTCTTTATAATAACCCACACTGGACAGTATTGCAGATTTTCCCACCACTTTTTAGCACTCATCATCCACAAGCAAATTCATATCTCATCTAAACTCTCTTTAGTTTAGTCTCAGACTACCACATTCTAGTTCCACTTGACATATCCTTTAAAATAAATTGTGAGAGGCAATACTATTCTTCCTTATTTGCTCCAGCCATGAGAGTTCTCTCATAAAGCTTCTTCAGATTGAAGAATCCCAGTTTGCTTCACGGGATATGTACCTCTAACTATCCTTGCCTTCCTTCTCTCTACTTTTTCCCATCTTACCACATTCTGAGAGAGAAAAACCATAACTGCATGCAGAATTAATTTAAGGAGCATATAAAACCATGTCATTTACATAGATTAGGAATAAAATCATAATATTTAAGAAGCATCTTTCCTAAGACCATATGCTTGCCCTCTATTCCCCATCCTGTGTAAACACAGAGAAAAATTTTAAAGCCTTGATATTAATATTAAAGATCATATAAACTTACCTTGCTTTATTTTTTTAATACTTGTTTATGTATCATGTGGCTGTTTAGAAATGGAAGTCTTTATTTCCATTCCATGAACAATTACATTCAACAAAGAAATTAGCATTACAAGTTTAGCAATGTGCAAAAGAAACTACAGTGATGCTAAGATTGTCTGTCATTGCAAAAACAAGCCCTCCAGATGTGTTAAGTCTGAAGCATGGTGTGTGTGGGGAAGGGATGGACCTTCACTTGTTCACTCCAGCATTTGCAGTGGGCATGGATGATAACACTACTTCTCATGACTGTTCTTTGGAACATAGAGATTGTCCATGATCATACTGACATATATGCTGTTCTCAATTTCTTACAGACAATTTCCTCAAAATTGTGAGTCTTTCCATCATACGCTATGTTGTGGGATTTTTTTTTTTTTTAAGTTAAAATTTGTATCAGGTGGGGTCCTGATTAATATGATGCAAAAAGGGTTGTTTTAATCTTTGATGTACTAATCAAATTATTTTAGTTACAACCATAAAATCCCACTGACTTTAAAAGGACTGCTTAGGTAGCAGTGAGCAGAGTTTAGCTCAATATTTGGAGGAGCTGATATGGGAATGCCAGATGTGCTGAAATCTGAAATATGAGTGATAGGGTGTAGATGGCTCTTCAAAAACTGCTTCACTGTCACAAATGGAGTTGTGATCTTCTCTTAGTCATTCTCTGAGGCACTCTTAGCAAGGTTATTACTACTGCAGGTATCACAAGATGTTTCTATTTATTCATTTTGAATATTTTTTTTCCAGAGGCCAAATTATGAATTGTCCTTGTGTAGCTACATGCTGGGATTAAAAAAAAAAAAAAAAAAAAAAAAAAAAAAAAAAAAGGTACCCAAAGTGAAATTAATGATCATAATTTTTCTTTTCATGATATCTTCTTATTTCTTGTTATACAGTGAGAGAATACATATCGTTTTGTAAGGTAAAAAAATTAGAAAAGTAGTGACAATCATATTCTTGACAGTGTTCCAAGTTATTATTTTACCTGAAAGACAAGTTTTACCATTATTTTATTCTCTCTATTACTTCTTCAATTTACTTCACTGCGATCAGTATAAAGCCAAGAGCAGATTGTATTCCTAGTCTGTTAATAAAATTATCAAGTAATTGTTTCATTTAATGAAACTGTTCTTTCTTTGTGTTTGATACCTTTCTTCATTACAGCCAACATTATCTGTCTGTATATATATTCATGTCTCACTCATCATTATGGGATCATAATTCTATAGACTTGACAACATGCTATTCAAACATTACTCCAGTATCTTATTTTGAGTTTGATATGTGGGAATGAGAAGACATAACACCCTGAAGTTATCATAGTCCTTTGAAAATGTCCATCACTTTGATGGGAGCCAGCAACTGAATCTCAAATGAAGTGAACCTTTTTGGCAGGTCACTTTTGCAATAGTTCATCATTTTTTCAGTTTTGCTGTCTAGAAAACTGTAACCTGCCCCCAGTATGGATCACAAGAACACAACTATGGGACAATTCCAATTATAAACATTTACAAGTACTTTAACCTGTCTGTGGTCTGATATTCAGAGGAATAGAGCACCAAGAGTTCCTGTTGGGAATTCATCACTAAACCAAGCACAAAACCCCCATGAACAGATGCCATCCCTTCCTCCCAGCCTCTTATTTGCCTACTTGCTTCCTGCTCCTGAGCCCTTTCAGGAAAGGGAAGCTGCTCTAAGCTCCTGTACTTCTTTTAGCCAAGATAAGAACCCAGGCTAATCGAGATCCAGTCACAGCAGGGTCCAAGCAGTTTTACTAACTTTGCCTACCCGGTAATAGTAGTCCCAGCAGGACTAAGTGGTGGCAGTGGTCCCAGTAGGTAGTGCAGCAAGGTCCCTGCAGCACTGGGTTCCAGGAGAGGAAGCACATCACTGTAGTTAAGAGCTGATTGTGACAAATTCGGCTGACTTTAAAGAAAATACTTCATGGAATGTCATATTTTTCTGAAAATCATTTGGACTGTTTAGGCTCCTAATTGTTCCCAAACAAAGTAAGAGGTGACAGACTGAATATTTTAGTACCTTGATTAACAATATGCTATTGGTGCAATCCACATGTTATGGTTTAAAAGGCCTGGCTGATCAGTGCTCCCGAACATGTCTCTGTGTCTCACTGCTTGTCTGGAATTCCAGAAATAGCTCCTTAAGCATAATATGTGGAATTCCAATGAGTATATGCTTCCTGATTAACATGATATTTTGTCAAGTTGTTGACTCTGTAACATCAACTTTTTTAACCCAAATTGGAAAAAGTATTTCTGTTTGGCACAGATAATCAAAGGTAAAATCAATCTTGCTTCTTATGAAGAGAATTATTCACCATGTGTTTGATATTTTGCATTATTTAGAGGATACTTGTTTTTCCACAGCTATTTGATTCAATAAATCTTCTTTTTGAAGCCTGGGAAAGATATAGAACTTGAAAGTAGGGATTTAAATGGTGCACACCTAAATGCTTGTGAGTTGATTCAAAGCATCAACTTTGTAAACTATTTATTTGTATTACCTCTCTCAAAGAAAATGATTTATATAAATTGATGACATAAGTATCACTGTACAACTGATTGTTTAAATGTTGGAGTTTTTCTCATGTTAGTCTAGCAGGAGTCACCAGACCCCACATGAGAGACTGAAAATCTTTTAAACTCATTGTTGTAGGTGGATGCTTTTTCTGAATGCATATACCAGAGAGAAAGAGCAGAGCAGTCTTGAAAAGGCTTCAAGTGCACACTGTAGGCAAGGGAATATCATCCTGATGCCTCTTCTATGATCTTGATTTTAACCACTTTCTTAGCTCTGAGCCTAATATATCACAAAATCTGTCTTTCTGCAGAGTACCCTGTTAATGTCTGTGTTAAAATATATCAATATAATTTGTTTTTTCAGTTGAAAACCAGAAAACAGAGACTAGAAATGGTGAAATTTTATGTTTTGCCAAAAAATATTTTAAGAAGGTTTAAGTTAGGTCTATTGGCACAAAATGACACATACGTGTGATTTTTCACAAATATGAGTAGAGAGATCCACTTGCAGCCAGTGGATGATCCCACATCAAAGACAAGGGATGCCCAAAGGAGGCTGTGACCCCATGGGAAGCCTGCACTGGAGAAGCCTCCCAGCAGGACCTGTGGCCTCGTGGATTCCATGAGGGAGCAGGTTTTCTGGTAGAACTCTGTGGAAGGTAGCCACACTGGAGCGGGCTGCTCCTGGAGGACTGCACGTGTCCCCTCCCTGTCTACGGAAGGGACCCATGCTGGAGAGTTATTGAAGAATTGCAGCCTATGGGAAGGACTCATGATGGAGAAGTTAGTAGAGAACTCTCTGTCATGGCAGTGATCCCATTCCACATCCCCTGGTGCTGCTGGTGGGCAGGAGGGACAGAATTCAGGAGTAAAGTTAAGCCAGAGAGGAGGGAAGGAGTGGGGGGAAGGCCTTTCAAGTTTTCAGTTTGTTTGTTGTTTCCCTACTTTGATTTGATTGGTAATAACTTAATTTTCCCCAAGTCTGTTTTGCCCACGATGGTAACTAGTAAATGATCTCTTCTTGTCCTTATCTCCATCCATGAGCCTTTCACTACATTCTCTCTCCCTTGTCCAACTCAGGAGGGTACAGGTGGCTTTGGTGGGCACCTCATGTGCAGCTGCATTTAACCCACCACACATGGTGACAGTAACAAAAACTGGAACATTTGATAAAAATAGATTTGATATTTGTGCATGTAATGGAATTCTGTACAGCATTTAGGGGCTTGTTGTGGCTGAGAGCAGACAGCCCTAGGGTTTCTTTGGGTTTCTCTAAATTTCTGCAGAGAATCTGTAGTGACAAATAGCATTATGCAGATACCCTATTTCACTCCAAAAAAATACACCAACCCTATGAAAAGCACCTCTGAAAGGACAGGAAAAATCAAAGCTTGAGCGAGTATATTGTACTTCTCCAGTGTTTTCAGACTGTGATATGCACCTTTATTCTTAATGCAGAGGGCTCCTCTTAACCCACTCCTTTGCAGGCACCCTTGAATTTTGGCTTTCCTGAGATGGGTGGGCAGCATTGGCCCAGCCCAGGCTGGCACAGGCAGTGTTGTCACCAGGTTCCTGTTGGAGCTCCAAGGATGTGGCTGTGGCCCTTCAGGTCTGCAGGTTTCTGCGGGCAGAGCTTTGTCCGCTGCTTCATGAAACACAGCAGGGCTGGAGACAGGTTTTCATCAGGGACTCAAATCATTGCTGTGGCCTGGGCAAATAGAATAATTGATAATTAAGTATATTCCTAACTTTAAATGTAATTGTCAATTGGATTCAACTGTCGGCTCCCCTTGTACGTATTAATTATTTTTACAGTGTAGGTGACACATTTAAAAAAAGAGTAGCAACATATTTGTTTCGCAAACCCTTGTGCAATTTGGGTATTTTATTCCCTTCTGTTTTTAGTATGAAATTTTATAATTATGTGTTGATATCAAACAATGCTAAAAGGAACCTTGTGAGGTTTCTGCTTTTCAGGACTGTGCTTCATCCTTATATCCGGGAAGCAACTATCTGCTTCACTAGTAATGCATGCACCTTTCAATATCTGGTCCTTTTGCCCTCAAAGGTGATGAGACACCTAAATGACATTTAGATGCTCCCCCTAAATACCTTCCTCAGGATCAGATTAAAAGATTTGAAGAGGAGAACCAGTCTTTTCTCATCCTATGAGGGCAAGTCGATTAATTCTTTGTCTCTTAAATGGTAACTAGATCCAAAGATGTGGATCTGGAGTGATGGTTCAAGATAAGACCTTCAACACAGTCTTTTCAAAGTGCTGCTGAGGTAATTATTTTATTTGTTTTTTTTTTTCTCTCCCTCAAAAAAAGAGTTCAAAGCTTTTCTAATTGCAAATGACCTTGAAACGCTCTCCCTCAACAAGGAAGGGACAAATTAAAATGCAGCTTTCTGAGTTCTTTTGTGTCCAGAATTTAAATATTTTTATTCATTCATGGAATTCTGCATTGTTTGTTATATTGAGGGAGAATAATAGCCTTGAGGTTGGTGGGGTTTTTTTGTTTTTGTTTTGGTTTTGTTTTTTAACTTTTTTTTTTTTTTAATTTGGCAGTAAATTAAAACAACTACTTTAAGACTAGGGGAATCAGTTGAGAAAGGATGGGAACTGTCATTAAAACATGTTTTAATTCAAATTTCAAAATGTTCCTCAAAATTGCTTTTTTTTTCCCTTTCCTAACTCTTTTTCTTCTTAAAATCACTTAAGAGTTGTTCAGTTCTACCTAGAATTATATATTAAAGGTGTCAGATAAGAGGACCCAAAATAGCCCTTATTAGGCCCTGTTTTAGGTGTTTATAATTATTAAACTTGAATGCTTTTTTTTCAGAATACTTTAGTGCTAGATAGCTTCAGGTTTTGTCTGAAAAAATTCATATCAGTTTTCGTAAAAATCCAACAGTCACTTCAGGGAATGGGTGACAGAAGTGCTCAGTGATTTGCCTGAGTAGATGGATACAGAAAAACAGAGGAAATCTCTGTATTTTTCCATGAGAATTCTGTATTTGAATGAGTTATGAACTTCAGAAAATAATGATTTACAAATACCCAACAGAGATAATGTTACGTTTTCTAGTCATTTCTATAGATGATGTGCTCTTCACCTTTGAGATGCCACAGTGAGTGTGGGCCCTTTGCAGGCAGCTGCAGAGGATCTTTTTACTCAGGGTGGCTGTGTCTGTTCACAAGATACGTGCCAAAACTGAAAACAAGATCTTGGCTTGGGACAAAAAGTGTCTGAGATATTTCCTGTTCACAAGCAACAAGCCTTGAGGAAACAGTCTCAAGTTGTGCCAGGGATGTTTCAATTGTATATTGGGAAAAATATTTTTGCCGAAAGGGTTGTCATGCACTGGAACAGGCTGCCCAGGGAAATGGTTGAGTCACCATCCCTGGAGGTATTTAAAAGACTTGTTCATGTGGCTCTTAAGAACATGGTTTAGTGGTGGGCTTGGCAGTGCTGGGCAAACATTTTGGGTGTTAGAGGTCTTTTCCAACCTAAAAAGATTCCTTTATTCTCTGATCCACAGTAATCAGAATTGGCTAATCACTGCTGTGTAAATCAGTTTACCCTGACTATTCTGCTCACTGATCTCACTGTAACTATATGGTCACTGTACTTTTAAATTTGGAATACAATTTAGGGCTTCAATCCCTAATCTTGCAGTTAATTTATCCCCTTGATTTTATAGTTGTTTAAATCTTTTACCTGGAAATCCAAGAGCATTCCAGGTAATATGAATCATGTGTACTACCTGATCATTCACTTTACAGGTACAATTTTCCTTGCCTGCTAGACAAGTTTTCCTAGGTTTTGCTAGACTGACCAACTCCTGTCACCTTTCCTGTGCCCCATGCTGTGTAATAATATGGGAGGGCTTGCTGTTTCTAAAGCTGACCTGGCGCTTGAGGACATGTGTTTCTTTTAAAAAATGCTTTGGTAGAATTGAGATGTGCACACAGGCACAGAATCTTTGGGCGCTGTGCTTGCCACCAGCAGAGATTCTCCCATCAAAGTCCAAGTTTGCTCAATAGGGAAAAATCATAAAATAGAAGTGTTTCAAGGTATAAATGTTCTATTTTATGTTGCAATTTTTTTTGTACTTGATTCTCAAAAGCTTAATATTTTGACTGTGAGACTGCGTGTTTTCTTAATTCAGTGACAACTGATACTTTGAGTCAGGAAGGAAAAAGTGTTTACTTACAACTAAAGAACTCTGGAGACAGATGTGCTCTGGGGAACAGGATATAGGTATGTGCAAAGCAACGGCTGACAGATTAGTGAATTGCACATATTTCTTCCCTCTGCAAGAGACTAAGTATATCATGTTAAGATTATACTTGGCCAAAAAGAAAATCACCTATAATATTCTGATGGCTGCTAAGTAGAAAAGTACGACATTTTTTACAGCAATATATCAAGATACTGTTACTGGAACCAGCAGTTCTTTCATTTTAATGCAATTTTCTCCAAAGTGAAGAACATAGTGCAGAGTGGACAGCTGAGAAATGAGAACACGTGTTGTCATTGTAATCCAAGGAAGTTTCATTTATTTTCTTCTTATTGTTATCGAGTTTACTCATCTTTTCTGCTGCCTTTTTAAGGAAGACAACAGGCAATATCGGATTTGTTTGCAGCCAAACATCATGTCATTCTGGTTAGGTTTCTCTGCATGTAAAATCAAAATCTGTTGCATAGGGATTTCAGTACGACCTTAGTGGAGAGCCACAATTTTTTTTTTTTTTTTAACTTTGCTTGTCCTGTTCATGAATAATGTAAGTTCTGTTATTTGACAATCACCTCTTATAACATGTGGGTCTGTGCTGCTGACTCTAATAGGTCCTGGTTGTACTCAGGACATCCAGGCGCTCTAATAAGATAATTTACCAGTACTGCCTTCTCCTTACTTAAATTCTTTTGGGGTGTAGACCAAATTCTAAGTGTAGACCACCTATGATTTTGCTGTAAATTGTGGTAATGTAAATTCTTATAATTTTAATTGTTTCTCTGGTTCTGGAAAAAAAAATGTAGGCTGTGAGATTATAATTCAGAACTCAGCTATTTTTGGAGAAAACAAACTGTTTTCAGTAATAAACAATGTCTTTCAGCATGAAAACGCATGTAATAGGAAAGAAATACATCACCTACTATTATAATCTGTTTTGGCCAAAGATGTGTGATCTATAAATTTCTTTTAACAACTGCCAGAAAGGGAAACTGCAAACAAGAGATTCTCATGTGACAGTATTCCTGAGCCTTGCAGGATGGTAGAAGACGTTTAGTGGATTTTTTGTGGTTAAAATAGCAGTCAACGGAGTGTAAGGTCTTACACACCTTGCAGTAAATAAAATGATCTTAAACTCTCAATACAGAATTAACAATTCTCCCCAAGTCTACCCCCAGCTCAGCTCTGCTCTCCCTTCTCTGTTTATTCCACTGATAGAAACAGATTATTGGGGATTTTGTACTGTATTGTGAATTTTCATGTGACAGCAGGTCAGGAGTGATGCCTCTTGTTAATTAAGGGGACTGGTAGCAATGCCTGAAGTTAAGACTGTGCAATTGATCGTTACTGTCTTCCAATTTTTTTCCAAACAGAATATCTAGGCTGCATTTTTGTGTGTTTGCTTCAGGGTGAAAGTGCTTGGAGAGCCTTGTCAGGAGATGTAGTGAATGATTTAGAAATTTGTCACAGTGAGTTGCGGATAACTTGGTTTGTTTACACCTTCTTAAACTGTTTGCTGAAATTAAAAGTCTAGAAAACACTAAAAACCTGAAATATTTTTGTATTAGTGATACTTTTTCCAAAGCTGTGTCCTAAAAAATGGTCAGTCCGGACAGTTTCAAGCAGGGCCCATAAGACTTTGGCAACTAAACGCTCAGCTGATTCCCTCTGTGCTGGGTCTGCTACAAGCCAATTGGGAATTACCATTCAGGGTTTTCCTGCTGTTCCACCTCCTTGAAGAGGAGCAATTCCAGCTGCAAGTCTTCTATACTAAGTGCAATAACATGGGCAGCAGAACTCGATGTGTCTCAGAACCTGAGCTCATGTCAGATGGCACTTGGTACTACAGTCAGGGAGCTGCATTTTACTTTAAGAGCAGATAGCCTGGTGTCACTTCTGTTTCATGTAAAAGTATTCAAATGACATGTTTCGAAATGAGGAATATAGCAGCACAAATAAGTCCTCAAAATTAAAAGCAACTTAAATATACAGGTCAGATTTAGCAGAATCACATTTGTTAGGAGCAGAACAAAAACCCCTGGTTTGTCTGGTTTTATCAGTAAATCAGTGAACTGAACATCAGGCATTTTAGGGGACAGATATTATAAATTGCTGGGGGTTTAGAGATGTTATTGATTCTCTGCAGTTTAAACTAAGGTTTCCTTAATTTTGATTTGAAAGATTGGACTATCAATTTTAAATTATTTCTAGTAATTTTTAAAACTGCTTATTCTGGTATTTTTGTTTGTACAGTCAATGAAGCAAGCTTACTCCTCCAGGAAAATAGATAAAGTCTAAACAGGGTTGATTTGGCTAAAAACAATCCCACAGTTCCCCTCTTCCCCAACCACCCCAAAAAATTCCAAATACAAAACAGGAAGAGGAAGAAGAAGAAGATAGAGAAAAGTAGAAAAGATAGGCTATTCAGATTTAAAATAAAGTGAAAAATTTAAAAGAATTTTAATTTGCAATCTCTGTAAATGAGGTCAATCTATCAAGCTCTATGAAAGACCAAGCCTTATATCTAAAAATCCTAGATTTTATGGAATTTAATATGAAAATAGCATGTTAAAGATGCCTCTTTTTTATGGGTCAAAATCAACGGAATCCACAAAAATTTCTAGACAAATATTGCACACAGTAAGAGAGTATAATTCCAGCCTCTTTTAGAGTCATTTTTAAATCTCCCTTCTCTTCCTCTATTCTCTATTTCTAGCAATTAAAATAATATTTTCTTAATTTTTTTTTCTCCCTGATCCTGGGTTTTGAAAAATTTTTTATGGTTTCTGATAAAGTGTTCTTCCCAAAATCAGGTAAAATGTCTCAGTGGCTAAGTAGTACAGAACAGTTACCCCCTATGCCTTCTGCGTCTGAGGGTGAGTTTTATCTTTCTTTGAGCCCCTTATGCCATTCATTTAAAAATAGTCTGTGGCCAATTCAAAGTCCCAGACTCTGCTGCTCATTATCTGAGAAGTGAGAAAGATATCCAGGCCTCTGTCCTCTTGGATGTTTCTGCATCGAGCGGTGGCAGAACATCCACTTTTGTGCCTACCAAGACCACTGACTTTGCAAGGATGTCCTCTAGATGGAACCTTAAAATCAGTCTGACTTTTGTTACAGCAACACCCACAACAACTCCCTGACTCCTTGTATCAGGTCCGACCAAGGTAGGTTTTTACAGGGCTGTCCATCTCTGTATGACCATTTTTATAGGTTTGGAAATCAGCATCCTGTCAAGATGCTCAGCTATGACTGTGAAGAAGGAACAACAGGACAACAGAATTCTAAACAATGCTCTGGGCGTGCTGCCATGCCTGCTTTCCTCACATGTTGTGGAACAGGGCTGTGGTCAGCTAGGGTGAGGTTCTTTTCCTAAGGGACCACATCTCCGAGCTGCCTGACACTCACCTTTACCCACAGTCACCTATGCCTGCTCCAGGCTTACACTGGAATAGTCACCTGCTCCCAGGCTAAGACTGCATCTGGAACTTTGGGATGCTTATCTGAAATGGCATTTCCAGTTCATCATCCAGCTTACTGGAGGAGTGTTCAGTGTGCTCTGCTGCACGGGCAGTGCCATAGGGTGACACTTGGTGGGACAGTGGCTGCCAGCCACAGCCACTGTGTTAATTTGGTGGTGGAAACAGCCAGAAAGCCAGATAAGAGACTGATTTAAATTTTTAGATTTTAAAAATTTAATGCATGAAGTTTGTGTGTGTGTATATGCTTATGCAGAACGTGGTACTGCTTGCTCAGTTTTGCAATATTTATAGTTCTGCTTCAAGAGCTGGCTTAAAATAGATTAAAATAAACACAGTGTGGGTCACCAGTCGGCAGAAAGACTCACACAAATTCACTAGAGTTGTGTTAGTTTACAGCAAAGACGTGGCTCAGGCACTGCAGAAACTAGAAAGTAGAAGTTTGAAAATAAATATCTCTAAGACATATTTTGGATTCCCCAGGCCAGTGAGACAGAGAGCATGTGTAATTTTACTCAACAGTCATAATTATTGCTAACTGAAAAAAAGAAATTAACTGATCTTCTAAAGCAAAATGCATTAAAAAATCTCAAAATATTAGCTATTTTACAAGGAAATCTCAGTGAGTCAAACTGTCCTGCAATCAGTAGCAAAACAAGTTTTTAAAAATAATTCTTGCTTATTCAAATAAATTCAAACGCTTGTAATCTTAGCTTTTTATTCCTTCTCGAATTCTGAACACTTTTGTGGTGTGTTAAGACAAAATCCATTTGTCAACAAATAGCAAAGGAAAAACTTACCTGCATCATTGTACTTCTAAGAACCTGCAGCTGATTTCCATCTTTGTTGGAATCTGTTAGGAATTATAGACTTGCTGCAATTATCTTTGCATATATGTTAAAAGCGGGTGTATATGTGTTGATTTTGAATTTTGGAGGTTTTTCAACTCATAAAACATTGTGGCAATTATGAAATAGTTTTTTCCCAATTCCAGACAACATTTTACAAAATCAAAAAGAATAAAAGTACAGGCTGTGTTTGTAAAACTGTCTCTAATGGTGAAAAGCATTTTAGATTTCATAGTTAGTGCTTAGAAAATATCAGTCACCATAAGGAAAAGAGGACTTCAAAAATACAAGGGATGGGCAAAATCAACAGTTACAGGTATCTATTGCTCTGAATAATTGAATTTATACAAATATTTAGAGGTATTAAGAACAGCAACCTCCTTTTGAGAACTAAAACCATCTTAGAAAATGCCAGCGTGACAAAATACTAAAGCCATCATTGAAAAATAAAAACAATTTGTGTTTTCAACTGATGCTACCTCAGTGGGACACAATATCTAGTGGACAAGAATTTATCCCTTTCTTTGGACTGTCAATATTTGGCAGCATGTCAAATACCATATTTCATCCCAGAACAAAAAATGTATTTTACAAGGCAGAACATGAATGAAGACAATATTGAAGACAGAGGCTGATGCATATTGGAAATATCCCCCACCTGTCTGCAAGAAAAATATGGTCAGGGTGGTGCATTTAGTTTCCTGACTCACTAAAAGGTTATATTATCACAAAGTCGGAATCATTACCCTTTTCTTATTTTTTTGGGGGGGAAATAGTTTCCTGTCTGAAGATGTGTTTTTCAACAGGCAGAATTGGAACGTTGAATAAAGGCACTCTGGCAAGGTTTACTAGTTAAGCTTAAATTAAACAAAAAAACACCACCACCTCTCCACCATCTCTGCTGAGCCGAAGCAGTGACACCTCTCCCCAGGCTCTCACAGCATTTGAGGAAACAAGTGAGAAGTTCCAGCTATATAAGGGTTTGGGTGGCTGTTTAAGGGCAGCTACTGGACCATTACAGCTGAGCATTTTAACAGGAGAGCACCAGCAAACAGGATGAAAACTTCTCAAATTTGTGTTATTATGGGATACATAATAAATGGGTTATATTTGATGTCTTCAGGAGAGCAGAGAAATAACATGGTATGTCCTACTGATATTATCCCTGCTCCCATGGCTATGTTAAACCTAACTTTGCTAAAGCAAAAAAAACAGAGGATTTTGCAAGTTGTTTAGAATTCCCTGAATTATTAATATTTTTGTGGTTTCAGTATATCTTGACAGGATCTACATACAATTACGCTTTTTCATTCCATTTAAGTTTATAGATTTCAGAAGGCTAATTTTTTTTTGCTTCCAATTGGAAAGTGAGTTAAAGTGATCGCATTAGTTTACAAATTTCTTCAGCACTATACAAGCAAAATTGCTTAATTAATTTTCAGATAGCATGAAAACTGATTTTTATTTGTATTTGCAATGAAATGGAGAAAATGTACATCTTGAGTATTTGCTATAACTTCAGATTCTAGTCTGCAAAAAATGCTAATTAAAGCAGTGGGTCATATCTTGCAGTATGAAAGAGATCTGAGTTTTCTTTTTCTTGAAAACAATAACACCCTGTTGACTGTTACTGCAGTACAAATCTGACATTTTCCAGGAAAGGGCAAGGCAAGCACATACTGACAGGATTTCTTCACTTGTTCAGTATTATGTGAAGGCCTAAGGAAAATGAGCATCCCAAGGAACAAAGCCATTGTGTTGTGATGGAATTGAGACAAGTGTTTACAGCTCCTCCTATATGAACTGGGCTTTACATAAATGCACAGCGAGTTTCTAAATAGATTTACAGTACTGAAAATGTACTCATACGTGTGGTATGATTGCACAAGTGACATTATAAATGGTGGGTAATATTCTAGAAACTGCAGGATATCCATAAATGTTGGCAGCATTGCTTTAAAGCCATTTATGTCTACTTTTCTCCAGAAGGAGAAGAAATATCTTCCAGTCTACCAAAAAAAAAAAAAAAAAAAAAAAAAAAAAAAAAAAAAGAAAAAGTTCTGCTCACAGGAAACAAACAGCAACACAAATAACACCAAACCCTTCCTGCCCAAGAAAAAAAAAACCCAAAAAACTTCTCCAAAATTTAAAATACTAGAAATAAACAGTTGCTGTGTCATTTCTTAACTTGACAGAACTCTTGACTGTGATCTTGAGGACACTGGCTCGGCTTGCAGATGGGCAGGGTGGGGGACTTTGATTCCTTTCCAGTTCATCACCCTCCCCTGAACAGAGCCACAGACATCAGGATATCAGTCCTGCAGCCAAGGTGTTCAAAAAACCTTTCCTAGCAGGTCAGACAGCTCAGCCGACCCTCAGGAGCCCCATTTTCCTCCAAGACATCAGCTGCTAAGTACTTTCATTTATTGTCAGGAACATTTCCCTCTTAAACCCGTGGTGCTGGATTCCTGGCAGTGTTTGATGCTATGAGCCTTTAATTCTCCCTCAAGCTATTCTTCCTTACCAGGCAAGAAATCTCTGGTTTTCATCAAACCACAGATGAGGACTACGGTTGTAGATTTTGGAAATAATTGTAATGCAAACAAATAAAAACACACTTCTGTAAGTTCAGTTTTTCATATGGCAACAAACATGGTTTATGTTGTGAAGGGAAACCCTAAATCTTGCACTGACCAATTAAATAACACCGGTAGTGCTTCAAACTTTGATACAGTTGCATCCACTGTGCCCTCGAAGAATATGCTTTGAGAGAAGGATAAGAAGGATACTGCTGAAGCATTTTCCTTTGCCCCAAATAAATTTTTCTTGGTTTTATTAGTAGTATATATGTTAGAAAGTTGGGAGGGGAATTTTATATACTTTTTATCTTATTTGTATGTGAGTTCGGTAGATTGTCATGAAATCTGGGCCATCAGCAGCTCTTCCATTCTTACTTGGAATAAAAAAAATAAGGAGAAGAGGGTCAAAAATTAAGGAAAATTTGTTTTGAAGAAAAATATGAATTTAGAATGCTTAAATAATGGGAAGAAAGATTTTGCTTGGAGGCTAGCAACCTTCAGAGTGCCTTTTATTTATCAGACAAATGAGATATAAGTTTGGATTTTTACTATTAAGTCTTTTTTTCGGTGAAGTTAGTGGGTGTCTGAATGTCAGTATGATCTTGTTATGAGTGATACTATTGACCTGTTCTTCCTCTTGATATAGACAGTTTTATTGATTTAAATAACACCTCTGCAGTCAGTCTAATTATGAGATTAAGAACTAAATGATGTAAAAATATAGAATTCACTCTATAATTTCCCTAAGAATTTAGTATTCTGCAATTTTATGCCTTCAGATACCTTCCAGATCATGTGCTAATTAAGAGCTAAGGTTGTTCTGAAATCATCCCAAATATATGCAAAATCCAAGGAGCTGTCAGTCCATTTCTGATCCATTTTTAATGTTCTTATCCTAGTGGTACAAGAAAGATTGCAACATGATCTCAAAATGAGCAACGTAAATACATGGCAAACTAGGAATAAGGTGAGAAGTGTCTTTATAATTTACTGCTGCTCTTCAATTGTATTGCCTTCCTGGCAGCTAAGGGCTTGATTGCAAGCTACACAGAAGTCATGGAAAAAAAGAGTATTATGGACTTTGATGACCTTTCCATCTGGTAATTTTATTTCATGTGCCATGGAAGTATTTACACTATTTACGAAAAATTTTGAAATGGGTAGATTGTGTCATCTAGTTTTTTTTAAGCCCTTATAAGTATTCATTGAGTGATGTTAGCAGTTTTACCTATATTTCTGATAGATCCAAAATAGTTTTCTATTCATCTCAAGTTTCTTTTTTTTTCAATGGGGAAAACAAGCCAAATTCCTTAATCTTTGCACACATTTTAGAGTAAATCTGCTGCATCAAATTTATTGTTCAGACTCAGTTTCATTTGTCTTGCCCTACATTGCACTTTCTGTAAGGCAATAACACAGTTTTCTTTAACTGATTTATGCTAGGAAGGTAACTATTAAATTCCAAGTCTGTATCCTGCACTCCTGTCTCAGGCTGTTCAACAGTAAAACTAAAGCCCCTCTAGAAATAGAAAGAAAAAGAAACCAAGTCTACAACAAGGCCATTTCCACAATGTTTGGAAAATATTTTATTCTGCACATTTTTTTTAATTTATTCATTTATTTATTCATTTTTAAATCTTCACATCATCACTGGTTCATGATATCAAGTCCTGCAAATCATTTTTTTTGTGGCCAAGCAGGAATCATGGGGAAAAATGGGTAGGAAGATAGACAGAACTGTGGGAATTGTTCTCATCTCTGAGCTACATGGACAAGCAAATTCATCCTGGTCTCTACGAGCATGGTAGACCTGCTTTTGTTGTGAGTGGCTGAAAGACTTTTGGGTTTTTCCAAGAAAGACATCCTCTGCTCTGATGAGTCGAAGGCATTTTTTGATCTAAAAGTTCAATAGCTGTCAGAGACACCAAGTCTCTTCACCCCCATTGCATTACCCTTAGAAACTAAGACAGCTTTGCTTCCAAGGAAATCAAGAGACAAATGCAATTAACCATTTAAAATTTTTTGCTGTTCTTTCTCTCCTGAAGTTAAGGAGTATCTAAACATTAGCATGAGCTTTTGTCAAATTGTACTGTTTTTTGTTTTCAGGAGGTCTCTCTATGACCCACATTAATGACAACTAAAAATCTAACGAGTTGGACAAGGAAAATATAAGCAACACATTAATTTGGGAAAAAACCCCCCGTCATTTCATACCTATTATATGAAACACAATATAGTAGAAAGAATAGAAATACAATAGTATTTTGATCTTGAAAATGCAGAGAAGACAAAAGAAAGAAGTATTTATGAAGTAATTATGAAATAAATAGACTTTCAAAAGAAACTCTAGGCAGAACTGACAAACACGTGAGGCAGACCACAGTTTTCAAAAGCAGGTTGCAGAAACTGAACAAGATTTCTTTACTAACCTCGTATGTTCTGGGACAAAGCTCAAATCAGTGAAAGAGAGGTTTATTTCCATTACTAATAATCATACAGGAAAAAAACTGTTACATATGAAAAGAGGTTAGATAAAAAGCCAAAGATGACTAAAAGAGAGTTCTGCAGAATTGCTACTTTGGTCATCCATGTAAAAAGGAAAAAGCTGAATATATAGAAGGTGAAAAATGGAATGAAGATATTCCCAATTATTATTCCCAATTTTTCCCATTTGTCTACTGTCCAAAATTACAAGCCTAATTACTTTCTTATGCTTCTTCTCATTTGAGCCATGATTCAGAAATATACATGTCATGAGATAGTCATGGAATCTGACCCCATGAAGGCATAAACATGCTTCTACAATTAAAGCTGTTGTTTATGCCTTACACTGAGGGACTATGAAGTAAAAATAGTGTCAAAATCTGTTTTGAATAACTAAAAAAGAATTAGGCGCTACAACAGGGTTCATAATTGTAGACCTATTAATTCCTGAATGAACTTCCTTTGCAAAATTTTCTGATATAAAATATAAGGAAGAAAAATAACTCTGGAAAGATTTATGAAAAGGAACAATATTCATTCACATTCAGAAACTAGTAGTGAGAATACTAAATACTATTTTATAAGAAAATGCTGCCTTTCACACCTCAGCATGAAAACCATTTTAAGCATAACACTCATTTGTAAACTCAGAGAATCAAGGCTGTAGCCATGAGATTATTCTCTAAAGTAATAATTATGGCTATGAATGTGTTTGAAAAAATTATGAAACCTTAAAATTATAATGCTACAAATATTAAACAGGACAATACAAATGCTCATTTTCACTCTAAGATGTTACACTCAACATAGAGTATCATTGTTAATGTGAAAGACTTGGTTAATCAAAGTCTTTCCTTACGCAGAGGACAAGAGATGCAATGAAGTGATTTAACCTTCAGAGCGTCAGCTCCTGTAATTGAACCACACATTTTTATTCACTGGCAAACAAGGCAGACTGTCGGTGGTTTATTGAAAATGACAGAATAAAGATGACAAGGTTTTAAGTTCAAAAAGAAAGAGTGTCATATTTTAGCATAAGTCTATGGAACTATCAAGCAGTTATTGAATATACCTGCAAGAACATGAGTGCAAACAGTGCTTTTTTAAGTGTAGAGAAGTAAAATACAGTTATTGTTATCAAAACAGAAATAATCAGATGCAGGACGATATCCTTTTATTGATCAATCACCAGGACATTCAACGTAAATAAAGCCTGTCACAGTGGAAAACATATGTTCTGTAAAATAACACCTGAAGATAAGTAGTTAATTTTCCTTTGGATGCAGTGCATGCTAGAAGAAAGCCTTCTTCACAGGCAAAAATTAACTCTAATTGAATTTAAAAAACTTATGCAATTAGATGTGGATGCAACTGTGGGGACAACTCATTGCAGAAAGACCATGAAAGGTAGGAGAGATGAAGAAGAGACTAGAGGAATAATCAAGGATCTGAAAAAAACCAAAACAAAATAAAACAAAACCCACAAAATTAACCCACCAAAAAAAAAAAAAAAAAAAAAACCCACAAAAAACCCCCCAGAACATTGTAATCACAAACAAAACAAAGGAAGCATAAAATATTTTAAAAAATAAAATAAGCAAAGAAAAATAACTATATGAAAACTTGGGAACTTAGTGAGGGATTATTTACTGTTACTTCTGCCATTTAAAACTGGCTTCTGAGATGCTTTAAATCTTAGAGATCATGAATCCTTTGTCTCACACCATGAATGGTTCTTTTTTTTTTTTTTTTTTTTTTTTTTTTAAAGTGTGACTATTTTCTAAAGGCATTGTCAAATTCTGCATTTGAATGGTCATTGACTGGATGAAGTCACTTGCCTTACTTAAATACATGGGCTCAGGGCCAGTCTGTGGTTCCACACCTCAGGCAGGCTGCCAGATGTGTTGCCAGATGTTGTACTGAGGTGCTTGTCATGGCCCTGCAGTTACCAGTCTCTGGACACGAGCTTCCCTGGGATCCAGCTGCTGGTACAAGGGTCCCAGTTTGGCCAGGTGGATGACAATTCCCAGGAGGAGCTTATCAAGCACCCTCAACCTTGGATACACAGAAACAACTTAGAAAAGGAGGAGTTCTCTCTGACTCTGAAACACAAATTAGTTCTCTGACAATTGGGTAATACTTCACATGGCTTTGAACGTCACACAGATCTTTTCAATCTGAAGAACACTGGGTTGGTATCTATAGCCTCTCAGGAGATTAGCTAAACTGTAATGTAGCTAAGATATAAGTTTGTGTAAGAACACTTGTCCTACACCCAGATGAAACATGGTAAATGTGCAACCAGAAGACAGAAGGAAGAACCCAAAACTGTCTCTAATCCGTGGCTCTGAACTCTGCTTCGTTTTGTAAGTAACATAAAAATGCAAAACATAAAGGAATAAGAAAGAAGGATATAGATGTTGCCTAATGGAAGAAGAGAAAATAAATAGTAAAATCAAAGCAGAAGTGGTATAACTTATTTTCTTAAACCTCTTAACAAGTTTCTTTATCTTTGTAACACTTGTTCCTTTGTGAAGTATAATGTTAATAGAGTACTTGGAGTGATCACTGCTAATAAGGAAATGTTAAATTCAAAGTAAGGCAAGGAATTATAGGCTCAGAAATATGTATGCAGCTTCTGGAATATGAAGTCTTCCAGTCACAGAGGGGGCACTGCATTTGGGAAAGAGTGCAGACTGCACTGAGTATAGACTGAAGGGCTGTTTGATTGACCCATGCCTTGCCTGGATTCAAGAAATGTGTTCTGATAGTTTCTATCAGTAAGATGCTCTAGGCCTACAAAGGTGTTCATGTGGATGCGTTCAGAAGTGCCAAAGCTCTCTACAGGAATCTTTTAGTTATTAATCCCAAAGTCTTCTTAAAGAATACACAGTAGAAAACACTTTTCTCGTAATTTGTATGCCTTTATGGGTAGACACATGTAGTGAGGGTTGTTCAAAATAAAGACATGCTTTCCTTCTTTCCTTAGATCAATAACCCTTGGGAGTGACTGATTATATATATATTCATTGATTATTTGCATTTGAAATTGCACATACTGCTTACCTCACTGTCTATATTTGTACAGTTGTTCAAACCTTGTGCTACCTAGTGTGACTTCACCTGCCATAAGTAACAGGGAAATGTCTTTTGCAATTTTAACTGGAGGCTGAGAAAGATCAGGAAGGAACTGAATCCAGGAAGGAGGTCCATCTGTCCTAATAGGTGTAAGAATTGTATAGACATACTTTCATGCCTTCATAGGGTAGGAAGTTGGTGAGTTGAAGAGCTGACAAGATAAAAGCTCCACATATTTTGCTTCTCGTAGAGCCAAACCTTTATACATTTATGAATAAATCTGCTCTGGTACCATTCCCAAGTAAAAATCCCAAGGAATAAGAGTAAGAAAAAAAAAACAACAGAACAATGAGTGTCAGAAACCTTGATAAAAGACTTTTCTCACAGAATTTGTACTCTGATTTTGCTAACAGAAGAAATGTGGGTGGCACAGATAAGCCTTTTGCATTTTGGGTACCGAACCATACTTCTTAGCCCAAAACTTTTGAAGCATCCAATTCCTGTAGTTATAAGTGTAGCTTTAATATCAAATTTATAGAGCAGAGCTTTTAAGGAGTTATTCAGACACTTATATTTTTCTTTAAAAAATGCTGTTTCAGCAATATGTAAAGCTGATTTCAAGGAAAGTTTCAGCTCAAAGTATTTCTCTGAGCCAACGAATTTATCTGAAAATAGAAAAATTATGTTTAGTCTCTCATGTCAGAATAGCCAATATTTTGTCATAAGGATATCAGTCTCTCAGATTGGGATTTTTTAAAAATTCAAGCTCTGATCGGCCAAGAGAAAAACCTGATACTGTGTCCAGAGAACATCCCCATGCTGCTCTGACATTGGTCTTCAGCTAATTCTTATTTGTTTATATGAATACCTAGAGCCCCAACTCTGTGACAAAATGCTTACAATTTGATTTTACAGGAAAAATTATAAGGTGTAATTCTTCAGTGTTCAGAAAAGCCCCCATTCCCCCTTCCCCATCCCACCATTATTTAAGTTTCTAAGGAGTGAAAAGGGACAGTGTAGCTCTTACTCCTGGGATGACACTAGTGTAGTACTTACTAATGGGATCACAGTGAGTTGCTCAGGTTGCAGTTGCTTAGCTCTGGAACACTTTTGTCACTGGATCCAACCCTGGAAAACTGAAGTGTTCCCACACGAAGGGCTCTAGAGCTCTCTCCAGTGATTCACCTCAAGTGCTATTGTGTGACAAATGGAGTTGGCCTCTGAAGACAACTGCTCTCTCCTCATTGACCGCTAAGAGAGTTATAGACTCCTCTAAAACTATGCTTCTACTTGACAAGTGGCGTTGAATCACATTTCCTCTTTGTTTCTTTCCATTTTCAAAACAAAAGGTGGGAACAGTAACACAGTCCTGCATCCACAAAGTCTTATAAACGTAAATACATTAAAAGGATGGAAGAAACTGTATTATAATTACTGCCAACAAATAAATGTTGTGGAAAGAGAGGGGTTAGGATTTTAGAAAGGTTTGTGAAAGATCTTTGGCAAATACTGACCTGGGACAGCAAGACAGTATCATGTCTGGAAAAAAAGACCTTGGTGATCATAAAACCGTCAAATACAAAAGAAATTAGAGTTATTGACTTCAATTTGATGTTTAAAAATAATGTATCTACACCTGCCTTATGTGTTTTCTACTTTAAGTGGACCATGTCCTTCAGTAACATCATCCTTCAAGTCTCAAAAAATGCAGACAAAAGAAAAAGAGAAGTTTTTTGGTTCATCAGTGAGAAGCTGAAAGTTTCACCAGTTGCAAAACCTGCCTGATGAGAATCTTCATGACCACCAGAAATGTTTGATCCAGTACAAAAGGAATTTTAAATATTGGAATGTCTCACATAATTTCTTTAAGCTTGGTATGTGACAACAGAAATTTAGGAGCAGGAAAAACTCTCTTCATTTTCAGAACTGACCTAAAATATTATGCAACACTTTTTATTACTCACTTTTAGATATCCTAAGTGAGAATGACTCAACACATTCCTTTCTGGGTCAGAGTTCTTTAGTCTGTATCCATTAAAGCGATAAACTCTTTTCATTCTTCAGGACTTTCTGTTTCAGATTCATTGCCTACACTAAATTGCCCTCAATGTCCTGGTTTTGTCAAGATCCATTCACTTCTAAGATAGCCCCGAGACACTAAAACTGGTCAGCACATTGCTTGGAAAATAAATCCTTTGCAACTTTCTCAAACACATTTGTCTCTTTAGCCCTGAAACAGTCCTTATCCAAATCAATACTGGTATCAGGATAATTAAAAACCACCATGTTTAAAGCCTGGCATTCTTGCAGGTCTCTCTTATCTATGAAACTATTTCCTGAAGACTTTGCTTACTGCCCTTGAAATCCAGGGCTACATTTTTAAACCACCTCAACACCATAGCGTGCTATTTTGTTTAAAACCTGCCTACCCTAGCTGAAATATTTTGATAATTGATTAATCTTTTTCTCCATTACTGATGCTGACAATTCTCTTCTCTTTTGTTGCCCATGGATGTCCAGCCATGTAAATTTTTAATAATTTTCCCGATTTACCCATGATTTCATGACTCCATTATTAAAGTTTAAGGTAAAAAAATTTCTAGCTCAGAAATGTGGATTTGTCTTCCTGTTACATTTTCATAGATGACAGTTTAACTCTCTTATTGAAATCTTCATTTGCAGAGTGCAGCAGACAAAACAGAATCCTGCATGGATGAGGCACTGAATCACTCAGAGGTTCCTAATCAGAAAATTACTTTGATATTTACTATTTTTAAACTTGTTAGCAGTTTTATTATCTTGACATTATTAATATGACTAAAGGATTGTTTGAGTAAGTATCTCGCTGACTTGGCATCTCAGTTCATGAAAGGGGTTTAGCTTTAACCAATACACTGTCTACTGTGAACAACTGGCATATCAAGAGCTCCAGGTTTAAGATGTAAAACAGTTTACATGTTGGGATCTAGACAGCTTTCCTATAAAACTGCCCTTTCTCACTTTGCTGATCTTAAAACTGGCCCAGGTAATTTTCCATATTAGCAGAAAAAAAAAGAAAAAAATCAATACATGATTATAAAATTGTATTTCTTATCTTCTAGTGCTTTCACTATCAGTAAAAAATCTAGTTATCACAAGCCATCCAACCTTCACAAGGTTAGTGTGAATTTGCAGTACAGTTGTTGTATCTGTGCTATTTTTTTATTGTAGAACTGCTGCATGTACCTTTTAATTTGGTTGTCAGGGGAGACAGGAAGCAATAATTAAGGCTAAAAGATGGGGTATGGAAGCTTTATTAAAGGATATATTGAAGATGGGAATTTGATCTGAGAATTAGATTATGATTAGAGTTGTTAATGCAGCTGTGCCACTCTTGAGTGACAGAGCAGCAGATGAACTGAACAGGCAATTATAACTACAGGAGTCTCCCTAATCTTTACAATCCCAACCTCACAGTCACATCCATTTAAATTAATTTTCATGAAGGCTGCAAATTTACAGCTTCACCAGATTGGAAATTTGTTTGTTTATTATCCACAGGAAGTATTTTTAGGGAAGTAAATAGCAGTGAGAGCCATCTTGTCTTTCTGCTTGTCTTTTTAACTTGCAGAATTAATAATATGAGATTAATCTGAAGACTGCTGCCTTTATGAAAACTGATTGATTCTCAGCAGCCTAGTGTTATTATGATTATCTGTGGGAAGGTCAGAGGGAAGGCATGTAAAAGTCATAGCTGATTCATGAGTTCCCTATATTAAGCAGAAGATAAAAAAAGGAGGCTTGTGTTGATCAGCATTATAAGTGAGGAGTCAGTCTTCCCTGCATTACTGAAACTGAAATTCTAGGAAAAGGATTTTAAACAACTTTGGACATAGTTATTTAAAGATGTCTGTTGCAGAGAGATAGCAATAGTTCATTACTATGCATGCTGGAAACCTTTTTAAGGAGTTCTTTGCTGCACAAAGATTAATTTACCACTACGTTTTCCCTCCTTCACTACTAATATAAATAATGGTTGTGGCTTAAATTGGCATTATATTTTGATAGCCTAGTTTTGAACATACAAAAGAATATGCTACCAAGCGGCTCAGGAACTTGGAAATGGAAACCATGAAAGAGTGCATTTCAGTTCCACAATGTTATTTTGGAATGCCTGTAATGAATGGAATTAAGTATGAACATTTAGAAACTAGGCATTACTTTCACAATATGTTCAGCAGAGAGCTGTGGCAAAGAAAAAGGGAAACCTTCACTAGCATAACCAGTGACGGAAAAAATATTTCTCTACTGGTTGTCATTCATGAAACTTTGATGATAATTACAGAAAATTATTATCTGCAGTTGCCAGATCAACAATATATTGGAACAGCTGCCTTTAAGCATGCAAAAATTCCATCCAAGAACAGGCAATAGGTATGCCCAATCTTCTCAAATGCTGAAGATTTGCATTGTTTGGGCTTGCTTTAACTTCCTGACAGAATAAGACTCAATCACACATAATCATCACCGCTGATAGTTTCTTTCAGAGGAAAACGTGGGCTAGTTCTCTGACAGGAAGCTGTGGAACATCCTTACTATGTCTCTGATCTGATCATCTAGGTGACTAGGTCTTGTAAAACATCAGAATTTATCTATGACCAAGGTGATTTAATAAATTTCAAAGCTCAGAGACTGCCCAATCAACCTACTTCTCACAGAACATATTTTCAATGTCAAAGTATTTTCACAATTAGTTGAGGTGGAAATCTCAAGTTTGGTTCAACATGGCTCTAGTTAGTTCACAAGAAAGTGATGTACTAGAAAATACATCTTAGAGTTGATATATTTCTGTTAAATAGAGGAACATATATTTTCCTCTGAACTTGAAAATGTCAGTCAGGTGAAATTTTATGTTCAGGTAGATTATTTACATTCTTCTGAGGAAAATTACTGAAACCAGCTGTAAGAAAAACGCTGATAGTACATCCTTATATCTTTGTTTATTGTCAATATTTTAAGTTACTCATACTCTCAATTGATCTGAGATGGGAGAGTAGGTGTCAGTGAAACAGAATACTTCATAAAGCAGTTGACATGAGAATGCTCCATGCAAAGAGGCCATGGTGAAATATATATTAAAAAAATATGAAAAATTGTACTGGAATTGGATGAGCAAAATGTATTAATGGTTGGAAGAAATGGAATTCTTTTTGCTATGACATGTATTCTTTTTCAGAAGATTAATATATTTGAGACTTGTACTTTTTAAATATCTGGATTTACTTCAGAAATGTTGAATAATTGCTGTCACATTTGGCTTTTTATTCAGCAAGATAGTTCCCTGTCATTGACCCTAGCTTTTCTGGATCAAGGCTTCAAGGATGACATCTAATATATTTTCTCAGATGCTCTGCTTTGGTTGGTGTGTCTCCAAAGTACATCTTTTAACTCAGAATCCATGTCGGATAAATAATATTTCAAAATGTATAGGGAAAAAAAAAAAAGAAGATGCTTTTTTTTAAAAAAATTAAGTCTTTTAAACTTCTAAATACAAAAAATGATTTCCTCTTGGAGAAACAAAAATACATTAATTGATCTGAAATATGATGGCAAAAATCAGAGACTTACTGTAACCTGAGTTGAGAGACCATGTTTGTCCATTTTTTTGTGGAAAAGTCATTCAAAAACAATTTTTTGAGATTTATTTTTAGTAATTGATAATTCTTTGACATTATTATTGTTGACTTATAATTTGAAAGCATTCATTGCATGCTTAGTCAGGTCACATAGGCAAATGAAAATTGGTATGCACAAATGGCTGGCAAAATTCTGACAAAACTCTGCTCCCTTTATTTTTTTTCTCATCACTCTTCCTGTCTTTGATTAACATTGTGCAATTATGACTCTTCAGTATTTCCTCATATCCGAATATTAGTTGATTAATCTTAATGATAATGGATTGAGGGCTGGTTTCAAAAACTGAACATATGAAGTCTTTTATTCAAGAAGTTTTGACTTATCTTTTTAAACATCCTTGACTTATTTGGCAATTCTACTATTTATAGGAGGTGAGTATTTATCAGCTGTTGCTATTAATAATTGTGGAGTAGGTGATGGAGGCGATTTTTTCCTCTAGAAAATATTGAATATTTTAAGTTTGAAGGTCTTAGGTTTTGTGCTGAAACCTGTCTTCATTGTTTAAGGCTAAGAAGCAATACTATTTAACTGGACGTAGTTCCTGCTGGATTAGGGTTCTGTGCCAAACAGGAAAGAGATGCACCACCACTGATGCACAGGAGCATTTTCTGGGAGGAATTTTCATTACAGCTGCTGCATTTTTGATGTGTCTGTGAATCTTTTGCCATCAAAGAGTAAAGGATTTCCCTTGCTGCTCTTACTTCCTGGACCTGTGTGAGCAGAAATCATATGAAACTGAGTTGTCCTTTGAGCATTTTCACCTGAATTATGGCTCCTCTGTAAGAAGGGAAAAAGAAATTTTTAAGTGTCTAAGAAATTTGATCCACACAGTTCATGTATTTCTGTGTTAAACCACTTTTGTAGGTTGAGATCCTTCATGCCCGTTTAGTTGTGTTTTTAAAAATTAGGGTTTCTCAGATAGGAAATTAGCGAGGCCTGATTCAAAGCTCATGATTATCAGTGGGAAAGCCACACTATTATATTAGTAGCTCAGTTCATAACATGTTAAAATGAATCTCTGTCAGCATCTTCATTAGTTGCCATTATTATGCATTACATTTTTAAAGTTTGTGTATTTCTAATGCACAGAAACAACACTGAAATAAATACATTATTATCCTATTTATGGCTTAAACCCACAGGCATCTGAGTAGCTTAATTCTGTGGCATTGTGATCTGGGCTTTTTACTTTCAGTGATGAAAATCCACTGTCCATCTGCTTGGAGATTTCTGAGCATCAGCCATAAGATGGAATGGAAAGGTCAAAACACTCTTCAATGTACAGATCCATGCTGATTAATTACAATAATGCTTTGATCTGATACTGACATCATCAACTAAAAAAAGTAGGTTGCTGTGCAACAACTTTTAGGTTTGTAATCAATAAAGTACATAGAGACACTCCCAATTCCCAAAACCCAGAAGCTCCTGGATTTAGATCTGGAGGCAGAGCTACACTTATTATCAGATGAAAAAATTCTCTGGATAAAGGGAGACTAAAACATCCATGACATTACCTAAAAACTTTTCTTTTTGAGGATACGTGTCATTTACTACTCAGTTTAGGCACTTCTAGAAGTTAACTTGTCTTGTCACTTGATCCATGGAATGTACAGGTTTTTTCAATGTAACCCAACTATTTAAACCAATTTTAAAAGTTGCTAGGCATTTAGGTGCCTTTTAAAGTGCAACTAGGTAAATATCTCTTTTATCTGCCCCCAAAGCTTTTTGAAAGCAGTTAATAAGTTTATTGATTAATACAGATGAAATAGGCAGAGTAAAATCCAACCTACCACGTCAGGTGTCCTTTAATTTATTTTAGTTTCTTGATCCTTCAGAAAGCTGCTTCTCTTTGCATGTACTAAATCATCCAATGATCCATATCTTAAAGCTCTCAGTTTAGTCTCTGCATCTAATTTGAGAGAAAGAAACTGAATCATAAACTAGTAGTATTTTAAGTGTGTGAAAACCCCAGGACAAACTCTAAAATTAACTTTCACATGCTGTTCAACATCAAACTTCCTTCTGACGGCATGATTAATTTATTGATTATGATAGATCTTCAGGAAAAAGAAAATTATCTTTTGATATTTTGACAAGCTCAACAACAATGAGAGAGCCTGAACTGAACAGGGAATCTGCAGAGAATACTGAAACAAGGATATTAACAGAAATGAAGTAACAGTAGTAACTCTGACATTCTCCTGACCCACTTAAGAGGAAGAAAAAAAGTAGTATATTATATCTTTAAGAGTGTCTGAGCTGATAATGTTTAGACTATGTTCAATATTTAAAAGCAACCAGAAACCAGATGGAGCATGAGATTTAAAGCTTCATGTATGTTTCTCTATTTACAGTAAAACAGAACTCATGGGAACCCAAGTGTGCCACTGTTGTTGTTGTCGAACTAGGAAAATATTAATTTTTTAGTTGTCTAAAGTAATTAAATTTTGCTACCTCACAGCAAAAGATATGATGATCATATCATTATTCCCATTTCTGTATAAGTGTAGAAGGATAATTTAGAGTTGAAATAATACCCTCCCACACAGCATCACCCAGGCATTACATGCATTTTTATATAGTAAAGAGTTTTTATCCTTTTTTTTAGAAATGAGGACACTTGGTTTGAAAGATGTAAATCATGGCATATATATTTAAAAGTTACAAAATAATGATAATAGAATATAATAATAATAGAATATAAGAATTGTTAATAATTAAGTGAACAATTCAGTAGCAAGGAGTGAATCATGAATCTCAGTATTTTCAGGGTTAAAGTGTTCATTTCACACATATTATGAAATATCTGCAATAAATTCAAGTAATTATGCTATTAAGCAGTTCATCTATTGAATTGATTAAACTTTGTGTTCATTTCATAACCACTTTAGATACCCTCAGCGACTGCAGATTTAATCCTGTTTGAACCTTTCTATATTTAGTTTTCCAAAGATTGACTAAGACCAATCACTCAGTGCTCTAAGAATGAGATTGTTCTTTTACTTCATTGTGCCATTCTTTTCCCTGCATGACACCTCTTTTTTTGTACCCTGGATTGTGAAATCAGAGCACCTGCATCAAAATCTCCTAAAGGTCTATAAATGTTAAATGCTGTTCCATATGCATAGAAAGTTTAGCCACATTGTGATGTATTGTCATGAATTTGGTTTTTTCTCTTTTTCTTTTTTTTTTAAGGGCTTTGTCATCTTCTTGCCTAACGTTCTGAGATTAATCCCAGTAGTACAGCTAATTGGAACTAAAAAAAAAAAAAAAGAGAAAAAGAGCTATGCCATCTCTTCTAAAAGGCAACAAAGTGTACATTCTCCTAGTATCTTGCTGTCAGTGCAGCTTGCTAAGGCTGTTCAGTACATAGAGAAAAGATGGATATGTAGTTATACCAGATGGAACCAGTTTATTTAGATGCCTGACTTTCAGCATCCAGATTTCTACTTGACATCATCAGTAATGGTAGTAAATACATCCTTGTATCTGGTATTAAAAAAGAGATATTTTTACACATTATTTCAAGGCAAACAAAAACGAGCTAGTGACCTCTGTTATTCTGCTGCCTTGACTTGTTATGGCATGAGTTATTCCCTTCCGTTGTTGCTCTACCTGAGGAGAAGAACTGGAGCTACCTAGATTGGGATGAGGGGGATTGTGACAGGAAAACTGCAAAATGTGTCTTTTTCCAACTGAGATGAAAACAAGACTAAGCTTTCAGCACAATTTCATAATTTTATTTGGAAGGAGAGATCATAGTTTTAAAGAAGCAGAAGTTACAGTACTGGAAATGAACAAGTGAAAAACTGAATCTGAAGCTGTTTCTTAATGCAAATAAAAGTTATACTACCTTGTTCCTAAAAAAGAAATTAAAACTTGAACAGAATCTTTTCC
Source organism: Chamaea fasciata (assembly GCF_029207755.1). Taxonomy (NCBI): domain Eukaryota; kingdom Metazoa; phylum Chordata; class Aves; order Passeriformes; family Sylviidae; genus Chamaea; species Chamaea fasciata. Next base: position 142,311,770 of record NW_027094086.1, on the reverse strand, counting down.
ATGTCCTTAAATCTTTCTTCAGTGATGTGTTTAAACAGAGTTTAGGTACTGGTGAAGAGTATTAGAAAGCTAGTAGCCTTGGAAGCTCTGGTTTGCAGCAATTCTGAATTTTGGAATTATGTAGGAGTAAGCAAAATACCTTAAAATTTATCAAGACGGGAAGAAATTTTTATTATCCTTGCCACACTCTATAAATGAGTGTCGGAAAAAAATTAAAAAGCTTTCAAAAAGTCACAGATAATTAAAAAATTAAAATAAATCCATTAAATAATAACAATTTTAAAATTCCTTTAGGGAATTTCCTTTAAAATTCAGAGAAATTTTACCATTGTGGGAAACTGATTCAAAATTCTGATTATTCCAAAGAAAATAAAACCAAAATTATACTATCTAGATAACCAGCCAGATTTAAAAAATCTTAGTTCTTCACATCAAACTGAAAGTAAATTTACATGAAACACTTATTAAGTATATTTTTATTTCAGTTTCTGCAGACCAAATATTTTCTCAATAAATTAATAATTCTGCCAAATTTTGTAGCAGGAAAAATTTGCTAGACATGATATAAAAAATTTCCATTAAACATAAAATTGAGGAATAGACTCTGTAATACTTTCTTCAGAAAAAAATGTCTGGCCTCCATGTATTGTCTTGGATTTCCTTTTCAAAATACCTCCATTCCTCATCCTCCACCCTCCTCCCTCAGCAACGAGGAAACTTTCCTATGATGTGGAAAACTCTTTCCTGACAATTTCAAATTCCATGTTTATTGTGTTTTGTTTTAGTTGCATGGAAACTTTTTTCAGTTAATTTATATGAGGATAATTTCCTGCAGGGTTTAATTTCCTCACTTACTATTAATTTTTTTATTCCAGTTCTGATCATTTTTACTGCTAAATATGTTGCTATTCTAGAAAAAGCAAATCAGCCAACAAAAACTGACAAGAAGGAAAGATAAAAGTTTCTGAACTCTGCATGTGGAAAGGCACAAATGCAATGCCTCTCCTATCTGGCTAGAATTTGGTGTATTTATTGTGGTTTATTTCTAAGCATTCTACCAAACACGGGACTTGTGATAGCCCTGAGAAAACAGGCTCAGAACGTGCTGATTATCCTGTGATGTTCTCACACTGGGAATGGACTGTACCTGCTGCTGGAAGCTTCTATATTATACACAAGCAAGACATAGTATGGGAGCACATTGTGCCCAAAAATGTTCTGCTTTGCACAATGACATGAAGTCACTGAACGTCATTGGACAAGTTTAGGATGGTTATAACAGAAAAATCTGTAACGAGCTTCCTTGGGGATAATTGTGTCTAACTTGGATAGAGCAGGCTTTTGACAAATCTCTTTTTCTTTGCTAAAGATTTCTGTATTTAGATGACAGATCAGAGTCTTCAAATCACCAAATTGCAGCCACACTTTAATCAGCTAGATTCTCAATGAGACAAGTATCCAGGCAACCCTGCATAAAAGCAGTAGCAGAAGAAATTGCTCAGTACTGCAGTCAGACAGAGGAGACCTTTGCAAAATTTGAATTAGTGCCGATTAAAAATCCAGCTGCTTCTTTTCAGGTCTGGCAGGAGTCAAGGGATTGCTTTCTGCACAACTTGCATGGGTCTCTGCAGGGTGGAGCAAAGTCCTCCCTTTCTGCTCATGCCATCTTTCAGAACATGAAAGGTACATCTCTCCTCAGTGTTACTCCCACCTTCCACACCCAGACGTCTTTACCACCTTCTCTTTATCCATGGTCAGAAGTAGAGCTGAGACCTGTGGCACAATTCAAGTCTGTAACCTTCCACCAAGGTCTGTATTTTCAAAAAAAAAAAAAAAAAAAAAAAAAAAAAAAAAAATAGGCAATTTCCTAACATCTTAATGGGAATTCAGAAATTCCCAGCCATTTGTGCCTTTAGTGATGTGTCTTCATGATACCATAGTAAAAAGTATTTCGTACATATTCCCACCAAGTATTAGAAATACCTAATTCCACAGTTGCCATAGCTTTTTCTAATGTTTACTCCATGGAAAAGAAAAAATGTCCTGGTTTTTAGGCTGCTGTTATACTTCCAACAGTGACAACAGAGGAATTATTTCATATTTATTTGAACATTCTTTAGAGAAAGATGTCATCCACAGCACCTGAGAAATTTTCTCAGAATTTGCGCTGATAGATTAAGCCCTGAAAGTCGAATATAACTCCACTGTATCCCAGGAAAGTATCCCCTGAGTTAAATGGCATTCTTTTAAGCTTTCTTGGGAAGCAAGACACTGTCAAAATATTTGCTGCTGTTCTAAGTCCCTTGTCAGTAGCACTGTAAGATAAAATCCTTTCCTCTCTCAGCCAACATTCTGATCTAGTGAATTGTCTTGTGATATTGTCAGTAGTGCAAGATACAAGGACCGATATAACAAACAGAATTAAGCTTATTTTAAAAATCACTAATGATTTTGATCACTTGTTCTGTGTTCACAAGAAAAATATTGATTTGGCATAACATAAGCTCTAGTCTTGTAGGTTTAGTAAGTGGTAATGAGAGAAATAAGCAGTGCAGCAGGCTGATTTCTCTTGGTTGGTGACATTTGCAGCTTTTTGGGAAGCAAGATACTGAGACTGCCTTTCCAGTTGACAAGAAATTGCTTCAGTGGCAGACACCTCCAGAGGATCATCTTGTCTCTGACCTCAGGTGGGGACCATCCATGTCAATCTGTACCTAAACTTGGAATATTTGTAGTGTCTATGTTAATCAGCACAAGGGTTCTGAACCAGCTCTTTTGTTAGCTCTTGAAATAAGCAAAGAGGAGCAGACGCAGCTGAGGAGCAGTCAAGTGTGGCAAGAATGTGCTTGGAAAGCAGGACTGAATCTATGGTGTGACAGGACTGCTTAGCTTAGACAAGTTTGGGACTGTAAAATAATAAGGAATCATGGCAGAGAGGCTCCTGTATTGTAAAGAGCGAAGTTGAAGGATGTAGTTAGCAATGCCTTTAGTGAGGCAAGGAAGCTCTTGGGTTGATGAACAGACTGGGAGACATAGGAAGCTGTGGAGAAAAGGCTGTGATGGAGAGGGCAAAGCAGCTCTGTGCCAGCCATGCTCTGAGGGAAGCATAAGGACTGACTAGCATTTCAAAGTTGCACATTGTCCTCCTGGCCCATCTGGATTCTCCATTCTGCAGCTCTTACCTCATCAAATTCATCAAAGGTGAGCCAGTGGGTTCACATGGTTCAATCACACCTTCAGTCCAGATAGATATATTTAATTAGTGCCTTCTACTGCCAGTTGAAGTAGCCAACACACCCACAAGGCTGCCTCATCTATGAACAGTCTGTAAACAATATGATTATAGCAATAGCAATAACAGACCTTCCATCCCTATGACAAATGAAAGGAGTGCTGATGAGATCTTGGAGATAAATTCTGCCTTCTATGGGAAGAAATGAGCTCTTTGCTATTAACGTTCATCATCAAAGTTGTCTTAACATGAAAGAGTTCTCATTTCACTATGGTATTATTTTAAAGCCTAAAGTCTATAGTCTGTAGTCTAAGATATTAAGGATGAACCTCCTTTCCTTAGGGGTGTGCTGGTAGGAAATGGAACTCTCATGTGGAAAACATCTGGGTTTTTTCTTTTCTATTTAATGAAAAGACAATTTGTAGACTGCTGCAGTTGTCTCTTCATGGATTCTTTCAGAAGGAGCACATCTACTGTATAACTCTCATTTCCTAAAACTAGGAAAATTTCTTGTCATGGACAGTATTTTTTATTCCAATAAAACACATGAGAATTCTTATAGCTGAATGTGAGATGAAGTAGCAGCTACTAGTCTGAGTCTCAGTGAAAGTAAAAATTAGTAAAATGTATAAATACATGGAGTGTTTCTCTGAAATGATAAATTATAGCAGTTGAAAGAAACAAGTTGCAAGACAACAATCTACAATCTAATCCTATAAATATCTTGATATATCTGGTAGAACAATTATCATTTATATCTTCATTTAAAAAAAACCAACAAACATTCAGGAGCAGCATTAATGAGAAGATACAGTCTTGTTTAAAAGAATTGGGGTGATTTTCTTCTATGCAATAAAGGAATAAAGGGTCATCAGGTTTGTTTACATATTTGCAAAAAACTAAAAAATGCTTATTTTCAGACAGTCTAACAAATTTATTTTTGCATATTTGTTAACATTAGAAAGATTTCTAGAAATGATTGTTCTTCCTTATCTTTCAGAATGTACTAAATAACAAATGTCTTTTATGCCTTTTTCAAAGTGCTCATTCACTTTCTATAATAAGCAATAATTGTGTATAAAGGCGGAAGAATGTGGTTGTCTAATGTTGCTTTTTGCCCCTTTCCGGTTTCATCTCATACTTCACCATACCTGGATTTCTCTGTGATATTAATTTCTTCTTTTCTAATATTCTAATCAAACATATATTTGGAAAAATTGAGGCCTTACCTCATAATTTCTACATGCTATTTACCAAGTTCTGTCCCCCCTCCCCTCCCTGCCCCTATATAATCACCTGGAAAAAAAATAAAACAACCTATTTTCAATTTTTGCACTGAAATCGTTTTAATTCTCAAAACAGTGATGCCACTCAGCCCAGGGCTGGTTAGTGACAGATCATATCAGACTGAAATCACACAGATAGTAAATCACATCAGTCAGCCATGAGGGTCTTCAGGAATGAAAGGCGTCTTCTTGTGTGAGAGGTGTCAGTGCTAAATCATTAAATCTGTGCATTAGTACTAAAGAAAAAAAAAAAAAAAAAGTTGATTTTGTCCTTCTTACCTTACAGCGCTTCAGCAGCTTTTAATGGCAGAAATATGCCATGTTATTTATTAGCTCCAGTAACCCAGGGGTTCTTTTTCATTTTAGTCAGCAAGCTGTGAATCACCCACTGGGCATCTGACATGTACTGCCGGACTTCAGGGACTTAAGACAAATTAGACTCAGTTATTAGAGTCTCGTCTTAGAAAGTGTGTTTGTTTATAGGCTACTTAGCAGCTATGAGTACAGGTTTACCAGCTGAAAGTTATTTTCCATGTACATAAAACACAAATTTGCTAAAATAGTCTAGTAAATGAAGTTAACTCCCAGAATTGCTCTAACTACTGTAAGGCAAAGTCTGCTTAATTGTGGTAATGAGATACTTGATGAGAGTCAGGGCACTTCTTGAGGAATGAGTGTTTTAATATCATGAGTATGTCAGCTGGAATGCCATGGTCTTGAAGCATAAAAAGTATCTGAAGACATTTTCTGTTTTCTTTTTATTTGCATTGCACAGAATTTCTTCCTTGTGATAATGCTTAGGACTGCAAAAGGCCTAGACTGCTAGAAAATTCATTTATGAGCTTGAACATAGTAACAAGCCCATTTTTTTTGTGCCACCATTTCATATTATAGGACTGCGCAAAAGCAAAAATTTTGGTTTTGAAAGTAAAATATTTTTGAATTGTAATATTTCATTAAAACTACAACACTTTAAAGAACACATAAAAATAATCTGGGGTGGTTTTTTTTGATTCTGTTAAACTGCCCTTTGTGTCCGTTTTGCAGACAAATGGATTCAGAGAGGCATATTCTCAAGATCTATGAATTTCCTAAGCAACTGATCACTCCATGGTGTCTGCAGAGTAGATACTGCTAGACATTCCAATAACAGCTTCATGGCCACTGGAATTCCTGTGGATATGCAATACAAAGCTTTGTATTAATATCATTCTCTAACATTTCCAAATGGAAAATTGCCTAACTACAGTGTCTCTTGTATAGAAGTATGGAAAATAAGATAAACACTGCCAATTTTAATTATAGGAAGCACAAAAAACTTGTTTAGGATCATGATTTTCCGGATATTATTACCATTGTGTACATTAAGATCATACCTAAGAACCACCATAGGAAGTGGCTTTCTTCTGCTAGTAACAGATAACGGGACATTTGCAAATTCACATACCTTCAGAGGCAAGCCTCAAACAGAACTTAATAATGGAGATACAGGCAGAAATTATACAAACATGGAAGAAAACAGTGTAAGAAATACTGGAGGTTTCTGCATGACATACCTGCTATACCTCTTTCTAAGCAGAATTCTCTATGACAGAAATATCAGAAGTTCTGGTCTTCCAGGTTATGTGACTGTGTGGAGGCATAAGGAGCCTTATTGTAGTCACAGTCACATTTTAGGCTGATAACCGTGACTGGGAAACAGTGCTAGAAGCCATGCAGAAACAGCAGATAACAGCAGAAACAGACATAAATGTCAAGCTTTGCATTTTCATTTCAGCACATAAAGAACAGTAATCCTTCACTCAGTGTCCCAGTGACAAGATTTATTGCATATGTTTCAGGCCACCCAAAATGCTTTGGGACTGCAGTATTCTGAGAAACAGCAAATGAGAGATCTCAAGTGCATGAGTAAAGTAGATGAGATATTGGATTTAGGTTATACATTGGGAAATAATTTCTAGCTGCAAGGACAGATGGGTGCTGGAATTCATTGAGTGCATAATTGTGCAAGGTCTCTCACTGGGGACATCTGCAAACAGGTTAGAGAAATGTCTGCCAGAAATTGTTTATGGAAAGCCATTAGGGGGGAGCTGATGGCTTATGCTATACTGCCAGGTACATTCTGTGAATGATGTGGGGATGTGACATACAAAAACCTGACAATGGGAAATAATTTTTTTCTTTGTGTTCCTTTTATGGACATGTTAAACGAGTGTTTTCCAAAGGCTGTATTCAAAGTATTGTTGGTCATTGTGAACCATTATGCAATCCTTCTTTAGGGGCACAAATAGAACCTGTTTCTAGTGGAAGTACTAGGTTTTAAGCCTCATGGTGGCATATGCCACTCTTTTTATCAAGAAAATACATTCCTCTTCAATGGATCCCATGGCTCTCTCATTAAATGTGATGTCCACTGGTCATTTTAGGGAAAATTTTGATGATTCTTACTTAGTAAAAACACCCCACAGGTAATGTATAAAAAATGACATAATTTTCTCAATTGTAAAATATTTCTTTCTCACCTTTGAACTTTCAAAGGTTTACGACCCTTTATTTCACTTTACGTCTCCATATCCCAAAGTACTGCTGAACTGCCAAATGTCACCAGTCCATCAAATTCCTTTAATTCTTAACTATAAGTTGGTCAGTTTGCTCAAAAAATTCATCATCCATGTCAAATTTCTTGAAAAAAATTGGTCTAATATTTGATTTTTTCATGAGAATATAAAGTAGAACTCACAAGGGGGCATTTTGCACACCTCTTTTGAGACAATCAGCTTCTATTACCAGAAACTACCACAAAAATTCCTAGGTCTGATTTGACTCTATTATTGGGGAAAATAAATAATTCAAGCAGTTCCTCTGAAAAGTTCTACTGATTTTATGCCCATTTAAGTGACATGGAAATCATATGGTTCAGCTCTGTCACGAATTGAAAAATAAAGTAAAAAAATGATAATAACTACAACTAGCATTGGTAATATACAACAGGTATGCAATAACCTTTGGAAAAATATCAGTTAATTATCATGGAGTAATAGATTTAAAGAATAGCTTGAGTTGAAAATGACCTATAGGGATCATCATGTCCAACTCGCTGCTCCCTGCAGGGCTACCTGAAAATAAAACAAATAACAAAGCGCATTGTCCAGATATTCCCTAAACTCTGGCAGGCTTGGTGTTATGGCCACTTTCTTGGGGAGCCTGTTCCAGTTACCAACCATGCTCTCAGTGGAGGACCTTTTCCTAATAACACTCTAATTTGGTGTCTCTACTCTTAAGGATTCCCTGACATTCAAATGTTCCATTGTGGGAGAGGTGTTACCACAGCTAAATTCTCTTCTATGGCTAATTTAAATGCACAAAAAAGTAAGAGCTTTCCGTGTTAAGTTCTTCTGACCTGAACATTCTCTCCATAGGTGTGTATTTAAAGCTTGCAGATTAACTCTTGCCACCTGTTGAGACAAATATGTGGCAGACCTGCAGTTAAATATAATTTTGTAATGCCCATAGCCACAACAGAGAGAGTTGATACTCATAACAATAGCTAGCATCTTTTCAATGCTTATAAAAAGCAGAGCTCCTCCAGCTGATATCTGAAAGCTCACTAATGTGCAGCTAATTACATGCTTTTCAGAAATGTCAGTCAGCCTTTTAGTCTTTGCAAAAGCTCTATCAGTGGCAATATAAAAGACAAAATGAGACAGAAGGTGACCAAAGTCCTTTAGAGACAACTTCTTAAAGGAAGTAAAAGGACACGACTTGATAGTCACTGATGACATGTTTGCAGCACAGTTAGCCAAGATTTTTTTTCTTTAACCTTTGCATTTATTTTTTATATTAACCCTGCATTTTTGTACCAACCCTATCACTTAACATACAGTTATTCTTGTAATTATAATGTACATAATCAGAGGATGCAAAGCTACTTTATTATCTTGCTTTGAATTATCTATACTGGCCTCAGAAACAGCCACTTACCTGCTTTAGGCCACTGCTGTTTCGTGCTTAGTAAATGGCAAAGGATGAAAGGTTGTGGTTGATTGCAGGAAATGGTCTTCTACATGAGCAGTATTAGTCTGTAGATATTTTGAGATTTGCAATAGAAAGGGGAGATGGTGGTTTGAGCTCTATAGGGAAAATCATAAACTTGTGTTTTGTGGAGAGAATCAGAATGCTGTACATTATTTTTGCACAATTAAAATTAATATCCTTATCTGTTTAATAGAAATTGTATTTCATAAAAGGTACAGGCTCATTGTACAAATGCAATTTCGAGAATGAGAAATAGTTTTAGATAAAGATTAAAAATATCTGACCTTAAACTTTGTTAAAAGATGTGGGTTGTATACTGCTGTATGAATATAGAATAAATTTAGCACGCAAATTATCCAGAAGTCCAAAAAAATGGAAACTTGTTCCACTGATCACATTCACTTTGCTGACATAAAAAATTCCTATTTTTTTTCCTCAATAATTGCTGTTTTCTCCCTGAATTTCCCACAAGGAACACTAGGCACAGCAGCTGCTTCACCAGAATTTTGAGGTCATGTCACACAGGTGAGATCTGTCACTTTTTTGTGTCAGACCCTCAAACTAATGTGATGGAAAATACTGTAATATGTATGTTGCCCAACCATTGGTATTCAGTGAAGGAAAAAAATACCATCTTTTATTGCTAAGTGAAGGGAAAAAATACCATCTCTTATTGCTAAATATGTACAACAAGGCAAGATGTAAGACAGAGGAGAACCCAATACACTTTTGTTAGACCAGGCATTTCAAATTCCTCTTGATATGTTCATTATAGCAGTCTCTACAACTGCTGTTTGCTTTTCTCATTGCTAAGAGAGGAGGATTTGCTCCCTGGCGATTGAATATATCTGTCTCCAAGGTACCCAGTGCTCCTTCTGGACAACACTCCGACTTGTTGCTATAAGAAAGTTCCGGTCTCAATTCCAGTCACTCAGCAGCAGTTCATAAGTAAGGTCAAGAAACCTGTGAGAGACACACAAAAGTAATGGGGATGACACAAACTGGAAGAGACTGGAAAAATATAAACCACTATCTTCTAAAAGTTCTCTATATATCAGATGAGTACTGGGAAATCTTAAGTGAGAAAACCTTCATGAGAGGGAATGAAAATCAAAGATGACATCTAGACTATGGTCCAAAGATACGGGAAGATGGTGCGCTCCATATGCCCATTAGAAATGTTAGGATAATTGCTATTTAAAAGCCATGTAAAAAGTTCCTTTAATAGAAAATAGAAATGCCATTTCTATTCTTTTTCTTCATAAGCCAGCTGTACCTTTCACCTTACAATAAATATTTTCACAGAAATAAATGGGTAAAAAAGACAATTTTCTCTTTAGAAAAGTGTAGATGGCATCCTAGCTTTAACCATGGTAGTCTATGTCTTAATTTTTTCATTAATAATATCATATAGAAATACAGGATAGAAGAGAAAGAAACTTATTTTATTTTCAAGTTTGCCACTTCAACAGAAACTTCAAGCCTAACAATAACATAAATGAAGGCAAGCTAATGATATTCAGTTTTCCACAGCTGTAACAAGTCCTGAAGTCTTATTGCAGCTGATATGCTTATTTAGGCCAAGTAATACCTAGTTCTCTCAGACTACTGTAAAACTGGCCTATCTGCAGAGACATCTAGGGAACTACCAACTTACACTGATTTAACTGAGCTCAGAACAAGAAACAAAGAAGGGCAGAGTTGCCCTTTCTCATTTCCCGTGTTGTGCCATCATGTTCATTTTGCCTTCCTCTCCCCTGCAACCCCTACACTGATAATTTTATTTAAGTTAAAGTTAATGAAAATGAAGAATCTCCGATTCTCACTTATATGAGAAGTTTTTCTTAATAATGAAATTGAGGTGTTAGGATCAAATCCCCAAAAGCAGATATCTGAATTCATGTTACTGAAAGCATTGTCTTTCTCTTAGCCCAGCTGGTCATAGCTTTCGGGCATTAATACTATTCAAAGTTTGGCAATATATGATGCAAAGTCTTGTTCAAACTCCACTATGTAGCAGTTCTTATGTCTCAATACCAAAGTGTGTGCTGAGAGAAGAGAGTTTCATGACTTATCTTATATTCACTAAATCTTAAAGCTTTTGGGAAGTGATTTTTATTTAGTTGTTAGTAAGTTAGGAAGACGTGTACAGATCTTGTGATCACTGACTCAGTTTTATCACTTAAATAAGGTCTGAATTTAGACTGTAAAAGAAAGCACATTTTTATACTTGGGGACTTCAGTGATGGAACTACTGGTCTCTTTTCTGTCATAAAAGCCTCTGTGGCAATTCACAGAGAAAACTTCATTAGCCTGAATTGTCAGAGAATGCTTATACCCTGGTTACCGAGAAAACTTCTTATTTTGGCTGGTGCTGAGAGACTGTGATCCTTTTCTTTTTCTCCTGGGAAATCTTCCTTGTAAAGTAGAACTTTAAAGCCAACAAAGTTTTAAAGATGAGAATGACAAAATGGCAGTTCTTTCATCTATTGAATAAGAAGCTGATGGTTAGAGATAAACGAGAAACAAAAAACAGCCCACAAACCAGAATCAGAGTGATCAGCCAGCTGCCTGAAATATGTCTGCCATTAGACTCCTAAAATAGTGCCTATGTACACCTTCATTCCAGCCTTCTTCAACACCACAAACCAGCAGAGAAGGTGTAGAGAAGCTGGGGTTTGTTAATACCCAAAGTTAAAATATGCATGAGCTCATTATATTAACCTGAAATTTTCCTTCAGTCCTAACGAGAGTCAGGATGAATCTTTAAGGGGACTCAGCTTAATAACAAAAGGTACCTGGACCTACCTTCTGAAAGCTACAATTGCAGAGCCTTTAGCGGAGCAGCTCAACAAATCAAGAGCATCTGGTTACACAGACTCTTGCCCAGAAATGGGCAAAAGAAAATTGAAAATAAAGATAAAAATAATTTTGATGTATGCCATTAAACCCTTTTCTTTTTTTCACTCTCAAATAGAGGCCTGATACAAAGACAATGAAAATAAATAACCAAAAATTAAACAACCATTTCTAAGAAATGGAAACTGATGCAGTATAAAAATCAGCTTACCGACTGAAATAATTTTGAGGTACTTACAGGTCATCTAGTGAAGGATTTTCATGCTTTTTTATCTACTTTATGGAGACCTGTACATTAGCACTTTTGCACAAATGACAGGTGCCAGAATATGATTCTTTCCTTGTGTGTTTCATAAGTTCCAAAAGACTAATGAAATTTCCTTCCCTTCTCTATTGTTCCATGTGTAAATGGCAGTTGCCAAGAATGAGGTTACAGGTGTTTTGAGAGTTTAGAGTGTCGTAAACCAGAAAGCCATTTCATCACCTAACACAGCAACCACACTCTGTTAATCATTCTTCAGTTATTTGAAACAAGGTCCTACTTAGCTGACATATTTCTGCACTACCCTCTCACTGCTTGCTGAATTTCTAAATGGTTTAGGAGGAGGGGGAGGCCACTAATGTTTTACAGACTGCAGGTTTATTCAGGGTCTTGAATAATTTTTGGCTTCAAGGGCTGTAAGTGAAAATTTTTATGCAAACAGCTTCCTTTCACGTGAGGATCAGAGCTGAGCTCTGTCTTTGGAGCTGGCTGACCACAGGGGTAAGAAGGCTGCTGAAAGTGCCTGCAGAAGCATTGAGAAGATAAAAGATCTGGAAACAAATGAAACTTCCTCTGTGGTTGAAGAACAAGAACCTGAGAGGAAATGGATGAGGGAGCATCACACTTAGAAATGAGACAATGGTGGTGGAAGTTCTGGTGGAAACAGAATTTTCTCTGTGCTGGGATGCACTAAGTCTCTGGCCAATATTTCTGTTTTCTGGGGAATTCCTGCTCTGCATGACTCCTTTGAAAGAGAGAGCCTTGTTCATAAAACTAAAACTTCAACAGTAAGTTGTTCCACACCCCCACTAATGCTTTCATCCGTGTCACATTATTCAATTTCAAGTCACAGTTCTGACTTCATGCTTTCTTTGTCTGGGTAGTGCAGAAGACTTCTCCCTTATATGACTTCTTGCAGCACAGCAGAGCCACAGTAGTTACAGCACAGGAAGCAAATTGCAAATAAGATTCCCACTGCTACCACACTGTGAGGTGTGGTATGTGTGAAAATCATTTGGGGTAGCTATTAGTGGAGCTATACAATAGTAAACTTATACAATAGGTTTTTTCCTCAATGAGAGGAGTTCCCACAGTGCATTTCAGATGATTTCCAACAAAGCTAGAGGAAATGACACAGGGAGAGATAATTCAGAGGAAAAAAAATTTGGTATTTGCAGCAAATTCCAAAAAGTTTATCATTTTAATGACAGAATTGAGTACAGTTCAGATTTAGACTTTTTCTTTTGTCTAATGTTTGCATTTTGTTTCCTTTCTTTTTTGATGTCAAAGATGGCTCTGTTTTGAGCAGAAGATTGGAATAGACACTTTGATGTTCCTTCCCACCAGGATTATTCAATGATAAATATGTGTTGACAACTATTTTTTTCCTGAATATGTTGCATTGAGGATGTTGAAAGATCAGCGGACTACCTCCCACACAGAGTAAGGGTTTATACATTCTGACTGGTCCCATTCCCACTGCCCTAGTCATCACCACATTAGCCCAGCAAATTACTTCTGTTCCCAATTCTACAGAGCTTCTCTCTTCCCCGTGTGGAACAGTGTTCTGACCCTTTTCAGACTAACTCCCTCAATATGGGTACACCCTTTCCAGTAATGTTTTATTTAATCACTAGCATTTTTTTCTGCTCAGGGAAAAGTGAAGTTATGAATACAGAAACAGGAATAATTTCTGAACCTGATGAGCAGAGACAGAATCACTGATAACCATCAGATTGTGGGAACAGGGCTAGTGTCATGCTTAGAATTGTCTAAAATGTTTATACTGAGGTGGAAAAGGGCAAAGACTCCTCTGCAAACTAATCCTATCAGTATCTGAGTTCTCCTGCATCACACTGAGTGTTCGGAGTTTCCATGCTGCCTTACAAATTTTCTTCAGCATTTTTCCAATGCTGCAAAGCCTGTTTCTCTTGGCTACGTAAAAGGGCATCTGGTCTTGACAGCCACTACACCAGAAGGGTTTGTAAGTGATTTGTGCAGCCCAAAAAGTCGTTTTGGATGCACAAGGAGGGCTGAAGCATACAGTGAGCCCAAGCCCCACTTACAGCCCAAAGGCTTATCCTAACAGCCGTAGAGCCACAGTGCAGAAAACCCAAGTGATTTTGCTGAAATGAAATAAGGCCCTAGAGCTTGCTAACCCAACTTTAGTGTAAGGTTTAATTCCTTTTTCCAGCTTTGTCACGTCAGTAACAACCATTCACTCTGCCCTCCTCTACCAGAGCAGCAAATGAAAGGGCTGTAAATCAACGTCCCTTTGGATACATTTCTGTTGAAGGGAATTTCCCTCTATTATTATAATGCTGTGTGAAAAGACTGTGTAGTGTGAACTTTTTAATAAAAGTGCTTTTTTACAAATTACTTAAGATGCCTGTTAAAACAGATGTTAAAGCTCAAACATTCTTTTAGCACTGTTTCATTTCTCTTGCACTTACGTGCTCCACTGCACCATTAAGTTACAAACACTGAGGAAAGGGAAGACCCCTACCACAGGGTCTGTGTAGGTCATGGATTGCTCCTGGAAATACTCCTCACCACAAAGCTCAGCAACCACCTCAGCACTGATGCTGAGGAATAAGCTCCAGTAAAACTCCAAAGTGTTACTTGAATGGAATTAAATTCAATTACTTTATAATTAACTTCCACTTAAATCTGAATTCATTAGCTTTAGGAAAAAACAAGGACAGTTATGCAACCCATCTAACACAGCTGTTCCACACAGGACCCTATTTAGCACAAAGCACAGGTTAGTTTTCTAAAAATGCCATAGCATGACCTGTAATATTTTGTGGTATATACTCATGTCAGTCAGATACTGGAGCATAAAATTTTCAGGTCTTTCTAAAGAGGTATTATTTTTATTACAATTTGCATGGTAGAATGAATGAAATTATATCAGCTTCCATAAGCTTATCTAAAAGCACTATTAAAGGAGATTAGTATATTGCAAATGGAGTAAGAGAGGAAAGATGAACAGTGAATTTGCCTTCTATATCAGGCTGAAGGACATCTCTGAATAACATTATAACCCACTGCTCTAGGAATTTTGACTGTGGCCTTTGATAGTACTCAATAACCCAAACAGCAGACCTAATTTTGTCAAATGCTTAGAGACGCACTGTTTAAGCTGATGTTATCTCCTTTTTTTCCTTTTTTTTTCTTTATTGGAAGAAGGGACAATCTTTCCTGAAAAATTCTTTGCTTTAAAAAAATACTAAGAGAGTTACCCTTTCTTTAAAACAAGTAAAAATTTGTTTTTCATGTTTTATGTAGAAAAGTTATTTCCACATTTGAGTTATTTGTTCTCACAGTGAGAAAAAAATCATTTAGATAGCACTTTAAATGTACTCCAGTAATTTCTGTGGAAGCTTTAAATATGGAAATAATTTTTTTAAAAATGAAAGCAAACACCTGTAACTTCATACATTTCTATCTGTTAAAGTCTCCAAAGACATTTTTACTCTAAAAATAGTCCTGAGTTCTTATTGTGGTTTAAGCCTTATAAGATTTTGATCTACCTTACCTATGACTGTGTCTATTCATAAATGCCCCGCTTTGCACATATATAAGGATTTGATTCACTTTGGGGTCAATGGAGATTATATATCCTTTTGTCAAGGATTAGTTTAAAAATCTGTGAAAAAAGTCCCTTTTGAGAATTTTTAGGCATTAGAATGTTTAGTTTCTGGGTTTTTTGGTCATATTAACTGCCTGTGCAGATTTCAGAAACATTGCAGATAGTTCAGCTTCTGATAGTTCAGCTGTGGTTTTGGATATTTTTTTGTGGGTCTGAATTTCTAAAAGCTAAGTACTACCTGGGAAATGAGTTTTTGTGGCCTCTCCATGGTAACTCAAATAATGCTTTCCTCTTGTACATTCCTGTGAATTTCTATCTGAATGCCATGTGTTAGGGAATTTGGCAGAATAGAAACAGGCTGCCTAAAATGAAGGGATACATTTAGGGAGTCTGCAGAATCCATGCCCCTGATAAAAAGCGTCATCTCAACGATCTGTCGGTAGCTGAGTTTCTCAGCCTACCTCACATGTCATTGCTGGAAACCAACTTACCCATTCTTGACTCATACACATGCCAGAAAATACCAGTACCAGCTGCCTTCTTTAGATCCTGCCTCTTCAATGGGAGCAAACTCCACTGACAGATCTACTGGATGGAACTAGAAATCCGCCCAGCAGCCACATCCTCCTTCCATCCCCTCTGACCGCAACGAGGGGACTGGTTCCCTTTCTCTGCGAGTACAGTTGAACGGGGACCACGTTTCCCAAATTAGACAATTTGTCTCCAAAAAACACACAGCAAAAAAGATAGACAGATGAAGCAATCAATGAAGAAAATTCTGAAAAGCGGGTGTTTCAATGCTCTGTGTGGAATGGGCAAAAATGGAATAGATAAAGGACCCAAAAGGATTCCTACTCCAGTGCTGTAACTTTGCAGGAATTTTCATATGTCAACCTGTTCTGTAATTTGACACTCAAAATGCTTACGGTTACCTATAGAACTCCAACAAAAATTATATTCTGGGCAGTCTTAATAAGTGTTATTTTAATTAAAAAGAGATTTCCACTCTTTTCTGTGTGCTAATTAAATTGAAAGAGAACTCTGACAATTCCAATTATCATTTACCACAAAATATGTATATGCAAATATAACAGAAGGTGAATACAGATTTAAAAAAACAAAATCATACCACAGCAAGACAATTAGACAGAATATTGTTGCCAAATTTTCTTATTTAAATAAGTCATCAGCAATACATAACAGATGCTGAAAGTATGTGTGAAACATTTAAAATAAAAACAAGTCATCCAAAGGTTATACAAACAAAAAGTTTGAAACACATTCACAATTAAAATGTAGTGCAGAATGTTTCAAAACTGGGGATTTCCTTTTGTTCTGGATCTGAAATTAGTTTTCAAAGCAATTGTGACTTACATGAATTGAATTAATAGAAATATACTCAATATTTGGGAAGAGAATAGTTAACCTTTCATGGAAATGCTCTGTAACTTTAAAATTCTAAAAGCACATGGAGGCTCTTCAGGCCCTGAAACAATAAAGAGAAACATGTAAATCCTACTGTAAAGAAGCATGTTGAGGAGGATGGACAGGAAGCTGCCTGGCTTATTCTGGACACCAATTTCTGGACTTGTCTGGCAAGGTCAGCAGTGACAATACAGCTTGATTATCCCTGGTGGATCTAACTGGAAAAATTTAAGAAATTAACTAGATGCCATTAATGATCTGCAGAGCTTATTATGCTCCCACTCTGCAAACTCTGACATTTCACCTTGAACTGGCCAGACATGAAATTTGGGTTAACTTCATTGCCCTGAACTGGACTGGGAAGCACTCATCTATTCTGATCTGGTGATGCCCAAAATAATGTCTAATCACTGGGTCATAATAGTAGGACAATAAAGAAATTCCATCCTAAGTTGTCAGCAGAAATTCCTTTACAATACAGACATTTTTGCTGACAAACTGTAGGGCTTAAGGGGAGTTATGCTCTCTCATGCTCTCCCCTGGGTGTTGCCCGGAGTAGCATTTGTGTTTTTTCTTTCTGGGCTCTGCCAATAAACTTCAGTGCTCACCTCACCCATCATGCTGTGGCCACTCTTAGGGATATGATTTAGATGAGCCTACAGTTTATCCCAATTAGTAAAGCATGGAAATGTAGGATAAGGAATTGACAACCAATTTTTTATTTATATCACCTAACCTTGGTTTGTCCTTTAAAAGGCTCTGCAGAGTCACTGGAATAAATTATGTTTATTGTGGTCTGTGCTGCATGATGTTATTATTTTTTCACTGGTAAATAACTTAGACACTGCTACTGAACAGACAGACATACTTTGTGTTTCTAGCATATGGAGATAGGTAGAAGAAATTTTGGGAAACTGACACTAATTGCTTCTACTGCATGTGTTTCTTAATATATTGAATTATTTTTCCATTAACCCCACAGGGATCCTATTTTATGACTCATCAACAGCCAGGAAATTAATTTCTAAAGGACTAGAGCCAGTGTTGCTGAAGACATCCTAGAGTGTGTCAGACTCTTTCCTAATGGAGACCAAATACTCCCACAATTAAAGGACAGACAAAATAGAATTAAGGACAGCCTGGTGTGAGGGGAGAAGATAATTCCCTGCTTCTCATCTAGGTAGTACTAAATAGGGTTTGTGTTCTACATTTTGTTTATTTTTGATGGTTCCTAGGTGGCTTGACACTAAGTAGAACTACCTAAGCTTGCTAAACAAGTGAAAATTTAAAGTACGAGCTTTTATTGCAGTTACTTAAAGAATCTCCTTGGTGCCGCTGGAAATGTTCCTCCATTAGACCTGCTCTCTGGTCTGTGGTCAAACTATGGGTCAGAAAGCCATATCCTTCAGGCCTGGGCTTCTTGGGAAGGATATCAGTGGTTGATCATCACCCAAATTTTCTGCTTTCTTCCTCTTGAGATTCAATTGCATTTTTGTACTAAATCTTTTGATAAATGTGATGTTTTGCTAACTGAGAGGATCTGAAACTTTGGGATCCAAAACCTCCTGTCTGAGACCAATTACTTTTAAAATCCCTCCTTCCTTAAGTTGCCCCCTAATGGTAATAAAAATGTTTCTTCCTTTCAGAGAGAAAGTAGAAGCTGTTTAGATTCACCTTTAAAGTCACTTCACTTGTGCACCAAGGATGGGATAAGATTCCAATGGACATATTCAGTGGGTGATTTGGATCCAAGGTTCCAGCAACCATCCTCCTTGCTCCCTCCTCTCACTGAAAAATAGGAGGAACCACATGGCAGAGGACTGTGCTCTGTCCAGGACACGGATGCAAATTTGATGGCTGTTACTATCAGACCATTTGGACTTGATCCACCACTTGCATAACCAGGCTGGTTGTCCAATGGCTCTTCCACTATTTTTTTAGCACCCTCCCTCTCTCCCTGCTTCTAAGCAAGTGTGCACTCCAGGGAGACTCAAAGAGCAGTGGCCTACTGCAGAAAGTGGAAGTTTTCACACACCCAACGAAAAGACAGTGATATGGACATATTGACAAAAATACATCCACTGTTATTACTTATAATTCGTTTTAAAAACACAACTCTGTTTATTACAGGGAATCCATTTTTGTTCTTTGCAAGGACCATAGGTGACAGCTATAGAATTTTCATCAGAAAACTAATTAACATGCTCATCCACAAAAACTCTCCACATATTTTTGCATGGCTTTAAGGGAAGGAGAGTAAAACTACCTATAAATTATCAACTTCATTAACAGAAGCGTAAACCTTCATTAATGAGTAAAAAAGCCTCTTTATTTTTTTTCATTTGGGTAGCCAAAAAGAGTCTATACTCTCCTTTACCTTCTCATACCACAAGCCTGAGGGATTTCCCAACACAAAAGACACTAATTCCACACCAATGAAAAATGTTTCAGCTCACTGTATTTAAACTGACCTAAACTGCAGAAAAGAGGATTTAAGTTAAGCATGAGAACAAACTCTCAAACCTATACATGGGAGAGGCTTGCCAAGAGGCTATGACCTTTCTAACATGGCCACTTGCCGAAAGTAAACCAGGAATGTCTGTCAGAAAACACACAGGAACAGCAGATCCTTCTTCAGCAGGGAGGATTAATTAACTTTCCCAGCTCTCTTCCAGATCAATTTTCTAAGATTTTTTTTTAAATTTAAATATTGATATTTTGCTGGGTTACTTACAGTACAGATCTTTGCCATGAGGGAAAAAAAAAAAAAAAAAAGAAAAAGAAAAAGAAGGGAATTATCCCAAAACTTTTAGGATATCGAAATAGTTCCTTTAACTGTGAAAAACCCAAACAAACAACAAACCCTACACAGTTCTGGAAGCTGAAGTAATAACTTAGTCTGTGTTGTGGCTGGATGGTAAAGTGCAAAGAGAACTCAGAAAAAAAGATGTAAGTAGTTACTCATTGTGTGGGTTATTTCCTTCAGCCAACTATTCAATACAGACTTGGTGATCCTTGTGGGTCCCTTCCAGCTCAGGATACTCTATCATAAAAGCATCTGGAAGAAAGAACATGTGACTGCCTTTGTGAAGACATTTATCTCTTTAATCCTTTCTTCTGTTTCTACTTTACACTAGACTATGAAACAATCTCAAGCAATTTTAAAAAGTTTACACACTTCCTGATCAATGTAGGCTTGATGAGGGGTTGATTCCTTTTCCTGTTAGAAACAGTTGAAAAATCTGAGAAAGAGGGCTGAGAGAAAACTGTAAACACTCTAAAATACATGTGGCAAAGGTCAAACTTTGTAAAAAATGGAGTCTGAGGTTACATATTAGAGAAAATTTTCTTTAATTTTTAAGTGCTCTAATTTAGTGGTTTATGAATTAGATAATAATAGATCCTTCCTGATGACAAGGTGATAGACAAATGGCCGTTTCAAGTCCTTTTCAGTACTTTTTTAATATTCTGAATTTACTGACTAGCTAGTTACTATTCCCTGTGGAGCAAAGATCCTTATACATTGAATTAGACTTTAATCCTGGATGTTAAACCAGTTTAAAGTAAATGAAAAGGTGCTTGCCATAAAGGTTTGGCTACTACTACAGTTTATTTTTTCTCACTGACAATAAAAGAAATATATTGCTATACAATCTCTGTTGTAAGCTAAAGAAATTAGCTACTAAAACTTGGTAACATAGTTAAGCAATGGGCCCTGCTGTTGATGTCCCTACTAGAAAACAGTAGATAGCAAGGAGGATTATACATGCTGAAATGCATTTATGGCACATAAAGTTGCAATGTCCTATTACTGTTTGGTAAAACCTTCAGAGGAATGGATCTATTTTTTTCTAAGGTAAAGGATTCTTTTTTTTTTCCTAATTAATGTAAGGTCTTCATGTTAAAAAAAAAGTCTCTGATATGCCTGTTGCTTAAAGCTTTATGATGTTTAAAATCTGGATTCCCTCAGAACATGAAATCAGAGTAGGGCAATACAATCAGATCAGGACTCAGTAATGTTTTTCATCAGGCAAAGGGATGGATGATGGATGATGGGACCTTGTCCTTTTTGTACAATTTCAGTGATTTAGGAATAACAACTATATTTTTAAGGCAAAAACTGACAAAGTGCTTTTGACTCAAAGAAGGAGAAAATAAAGATTCACAGATAATTTTTATTAATTTATTATTACTAGATGATCTCTAAGGTCCATTCCAACTCAAGCCATTCTATTATTCTGTGATTCCATGATTTATTTATGCTGTGGAGTATCAAGTTCTCTTGCAAATCCCAATTCACTGTTTAGGTTTTTTTCTAAATAGAATAAAGGCACCAAAAAATTCTGTCTCCTTGGAAATACTGTTACTTAAAAATATTTTCTGGATTTGGAGTATTAGTGGTACGGTAAATATCCTTCAAATATATGTGTAGGGCAGACGGAGTACATGTCACTTAGCCCAGAAACTGAGTATTTTGATTAGTCTGCTAAGGTTTAAAGAGTTAGGGAAGATTTTGTTAAAAAGTAATTGTCCCACAGCCATCTGAGGGCTGCTTAGTTTTGCTTTTTTGCAGCTGAAGCAGGGATCTCTGCTAGGCTGGGATTTCCTACCATCATCAAGAAAGACTGAGTGCACATGAGCACTGAGATGAGGCAGCCAGCTCCAGCACTGCAGGTGGACAGACTTCTGGAAAAAGAAAGCCTCTAGTTTTCAGGAGCTCCACTGTTCACAAAATGGTTTATCTCATCTGAGGAACACTGTAACAGAACCACTTCAGCCATCACATTTTCTTGATCCTTTCTAACATAGGTGATTTAGATTGCCGAAAAAGACTCTTTCATCAAATATGAATGCAGTTTTGATTAAACATAGCACAGATCAAATTAGAAGACAGAGAATTCCCTTCAAGCTATACCTGTGAAAAGTTCTTTATCTTTGTGGTTAAATACATTAACAGACAGTTTATTTCCTTTTTTGCTTTCGAACTATTTAAAAGGAGAAGTTAGAAGAGAAAGTGTCTGCAATATTCTTCCAATACACATTCAGGAGGCAAAGCTTTTATTTCATATGCAAAAAATGGGATTTTTTGTATAGAAATTAATTGTGCAATTGTTTGATAATGAAATGGGTAAATGAAGAAAGGCTTTTAGTTTTATCCTTAAACATTTGCTACATCACCTTGTTCTACCTGGACTACTGGGCTGGGTTACTTGTACTATACAAATGGGTGCAATTATCTTATTCTTAAATCAAACATCCATTTTCTGAAGGACTTTATTTTTCCTCTGCTTTGTGTCCTTTCTACACCTTTATCTCAAGGTATGATGGGAATAAAATCTGTGGCAGGGGAAGAGAGCAGTGCTGATGTCACATTGAAGGTACAGTAGATTAAGCTTTTATGTCCAGGAAAAGACTTATATAGGGAGTACCTCAGAAAAATCCAGATATAATAACATTAACTTTCCCAATATATGCACTGGCATACGTTAATTTTTCTAAATAATTGATAAAATTACTTTAAAATATAATTCTAATTATAGATCTTTTGTGCAAAGCAAAAGCACTGAATTAAAAAAAGAAAATACCATAAAATAAAAACTGACTTTTTGGGTTTCTGAATTTTTTACATTGGTTCTCTATTTCCTCATTAGACAGACAAAAATAATTAAGGATATGTATTCCAAATCCTCTCATGTTACTCATCTTAATAACAGGAGATACAGTAGCATATCTTGCAATTATTAACTGCCTTATCTTTATCATTTCATTTTCATGCTGAGAAATATTTTGCTGCTTGGTTGCTAAAGGCAAAATAGAACAATATTTTTAACAGCATGTACCAACGTAACTGTAATATTCAGCAACCAAAGGGTCATCCAGAAGAGATACCTTTGCAAAAATATAAATTAGCAAGAATTGGTTTGTTATGATCATGTCCTTTCTAGGAAAAGAAGCATTTTGCTTTCATTTTGCTTTAGATTTTTTAGGAACATGGGCAGAGGAAGATATTACTGACATCAACTGAATAAGAAGTAATTCCTGTCAAAAAACTTCAACATATTATAAAGGTTTCAGTCTATTCTTTGGCTCTAATAGGCTGTCCAGATCCAGGCTGGACCTCAGTAAAAGAATGAGGAAGGTGTGAGAGAAAATAGCAAAGCACATGTGAAGAGAAAAGGTACAAGTAAACTGTGGTAACCTCAATGCTGAAGGATTCTTTTATCATACTGAGACATTCTTTGGTCATAAGCTGTTACCTAGAAGTTCGGTACAGACCTGAAAAACTGAGCATAGTAAATACATTTGTGTCAGACAAAAATCCTCTCAAAATAGCAACCATTATTTAGAGTAATTTGAGGTTTTATGTATAAAGAAAGTCGATAACGATATCTTTGTCCATGCAAGTAACTTTTTGATATAGAGAAGATGCATTCTTCCCATGCTGTAGAGCCCTTCCTTCAAAATATAAGTATCTCAGATCTTTTCTGTGGGAAGACTGAACCACACAAGTTGATGCATGTAATGGCCTTGCTCCAAATGAGCTAAAAGACTGTGAGAAGGCAGAAAATTTCTCATTCCTGAGAGCACCACACAGACCGCAAAACCAACTCATAATGCTCAAATAAAACCTCAGGCATTCTGGTGTGAATGGGACACTTCCAACAATTTCAGAGGATCAGGATCCTCCTTTACTGTTTGAACTTAGCAGAAGACAGAGTGGAGCTTATTGCTCAGAGCTGATTCACCTTAGCCCTTGTGACCGGAAAGATTCAAAAAGCTCTTCTGTACTTGACCTTGTGCCCTTGAGTGGTTTTTTAATTAGACACACCGCACTGTGCAATACATGGCACAGCTTGCCTGTATCACAATGGTCATGTAACCTGGAGCCATTGTTTTGCAAACTGCACATTCCAGAACCAGTTTGTGCCTTTATTTTTAATTACATGAATCACTTTGATCACTTTTTCCAGTGCTACAGAAATGGGGCCTGATCTGTATGTGAAATGTAGAGAACTAAGGTCTGTCAGTTTTTCCACAAACAAATTGAAAACGTAATAAAAAATTACACTTGAGCTAAATGACAACATGCCTGACACGTGCAAGGCAGTATCATCTCAGTGATGGCAGATTCAGATCTTAATTATATTGAAACTCTAAATAACTGGTGTGTGTGTTCTAAACTTTTCCAGGAGACCAGGATTGAATATTGATCAGAAAAAAAAAAAAAAAACCAAACTATGAGAGAATGAGATAAAATGGAAAGGGATTAAAAGACTTATTTAATCTAAAATATTAAAATATCCCAGACTGTATTCCCCAGGCTGGGGGAATCCTTAATGGTTTTGTTTTTTTCAGTCTTTCAGAAATTGTCATTTTAGCTTTTACAGCTGACTTTGCTCTTGGCATAATTTATAAATTTAAATGAATCCAAGCAAATATAAACCAGCCTCCATTTTACATACAACATCAAAATAATCTTTTCCAGATTGTTTTTATTAAAAAAAAACAGGAGTTGAAAACACCCAGTTCCATTTCTTAATTATAAATTGGTGGGTTTATTTTTGCAGATTTACTGTTTGCAAATATACACATTTTTAGATCCTGCACATTTCTTAATAATGGTGTTTCAAATCTAAAGCTTCTTCAAACCTTTTCAAACCTAAAGTGTACTAAGAAAATATTTTAAAAATATACTCTCTGAAGGTGCTGAAATCATTCTGTTCAGCAATATCAGAAAACTGTTTTGTTGGTGTTCACTTCCTCTAGGTCTGGCTCCTGCGCAATGAGAAGATAAGATGTAATTTCTATTGAATTACAGGTCTGTGTTTAATCTTAGAAGATTAAATTACTTTTAATCTTCTAAGAAATTCTGCACATACAGAGGAGCCCTCTTCTATGCCACAACAGAATATTTAGTATGAAATGTGTTCTACCCAGTCCTGGTTGGTAAGTTTATATTTTAGTCTTCAGGTCCAGAGAGCAAATCATGTATTTTGCTCAACCATTACAATACACCAACATTTCAGTTTATATATGCCATGCAGTGTGTGTTTTCTTGGTGCAAAACAGTCCAAAAATGATCCTGAAATGTTGATATTTTCTGTAGAAAGAAAGGAGGTACAAACAGAACACTTATCAAAATGTTCATAGCATTTGTGAAAAAGCTTGGCCTTCAGTCTAAACTATATGTTAGCCTACCATGTTCATGTTCTTTCTCCATTTTTTTGTTCAGTAAAATATACAACATACAGTGATATAAATTTGGAGCATACTTGTCTCCAGCCACATTGGATTGTCGTAATTCATTTCAGCAAGAACACAAGGATTCATTATCAAGGAACACCTTAGGGAACTTAATACTCTTTTTTTTTTTTTTTTTTTTTTTTTTTTTTTTTTTTTGTGTTTTGTTGGGTTTTTTTGTTTGTTTTTTGTTGTTTGGGTTTTTTTTGTTTGTTTTACTTTCCTCAGAGATTAAATCAGCTAGCAAGTGTTTATTAACTCAAAGATTAACACAATATTTGAAGCATTGTACTGTCCATATACAATAACACAGATAACCCCTTTTTTTATACTTCAAACTTGAAAGATGGGAGAGAACCTTTTTCAACAGTCATGACTCACACTTTCTTAACAATGAACCATTTCTGTGCTCTTCTGGTTTGGACTGGGATGGAGTTGATTTTCTTTGTAGAAGCTCGTAGGGTGCTGTGCTTTGTATTTGTGACCAAAACAGTGTTGATAACACCCTGATGTTTTAGCTATTGATGAATAGTTCTGACACAGCACCAAGGCCTTTTCTGCTTCTCACTCCACAAGGATGAGGATGCTGGGGGCACACAAGAGATTGAGAGGGGACACAGCCAGAACAGCTGACCCCACTTGACCAGAGGGATGTCCCACACCATGTGGTGTCATGCTCAGAAATAACAGCTGAGAGGAGAAGGAGCAAGGGGGAATATTTGGAGTGATGGTATTGTTCTATAATTATGTTTATGATTGGAAGCAGAACTTCTGGTATGAGTCATTCAATTTGAAATATGAACATTGAAATAAAGTTTTTTAAAAAGAGTTTATAGAATTGCTTGTAAAAATTATTTCAATAAAAATATAGGCATTGCTTTCAGGTAAAAAAATCTCATTTTCTTAACAAATGTGCATTCAAAAAATATGCTACTTTGAGTTTTATGAGTTAACACTAGAAAATCTGTGCTGTGTGTGATTACTTTGAGTGTGTAATAAAGAACACTGATTCTTGCTGTTTTGAAAAGAAAAATACAGAAAAGCCTTTCTCTGAATGCCCATAGGAAATGTCTGTCCTACACTGTCGATTTCATTATAGTATAAGAAACACTTTTGCCCTAAGTGCTTCTTCCAGCCCTGGTTCTTAATTGTTGTTATTTGGCAGCATGAAATATTGATGACATTGGTCAAAAAGATTGACAGCTGCATGAATTGTTATTAACCAGCCTGTTGGTTGTAGCTTAAAGTTCAATAAATACCAAGTTGCAGTAAAGGCCTCAGGGAGCCTCTCTCTTTTCCAAAGAACTGGAAATTAACTATTTGATGTCTTTATAAGCTGTCTTTTTCCCATCACCTCCTCACTCCCCCCAAATAGTTTTTATGACACTAAAAAGAAAGACTGGTTTGGTAATGCTCTCATAACTGGGCAACATGGCCCCTCCTTGATCCCGAAGGAGTTAATGACCAAGCATTACAGGAGATATAACATCCCATCCCTTCTCATTGTCATTCATCACCACAGTAAATAGAAAAATCATTCATGAAATGTTAGGATCTGAAAGAGCTCAGGGAACAGAACGATTTCTGAAGTGAGTCAGGAATCACTTTTGTAATACTGATACATGAGAATACACTTCATCCTCCACACACAAGTACTGTCATACTGTTATGAGTTGCAGTTGTATATACATTCAATCATACAGTAATTTGCTGCAGACCTTTAATAATTGTGTTAGGTTGGTGAGAAAAGCTTTACCACCATACAAATTCTTAATGTTTTTGATGATGCTGTGTACCTTCCCTTTTTAAAATGTGCACATCTGCTATCTCTGTCTTAAACCCCAGTTGATTTATTTTTTCCCCCAGAGCAAATATGCTACTTTTCTTACTACAAGTAAACTTGGATTTTTAACACCTGTTTCTCTGCTGGTTCAGAGATCTCTGGTATCTATACCCTTAACTTCTCTTGTTCAGTTCCCTGTATATTTTAGCTACTCAGTATTCTGTGTTATTACTACTTGTGATGTGACATACTGTCATTTTGACTTTGATCAAAATAAGGTAATTCTAGCAACAGGAAGAATTCATTAAAGCTCCTCAATGTCTGATTTAGTCAGGGTGAATAGATGGCAAAAATACCTTGCTGACTCGGTAAATGATCAATTTTTCCACTTAGGGAAAAACATGAATAGTGTATTTATACATGGATATCTATAAATATTCCAAAGCTTTATCCTTTCAGATGTACTTGAATCAATCATCAGCTTGAATAGGCATGAACGATTCAGAGAAACACCATGGTGTCTCATAACTTAATTGCTACCGCTGATCAGGCAGGCTGGTCTGACCATTAGATTGTAGTATTGCAGAGCTATTTAACCTGTACTTGTCACATGTGGAAAGTACAACATATGATGCACTATGCACATGTTGGACTGAAATTTTGAGGCAACACCATAGTGAAGTAGTTTCGACATTTTGAGTCAGATTTTTTTTTTTTTTAATTTGTTGTGTAGAGAATTTTGTCACTCGTGTTATGAAGTCTCCTGGGAGACTTTAATATTAAATCTGTTGCTGTTATGGTTAGGATGGATATTTCATGTGTATTAAAAATGACAGAAAATTAACTTTTCTCACTGGGATTTAATTGGACAATCCCTCTACATGCCATAACCACTTTTACAGTCTGTCTATTCAGTTATACTAAGGCAAGGTTTTAATTTTATTTTCTCCGATATCAATCACTTATTATCCCATGAACACCTTGAATTCTCTCTTATGTTACAAGAGTATTTTCCCCAGCTTTACTGTCCTGTACATATTAGTATACAGTAAAAGAATTAATAAGGTCTTGCAAGTTCCAACCCAAATAACTTTATGCACAACTTTCAAAATGCTTTATTATTTGAGTTTTCTTTTGGTAAAACAAGAAAATGTAATTATATGCTAAAAAGAATTGATAAGCAACTTGTTTAACCAGTGGTTACAATCTCCCGTCTTTGTTCACAGCATCTGTGGTAATAGAACCTACTGCATTTCAATGCTGACATTTAATCAATGCATGTAAATCACCTTGGAGGCCTATTATTCTTGTATTCATTAATTCTGTCATGCAGAATACAAGCATGTAGGATAATTCTATACAAAGTTTTTGCAGCTGAGGTCAAAAAGTGGCATGTGTAACTGTCTTCTCTTGAAGTTCCAAACTGCTTCCAAATCAGTGGCATGGTATATACCACAGTATGTCTGAATTGAATCATAGGATCTCTGAATTAAAATTGTATCAGAATTTTATTTAAGGGATGTTTTGTGTTAGGGAATTGTGAGCTGGCTGGAAGTCTTTCCTACTGACTGTGTAATATATTCCCTCTCTTTTACAGCTTCCTGGGGCAGGTACAGATGAAAATAAACACAGAGACGAGTGCTTCTGTATGGAAAGACTAAACATTTTAATCCAAATACCTTGGTTATATAATCAACAAATATGATAAAACCATAAATGACAACAAAGTTACCCAAATAATTTCCAGTCAGGCAGTGGTATCTCAACACTTTCAAGTCAGTATGCCGTAAGAATTTAGAGTTGCTGGTCTCTGAACATTTACAACCCACTGGAAGAGAACAACGAATTTATGTCCAGGCCAGTGTTTGGAGGGAGAGTGACTGAAAGCAGAGAAAACAGTGACCAGCCAACAACAACAGCACAGCAGATGGGCTTGCTTTGGTACATGCAGCTCTGCATGGGTAAGTCTACTCTGTGTTCCACCATCTTGCAACAAACAGTGTTTTACTTGTGAAGCATCACTTTGTCCAAACAAATCTGTTGTGTAGAAACAATCTAAGACAACCAACTTTGGCCTATCAGGTAGGTGAGCTGGCACCACACCTGGAGCAGAGCCCAAGACTTGAAGGTGGTCTGAACCCAGGAGAGCAGATGCAGCAGGACATGAAGGGCAGATAGAGAAATATGCTACTCACCTGCCTCTCAGGTAACTTCCTCCACTGAGTGGTAGTTATGGCGACTCATGGAAGAAATCTGGAAAAATCAAACATGGTGGATTTTCTGTCCTCGATCACCATCCAAATTTTGCCATTCAATTTTTTCCTTAATTTTTGTGAGTGAGCCATTCAACCTAAAAGTTCGGATCAAAGCATAATACAAATAATTTTAAAATATTTCCTTTCATTTTTGTCTTTAAATGCAAATACATTTAATTATAGCTGAAAAATAGTTTGGAAGCCATTCTATGGTTCTCTGAATTCTAACAGAATTCAATAACTATAATTTGCTTTTCTTTGTTATTATGTGAACCTGATCTTTTTCTTTGACAATTTCCACTTTAAGAACAATTTTTGCCGTAAGGAACATTTACCAGTTTTCATGCGTCAAACATTTTTTCTGCATGAAATTTTAAAGAGTTTATTGCAGAATTTTTTAAATACATACACACACACACATATATATATAAATAATTATAACATACTGTAATTTTTTCTCAGCAGATTCAGGATACAGTTGGAATCTATGAAGTCTTATTCTGGTCTGGTCTATAAACCATGATAAATCAGCTGCAGAGAGATAGTCACTCCTAATTTTTAACCAGGAGTGTGTAAAAGGCACCAGGTTACATACATCATACAGCAACAAAGCATGGAGCTTCAGTCTAAATTTTGAAAGTAGGTGCACAGGTCACTGCTTTGCATTTGACTGGGTGCAGACCTGGTAACTCTTTCACCAGAAGAGTAAATGTAATGCAACTTTGTTACTGATTCTGCAGTGTCAAATGTCGGATTGCCACCCGCCAAGGGACACAATGTCATACCTTGTGCTTTGCCTGGTCTTTGTCATGAGTAAATCGTAGCACTGCTCTTGTGCTAACACCTTTGTTCTGCTTATGGCAATTCATTGAGAAAATACTGGCTTAAAGTCAGATGTAGGGGAGCTCTTCAGTCACAGGACCAGTTCGTATAACCCTGTGCCAGCCCTCTTTGCCCAGACATACCAATTAAATGTATGGAGGCCAGAGGGAAATGCCCTGAGCTCTTTTTCTATGCCATAGACCTGAGTGCAGAGATCCTCAGCACTGAGCAATCAGCTCCAGGCTTGTCCCACTGGCACCAGGGCTGGGACCTGCTCTACACCAGGCACTGTAGAAAGAATAGGTTTAGGTTATAGAAAACTGTGGCTTCCTCACAGGGGATCTGTCTAAGGTTATCTAAGCTCAAGCCTTGATTCACTGTTGGGAAAAGGTTGTGAAGCATTGAGAAGAAAGGTAAAGCAGACAAAATAAATAAGAGAGCAAAATGGAAAGGAATTATACAATCTGGCAATGAGGTCTTTGTTATTATAGAGCCTCTGTGACCTTTAAGAGAGTCTGACTTGACTGGCTGCCTGAACAAGTTTCCACCCTGCAGCCCTGAGTCCAGTTACGTGCCTGGTAGCTCATTTTAAAACAAACCTGCCATGCCACCAGCTTCGGAAGCTGTAGTGCATGCTGGCTGAACAGACTATGCCTCGCAGGCACCCTTGACAGTGACCTCTTTTTCAAGCAGGTCAGAACAGTTACCTGCCCAAGAGGCACTGTCTTATTGATTCATCTGCCTCCAAACAGATGTACCACATATCTTTTTGAGATGCACCTGCTTCTCAGGGACTGAAAACTGAGCACGTATTTACTGTACCTGCAAAGTATTCAGCCATGGATGATGACTGTAGCTTGCAGCAGGTATGAACATGTGAATATCCCTAAAGGGCAACACATACAAAGAATATACATACCCCTTTTGGGGGTCTAAAGAAATTATTTGAGATATTTTTAATTGTGTCCTCCAGGCACCTGCCAATTCACGTCTGATTTACCTGCTGTGTTCCTAAACACATTATTTCTTTTATGCATAATTTTTTTATACCTATTAAAATGGTACTTGTGAACATATGCAGACATTAATTTTCATATCTGAACCTCTACATAGTTCCCTTTATTTGCTAATCCTTTGCCCTTTGAACTTCAAAGACTGTATGATGGTACTAGTGAAAGATTTACCAGCTTTGAAGCTGAAACAAAGATGCACCTGAATCTTCAGAAGGATCTGGATTCTGGTCAATAGATAAAAATTCTTAAAAAAACCCTGAACAAACATAGAATTACAGTATATGAATTCTATTACCTGTAGTGAAATTTATTCTGAGTCACAGCCTGAGCTTTGCTTTGGGAGTGCTGAAAACAGATAGCAGAAGTCTAAGAGTCTGTGACTTTTATGACATGAAGGATAAAGTCAGAGGATCAACTATTCAAAGTGGACATGGCAGAAAACCCAGAGGAAATATCATGCTTTCTCTAACAAAAGAGGTTGAAATTCTCATTTTTGAGCTACTTTATTTTAGGAGATTATGTATTTCATGGGGACTAAAATTGGTTGTACCTGCTATTTACTAAAGAGAAAATGAAGAGCCTTAGTGACTTGAGAATTCCTTTACTGAAGTTAAGAAGTTTCTGATTATCTGCAGCTGAGGGATAATGCAGCTGATATCTGCATTATCATTTTATTCCAGGAAAGAAAGTGACAGGGAAAGTAAAGCCAGAGTTTTGTTCTGTTTTTCTGATATTTCACTGAAGTGTGGTCAGTGTTCTGTGTAGGGCTGCCCTTGGAGCAAGCGAGCCACAACCAGATATGGCACCCTCTTTTCTGTGGCCCTGAGCACAGAAAGGACAATCTGATTCTAAACAAACTGCTAAAAATAGCTGTCAGTTAGTTTGATCCTTTTTACCCTTGGCTTTTAGCTTCTCTTATGACAAAGGATAAATACAAGAGGAAGAGTAGGTCACACAAATTTATGTGTGGGCTATACGTAAAATGATCATGCTACATCTCTGAACATAAGGTCCTTTTGCCAAATGGAGACTTGTCATTTTTTTTTCTTCTTTGCACAAACAATCAAGGGCAAGGTGATTTAAAATGAGGAATTGTTGAAAAGTACAAATCCTGTGTAGTAGAGGCTATAACATTAGGTGGATTGAATGAAGTAGAAGCTTCTCATTTATAATGAATTTTAATCACATTCAATACTCTAAACCAGATTGAAACTGAACATTAGTGGTTTAGGATAAAACCATGCTTTACTCCACCCTACATTAACATGTTTTAAATGTCAGTGCTTTGCTTTCACAGCTGTGTGCCCTATAAGAAGGGAGATATTTCTGATGAGAAGAAGGTCATTCATTAATAGCAGTGATTATGAGGGACAGGATCAGCCTTTTTTGTTGTTGGAAGGAACAAAGACAAAATTAAGTGTCTCTGTTTCAGAAAGTAAAAGGAATATGCCCAACCACAAATGTTTCAGTATCGCCACCCATGGCTGTTTCCTTGGGACAAGTCTATATAGCCTGGAACAAAGGAAGTAAAACATTTTGAGGAGAAGAATGTGAAATAAATTTTCTTCCTCTAGAAACAGAAAATACAGTTGTGTCTACTCGATAGGTTATATCAGTAATCCATCTGTGGTCTTTTTCAGCCAATTTATCTATGGTGGACTTTGGGACTTCTTCCTGCAAATTTGATAGGGATTTTTGAATGAAAAATAAGGGGCAAAAATGTGTGGAAATTTAAAAAAAAAAAGGTCGTAATTTTTAAAATGTCTTTATGACACTAAATGCAAACTATTGTGATGATAACTGAAGGCTATAGTGACCATGACTTTAGGTGCTCATGTATCTGTCTGACCAAAGAGAGCAGAGCTTAACCTGTTCTAAAGGCAGGAAAAAGTTTAAATGGGGGATGTGAAAGGCAGAGCTTATGCAGCTATGAAGCCAACCTGGATTTTCTTCCACCTCACTGCCTTTGAGTATTTGCTTCTGAAGCTTTAAAAACTAGTAAAGATGTTTTCAGTGTTTTGAGTGTAGCATTCTTCTATCTTCTGTGTTTACCAATTTTGGATTTATCTCTATCACTGTACTCTGGTAGGTAAGAGGATATTTAAAATTTTGCAATTTAGATCCGTTTTTACAGTCGTTACAATTTTTGTTGCAATAAGTACAACAGTGAATGTAAGCTGATTCATTTTCCCCATTAAGATTTTAAAACACTTCAGATCCAATTTAGATGAAAAAAAATCAATATTCCAACAAGTTAAAAATTAAATATTATTCCCAACACTTCAAAGCATGTTATGAAATTTCAAGCTGATTTCGAATCAGTACTTTACTAATAACGGCTATTTCACAATTCTCTTCTTAATATCAATGACTTTGTGAGTTAGTGAAACAAATCATTGTTTTTTGCTAAATTGAAAATTAAATTATTTGATAAATTGGTAGTTTAATAAGATAATGTGAAAGGAAATACAATTTATCAAAATAACATTGATTTTCCCCCTTTTAGAATTTAGTATTAGATGTCATAATTGCCACCCACCAAAATCAGATCTAAGAATTTCCTGTAACACAACAGCTCATTTATGATGTACAATTTGCCTCTGCGTTTAGAAAACTGACATGGAAAATCTCTTCTTTCTTTCACTTTGTCTGCTCAACAGAAAGGAAGATTTTAGTGCTATTTGCTTTCACCAGGACTCATGATGCAATAAGCACACCTGAGAACAAGCATGTTATGCATGCATTCGCTGAACAGTGAGATCCAGATATCAAGAAGACTTTAACACCACAACTCTTCTGTAAATCAAACCTCAGTCTTCTACAATACATTGGGTGCATCTCTAAAGTATCACATACTGCTGCTGAAACATATAAATATTTTTGAGGATTGAAATGCTTGCTATAGAATTTCAGCTGGGAGTCATGAAAATAGTTAATAATTCTCTTTTCCACTTTCACAAAACCTTTCTTTCCATCCTTTCAAGTAATCTTCAAGAATTTTACAGTGAGTATCTCTTGAAGCAATAAGAATGACTAAATAATGTTCATAATTATTTTATTAAGATAATTTTATTAAAGTACTAAAAAAAGCAACCTAGAATCTTCAATTCAAAAGTTTTTACATTTTTACCAGTATCATCTTTAAATATTCTGCCTTGCTATCTAGAACAATACATAAATTTGTGGGAATTATGCACTGGTTTGTATCTTACTGTCAGAGCACTTGTTTTTCTGATCAATGTTGAAATAATGAAAACATAACAGGATCAACGGTTTGTCCGTCCTAAAAAGCTCTCTTAGGACTCTTTAGGTATATTTATCCTTTCTAATTTGGAAGTCGATTGCAAAACTCAGGAAAAACATTGGAAACAATTTATTACCATTAACTAAGTCAAGGCAATGACAGGTAAAAATGTCAATGGAAGCTTCATGGATTCTCACTGGGATTTTGATTCCACTGTGTTTCGATGTTTTTCAGCCCATTTTTTTTTCTGTATCTGTGGGCTTACAGTATTAGAGGTAATTTCTATTGATAGGTTTTAGGAACCAAAAGGGTGTATCTATCTTTAAACAAGTATATTTATGGGCTTGTCACACAGGGCTAATGCTTCTGATGAGTGAGGGGCAAGCATTACTTTCAAACTCTGCATTTACAAGTATATGGAGTCTGCAGCACGTCTAAGACAATACACATAATCCCCCCATGCTCAGACAGATTAAAAAAATTAACAAGGGAAGGTTGTTAACGCCTTCACAGACACAACCACCCACATCTAAATTAAAAACTTTGTAGAAGGATCTCAAATAATGGAACTGATTTTGATTTTTGTTTTGCCATCAAACACATTTAGAAAAAAACTCACTAATGACCATGAAGTGTAGGACAGACAAAGTCCCGTACACAAGATTACTTAAATGCTTACTCAGGATATTTTTTAGATGTTGGCACACAGACATTAAAGGGAAAGAGGAACTTTATTCATTGGTGTTTGTCTGGGATCAGCAAGTGTTTGGTAAGAAATTGTGTTAGACACCTCTTTCAGACTTGATTGTTGCCCTAATGCCTTTAAAGTGGTTTAATGAGTCCACAATGAATAGGGTTCATCTCTGGCATGGTGGTATCAGGGACAAACACAGAAAATGACATCCTGGTGCTGAAAAAGGAGTTATGACTTGTTTTACAACCTTTTAGGATCAACAAAAATTCAGCAACCCCATTGCAGCAGCCTCTCTTGAGGTCCTGTTTCCATTTGTTGGTGTCTCCTCTGGAAGTAGTGACTGTTGGCTTGCAACAAGGACAGATGTCAGGCAGTCTTAAAAATATTATAGCAGATGCCCTCTGTCTTCTCCTTTGCTCCAGGTTTAGCACCATCACAGGATTCCCTCACTGAAGCTTATGAATAAGTACTGTTGGAGTAATTTTGGTTTTTTAATTTGTTCAATTCCAAGGACTCAGGATTTGGTTCAGTGCTTGATACGGCCCCAGAAAAACCATGGCTGAACACAAATTTTTCTCCCCGCATACAAAAATATCATGATTTTGGTGAGTAAGAATGCACATTTACTGCCCTTGCAGGCCCTTATTTTGGAGTAGGACATTCAACAACACACACTTCGGCTCCTTCAGTTCAGGATCTGCCTAACAACTGGTCCATGCCTGTGCTCAAATCATGGTGTAGCCTGTACATGCAGAGGAAACAGAAGGACTGGCTGCATGGACTCTATTTTTCTCCTTTTATGTTCATTACTGTCACACACCACATGTAAGAAGGGATTAATATGATGATAAATAGGAAGGGATGAAAAGACTTTAACTTGGTTGTGTTGCATCCAATGTGTCATTCACACCGATGTCAAAGATTGTTATTAGATTTTTTCTAGGTCTTTTATTCCTGCTGTAGAAGACTTTGATCTGCACAAGGTCATCCATATCTACTTTGGGCAAATATCTTAAACCTAGTACTTTTAGTCCGAGAAACAGAAACATTGTATGTATATTGATGTTACGCCGGTCAAAATAACTGGTCCTATCAAAAGCAGAGGTGATTAGCTGAGGAGTGGTATCACACTGGTGTAATGGGAATGCCTTTCAGGCTTAAAATTTATATCCATAAAGCTTAGCTGATTCATGTAGTAGAAAGTCCAGGATCCATGACATATTTTTGAGATGGAACCACAGTGATTTTATGAAAAAACTGGTATGGTAAACTAAAATACATAGTTCCTCTCCTCTCCTCTCCTCTCCTCTCCTCTCCTCTCCTCTCCTCTCCTCTCCTCTCCTCTCCTCTCCTCTCCTCTCCTCTCCTCTCCTCTCCTCTCCTCTCCTCTCCTCTCCTCTCCTCTCCTCTCCTCTCCTCTCCTCTCCTCTCCTCTCCTCTCCTCTCCTCTCCTCTCCTCTCCTCTCCTCTCCTCTCCTCTCCTCTCCTCTCCTCTCCTCTCCTCTCCTCTCCTCTCCTCTCCTCTCCTCTCCTCTCCTCTCCTCTCCTCTCCTCTCCTCTCCTCTCCTCTCCTCTCCTTGTTTAGGAGCACCTGCTAGGGCTGATTATTGTTCTGAACACATTACAATGGACCTGCCTGAACTTTGCCCTGAGTAGTACAAGTCTTACTGTAATATATAATGTATAACTTCAAACTTATGCCAGTGTGGACAAATGTTGTCAAAAAAGACCAGTTCAGTTATGAGAAGTATTCACAAGGCATGAGACCCGCCACATTAACAAAAGACAAGGTTATTTTAAAGATATTGTGTACATTAATATTTTCTGTGTTTTGTCTTCACTATAGTAAGAAAATCCTCTAAACTGTGAAGAAAAAGAGAGTCCTAAGCAACACTTTTTTCCCCTCCACTTTGTTCCCCTTTACCACACTTCATATTTAAGTTTAGCAGTGAGTTAAGAAGTGGCTGTACTTTTAGTCTCTTACAGATCAACATTGTGACATAGATCAACATTGTGTGAGTTTTTTCCTGCACCAAAAGCTAAAATGCCGGTAGGCTGCAAGGACATATGGAAGGGGTGGTTGGCTTTTGGTAAACCTTCCTATTTGGGCATAGGGGTGCCAAATTTCAGCTTTTGTTCACTTATTTCTCAGAAGGGCATTGCAGGTTTCCAAGAGACCTATGCCTTCTTAAGAGTTTAAATCTATGCTCCATTTAAAATGGAACTTATACATTGTATTAGCTTATATAATGCATTTCTTATTTTCATGCTTCCTTTTTCCATTTTTTTATTTGTGTGTATTTTGTTTTCTTTATTTCAGATGTTAGTTACTTCATGTGCAGTTAAATTATTTGTTTGCTGTTTATTTAATTCATGACACAGTACAAAATGTCTGTTCTTTAGAAAAGGGAATGGTAGCAGCATAAATCCGGGGAAACATATCCAGGGGGTTGAAAACTGAATCTGACCCTTGAATTTGGTTAAATGATTTGCCACTTTTGAATATGTTATTTTGCTTCCTTTAATCTTTATCATAAATAGTTAGTGCCTCATGGGGTTTGGATATCAGGAGTTAATGCAGGAAAGGCTGAAATTAAAAAAATGAATCACTGTTCGTCAGAAGAGAGAACAAAGCAAAAATTACACAAAATGCAAAATATAAGATATATTTTTCAATACTTAAGAACAATGGAACCTACATGTTTATCACTATTATCAAGACCATAAATCAGTGACCCAATTCTCTTTAGCTAGCTATTTCCACCTTTAAAATTCTTCTCTGAAATTTTTTGTCAGCACATCAAATATTGATCACTTTAGCCTTGTCATGCAAAAATTTTACAGCTATGTATAAAATTGACATTAGTATGCCTTTTAAGCTGTTCATTGTGGAATGACTTAACTTGCACCTTTCAGCAATATTTGCAAATATGAATGTCACAATTTCAGCTTTAAAATGTTTTCAGTTAGATCATTTAAAGTCAGGCTGAGACCCTTTCATATATTGCCTCTGATATTAAGCATGTTTTCTGACCTCATCATTTATGCATCTCTGCCTTTGTACAAACCAGAGTGTATTCTAAAATACTTTACAAGCAGAAAATATATTGTTCCTATTTCATCAAAATAGAGGAAACCCCCTATTTTGGAATGTAATTCAAGCTGATACAATCAAGTTTGTTTTTACACAGGAATCTCTGGTAAAATGCATTTCCTAATGTGTTGCTATACATGTGATTTCATTGAGCACCAGTGCATTCACATAAATTTAATTTATTTTTTCCTTCAGAACTCGGTAAACGGTACTATGTTTCATAAAAATTGTATTAGGCTAATTGCTGCAAGCTTAGTCAAATCTAAGAACTACTACAGAAGCTAAGTATTTGCTTCGCAACCTCTTGTGAATTTCAGGATACAATAAATAGCATATAGAAATAGCTGAAGCCTTCAGTAAATATAGATTGGATGGGAAATCAGATGACCTGAGCTCCATTACTTACCATGATTATTATAGTGAACAAATCAGTACTTTGTTTTATTTCACAGCATCAGAGTGATACGCTTATCTAACATAATAAAATACTTTTGCATTGTGGATGAGAAGTGTTGTATAAATGTTAAGTACAAATAAATATTTACTGCTGGTCTGCAGTGATTTAGTTTGTTAATCTCTGGAACACTGTTTCCTATTATGCAGAGGAAAGATAAAAATATATTTTGGATCGGGCAGACAAGTTTTATTGGAAAGGGAAACACGGGCACCTCTTCTTATTTAAATCATGCTCATGGTGGGTCTTTTTCTTTTCAAACATGCAGGTGCCTCAGCTAATTGCAAATCTGAACCACCTGGCACTGGTTTTCCTTCTTCTCAAGTCCTGAAAGCTGCAGAAAAGATGATTTGAACTTTAAACTGTGCTTTGTAGGAGCAGTAACTCTCTCTGCAAGTAACACATTACACTTTGTGATCTCTTTTATATTTTTGTACAGAGTCTTGATATGAAATCTCACATGGTGGAAACCTTCAGTTAATGGCCTGTGAAAGCAAAAAAAAAAAATAGAACAGGAAACATCATGGGATGTGTGCTTTCCTTTTTTTATAAAATGTGCTGGGCTCAACAAAATTCTAAGGAAGTTCACTGTAGTCAAGTATAATTTTTTTTTGTTCACTCTAGATGTTCAAACTGATGGTCCTTCTTGGATTTCCCTGTGCTGGGCAATGACAGCAATTGTCTCCACCTGTCCATTCTGTACTTACACCAGAGGTTGCCATCCCCTCACAGTAACATCAAAAATGGCAGTTTGTTCATTCCTTAGCCATCATAAGTTGCAATCTGTCACATTAAATTAAAATGCCATTGATTTCAGTTTGCATTAACAGAGCAGGATATGTTGTGTGGAACCCAGAGTCCCAGGATGATGAAGCTCCTTAAAGTCCAAGCTAGCAGAGATCCTATTTTATAGAACTTGGAATTCAACTCTTAAAAAAACCCAAACAAAAAAAAAAAAAAAAAAAAACAAAAAAAAAAAAACCAAAAAAAAAAAAAACAAACAAACAAACAAAAAAAAACAACCAAAAAAAACCAACAACAACAAAAAAAAAACAACAAAAACAAAAAAACACCAAAAACCCCACAAACAAACAAAAAAACTGGCCATTTCAACATCGGTTCTACTGAGTGGCTTAATTGGGAAAAGCATGAAATCTCTCTTCCATGCAGCATGTTTTCTTTGCACTCATTTAATTTTTTTTTCCCTCTGCACAGAAGTAAACTTATCTGCACTATGCACCCAGCAGTGTTTTTGAATGGCAGAGAGTGAAGGGCTGACATCAGGCATAAGAATTCTATACTGTCAGAAATGCCAGAGTTCATCAAAACTACACAATTTCCCTGCCAACTCCCTGAAATATCCCTACTTGCTTTCTTATCATCATCTATCCCCCTCAGATGTTCTCCAATAAGATTCTGAGGTGTTTAAACCAACTGCATGCACACAAGATATTTTATAGAGGAATAGGAAATTCTGCCTACAAAGAGGCTCTTGCTTGTGTTGGAGCCATAGAAAAGTCTTTTTCTCCTTCCCTTGTGAATATTTGGCTATTTCAAGTGAAGAAATTGCGTTATTTTCATTCTACTTACTGCCTAGAAAACTGTTTTGAAAGTAGCTTGCCTGAATGTACAGCAGTGACTCGGTTATATTCCTGAATTTCTGGAATGTACAAATAAGAAACTCAACAGAAACATTTAATGAAGTTTACTTACCTTACCCCGATGACATGAAAAGCCTGCACTTTAACACAGTTTGTTAAGCTTCAGTGCAGAGATACAGGAATCAGAAGAATGTACTGCAAAGCATTTTACCTGTTTATTATAATATTAGAGATGTGAGGTTTAATCTTCAGATGACCCTAAGGTTGACTCATTATAGAAAATGGATCAGTAAAACAAGAAATGGCCAGCAAAGACTGGACATCCGAAATTAGGAAAGAATAAAGTTCTACTGAACTCCTTAGCATGACTTTTCCCTTAAATCCAAACTCACATACTCAGAGTATTCATAAACTGTATCTAGTAATGGGTTAGCTTGCAATTGCAAAAACTGTTTTTATTCATTTAAATGGCATATTCATTTTAGCATATTTATAAGACTTGCTATGCACGAAAGTGTAATCATAGCTATATGTACATAATAAATCAATAAAAATAAACAGTTTATGATTCTGCTATGATAATCGTTTCTCAAGTATAATATTCATTGGCTATCTTAAACACCTGCCTTGTAAAACACATCCATTGTTTGTATATTGGTTCCTGAAGGTCACTTGATTATAAAACTAAGACCTTGTGCAGTACAGAAGCATTTAAAACATTCTCAATACAATACATAATGACAGGAAAATTACATTTTGATTGTGGATGTGCTTTTCAAAAAACTAAGCTGAGATATGCCCCATGAATAAAAATGAAAAAAACTCTGACACTTGAGGCAGAAACATTGTCCTAAAGGTCTTCTAAATATTGCTCTAAAGGTCTGAAACCAAATCAAACTTGTTTATTGACTCCCTATTCATCATAGCTCTGTCAAGGGGCCTGCTAAACTGAGGAAGTTGTATTAGCATTTTTAAACTATACAACTGAACAGAACTCCTGAGAAACTTTCTGTGCTTAGAACATAAACATGAGATATTTTTCTGCTGTAGGCCACTTAGAAATAAAAGATTCGCTACTATATGTATTACAGTAGTCAAGAGTAAGATGGTGGCAAATATGAATGTCATTGCGGAATTACAAAATATGGGACCTGCCTGCTGTCCACCTTTGGAAAGACTGATACTCTGCTCCTCTCTTCTCTCTTCTTATCCAAAGTCATTTTAATAACTGCAAAAGTAAATGACACTCTCATGTCTTTGGGATCTATAGCTGCCTCATTTCAAATTCTCCAGCAAAGAAATTCTGATCCATTCTCTTCTAGCTGCTTTTATTCTTCTTTGTTATGTTAATGCTCCATGAAAAGATGTCATGGAGGATCAAAGAATTTTGTGCATACAATTTATACTAAAAATAATTTTGATTTAAACTTGAAGATTAAAGTAACTTTCCATTTTCAATACTGTAGAAAATTAAGAGTGAGATCAGCTGACTGCATCTGGAAGTGTGGGTAAATCCAACAAAGGACAAAACCAAAGATGACCACTGAGAAGCTTCTGTTTCAAATGTGGCAGAACCTTACATTTAAAAATAAGCAAAATAAATTTTT
The DNA here is from genome assembly GCF_029207755.1 of Chamaea fasciata. Classification (NCBI taxonomy): domain Eukaryota; kingdom Metazoa; phylum Chordata; class Aves; order Passeriformes; family Sylviidae; genus Chamaea; species Chamaea fasciata. The sequence goes on along the minus strand of NW_027094086.1, from coordinate 142,270,268 downwards.
TCCCCTAATATTTGAATATTTTTCCTTAAACCAATAAAGGATCTTTTAAGAGAGAATAAATTGAGAGATTTACCAGTCCAGGGTGAGCAGGGTTTGTGGTGCAGTAGGACCTGTTTATGAAATACATCTGTTATCCAGGAAGCAAAGCATGATTGTGAAAGCTAATAGGATAATTTTAAATCAGTCTTTTTGTCTTGTCCCAAAAAAGACAGAATTTTCCTTGTCACTTTTTAAAATATTGTATGGAAAAATCTAGCCACACTGAAATTAAAAAAAAAAATCATTAAAGATTGTTGTGATTCCAGATTATTGTCACTGAATGTCATGGAGAGAGTTTGATCATTGAAAGCTGAGTCTCTTATGCCGTTGTTGCACTGAATATACTAATCATAGTCTTTCTACTCTTTTTTTTTTTTTTTTCTTTTTCAAAACTGGTTGTGAACTCAAACTCTTCCAAACACAAGGAGAAGAGAGGATGAGGAAGGTGATTTGGTGAGACGCAATCTCAATCCCACAAGTGGTCAGAATTTTTACCTTCTGAATGTTGAAGGAGGAAGGAGGGAGATGAATGAGGTGGACAGTGACTGCTAACACATATTGAAATTAACTGTGGTTATAAAATATCTGTTGAGTAAGGCAGTGGTGAGGGTCAGCTTCAGCATTTCTGCTCAGAGGGAAAGTGGAACGTCCAAAGAGCTATGGCACTTGAACACTGACAACTTCAGAGCTTCTGTAAAGATTAGATGAGCTTCACTGGAAGCTCCCTTTGTCAACATTGCACTAAAACAGCCACATTTCACTGTCTGAAAGCTGTTAAAAGCAGAAGTTGGTCATTGTAACAGTAATGTGAAGGCTTGATCCTTCCATAAATATCACATTATACCCTCAATGTTAAGTCATAAGTCAAATTTGATACAACAGAACAGCAATAAAAAATGCTATGTCTGAAATCTTGCCTGTGAAAACAGATATTCTATATGGTTTCAGGGGATGGGGTCAATAACAAAATTTTAATAAACCTCTGATGGTTACATTATTTTTACATCATAAGCATGGGAGTATTAAAATCACCTGAAGCCAGGGGACCACCTAACTTCGCTATACAATGATTTTTGTCATAATAAAAATGTTACACTGGGTAAGCTAATAATAAAGTTATATATGTGCAATTTAATCAGAGTGATACCCTGGGGAATAACAGTCTATTATCTGCATCTCTGTAAATATCAGAAGACTGAAGTTTAAACTGTAAATCAGATCAGTGATAACTCTTCATGAGAATAAAATTAATCAAAAATATTTGTACTTTTCTCTTTGAAAGCATCATACATGTCCATATAAACTTCTGCCTTTCCAGCAAATATGTAATCAAAAATGCACAGATCTTATGAGGAACATAATAAAAAAAATTTACTAGCTTAGCTCCTCCTCACTTATGATCACATCAAAAAATGAAATGTGGGACTTTCTTTAATGGTATTTTCCTAGTATTCTAATATCATAACACATGTATCCACTCTACAATGTAAAGATTCTAGAAAATACTGCATTAAATGGGAGGGACTCTACATTTGAAGTGTTTATCTAAGATCTTCAATATTTACTAGAGGAAGGAATAGGATGATAAAAAAATGATTAGAAAGAGTCCATTTTCTCCTAAACTTTGTATTCGTATGAAGTTTTGTTGTGCCTAAAAAATGGCTGTAAGTGAAATTGAATATGGTTTTTGTGGGATGCCTGTGTATGTCTAAAGATCAAGTGAAACACACGTTACTTTGGGCAGTTTGTGGCAAGGAGTGAAGGGAAGTAGAAACAAAATGAAAGTTATTACAGATATAAAAAAATTAACAAAACTTTAGAAATACTTACTGTTTATTAAGGTAGTACAAAAAATCTTTTTCTTGTGAGGTGCTCAGTTTAAGTAGATCTAACAAGTTTTGTGAAGCATCTCCCATGTAATGAGATTCCTTTAGATATAGCAAGTTATGTCTAACCTACACTTGGCCAAACTAGATCTACAAATCATTTGTCTCCTCCACCAGTCTATTCTGATAAATTATATGTTAAATATGACATGAAATCAACATTTGATGACAGCCTATGACTTGTGAAGATTTGGTAGACATTCAGTTTGATCCAGACACTGACAGAAAAAAACCCAACCAACCAACCAACCAAAAAAAAAACCCCCTCAATCTGGCATCCATTACTGCAGATGATGAAATTCAAGTATTTTGTGTCTATTCTTTAAACTTAGTTTTTCACACAGCTTAATTACTCTGATTCTTCTATTCATTTAAACATTGTTGCTACTAGACGCTAGATCATCTAGAAAACTATGAATTCTAAATGCTTAGGAAATTTGATAATAATTACTTTCACAGTTGTGAGTTGAATGAATTAAGGCAGATTGGCTGTTTCTTTAACACTAGTTTTTACATGCCTCCATTTTGTTAATCTGTGTCTATATAAATATTGGCATAAATTTTGGTTAGTAAATTTTTTCTTTTCTTTCCAACCTTTCAAGTTGATGAAGAAAAATAATTTGACATCTACATGGCTCTTTTAAATAAAAGAGGATTGATTGCAAATACTTTGGATTTATAATTTATGTTGTAGCCCAACAGTTGGATTTTAATCCCATTGCAACAGATTGCTATTCAAGTGTTTTTCCTGAAATAAAAGTGAACCCCAGAACATGATACTCTCACTTATGCTCTGCTGTTCAGGAAGTTGCAGGAGGTATTAACCTGCCCCACACCTCTCCACAAAGTTGTTACATGGTGGTATAAGCAGAAGGGAATGACATTTTTCCTTCAAGTGCTCATTTCAAATCAAGCCACTGGTGACTTTTGATCACTAAATAAGCTGAGGAGGAAGGAGAAGATATTTCCTTGTGCTGACTGTAGAAGGAGAAGGACACAGCAAGATGAGGAGTCAGCCTTTCATAGAGGAAGAGAACAAGCTGATGAAAATAGGTACAACCTGTAGATTATTGTAGCTATGATAATTCTATTCTATGATTTTTAATTTCACCAGAACAGGAATGGGTAAGAAAGCACATGTTGATGAATAAGCCTTTCTGTTTAGAGTTCTATTGTTCATTTCTCTGTGTAGCAAAATATTGACATAACCTAGTTAGTGCGTTGAACACAAATTTTCAATTCACCCACTTTGAGATAGGAAAATAACTGCCACATGACATAACTACACATTTTCACTAGTAACTCTTGGTAACACATGGGAACTGAACACAAATAGCAGCTGAAACTAAGAAATAAAAATCTATAAATTAGCCATAATTAAGAACAGGAGGCAACTCTTCTGATATTCCCTTCATTAAACCAAAGGGACTGATTACACCTCACAGTAAACAATCCTTTAAAGAATTAATTGACCATATGTTGGGTTGCATGGAACTGAAACAGGCCTCTGCAAAAACATCACCTGCTGACAGATATTTTATCATTTAAAAAATAAATAAATGGGAAGAAAATTTTAATCTTCATTTCAGCAACACTGCATGGATGTTCACAGTAACCCTCAAAACTTAGTGTGACACATTAAAAAAAAAAAAAATCAGACACTTATAAATTAGACTATCAGGCACAGTTCCACTGACTAGGATAACAATTACAGGGACAAGTAATGCTCATGCTTTGTAGCGTTAGTTGAGCAACAGACAGAATCAAAAAGCAATTTCCTTCCACGGTTAAATTCTGTGTGCATGCCAAGGCCTCATGCTTTCCTCTGAAGCGTGCAACCATTGCCTCAGGCAGGATGCTGGACTGGATGGACCATTACTTCTGTCCTGTTATGGAAATTCTATTGTTCTTAGCTGCAGTGCCAACGACATATCAAAACACACCATCTAAATTGCATTTGATATATATACTGTGTCACACTCCAACTCAGTCAAGCAACACGGACAGCGTGATTCATGTGGAGAATGTGCTTGAGTTGCTTTAGACACGAGGAAAACAATATCAGAGCTAGGTCTACAACCTAGTGCACACAGCAGGATCTGGAAATCTGTGATGCGTTTTGGCCATATGGAAGTGAAAAAGTATTCAAGTGCTATCAATAAAAACAACAGAATGTGTCTGTTTCTGAGCAGCACACAACACCAAGCTGCAGTTCCTGGGAGCAAGTGTAAACACAGAAGCTGATACTCCCAGTAGAAAAGACAGTCACAGACGTCTTTGTTACTATTCACTGATTTAAAAAGTGCTCAACTTCTCTGGAGCAAAATTTCCTTGCTGTTCCATTGAATGTTCTTTTCTCAAGTGGCTTGGTAAAGATATGAAAGAGAAAAAGAAGAAAAAAAAAACTTAGGGAATTCTTATTCTTTGTAATGGAAAAACTCTAAACAAACAAATAAACAAACATCCCCATTTTCACCATAACTTGAGAAACATATATTTTAAAAATTTTGGAATCTGTATAATTTACTAGAGCATTCTACATTAAAAAAATAAGAGACTGCAAATGTTTTAAAAGGTGAAGAATAGAATAGAATAGAATAGAATAGAATAGAATAGGCCTTATTTACATATTTGTAACATTGTTTATAGTGATGTATAAAGCATTGATAAAATTACCCTTCAACCTGTGTGTGCAGTGCTTTAGGCATGATTGCAATACCGGACCCTTTGAAGATTATAATTCACTAGTCTAGCTGTCACATGGCATCAAATTTACAGAGAATTACATCCTTACTAAGGCTCCCATCTCAAAGCATTAAGTGTGTTTGCCCTTGCTGATGGTCTTATGGTTGAAGTTGAAGAGGGATGAATACTTTTATAAGAGATGTGGTTGGTTTAGGTTTATTTCCAATGGTGTGTTTCATAAAGGACAGATTTCATTAAAGCCGTCACCATAATCAACAGCTACATCACAAGTGGTGAGGCACTGGAACACGTTGCCCAGAGAATTTGTGGATACCCCATCCCTGCAACTGTTTAAGGCCAGGCTGGATGAGGCTTTCAGTAACTTGGTCTAGTGGAAGAGGCTGGAAGTAGATGATCTTTAAAGCCCTTCCCAACACAAACAATCCTGTGAACCTTTTGACAAACTTCTTGTAGCTGATCAGGGATAATTTTTAAAAATCTGTTCAGAGAATAAGAGACACAAATTTTGTCATAAGAAAGAAATCCATCAAAATTTTCCCAGAGAGGAAATCACTTGAAAGTAGATATCAAGAAAGCCAATTTCTAGTAGAATATCAAGTTTGTGGGAATGATTCCCTTATTTCCGTTCAAAATATCATATCTGCCTAAGAGGGTATAATTAAACTAAAAATTCAGACTGACTATCTCCCTATAGAACTTCTGACAGCAAGACTTCCTGTTATGAAAAAACCTTCACATTTTATTCTGAGATCAAAAGCAGTAGATGCCAAATCATAGTGCATTGTATTCCTGGCCTGGAAGACAGAAGTCATCTGTGATCAATATTGTGCAGAGCAGACTTACAGATTTCCATGGTGATGAACCATCCACAGATGGAAAAACACAGCTCTCAGGCAATATGGGAAACACAGCTTGACTCAGACGTTTCTAATTTTTGGGTTTTTAAAAAATATTTATTGAATATTTAATTATTTAGTGAACTTCTATTCAGTGATTGGTGGGTGATGCTTTTCTTGACCCTTTCTTGCAGTCCAGCTCTTCATTTTCAGGAATTTGAGCACATGTCACTTTGCAAATGTAGTCTCAACTACAGGAAAACAACCCTTTTCTATCAAAAATAATCTAGTATTCAACTGAAATTGAGATTTATTGGAGCTGCTGTACAAAAAATGCTTTGGGTTTAGAGAACACTAGTGTTTATTCTCTTTGAGTGGTCTTTAATAGGATGCCAGCTACCAATCCAAAACTGTCCCACATATAACCCAAAGCAGTATCCTCATAGTTAGAGCTAAGGAAATAGATTTCAAATGAATCATTTATCTCTAATAAGCCTGAAGTCTAAGAATGTATGATTTCAGCTTTAGTAGAATGCTTCCTGATTATCTTCTTTTTGAGTAAAGTTTCAATCAACAACTCAGCAGTTCCCAGCGAAAGAAAGTATAACTGTTTCTGAATATAACAGCAATATTTACCTGTTTAATTTTCTAATAGAATTTCTTATTAAAACTTAACCCTAGTGTTGCCTGGAATCAAAAGACAAAACTTTCTAAACAATACTAAAGGTGGTGAGATAAAAAGCAATTCTTTAATGAAAGTTCTCAGGTGCATAAATATGGCAATATGTGCATGTGTGATACAGGATTTTTGCAATTTTTAATAAGGTTAATTAATTAGTTTATCTAGCAGGTACATCTAAAAGGAGATCAGTTGCCCCAGTAACCCATCCTTGGGTCAATCTCCTGGAGTTGGTCCAGGAGCTTCCTTGCCCTATTTTTTGTTATGTCTCTTTAGTACTGGTGGAAAACAAGATGTCCTTGTCAGAAATTTTCTTCTTAAGAATAAGAACAAACAGAATTTCAAGAATGTGTTTAGAAAGAGTTATCTTGTTATTCTAAAATGTGAGAAAGGGCAGGAAAAAAATACAAGAAACTAAATACAAATATATATTAAAAATCTATAAAGCTAAAAATATAAGAATGTTTAAACATCACTAGGGAAATAAATCTGCTACATACTTTGTCTCTAAGTATTTGTGCACCTAAAAAATGCAGCATCAGAATATGACATCATGAACACCAAAGTCACAAATTTTGTCTGTGCAAAAATGCTACAAAGCGATCAAAACCTGCTCCCATCTAGCAATCAGGGAACAGAGGAAAAAAATGCAAATGCATATGCCTGCAGACACATTTGCCTGGAGATACATAACAATTGAGTTCTGCAATGAAACACAGTTTTACTCTAAACAGCACATTTTCCCTATTTATCTGAATCATCAGAGACAGCTCAGACTTTGAAGAGCGAGTGAACCTTAATCATGACTTTCAAGTAGATGCCTTCGTCTCTTCACTGCAAACAGATTTTGCTCATGGTTAATAATTCTCCAAAAGGTAGGATAACCCTAGAATGACGTTAATTACTAATTTCAAGTGAAAATTCAGGATGAGAGCTATTCACTTGGCATCTTTGAAAGTAAAACATAGGTTGCTACAACCCTGAGGATCGTCATCTTCAGGCAAGATCTACACGGGCTCTTTGCATGTTCCCATTTTCTGGGGTTCAGTAGAACAGCTTCAGAGCAAGCAAGGAAATATTCCTGCAAGCAAGAGTCCAAATCAAACAAATATATCTGAGAAAAATATAATTATAAAAGTACCTTCTCTTTAATAATCTAAAAAGAAAATTACAACCCTTGTCAAGGAGCAAAATATTTACATCCTTCCCCATTTCATACTGGTGAAGGGTGTTTGATGGCTTCAGGCACTGGAGATGGAAAGAAGTGATGTCAAGGTATCTTATCCTAGGGGGCTATTAGTCTCTAATTTGAGATATGTTGCAAAGAGAATAAAAGAAGAAAATGGTAAGCACTGACATTGGAACCATTAATCACCTACTGTTATGAGGAATAAAAGGTTCCTCTTTGAAGATAGTCCATGATCTATTTCTAGCTGGCTTCCTCCTGTCATATTATCTTGCAGAAATAATAAATTTGAGAAGATCACATTGTGAGAATAAGTACTGCTATATATCTAAGTACATACATTGCTCTTTTGTTTACAATCACTTTTACCCATTCTCTAGAAGAAAATTCAGGTTTTACATTTGTTATTTGTGGTTTCCGCGCAGACATTATTTTTTCGTCTTGGGTATAAAAGGAGAGGTGGTAGTGAAGGCAGCCTGGAATAACATAAAATAAAATTCATGCAATATATTATTTTCTTACAAGAAAAACTCCAGCTAAAGCAATATCAATTCCTGTTCTGTAACGGTAAGAAAGGATTTCCATTAGGAAATGTATCTTTGAATACAACACATATTCCCCACATAATGTGTGTGTCTCTGTGTATATATCTACATACATGGGTATGGATTTATGTGCATATATACACATTACTAGCACTGTTCAAAAATAATTTTGCAGATCCTATGATTCAGACAGAGTAGCAGTAACAAGGTTGCCAGTGTGATGAGCACTTTATGTCTCAGCATTCCTTCATCTTCATTTGTATATCACTCCTCAGAGTTCCACTTCTGAGATGCCATCAATGGCTTGGATAATAAAATTGATCATTTACTAAACAAAAACAGGTTGCAGAGACTTACTTTTAGATAAACAACAAATAAAATTGAGAGTAATTTATGCACACATAACTCATTTTGTTCATGAAACAAAATAAAAATCAAGTGAGGATTTGCCAAATATAATGTCCTACAGAAGGATTAGTTTATCTTTTCTTTAAGGCAGAGTATGAAATCAATGTGTTCATCTACTTTAAAAGGAGGATTTGCTTTAGCTAGGCATTTTTTAAGATATGAAATTAAATCTATATTTGTGTTTATAATTATTATTCCTAAGGGTATCTCAGGCAGGAACATTCTTTCCTAGGATAGGAAATTAAAAAGAGCAAAGAGGGTAAAGGGCAGAAGTCCCATTGAATTTTTTATGGCAATTTATTTGGGTTAAGGGCAAATCTGCAGAACTCTTCTGTCCTCCTTTTCAAATTCTCTCCCACATCTATTTTTTTTTTTTAGCTTGTAGACAATTTTTTTTGTGTTCTTTCAGTTAATTCATGACAGCACCATGCACAGATTCCTGCCCTTCTCTCACATACAAACATCCTGCCTAGATCACCACCAGCAAACTCCAGCCATAACCCAGAGCACTGCTGAACTGTGGCGCTGGCAGTGGTTTGTCTTTTTTAAAGGCTCAGGTGTTATAACCTCTGTGTCAACGAGGTTCTTGGTATGAGATCTGTCTTCTCTCTAAAACAGAGGCTTTGTGGCTTGTTGGAGTAATTTTTAGACCTCGAAATCAGGTTGTTGTAGGATGTTCAGTGTTTCCTCTTGGCAGAATAAAATCTCTGCACTTACAACCTTGCATGGATGACATCTCATCCTGCCTACCTCTGTCCAGATAAACGCAGCCATCTCTTCACCTCCTGTCCCAACACAATCTTAAAAATGCATGGATACATCTAAAAATTTTAATTAATTTTCCTCATTTCCATGTGCACTTCAAGATAATGTCAAGATGAGAGTTGTTTTATTGAACGTATGCTTCCTAAATTTAATTTCTAACATTGTAAGTGACGTGTTAGGAAAACATAACCAGGTCCAAGTTTGTTGAAGTAGCCTCTGTGGCTGTGCTGAGAGTTCTGTGGACAAACTGGAGGGCAAGAATTAAAATCACAGACCTGAGGAGATGAGGAGGGAGATGAGGTCGATCTCAGGTGGTTTCTCAGCAGTTGTTGCTCTGTGGCTCTTCACAGTGGTCCAGGGAGGAGCTGGATCATGGTGCCACACTAAGATATCAAAGTGATGTCTTTCTAAGTTGCTTGAAATGTGCAATTTGTTGTTGTCACTAAGGATCACTTGAAAATTTATCACTATAGAAAGACTAGAATTTTCTTTCTTTTACTAAATGTACATTCTTTATTTTCTTATTTCCTTTATTAGGAATAGCATTAAATTCTACCCACTAAAATGTCATGGTACTTATATCGCAAAAGTAAAATTTTTGAAAGGAGTGTATCTGACTTTTGCTAATATTTTGCTATCTGGCTTTTGCTTTAACCAATAAAAATTATTGATATATCATAAATAATTTCCTTGCTCTGGCTGAGTGCCTTTAGGACGAGACATGAAAGTCAGATTTCCTCATCTTTACTTAGTCATGACTGTATTTGAACACTATTGCTTCCTGAGAGTGTTACAAAAATTCTATAAAATTGGAAAAAACTGTCAAGAATTTTCTTTCTGGTGTATAGTGTATTCTCATCCCATCCTAATCAGTAGTAAATGAAGTATAAAGATTTCCCCAGTAACACTGGAGTTAGTGACTGCAAGCTTTATGTCCAGAGACATTTTGCCATTAAGAAAACAGTGTTTCTGCCCAAACCTGACAATATTTCCTGTTTCAACACCATTTTCTCCATTTTGATGATTAAGGCAATGAGTAGGTTGTCTGTTATTTTACAGACTAGTCTAGTCTGTGAGTAACACTTAAGACAGATCCTTTCTTTTAATATGAATATTTTCCTGCTAAGAGTTTTTCTGTTGATGTTATTAAAAAATCATGGCACTTGCTTGGTTCAGAATGTGAAAGCACTTAAATGACACATCTCATTTTTTCTTCTGTCATTACCTCATTTGAAATTAGAATAGTAGATTAATTGCCCCTTTAATGACAAGTGCTTGCCTAGATAAAGCTAAGATCAGGGTTAGCAGTGTGCCAGGCAATTTAGGTAGTCAGCAAACCATGAATTTCACACTGACAATGCTAGAGGCATTAATCACAGATATTTTTCCTTTTCTTTCTTGTAGTCAAGTAAATGATTATTTGGGTTACTTTAGGACTTTAGTTCCCAAGAATATGCAGGGGTTTTAGTTTTATCTTCTGTGATAAAGAACATTTTTTGCTTTGACTTTCCCTTTTTTTTTTTTTTTTTTTTTTTTTTTTTTTTTTTTTTTTTTTTTTTTTTTTTTTTTTTTTTCTCCCTTGGGGACCATTTCCACTCCTCTTTGGTTTTGGTTTGCATTTTTTTCCATCTGAGTAATTCAAGTCAGCATGATACAGGGTGCTCTAAACACCACAGGGATCTGTTTGACTGGAGTACCTTTGGCAAGAAGGTTCTTTAGTCATAAGGCCAGGAAAGGGGATAATAAACCAAGCACCAATGCTTGAGTTGCTCTGTGACAATACACAATACACAATATAGTAACACATTCTACATGTTTGCTGTTGTATCAATTCTACCTATGCTGGTTCAGAATTATCCATATTACAATCAAAAGAATGCAGAAGCAGATGGATAATTCAAGAGACAAAATTCAGAGATGCCAGTGCTTGGTTTCAGAGAAACGAATAGGAAATTCTTCAGATATTCCCAACAAAGAATTTTAATGGAATTAAGCTGTGAAGAAAATAAGCTTTTATCCTCAGCAAAAACTCTGCCAAATACAATATCCACATGAAGACTTTTTTCCTCATGTACCTGCACTTTGTTCTTCAGCAGCAGCGCCGCCTGGCCTGCTGTGCCTGCTTGTGAAAGATGACTCTGGCGGTGCTCTCTGAGTGTCAGTGTGAACGGCAAGGCTGCCCCTGTTTTCCTTAGAAACACGAGGTATTTCATGTAGGCGCCCCTGTTAGCTCCCAAACACAGAAGCTGCAGTCCGTTTCTTATTTTGCTACTCTAGTTTATGTTTGAAAGGCAGAACGGGCATCTCTTTCCTGAGGGACTCTCTGTCCTCTCTCAGTATAAGGGCAGAGAAAAGTCAAGAAGACTAAATCACCCCTCATCTCTTAGGAAAGGTGATATTTGTTCTTCCCAGCCAAAATACATGTCATGTGTAAACTTGGAGGCAATTCAACTATGAGTTCCTTTAGCAAAGCTGCATAGGGCACAAGATGTGTATCCAGAGCAGGTGCAGATTTGAAAAGCAGCAGTGGTACATTTCATAGAGGGGAAAATGCTCTGAAGTGATCTACTGGTTAAATAAAGTTCTCTGTTTCTACAGATAATTTTTTTCTGGCTTAAAATTTGAAGTTTTGCATCAGGACTTGTGTTTGAACTGTTTTTCAAAGCCTCTGAAAAGTGTGGTTACTTCATCTGTAGGTTGTATAGATATAAACAAAAAGCCTGGAGAATGGAGTTGAAGATATGCAAACACTATATCACAGTGTTCATCTTCAGCACTACCTACCATTCATTCTCTCATCTCTAAAAGGACAACAGCTCTCATATTTGGAAGAATATGGCTGGCATATTCTGGCTGGCAACATCCTCTTGGCTTTTATATATGCTTCTGCATCTTTATTCTTTTAACAATACCTTGCCTGTAAAAGAGTACTTGCAGGTCTAATTCTAGGTTTGTTGTAAAAGATTCAAGTATACCTGTCTAAGAAACAAAGTAAATGATATTAGGTGTTTGAACACAAGAATTGTCTTTGGAATTCAGTCCTATTAATTTCTTTCATGTCTCTATTACACCTAGGCATCATTGGCATCAATTTCCATGGAAAGTAGGGGATACAAAAGGTTTTAGTACCTTCTGAATGTCTATAACCTCATAGATGCCTCTAGAGACATGAGGTTTTTTACAGTGCTTCAGTGTTTCAGAGTAAAAAATCAGATAAGAAACATTGGAAGTAATAAGCCAGATTCACCACTGGGGTCTCTATTGACTTTGAGGTAAAGAAATCAGGGACAATTTTGGCCCATCCTATTAAAATAATAGCCGAGGTGTTCCTGGTGAGTAATTTAGGAACCTTCTTTTAAGTTCAAAGAACTAATAATTTTGGGATCTTCAATATAAATTCTAATACAATTACTATTTAATCCCTTTTAATGCAGTCCAGTTTCATTAATTTGAAAGTCCTGATGCTATCAGGAGCCTACCTACTCTTGGTCCCTGAAGTAGTTTCCCTAGCTGAGGATGCAGTGTCACTATCTAATACCTCCTCATTCACCACCTCTATTGTTCTGCTTCAGCTTAAGCTTTCACACTTAATATCAGCATGATATAATTGTGCCATAGGTGACAAATACATTATTCCTTCTTGTTATACTGAACTTCCTGTCTTAATTACCAAACTCATTTTTCCTCCACATCCCACTTGGTCGTTACTCATTTTCAATTATGATACAGTTTTCCCTTAGACTTTAATTACTTCTTGTGCTTAAAAGGATAAATTAATTTTCTTATTAACCCTTTGACATCTCATTAAGATCACTGAATAGGACAATTCTGTTTTCTAGTGGCAGGCCATCCACATTATGTCAGTTTGCAAAAATACTAAAAGGCTTAGAAGCAATTTGATAAAAACAATAATAGTTCTTCCTGGTATGGCGTCAGCATCTGTGTCATATGAAATTTTTTGCCTTCAAAGAGCCTCTAGTTAAACTGGAACTGTGTTTATCCCCGTCCGACATAGAGGAAACCTTGGCTTCTAACATTAGTGCTGTTGTGTTGATTTTGCTCTGAGTTGAATTTGCACTTTGACTTTCAGGAATGTTCATAGGATGAGGGAGAGAACGAAGGATCTCCTTTGAGCTTGGACCAGTCTCTGATAGGATGGGTATCAGACAGAATAAGAATTCAAGGTTACTCTCCCTTCTGCATACAGGAGCTTGTACCAATGCCTTGTTTATGTACAAGGAAAATAGTATCTCTTCAAAGGCCTTAAAAGAAATACCATGTTCCAGTTCCTCCCATTTGGTACACAAACCTCTACATGGTGCTAGATCATTTTATCCCCATAAATTTGGTATTACAATTTGTAAACTGTTAATTTTTTTTCATTGAAACACATATTAAAATTGCTCAATGCTTTGGCTGAGTTACTCCTTCTGCAATATTCCCAGTGTTGTTATCTCCTCACTCCTTTGGCCCATTTGGATTACCCACTGCTTACAGCTTTGTCCACTGCCTGCAAGCTCCCTGTGGGTTATGTTCCCTTTTGATTCACCAAACATGTGAATGTGAGTTGCTGACACAGAACTGACAGTGTAGCTGAGAAGACACCAATTCCTGATGCTAAAGAGAATCATGAAATGAAAACGTTGCAACAATTAAAATGCAGTTTCTTTTTTTAGGCATTATAGAACTAGAAATAGTAAATATTTCATGTATCTATCTGGTTTCAGTGCCTAGGGCTAGCTGTGTGTTTTTCTGCCTATCAGATCTCCATGCACTGGAGACTCTCACGTCTATTTTTTAAGAATGATCTGTCCCACATACAAGTCACATATTGGGTCTGTTGAATACTATTAAGCATCATACAGATGAACACTGATTAAAATGAGCAGATTTGGGGCTAGAATGGGATGAAATATGCATGGACAAATTGTTTTATGGATTAAAAATTTATTTTTTAAGTGTCTTACAGAAACATCTGGCCTCAATTGGGGAAAAAATATTATTTTGATATTTCTTTGTGGAATAAACATCTGTCATTCCAGAAGAAAAGTTCATTTCCTTTTAACACAGATAGCAATGGAATTCCTAGGCAGGACTTGAAACAATTATGACATTTGAAGTAGGCCAATGCAGAAACATGTCTTCAGAGCTCAGCTCTCTGAAAAAAATATTGAAGTGATTTAGTGATATTAAGCTTACCAAAATACTTAGGGTATCTGTTATTTAATTTTGGGTTGTTGGGACAAAAAAGCAGGTATAAGGGTACTGGATACACAGTAAATCAAACTCAGAAACATACAAAGTGAAAAGTATTTCCAAATTACACAATAGATGTATAGAAAAAAATCTAACTGAAAAAAAATCTATTACAAAACACAGGATCCAGTCACTTATTTTGCCTTTGGAACAAGCACTGAGTGAAAGATTGATAAAGACATGCCTGCAGACTAAAAAATGGGATAAAATGATGAAAATTTTACCAAAGATAAGTTCTGCAATACGATTCTGTTATCTTAAATACATTAGTGACTAAATAAAAGTGATTTAAAATAAGCAAACTTCAAAAAAACCAGCCCCTCCTCCCACCCTAGCCAAAACAAAAGCCTTAAACAAAATTCCAAAACATTTATTGGTTGTGTCACAGGAAAATTTGCTAGTCAAGCAGTTTTGTTCAGCAGAACACTGTTATCATGAGCAAAATCTGGGAGAGGTGTTGGTAAAGGAGTGTATTAAATAGTCAAAGTTTCTCCAGAAGAAAATTTGAGCTCCTTTTTTCAGTAATGAACTTTGCAAAAGGATAGCAAAGAATCAAGGGGTACCACTGGTGTTTTCAGATGATGTGGGCAGTGCCAGAGAAAAAGGGAACCAGGATATTACACAGAAGGAGATGAGCTGGGGGCCTGAAGGCAAAGGAATGAAATTACTTGTGGTAGAACAAAGTGCATTTGAGGACCAATGAAACCAAACAAGATGACTTCCAAAATTCCTGCTGCTGGCACATTGCCATAAAGATAACAATATCTTTATTATCTTTATGTTTCAGTCTAGTTTATGTATTGTTATTATGTTCATATCTATTGCTGTGTTTTAGATGATACAAATTTGTAAGCCCTTTACCTTCTAGACTAGTCTTTTCCTTGCAGGTTTGAGGCTTGAACCCCAGTGTGCAGTTTGTAAAAACTATTCATACTACTTAATACTTTAAAACAAAATTACAATCCTTTTCAGAACAAATGATGAGACTTATTACTGTGGCTTGAATTTTGTATCCATTTTACAACTGCCTTATGAAATTGGAAAAATAATGCTTTTAAATTCATGCAATTTTTTCCTCTCACTTCTTCAAAACTGTAGTCTAGTCTAGAGGTCCAAAAATATAATCAATCTTTTATATATTGCAATTCTAGCTTTATCATAGAGATCTTGAATCTCTATTTTAAAAAAAGCCACCTTCCTTTGACATGGAATCCCATGTTCCAATTGCTCCTTATCTTTTGGTACACAAATCTCTACATGGTGTACAGTCTAAAGGTAAATACAGCGATATCACCAAATACAATTTCCAAAAACACATTTCCCCAAACCTGTGTCCCCAGTTTCTTAGAAATGGCATTCTGTAATGAGCTGTAGGTACTTTTTGATTAGCATAGGGACGAACATTCTTCGGTTTATCATTTTTCTTGCACCAATGTGACGTCTCTGCTGATTACTCATATTATGGTTAATTTGCAACTGATAATCAGTCCTAGTTTCTTAATAAACTTCTCATTAAGAGACTGGAGCTGTCACTTTACCTCCATGTTACTCTTCCTAAGTATAATCTGTGACCATTATGCAAAAGAAAGGACTGCTGGACGTCACACATGTCATTTGCAATCATGTACAAAAGCTTCAAAAGGAGCTTGCTAAGTAAATGCCCTTCATAAATCATTACTGTAAAACAGAAAGGTATAACTAATCACCAGATTGCCACCCTGTTGCTGTATTCAGCTTTTCTGAAGAGGAGGAATGTTCAGCCAGAGGACATTTTTAAAGATCTTTAGGCAATGCTTTCAGGGAACTCCCTGAACATTTTGTGCTTTGCTTACACCATAGCAAAACCAGTAGTTTCATAGCAGAGAGGCTCAGGCTGAGTCACCTGGAAGACGTTTTAAGATTCATTCTGAAATTTGGCTTCAGGAAAAAGTGATATGATTGAGTTTTGATGCCCAGGAACTTCTCTTGCAAAAACTGGTCGAAAGTAAATTTTCAAATTAACATTCTGAGCCCAGAG
Organism: Chamaea fasciata; assembly: GCF_029207755.1. Lineage (NCBI taxonomy): Eukaryota > Metazoa > Chordata > Aves > Passeriformes > Sylviidae > Chamaea > Chamaea fasciata. The sequence goes on along the minus strand of NW_027094086.1, from coordinate 142,253,945 downwards.
TAAGAATGAAGTAATTCAATGTTGCCTGCAAAGAAATAAATTGCAGATATTAGTGTTAGTTCATGCTATAAAAGAATAAATACATGCTTATGGATAATAAGCACACTTCAAGGGATGTGCAGTTGCAGTAGCAGTTAGGTTGCACTAGTCTGTCAATATTGCTTGCATTACCACTGTAAAACAGTCTTTGGTATAGAGTTTTCCTGAATAAAATTCTTTAGTTCAGTCTTCTGAGCAACTATGTGACTCTGAAATCCCACCCCAGGTTCTACCAGTCATGTGCTTTGACATTCCCTCATGAAGATGAAAAAATTAAACCACGAGAGTTGGAGTGAGATTTGAAATTAAGATACAGCACTTTGAAGGATTTCTTTTTGGATTTTTTTTTCAGCTGAGTGGGTTTCATCTTGACAGGGGCAGCATAAATAATAATATATGCAGGGTAGAGTTTTGAAAGAGAATTAAAGATAAAATCAAGAAGACAAGACAGACAGAAATAATCAAAAAACCCCTTCTTTGCAAGGGATCTCTGCCTCTGTGCTTCCTATGCATACCATCTGTACATTCAGAAACCCTCAGTAATAGCATGCCACTACTATTTTCTCACAGGGAAATGTTTGAGGCGCAGTTACTTCTAAAATATGCATTCATGATGTATAGTGGTGTGTTTTGAAGTTTTCCCAGCTTTATGTATATATGGTTGTCTTTTACTGTTTCAGAATGGTTTTTCCCGTATTTCCATGTATTGTCCCATAATGGTTTGCCCGTTATTTATCAATCCATCATTTTTATGTGACACCTGGGTCCTGCCAGTCACTTTGAAGCCTCACCCTGACCACTAGAAAGTTCTAGTGAAGACTTTAAGTGATTGGTAGGGTCCAGGTTCCCCTTCCCCCTTTGTTTCATGATATGTTTTATGGTTTGTCATTTAAGTTCAGGGTCACTCCCTTCCCATTCTGGATTGGTTCCAAGTTGTATCCTCCCCACTCCCCCACCCCCAGATTCAAGGTGAAAAACCGCGAGTTCAGGAGGCTTCAGTGGGCTGGCTCCTGGGTTAAAGGAATTTGTGTAGATTTAATAAAACCCGTTGAAGTTCCCCACTGGAGTTCCATCCTTTAATTTTTCACATGGTTCACACTTCTGCTAAGGCAAGGACTCAAAGGATCAGAACTGTATTCCCAAATACAGAACCGTACCTTTTTGCGATATCAGTGCCAGAGCTGGCCAGGAAGTGTGGGCGAAAGCCCCAAGAGAGGTCCCACACCGTCACAATGATGTTTACTCATTGTCTTGCTTCCAATCATGATTTTAATCTGGTTTAGCCAAAAAAACCCCCACATCCCCCTCCCCCCCAAAAAAAAAAAAAAAAACTGCACAAAAACCCCCAAAAAACCAACCAAAAAAGACAAAAACAATTCTCAGATAAACATTCTAGAGTTCAGCAGTGAGTTGCAGTGCCTGTATCTGAGCTGTGACCAGACAAATGGTATGCTTAAAACTTACTTATCTTCCGGCTTATGTGAATCTTCCTTTCTTAAATTATCTAGAGAAGCTCATTTCCAGTGTGCTCACATAAATTAAATGCTGCATCTCTGCATCTAACCTAAATTTTTTCTGCTTTTAATGTCTTGCCACTGCTTTCTGAGATAAAGATTCTTTGCCTCTGAAAAGAATTTCCTTTTATTTTTTCCATATCTTCCTGAAAATGGTAAAACTTAACAAACAAAAAGAAAAAAAAAAACCACAAGACAATAAAGTTTTGTCTAAAGTAGTCAGCATTTGTAGATTGTAGTAAACTAATTCAAAGTTTTCCCTTTTGAGTTTTAAGATGGGTTTTATGATGGGTTTTATGACTGTACAGAAATTGTCACAATTGATGTCAGCAGGAAATACAACTTTGTACATTAGGACATAATGTGTGAGGTGATGACATTCCATGCTTTTCAGGAACAACAAAACATTTAACATAGAAGTGCATTTCAACACCACTTATTTTCTCTCAGGGATTTTCAGGTGATGGTACCCCAACATTCATTTTTAATATGTTTTAGGAACATAAAAGCTTTATTTTAGAATTGTTCTCAGTAGACATTCTTCCTGTTTTTATCATTATCTTGCTGTGCACTGGCCATTCCATGGTCTTTATTTTCAATTATTTAATTCCCTTTTTTCTCTACTTTTAGCAAATAACCTTAAGGATTTTATCACCACATCCACTCACAAATTAAAGCTGATAAGAAGTGATTATAAAATACTACAATAGTCTATTTCTCTTTACATTGTAAATTAAAATGTCTAACTCGGGAGCAAGACTCTTGTCTAGTTCCATATGTTCTTTGATTGTGGCTATAAAATAAGCTAATTATTTCCAGAAACCAATTGCTTTTCATTAAGAAACAATTGCAAAGATTCGATTGTCTATGAGTGTGTTGCAAAGATATTTTGACTGGATTAAATTTTTAGTTACACAAGATCATCAAGTTCCTGTCACATTTCAGTGTTATTGATTTGAAACAGAAGTGGAATTTTGATATCATTTTTTCTGCACTGCATATTGTGTAATTATTCAGATGCTTCATTTTCATTTGTGCTTTCCTACTTGTTTTAAATGTTATTACTTGCTTCAATGCTTTTTCATTTTAGTGAACACACTGATAAATATTTCTATCAATTGCAGATGTGATTTTTGCATAAGTAACTGAAATCCTGCTACCATGGTTTAATACAATATTAGACATCAGAGGAACTTGTAGAAGCAATTAGAAAGTCCATGCATATATTTGTTTATTGAGTTACTTTAAAAATGCTCTAAAGGGATTGCTTGAGCAGAAAAAAAAGGACATTAAAGCTGTTAGCTTCACCGTGAGATTTTTAGATGTCCTCACTGTGGGTAAAGTGCTCTCACAGTCACTCCAGTTTACCTGCAAAATGCAGTTCCTTTTTATTCTCCCAAGGAAAGGGTGAGCATGTCTGTGTGCAGTGGGACTGACAAGGCAACTTCCCCAGGAATGGTTCTGCTTCAGGTTATCCTGAAATATAGATCTTCAAAATAGAAACATATCTTGGATATCTTCATGCATTTTGTGATTTTTTCCTCATTGAGACTGGGATTTATTTTGGGGAATACAATGTTACTCCATGAACAGCCATTCTAAAATCAGTGGGAATATTTCAATAAGAAAGTAGAAGAGTCAAACTTCCAGTTTAGGCTTCACCTTCCTTTCCAAATTCAGTCACAGAGAGGAGTTGTCTGAATAATTGTAAGGTGAATCTTATTATTACTACTGTTGGTTTTTCCCCACCATTTTTCAGACTAATAAAAAAAACACAGTATAAAATTTAAAATTTCCACTGTATTTTCTATTTTTACCTCTCTTATGGGGCACTTGAATTGTTGGTGGGAAAAACAGTGGGGAAAATATATGACCTTGAATTTGATAAAATAAATATTAATGAAGAAATCATTTGTTTGACTGAAAATTCCTTCTGTATATAAAATTGGAAAACGCTTATTTCAATTTTTAGTTATGATACTAACTTAGGAACAGAAAATGCTTTCAAAATACCTTGTGGAAGTAACACATGGGCCACTTTGTGTCCCATCACACACAGAATTTATGTATATAAGAAACCCACTTGGGTACTGTTGCAGTCAGTGGAGAGGCAAGTGCACCCTTTTGGTGGCCACAAAACAGGAATGGGAAGATTCTTCTTGTTACTCAGTCCTCCACAGCTAAATATTGTTCAAAGAGGGTTGTGAGATAAATGACGGCCACAGAACTCTGCTGGGAATCACCCAGCTATTGACTGAGCCTCAACAATGGCACAGCAGAACGTTTGTGCAAATTCTAGTGTAGGTGATCTTCAGGAGTACTGCAGGAGCAGAACCTGATGCTTGAGCTTACCTTCTGGATCTCTTCCTTTTAATATCATACTTTAGAATACTACAGAGCTCATGTCTGTTAATTTTTTATTAGTTATATAACACATATTAGTCCAGAAACAAAGAATTACAGGCTCAATACTTATTATCCATGTAGAAGGATTATTTGTAACTCAGTGGGTGGCATTATAATATAATCATTAATTTCCTTTGCTTTTCTCTTTCCAAAAGGAAGTCTTCACAGCTAGCAAGGAAGAACTGTTTTCAGAACATCACTTGGTAATACTTTTAATTTCCTTTGCATATTTTAATGCAATCAGCACAGCTTACATCTGTGTAGCAATCAAATTACAAAGTCAACATAGTCCAATGAAAAGCTGAAGAGCCAAATAATCAAATTCAGATTATTATTAATTGCTGTAGTTTCTGCACCTGGATTAAAGAAAAAAAAAAAAAAAAACCAAGAAAGCCACCATATAAAACTTTCTCTATTTAATTACTATGTTTTAAGTAAAAACATCCCAAACAACAAAACCAAAACAGAAAAATAACCACAACCCCTCTCCCTGCGGGATCCAACCCCAAAACTTTTTTTTTCCTTGTATCAGGAACAGATCTTGTCAATGTGCAGAAATAGATACATACACCTCAGACATCCCAGTGAAGCTATTTATCATTTTTTCTTACTCTAACAGCTTTTATTAACTAATTATCAATCTTTAAGATGGAAATATCATCCTTATTTGACACAGCCATGGATTCCTATTGAACATTTATGGTTCTAGTTCTGGAACTAAATTAGTATTGCATGTCCATTACTGAAACAGGCCTCAAGGTCAACAGGGTTCTTATTTTCACTTGTTCACACAACCAACAGTGAATACAGAAAGCCCAGCAAACAAAAAATAAATTACCATTTCCAGTTCTCCTTCCCAGAGGTGCCTTTACCCTTCCATTGGAGAGCAGCTGCACATACAATTAATTCAAAATTGATCCTTGTGGGTCCCTTCCAACTCAGAAAATTCTGTCATTTTGTGAAGAAAATGCGAGGGGTGGGATCTCCAGTACAGAGAGAAATGAGCTCTTGGGGATGGGGGCAGAGGCCTGGTGATACAGATTTAATAGCTACAAATGGAGAAAAATCACTGCTCTGCTAGCAACTCATGCATTTTAGTTTTCTGCCCTCATTTATCCTCTTTGGTTGCATCACATGCCTGATGAGGTGTGTGTGCTGTTACATACAATGGGACCAAAGCTTTCCAGTGGGGGAGTTTCACAGGGAAAGGGTGCAAATGGGAAGCTGGAGAAACATCACTTTTCTGAAAACAATAGTTAAAAGGAAAAAAAAATTACTGTTTGTTTGGACTACAACCATTGGGCTGTTTCTGCAGGTTTGCAGCCTAGGCACAAACCGGACTCTTCCTCCCACTCTGACTGGCCTGTCTTTCATCCAAAGCAAAAAACCAAACATATCGTTCTGTACATTCTACCAAAAGTTTAATAGCTAAGGCAGATGGAACTTTGATATTGTGTCATGATTTAACAGTGGACCATGCTGATGAAGAGTTTACTTTCCAGTCTTACATAAGTTCCTTACAGAAGTAGGAGACAGCAACTGCAATTAAAGCCTAATTGGACAGAAAATGCTTCTTACAGAGACAGAATGTGAGATGTAGGAACAGGACTTTGCTTCTTTAACAAGAGCTTCCACACATTTAGGGCTCCCTTTGAACTAAAGGAAATGGCCGCAGGTGTAATTACATCCTCTCTCATTTAATTACCTTTGGAATTCAGAGAAAATGATAGCAAGTAATTGAGAAGTTAGCAATTACTACATTAACATACTTGTGACCAGTAAGATCTCACAGAAAACTCTAGATTTGGAGAGTTAGGCTTCATCAGTTATTCAGTCATAAAGAAGTATTAAAAATTGCTGAAATATGTACTTCTAGCCCCAGTGAGATTCACAACAATAACCTGAAGGCATTAAAGTGCAAAATTAATTTGTAGATTGAATTTCAAAATCAGGCAGACCTGTCAATGGTCAAGTGGTAAAACAGATGCATTTGCTCCTTACCATTACAGGTTAACCTTCTCAATTACATACAGAGCACACAAAGCAAGAGAACCGCAAATATTGCAGAGGTCCTTCCTTTCCAAAGAATGACTTTAAAAGTGAAGAGAAGGCTTCCTGATCAAATCAGAAGTATTTGATTTTGTTTTCAATGCTAAGACTTGCCTCTTGATATTGCCACTTATGTCTGAGTACAAGCATATTCAGTATAAGAGAGAAACAAGAGTTCGTGGCTGTGAAAACTTGAAACAAACACAACCCAAATTTGCAGGACTATTTCAAACTTATATCCAGTTGTCAGCACTGTGCCAGCCAGTCCAACAGTTTCTAGGACATGGGTCCTTTCTCTTTGTGTTTGAGGACCTTCCAAATCACCTCTCTCCTTACCATGATGGAGCTGCAAGTGAGAAGACAAAAATGGCAGTTTCACATCCTTCCTGATGAGGTTGTTTCAGTTCTACAACAATTTTCATCTAGACAGAAAAATGAAGCATGAAGAATAGGAATGCCAGCCCTGATTCATGCAAGGAAATTCATAAATGCATCTTATATGTATTAGCAATGTTAAGACAGACTTTATATAATGACAGAAGGTCTTTGAAAATAGCATAAAAAATTAAAAGTTCTAGTCACTAGGTGTGTGTCAAATACCAAGTTATTAATGGGTGTGCATGAAAAACATCTCTAAAGAGCTGTGCAACCTGAAGGTAGAAACAGCTTCCTTGAAAGGTTATCAGCTTTGGGATCCAGTCACAGGTCAGTCCAGATTCCCAACATCATGTCTACGTGTTTAAGCACCAAAGATGCCCCTCAGATCTCAGCCTTCTTCAGACCACTGCACTGTGAGAAGTCTCTCAATTCCTGCATTTACAGAACAAGACAGACAGACAGTAGCACCATTACTTACAGGTGTAACTGTAAAGCCTGCAGCGCTGCAGATAGCCATGGAGCTGTCAGTAAGGCCTTGTGTAAAATTGCATTAACACAATTTTATTCTTAATATTTACTATAATTATTGTTGAAAAATATTATTACAAACGATACTAGTTCCCAAAGACTGAGGCCCTGGGGGTTTGGTAAAACCAGCACTGACAATGACAGTGATCTGACCTATATGGAACACAAGTCATACTGTAAATCCAGATGTGACACTGCAGACCACTGAAAAAAGCACACAAGACAAAGAGGTTGCCTTGCACTTTGCTGATCTGACCTTTGCTTCACTGACTCAGCCTTCTCCCTTATCACTGTGGGCTAGGGAGGGACCAGCACTGCTCCCTGGGTCTGGTCAAGGCTGCTGGATGTGCTCTGCTCCTCTTGTCTGGGTACTGTGTGAGTGCATCCCTGTTTGGTGAGGGCACTGCCCTGCTGCCACCTCCATCCCAGCTCATCTTCCTTTGTGGAGCACTCTAGTCTTGCTGCTCCCCGATGAAAAAAGACATCAAACACCTGCTCTTGCTGCCTGTGGATGTGTAAATCAATTTTTACAAATGCAATTGTGCCTGCATAAGCAGTTGGCACTTTCTCCTGGGCATATGAAACTCAAAGGAACCACATGTAAGGGCAGAATCCTTTGCACTGTGACATCCTCCCTGGTTAGACTGCTGATCAAATTAATTTTTAAATAACTTTTCTGACTGCCCTGAAGTGTTGAAGTATAAGGACAATAGTTCCTATCCCCTAAATAATGCTTTTCGTCTTTTAAGCTATTTAATAACTGTAATAACTGAAACTACTCCTTTAGGTACTCTCGTAACAATTAATTCTTTATGCTTCGATTGTGTCTGACAACTGATGTTCTCAAAGCATTTTACGTATTTAACACATAAAGCCTCATGCAGTTTCTGGGTATGAGGCCTTACAGGGCCAACCGAGTTTTAGAGCACAAACAACTTAACAAAAATCAGCAGTGTGTCCCTTGCATAGCAACGGAAAGTAAGGGTGATCTTCGTGAATCCCTATTGAGATGTAAAACCTTACAACTTTCAGGAATTGAATCCTGAAGCCTATTTTTTTTAAATTTTTCTTTGCAAGAGGACAAGTTGAAGCACAGAATGATGAAACAAATAGCTAATACCTGAAAACAGGTTTCCCATTGATCCATATGGCCTTGCCTGTGAGGCACACATTTGTCCTCTAAAGTGGGACAGGGACACTGTTCCTGTCCTCATCAATGAGGTCCCAAAGGACTGTGAAGGTGAAGAGCCTCTGTGTCACAGGACTTTATGAAAAATCTCCATATTCTCTCCCTCCATGATTTTTCCACCAACGTGATATTGGGAAAGTTTCTTTAGCTTCTCCAATTTTCCCCAATATTATAAATAATTTAATAAATGTAGAGTTCTGGAACAGGTTGAAACACCTTTGATTAATATCAGTTTAAGAAAAGTTAAATATGTTGTCCAGATTCAAAATGGCAAAATGTAACTGTGATAAAAAAATTTGCAAGGAATATGGTGCTACTTAGAAGCAAACATAGAGCATGCAGGAAATCTCTCAAGCTGAAGACACAGCTTGCAATGTGAACGCTGGAGAAGAGCCAGAAGTCCACCCTTCTCCTGTAAAAAAATAAAACACTTATCTTGGTGTGAAACATAATAGACTAAGCCCAAACCACTGAGTCTTCTAGGAGATTCTGTGCACCATGGTGATGCACCAGAGCCCCTGCTGAAAAGTGGGAAGCCACACATTGTTTTGTTTGTGCAACCCAATGCTTAAGCCTAATAACAAAAGACTGTAAACCGCTCTTCCATGCAGTTAAATTTTTTAGAGCACTTCCCAGGCTTGATGCATCGCTGAGATGGTAAAACATGCCTCATTGCACTGTGACACTGTGTCAGCAGCACAGATTGCCACCAGCTTTCTCCCTCACTTCCCAAGTACAGAACTTCTGCACAGTGTCATTGCTTTCTTTCAGGAAAATGAGAAAGGGAAAAAAAAAAAAAAAAAAAAAAAAAAAAAAAAAAAAAAAAAAAAAAAAAAGGAAAGCAAATTCACCAGGTGCACTGGAAGGGATGGTTTCTTTCCTCTCTAGTATGCACAATAAAATTATTTCATTTTTTAAGCAAGTGTCTACAAATTCTTCTCAACATGCCAGCTATCAGAAAAAAGTATGTAACACAAATGCTGGTTCACCATGAACACAGGTCAAAAAAGTAGGATAGGAGCAGTGCAAGATATTCATTGCATTGATAGGAGGAGAGGAATCAAGCCTACACTTCACTTATATCCAGTTACATTCATCTGCCTAATGTCAGACTCTTCTCAGGTCCACTAAAATTTGCAAGTGAGAAAGGACACAGACAACATTTAGACCTCAAACTTTGGCTTATAGCTTTGGGTTTTGTGATATTCTTGCATAAGCCTACCTACCTGGGAGCCTGCAGAGCAGTAATGATTTCACAGGGGCTGGGAGTCAGCAAGAAGTTTCTCTCTTACTGCTCCGTCTTGTTTTGTCAGGCTGGTGGCAGAGGGGACACCAAGAGTGGCATCAGGAATACTTGTGAGATGCTGCAAGACTTGTGGCAACAGGGAGCTCCCTCCTTCTTAGGTCTGAGCACAGGGAGATATGACATTTTTGGGAGCACTGATTAAGAAAGGCAGCCATTACAAGCATGTGAATAATCAGTGTAACGGCATTTTAAATAAGGCACAGGAATAAATGAAATTATAATTACACTAGTAAGAGCCATCAGTTGACAGCACTACCAGGAGCCCTTGCTCTTTGAGGACCCAGTTAACAAAGCTTGAGGGAGGGTGAGTTTTAATGATTTTAACTTTCCCATCTTAAATAGTGACATTGGTCAGACACTTGAAGTTTAGAAGGTGCTCAAGCATCCTGATGAGTAAGGCTTTGAATCACCAGTTCCTCTGGTTGACTAATTGGGATGCAATCCAGCCACAGCAATCTAACAACCTTTTGATGGCCTAAAGTCTGAGAAATTATTTCCTCAGATGTCCAGCCTCACAACTGCCCATGCCTGCTTTCTGTGCACATAAAAGACCTCTAATATTGGCAGAGGCCTCTCAGAGAACCTAACAGAGAAGGCAAGCAGATGCACACAGTTTGTTGGAGATTCAGTCATCAAAGTCTATTCATGTTAGCAGGAGCAGGTATGGATAATACTGGCACACATATATACCAAGAATATTTTGACAGTTCTGAGTGCCCTTTAACCCAGAGTCAGGGCAGTCTCAAGGAATTCAAATGTCTTCTTCACATTTGGCTTTTTCTAAGTGTGGAATCCCTCTTATGCTACAGTGAAATTATTTTCTGTTCTGGTTTTGCCCTTTGCCAAATATATGTTTCTTTCCACTGCCAAATTTTCCAGTGTTTTTATAAGCCTGAGAGAGCTATTCCTTCTTTCTACCTGCCAAGATCAAGTATTAATACCTACGTCTTTGTTCTTCACTTGAAAGTTGGGTTTTTTTTTCACACAGCCAAAATTAAATATATATTTACTGTTAATATTAGCAGGCGTGATATATCTGAACATAAAGTTGAAAATATGTACCTAAGGACTGAAAATTCTCTAGAAATTTCATTTTTGGTGTGATTAGTTGTTGAATAGTATAGATTAATTTATTTTATTCTGTGAGATTACTTGTCACATAAAGGAAATGCTCAGTGACTCAGGTCAGACTTAGAAATCTGTTTTTAATGATGTTGGAAACATTGCAAATGCATGAATTAAGAAATAGCTTTATACTTTGAAGAAAGCATTTGATTTTATTAGCCTGGGGCAATAGAAGACATAAAAGATGTAGTGAAGTTATTCCCCCGCCTCCTTTTTTGTCATGAGGAACTGAAATATAACGTATATACTTCTAGCATACATTTATCTCTTCTTCCTGACAAGCCTTTAAAGAAATGCTTGACCTAAATGTCAAAAATTTGTCTATAATTTTTAACTGAAAGACCAAAGAGGAGATATGTCCCTAAGATGGTACATCTAAATTTTTCAAGAAGGAAGAAGACCAAACCAACATGTGTTAAAAAAAGTTGCAGGAAAATTCAGATGAGAAAGTAGAGGTGAGAAAATCTCATTGGGTTACATGGGTACAGATGCACTGCTGGACTGGAGGTCAGTGCCTGAGCACTGCTGAGAAGAGTTCTGAGCATGAGCTCGCTGCCTGTCACTAACCAGTGCATACCATTACAGATAAATTTTGCATGTGCATGTGTACTCATGTTAAATTCTGGACCCAGAATTTAGTGCATCTTAACTGAAGACACTCGTGGGATTGGAGACAGAGTGGGGATTGGAAATAAGACTCCAGATGCCCCTGCTCATGGCACTGACCACCCTGATGTGCATTACCCATAGGCACAGCACCAAAGCCTGGCTGCAGATTCAACAGCCCCATTACTGACACCTTCTCAAGCAGGTTTTCCCATAGCTGATATTTACTCACCGTTATGTTTTCCCATTTCCTCAGCAGCCACATTTTAATGGATCTATGTTTCAGTGCACCCCCACACTTGAGCAGGTGTTCCCATATTAGGAAAGAGTTAAACCTCACCCCTGAACTTTTCAGGAAGAAGAACCCGAAACTTCTATGATTCTCTCACCGTAATCGACCCAGTGCCAGGACAAAAGCACCTGTTGGACCCTTGAACTGTCCCTCAAAAGATGTAGCTATTTTCTATTGGGCAGCATGCCAAAAAAACCCTCCTAGATGGTTGAATACTTAAGAGAGAGGACTGTGGACTTTTCAGGGTATCTTAGCAGGTGCAAGGGACCTGTCTGCACTGTGCACGGCTTTTATTCATTTGTTTTGTATAGTTTGTTATTTTCGCTTTAATTAAAACCTTTTTGCTTTTTAAAAACACCTCCAGTCAAGCCGTCTCACTAATTATTCTGGCCACCCTCAGAGCTTGAAACACCATTGTGGGGCTGATAACAGGCTGTTCTCACGCAGCCACGTATCAGATCTATTTATCTCATTTCTGTTTTGCAAGCTGAGATGTCATAGAAGTTACTGTCCTGTGGCTTGGCTGCTAGAGGTGGAGTTCATCCCTTGGTACACCACTTGTGCTGAGCTGTTTTTCGTTCCTCCTTCCTTCTCCTCTCTATGACATTGTGCTTTTTATGTTCTCCAAATATTGCTACATCTTTGGAGCTCATTTTTTAATTTAAGTATGTAATGTGTCCATTCTGATTTGGTAATCTCTTATGTCAGCAATAAGTACATTCTGTTAGATTGTTGGCACATTTACAAGTTTTTCATGACTTCAGGATATTCCCTGGGAGCTGCAGATCCATTCAGCCTCTCACACAAAACCAGAAAAAAGGAAGCTTAGCTATTATTTTGACCCAGTAATTTGGGACAGTTAAAAACATGCAAGGTAAACAGGTCTGATGAGTGAACCATGTTGAAAGTCAAAAAAAGCACTTTACCTTGGAACACTATTTCCTCTGTTATATCAGCTAGCCTTTTTTTCCTTAAAAATAACAGAATATAGATGAGTCACCATAAACAGCAATCTACTTTAACACATTATTTGCTATCAGTATATACATATACTTTTATACAACACATATCATTATTATAATTATATATGATTATCCTTTTTTTTATTATCACATAAAGCATTTTATATACCAAATAAAATTAACTTAAATGGGATTGTCTTTCTCTAGATTCAACATTTATCACATTTCTGTGTCCTAAACTCAAATGCACACAACGAACATATTCTTTTAACTTCTGTGGTTGTCATTGAAGAGGTATCTTCTATATAGCATTTGAGCAAATTGCATACAACAGATCTTTAAATCATTCTTCAATGTCAAATTCATGTAGTTTACATGAACCACTTATTGTGAGCTAACCTTTATTACAAAAAAAAGTTTTTTTAACCTGAACCACCTTAAATATTTAGGGTTGATTTCACTTTAGATTTGATTGTTTGCTTTGGGTTTTTTTAAAATGGGGGGGGGGTTGGGGGGGTTGGGAGGGGAAGGGGGTTTTTTTTGGTGGTGGTGGTGTTTTCCCCTAGAAAAAGTGTCCCAATAAACTTAAAAATACTATGTCTGTAGGTCTGTAGGTACTAAAATGTGAAGTTTATCATCTGCAATCTGCTGTGCACCACTAAAATAAACCCTTTTTTCATTTCTTATGCTTTGCTGCAATATGTTTTAGAATTATTTACATTTATGACCAAAGAGCATTTTACACATTTGTGCATTCATTGTATGACAAATTTCAGCTCAAATAGGACCAGGTGGTTCTAATTTTAAAACTGGAGCTTAAAATCTTAATAATGCTTAAAAGAATTTCAGCAAACTACTAAATAAAGAAAAATAATTTCACATTGCCATCTTTATCAATTCAGTAGAAATTTAAAAAATACAGTTGATAAGGTCATCCATGATGTACAAAAGTAATTCTAATATCTAGAAAGCTTTTAAAGATACTTTCAATTTCATTGTTTAAAGATAAACATCCTTTGGGAACACATTCATACTTCTCTGTGTACAGTGCTAGCAAACTGAGCCATGTCCTGCAGTTCTGAAGCTCTTTGAGGAAAGGTAATTGAAAGCTTTTGACACTCAGTCTAAAAGAATCAAATGAAGACCTATCTATCATTTTTCTATATTATGAGAAAACAAGGTGGACAAATAGCTGGAAGCATATCTGTGCAGTTTTCTATACAGACTGAATATTATCTCCTACCTTGGATTTAACATTTACAAATGATGAGACATTTTTAAAATTCAGATCAATATGTTTCAAACACTTTTTGTTTTTCAAATATTCCTAATGCAATTTGTCTTTTGTCTAAAACTACTAAAGGAGAAAACAATAAGTTGTTTCTATTTCAGCAACGTAGAAAATGACAACTATGTAGACTATTTATTAACATATGAATAGTTGCACGACACGAAGTGTGGGCAACTGTAGGAAAAATTTGCCTTTTCTAAGAAATATTTCAATTTAATTTTAATCAATGGCTAGATTGCTAAATCTTTGTTTGAAGATATTTGACCGTTTCAGGCTTTCTTTTATACATGATGGAAATAAGAAAGGGAATGTTCCACATTGGGCAGGAAACATGTCCACAAAAATAACAAACCAAGATCGTTTCAATAAAGGACAAGGGATTACCCTTTAAGTTACCTGTGATCAGAGAATCTCTGAGAGCTAAGGGAATGTGTCTTCCTGTAAGAAATTGCTTTGGACAGAACATGTCGTCTCCTTCACACATAGGTGATTGTCCATGACAGAGATACAGATAGAGAAGAAAATATTTTCCATTCCAACAAAGATGATTTGAAATATCTGTATGCTTCCATAATAACTGATGCTATCAAAATGAAGATACTGAAGATCAGCATCCAAATAATATAGATAAAATAGACACACAATATGCTGGGAAATACTTACAATAGCCACTCTTTCTGACCAGATTTAAGCATTCCATCTTGACATGGGATATCACATACCATGGGTAAAGACTTAAGTAGGTGAGAATGGTGGAAATGAGAAGCAAAGAATTAGATTTAAAATAAGCCCGTATTTTTGGTATATTATTGTTTGGGACATAATACTATGTAAAGTATTTCAATGTTCAATAATTTTTCAGTAACAAATAGTTAGATGAAAGGAAATATACAAAAGATTATATTTTTACAAGAAACTGTATAATATCCCAAATATTTTCCAGCTATCATTGCAAAATATCATATCATAGTTAAAAGAAACTAGTCAAGACAAGATTAAGAACAAACATAAGGAAAAGTAAGAGGGAGAGAGATTGGTCTGGTTGGTCTGGTCAGACCAACTTAAAATAAAAAATATATATATTTATATATTTAAAATATATATTAAAATTTTAAAAATAATTTTAAATTTATTTTAAATTTTAAAAATCACATTTCAAAATTTTTGATTTTAAAATCACAGATAAAATTCTGCACATGCATATGAAAAATGCTCCCCAACCAACAAAAAGCATCATGCCAAATTTAGTCTCTGCTAGAGTAGAAAGTTTTGGCAATCCAGTCACAAGTAGCTGGGAGATGGATATGTTTTCTTTTTAAACCCAAGGAGGTGCATAACTCCAGCTGGAGGTGGGTGAACTGGTAGGCACTGCAGTAGCCAACCAATTAACATAATTTTTCCTTGAGGTTATTTACTACTTCTTTCAGTACATACACCGTCTGAAATATATGCAAATGCAGCTGAGAATCACTAGGGACTGTTTTGTTAGAAGTGATGATCAACCTGAGCAGTACAAACATGCTGCAGGCTAAACAAGTTGGCCTATAGCACTTCAAGAGGCACTTTGCTTTGAAAATCCTCCTAATCGTTGCCAATACATCTATGTCACAGACACAAAGCAGAAGAAGGGTGTACTCAAGCCAGGCTGAGGATGTAAAGAATCATATGGGACATGGGAATAGCAACCACTTCTGTATAGTGAACGTCTGTGTTCAAGCCAGATGTTTTACTGAAAACACTTTCAGAGGTTGAATGAATATTTCAGTGCAAAATGAGCCTGAGCTAGAAATTAATGAGTTCTTTTTTCAAAGCCACTTAGATATGCTGTTACAGCTAACAACATTCTCCCTTTCAGACACAGCTATTTTATTTGGATGAGACAGAATGCCTTATTCAGCTCTGGAAAAAAAATCTCTATTAAAAATGAATTGGAATGCAAAGAAATTTGTGTAAGCATTTGTAACAAACCCTTTAAAGTATACAGACACTCAGAAGAAAATACCACAGCTTAATAAATACAGGACAAGTTAATGATATCCAGAGAGCAGTATGGTCTGAAGTTGCAAGCCTTTTCTTGTCTGAGTAGTTTCCTCACACCATATCCGCAGTCCATTAAATATCTTTTGTCCCCATCTGAAAACAAACAAACAAACAAAAAAAAGCCTCTGCCTCTTTAATACATGACATTGAATGTTTCAGCTGAGAGTCTGGAGCTAAAATCTTGAGCTATGGTAAGTGTCACCCCTCCTAAGGCAGATTTTAAGACAGTAGACTTTTCTTTTTAGTGTATATTGCAACAATTTTCTGTATTTCAAGAACAGAAGCAGTAATCTTGGGCCTCTGCATCCACAGATATTTTTGTCTCGGACATACCAGATGCAATATTTTACACATGAAATTAAATTTTAACACTGTTATGGTAGAATCCATTTTTAAGAACATCATGTCATATGATTATCTGGTTCAAACAGATGTGTAAATAAAGGAAATTGGTCCTGATTAAGAAATTCAGTAACCATCTGTCCATCAACTATTCCGCATTGCTTCTTTCATGCAACTTATTTGTATGGTGTATTTGATAAAAACTTATAGATACCTTCAAAATATTTTCCTGACTTACATTTTTGTGAATTATACATCTGATAGTGGACTACACTTTGAAGGTGTTTTCTATAAATTAAGGAGTTATTCTATGCATCTTAATGGAACATATCAGTTAAATTTAAAGTAAAGGAGTCTGTATGTCCATAATGTCTTTTTCTCTAAAACTACTTTCATTTATACTCTTTTGAAGGAACCCCAAATTTCCTTGCCTTGAAAACATGAGATTTTATTAGTGAGTGAAAAGAAATCAAGTTGCTGTGATGTGGCTCCAAGAAACAGGTGTAATAAAAACATTCTTTTTATACTTAGCCTAAACCTTTAGTGCAGATTTAACTCCTTCTCCTGATGTAAAATATCAAAAATGTGATTCAAGAACCTTGTCCTTTCCGGACCCAACAGTAACTGTTGAGGCTTTACCTGTGTAGGTCTGACAGCAAGTTGTTTTCCATTGTTATTTTTGGTGGCGTCATTACAGATAAACTTGGGACAAGTGATTTGGGACAAAATTCTCAATAGAGACAATCCCAAAACCAGAAATATTTGAGGTTGTTTAAGTACTGTAATTTTCTTATATGTTACTCTTACATTACAATGTGGCTTCTCCCTGCCTAACCTTCCAATTTTGTCTTTGGCTTTTAAATCCTGGCTAATTAGAGGATTTTTCTTCTTTGTGACACTGGACTCTCCTGTCACACTTTAATTAAGGACTATGTAGTGTTCTATTAACTGTGGATTTTTGCTTCTTAGGTTTGTGTGTTAATTGGTAATATCAGCATTCAACTTTTTCCTTTTTTCCAAAAATATTTTTCATTATAGTAGTTAACCATATATCCAGGACAGCCACAATTAGCCATTTATGAACTTATTTCTTCAGCCAGTACCTATGAAGATCTTATATTCCTATTTCTGCTTATGCTGTGAAAATGAAGAGCGAAAAAATACATGCCATGAAAATAATTTATCTTTTCAGAGAAAGCATCTTCTGAAATATGCATACTTCTTGCTTATAAAATACTCAGATCAGTTAGGTGTTTGGTTTTGTCTTGGTTTTAATTATTGCAGTTATTTTACATTTTAATTATATTTGAATCACATTACTGAGCTCTTCTTTCCAGCTGTTGCATCTATACATTATAATCACTATATGCATATTAAGCCACCCATATTCATAAAATTTTGAAAACTTTTGTCAAAGGTAAATAAAAAAAGGTGATAAAAGCAAGAACAGGCAACACAATACTGAATAAACACATAAAATTACATCATTTATCTTCCTCAAAATTGGTATTTTGAACTGGGAAGCTTTTCTTGTAGTCTTGTAGTTTGCAATCTCTCTCCAATGTCTTTTGCTTTCTTCCTGCCACAGACCCTATCTTTGAAATAAGGCAATTTTCCTTAATTGCATGTATCATACTTGTTTCCTGGAAATTCCTTGGGGCAGGATACACATTTCCTGTGCTTGTACATGCTTTTCCATAGTGTAGTTTAATGTAGCCTGATATAATGCAGTACAATGCCATTCTCTAGGTGGTCTCATCACTTGTAATCAGTTTAAATTCACCTTTCACTAACTGCTGCTTCAAGTTTAAGAAACTGGCCACTTGTGTTAACAACAGAAAGGACAAGAAAGGATATAACACGATAGACAATGTGTGTGTAGCTATTTTTTGTGGGACAAATTTCTCATTCAGAACAAGATTTTTTGAAAAATTGACATTGGTAACTAGAAAGCCCTTTACAAGGCTATTGTTGTTTTAAAAGGCACACTTAGTCTTCTGGCTGGAGAGAGCTGAGATTGTAATTCACCTGTGGAAAGGTCAGATGTTGCACACATAGCTGTAAACCCGACTGCAAGATACTCAGAAATTGCAATAATACACTTGGAATAGAGCAAAGCAGAAGTTGGAAAATATATGCTATAGGTACTGACTGGATTTTCAGTGGTACTCATATTGCTGATTTTCTTTACTTTAGTGGAGGGGAATAAAAATCTTGAGAAAAAACATAACTGCTGACTGGATTTTTCATTGTCATATGTACCAAAATGTTACATAATCTCAGTGGAAACTCAGTTTTCTGTACCTTTCAATGTGACTAATTTATTTATTTGTTTGGGTTTTCTTTTTTAAATCTAACAAGTAGTCTTACTAGTATGTTCATATTGGAAAAAAAATAAATAATTTTCTAGGCATCCAAATATTCTTATCAGTCTTTCCATGAGCACTGCTTTTCTGCCAACTCCCAAACAACCTTTAATCACAAAGTCTATTACTCTGGGTCAATAAGAAGAAACTTTACTGCCAAAACCTGATGACAATCAACTTTCTAGACCAGAGTTTCTCTCTGGTGTACAAAAATGCAAGTTATCCATGCTTCTGATTATCTAAGTAGGAATAGTCTAAGGATCATGTACTGGTGTTAGTATATTATATAACGCAAAATAATTTTAAATTTTCTATGTCAATTTCAAATCCATGGCTTCAAAAAATTTTGTATCTCAATTTCAAATCCGTGGCTTCAATGATACTTGCAAAGAGTGGAGAAATATAAACAGAGGAAAAATAACAAGGTAACTCAGTGCTGCCTGGTAGAAAGGATAAAGGGTGATGGAGATGCAAAGCCCATGTGCTAAAGGCCATGAAACCAAGAAATATGGCATATTTATATATTTACTATACTCCTAGAAAAGGAAGGCTGTATTTGCTTTTCTACAAGCTGAGCAATAAGAACTATCGGACTACATTTTCTTTATACACTTATTTTACTTTTTCTCTTGAATTGGGTATTGTGTGGATGTGATTATTATGAACTCAGTTCTCTTTCCTTTAATTGAATACAAATTAAGATCCTCAACAATGAAAATATTTGCTTCTCTGGAGTAACAGCAAAGCTAGAAGTAGGTAAAACCTAGCAGTCTGACTACTATATATATATTTGTGTGTGTGTGTTTGTATATATATATTCAAATCAGCATTCCAAGGGCAGCTGTTGCTATTAAGGACATTTCACTTACAAGCACAATATTAAATTAGATTAGCTTACAGAACCCATAAACATGTTATGTCGGTGTGTTATAACAAAGATAATAGAAGCAATAACAAACAGAATTTAGAATCACATTTTAATTAGTCATATGAACAGTTTAACACAGAAATACTGACAAAGCAGAACTAACAATGTAATGAAGCTGCTTAAAGGTGTAGATAGGAGCTGTCCCTGCAATATAAATGCAGTATTTAATAAGACTTTTACTTAAAATAATGATTTCACTAAATCACTGTAACTAAATAAAGGCCAAATGAGAAGAATGCCCTGGTTGACTTTACCTAGGGGAACAAAGACTTTTTCTTCCTCACTATGAAACTTTCTATGGAAGAAAAATGCAATTCATGCATAAAATTGCTCATGTATTTGTTAGGATATCTGATTTGTAGTTCAAATAAAGAGAAGTCGTTGAGAGGTGTGATGTTTCTCTCTTCTGGATAATTTCTTCATTTTTGAATTTGAATGTATTAATGATTTGTCTGTATAACCATTTCAAGTCTTTCAGAAATGGTCATCTGTTAACTATAGTTTTCTATTAAAAATAATGTTATACAGTCAATCTCCAGACAAAATTCAGTAAATAATTCATTGAAACATTCAGTTCTTAGCACTAAACAAAGTAATGAAAAGGAAGGATTTTGTAAAGCATTTTGTAAAAAAGTAATTGTGAAACACATACATATATACTGTCCAAATGATCTAGTTAGATGAAATTTAAATTAATTTATTGATAGTCTAAATGTTTCCCGAAGCAGTGATATTTCTGCACCACACTGGGTGATGTGGTATATGGCCATAAATATAAGAAACACAAGGAAATGAATATATAAATGAAATAATGAAACAAAAGGAACCTTTTTCATTAATTAATGTAGCTGAGTTTTATGTAATAGCAATTAGAATATGTCTGAATCCATTATCCTCACTAAGGGAATCATATTAAAAAACCCCTGTAAATAAAAATGTAAGGATTCAAATAAGAAAGGAAAAATGAATCTAACCAAAGCAATAACTTATAAAAAGTAGTGGCACTATATTTTTAATACACCTAGAGGGGACCCCACTGGGCATTGCCAAATGCATTTTAAGATAGAAAATGTTACTATTCTCTTTGTACAGGTGAGTCACTGGGGCAAAATTCCTCAATAATTTGCTCTGGATTATACAGACAGAAATTGCACAACAAGGAAACCCAAAGCTTAACCTCTAAACCTACGTTTCCTTTAAAAACCTATATTAATAAAAAATAAAATTTTCAAAAACTGAGGCAATGCATAACTAAATGGACAGCAGTCAGGAGGTCAGCTGAACATGACTTTCAAAAAAGTATGTGTTTCTTTTTAGGTAAATTCTGCGGTAAAAAAATGGCATGTGAAATGTACTTTGAAAACGTAGGCTAAGAGGGATTTTAAAAAGTCAAAAGCTCAATAATATGTTATTAGAACCCATTGTCACAATACGGCATTCAGACCAAGAGCTTAGCAGGAATTAACAAAGGATTAGACCTTTATAAGGATAATGAGAACATCCATAGTTACTTTAGATAGGACATAAAATAATATTTGTAGAAAAAGAAATACAGACATTCCTTGAGGCATAAGTGAGCCATCAGTTTAGGAAGGTAAAAAACACCACCAATAACAAAGTTATTGTGCAGATTCTAACTTCCTTTGAAGTAACTTTGAAGAGGATTCCATTGGACATAGAAAAACATTGCAGAAAGCCCATTTGTAATTTACGGACATTTTAATTTCCTATGTAACCAAATGAGAAAACAAAAGTAAAACCTCCAGAATCACCCGTGTTGCATTCATACTACAAAATTCATCCATCTCAGCTTGGGCACAACAGGTTTCACTCCCTCTTCATCCACACACACATTCATCTTCCTTAAGTAGGCAGGCCACACCACAGAATATTTGCCTCTAGATGTAATTTGGGCCCCATATGCTGCCCCTGCAATCTTAAGGAATAATTATTTTATCTGTATATCGGCATTTGGGGTTTTATTCACTTTTAAGCACCTGAAACAGTAAGTATACATTTTTTGGAATAGCATTGAACTACACTGGAGAAGGGTGTATGCAGTCAAACATGGTAGACTTCTCCATACTACCTCATATGAGCAATTTCTGTAGTGAATTATGTGCAAACTAACAGGTTGTTCACAAAAAGGGAGGCTGAGAATCATATAACATTTTGTGCTCAAATGCAAACAGTAGGGAATCAGACCTGATACTGAGCTGAGAAGCCATTATTCACCAATGCAGTTGTACCCGCAAAGAATATTTCCTGTTGCCCTTTCACAGGAAAACCACAGACCCTTCTGACATTCCAAGTTATTCAGAGACTCAGAATGAAAATGCCCTACACAGCAAACTCTGAGCTATGAATGTCCCCCCATGATCCCCACAAGTAAGGTTTTGTACCCTAAATGATGGCAAAACACCCAAGAGAACACCAGTCTGTGAAGTATGATGGCTTCTCTGTATTCAAACAAATCAACCTTGTGACCAGAATTGAAAATTCTCTTACAGGAAAATAACTGCTGAGGTGGTGAGGACTTCTGAGTTTTGCTTTCAGGAACAGTGCATTGACTTACCACTGCAAAGGGCCCTTTAGCTGGAAGATGGGATCTCCTTCAATTCTGTTTCTTCAGGGACCACTATATGCATCATCACAAATTGCCAACCTCTGAATCTGGGTTATTTGGGGTTTTTAACATTAATCACAGCAAACAAAGGCATGATTTGTATCTTGCAGTTATGAGCTTTGTAATGGTAGCACACCTGAACAACCACTTAGTGTACATGGAAGAGTGGTAGAGTTAAAAGCACATTTCTTCTGCATACTACAACTCATTAAATATTTGAAATGTATAATATTTTTCAGAAGATTTTTACACATTAGAAATTACAGGGAAATATAATTTAAAAATTAGTGTAACAAGTTCTGGTTTAGATACGTATCAACATTTTTTTGAAGTTAGTTTTAAGTATTTAGACAAGATGTGAATATTAATGAGCTAGCCAGCAGATGAAAAGGCTAATAAGATTTTGATCTTCTTTAAGTGAAATTAAATTTAATTTTCAGCTGCTCTGAAAATACACTTCTATTTCCTCCTATTTTTTTTTCTGAAAATTCTGTGAAATCATGATTATATGTGTAGAAAAAAGCTGAACATACATGCCAATATCCGAACTGCTATAGGAAAAGGTGCTAAACACACATGGTTTAAGAACAGAGTTTGCCATAATGGATTTGATCCATGAAACATTTTGGTTGCAACGTCAGGTTGCCAGAGACTAGGAGGTAAAGAGCTGTTGCCCCTTTTCCATATTTTTTCCCAGTGAGTTCTGTACCTGCCACTACAATAAGCAGAGTTGGATCACACACTGCAGCTGTTCTTTCCCTCTTATAAAGACTGCATCAACTCATACTATGAAGTTGTCATAATAAACCAATCAGTTCTCCTTTTTTTCCTTCCAACTCCAAGTATTCCAGGCACAAATGATTTTATTGAAGTTATTTACATTTAGACTAGCATGCAGTTCTTTGCAAGAGGAAACTATTTCACTGACTCATAAATCAAGTAAAAAAAATAAGAGTCTACACTGTGTAATGATGTTTGTAATAATAAGGTTTTGACTAGTCAAATTTGTTGATTTTGACATCAGAAGCTGTTGATGCAGGGGATTTTGTTGTTTTGTTTTGGTTTGTTTTGGTTTTTTTTTTTTTTTAATGGCAACTACTATTTTGGTTTAGATTTGCTAGCTTAAAAATCACAAATCCATTTTCACAGTTCATATAAAGCTCACTGTACAATTTCTAGCACAGCAAGGAAAAAGTCAGAAGATAAGTAGAGAAAATGATTTTGAAACTAAGTCAGCATTTTTAAGGAATTAGATTTATAGAATGCAATTTTTTACCTTCAGCAAATCCTTGAAAATCATTATCGCTTTTTTTCCTAGTTAACTTTCTCCAGCATGCCTGGAGATGGAAATAGCTATTTACAATATTTAAAGTAGTTTTAAAATGCTGTATGAAAACAATAGTTGCCTTTATTTCTCTGGCACTATTTTCACTAATATTTTTGGGAAACAAGAAATTATATTTTCACAAGAGCAGAACAGGATTGTAGGAGCTAAACCCAGTCAAATTAAAATTAGGGATGTGAATATGAATGAAACAAGTTCTGTCACAACTATACTGCAAAATAACTACCATTTTATCTGAAAGAAAGCAAGAATAAAATTTCTATAAGATGCTGTGGTCTAGAGAATCTCGGAAAATGTGTCTGTAATATAATTTGAGGTTCTTTTCTATTCTAATTTTGTGGTCACAATTCTGAGTATATTCTAGATCTGCTCTGAATGACATAATCCTTTACCATGTCCAGGAGGTGCCAGGCCTGCCTGGGTGTGCCTGCAGGGTGGTGACACCCTCACAGCAGCCCACATTAGCAGTACTCCCCCTTAGAACATGTAAATTGAAAAAAAGTGTTGGTACAAGAAATTTCTGATGTGATTTTTCAGGTAAATTTGAGCTTAGCATCCTCTCATATAACAAACTGTTGCAGAATATGGAGTTTGATAGGTCTTAGCTGGATGAAGGTCTCTATGACTGCATGCACACACCCTCCTGATGCCTGGAGGGATTATGGTTTTCCCTGAATAGTGGAAAACCAGACCACAAAGCCAGAGAGGACTAGTGATGTTAGCACTGTGGGAGATGAATAGGTTGTATGTGCTATTGTTGCTGCTGCTTTTACTAATTTATTTAGTGTTCAAACTAGAATGTAGTGAGGAGTCTTTTGTCACATCATTTTTTAGAGTCAGACACCAGAGAGATGGAAGTTAAACAAATTAAAAACCTGTTCACTGCCCTAGGCATGTTTTACTTTGTCATTTGGTTCAGCTCATTTCAGCATTACACTTTTAATGGCTCACTTAGTTAAACTTGAACTTATGATTACTGTTACTACTTCTAATAAAGGCCTGTTTTGTGAGAGCTTCATTGCTATTGCCTCAGGATAACAGCTGCTAATTTGTTTTATTACTATAATATATTTTATTTAGATTTTTCTCTTAAAAAACTGCTGGCTGTGATGCTTGCAGTCATTGTTTTCTACTCTAACAGCTAGTTTGCAGATCTGGCATAGCCTACAGGACATTGCATATGGCAAAACTGTGGACTGATGAGTCAGATCTGCAAATGGTCCAATTTATACCATGGGCTTGCTTCTGACT
The DNA here is from genome assembly GCF_029207755.1 of Chamaea fasciata. Classification (NCBI taxonomy): domain Eukaryota; kingdom Metazoa; phylum Chordata; class Aves; order Passeriformes; family Sylviidae; genus Chamaea; species Chamaea fasciata. Next base: position 142,229,362 of record NW_027094086.1, on the reverse strand, counting down.
TTGACAAAACAAATTTTTCCCTCCTATAAAACACAGACAGCAATATCTGTATCTCTTGTTAGGGCTATAGATGCTTGCTGATGAATACTTCCAGGTAAGACCCGCATATTTTCTAGCAGAGGTTATACACTGCTTTTTTATACCACTCGTACACTTGAGCCAACTCAGTGTCCTCGGTCTAGTTATTAAAGATTTTCTTTGAAGAACTCTGGTGTAACAGGTTTATGGCAGAAATTCAGCTCTTATTTGGATTGGTGCAATAATTAAAAAGTATTGTACTGTGTATCATGCAGCAGTTATCTCAGAAATGTAGAATTGATAGATGAACCCAAATTAATAGCCCAAGGGTAGAAGGCAACCTGGGTTCTGAACTATATATTTTGGCACTTGCAATTTTCTTGTTTTAAACATATTATTATTTCCTGTTAGACTCATGAAGCTTGGCTGCTCTGGCTATGCCTAGCAAGCACAAAAGCTTCACATTGCCCAAAAGGGTCCTGAGGCAGCAGAACAAACAGAATGGCAAGTGCGCCAGCACAGTCCACCCCAGAACATCTGGGAACTCCTCTGCGTGCAGCTGGGCCTCCAGCCCACCATCTTCTCTCAAGACCGCATGGAGCAGTTGACCTGCATTTTCTGATCCCTTGCTCAGAGGAAAGAGATGATCCTGACGGTGTTTGCTATACTTATATCTCTCTGTGCTTTTTATTAGGATCAGACTATAAACTGCAGTTCTAATTTTATTTTTTTGGAGATATTATGCACCTAGTTGCTTATTTTATTTAAAGCTGTCCATTGAAGTCTTCACAGTAACTGGGAATGAAAATATGATTCAACGAGCCAAGAGCAGAGGAGGAAGACTTTGTAACAGTCAATTTTGGACTTGTACTTTAGGCTGGAAAGGGTTTGATCTTCCTAAAGTCACTTTCTATTTAGTGGACAGATGTCAGTCTTTCCAAAACATCTGGATGATGCACCTGGTAATTATTCTTCCCAGCACTCATGTTCTTATGCAGAAAGAAGTGATCCAGTGGACATTACTCCCCAGCACATCATCACGACCAAAACTAAATCTAATCTATGCAAAAGCCAAGCTTGCCTTCACTGAGAAGAGATGGAGTAAAGAAAACTCATAATACAAATTAACACTCCACACAGCAGAACCTTGCAGATTTATAGACACAGAGAAAGTGAATAGTATTATGTTCAGTGAGAGTCTGGAAACTTGGGTACGTGCCTTAGGAACAGAACCTGAAAGAAATTTTCACTGTTTATTGGTAAATAAACCTTCCCAAATCTTGTTATTAAAGAGGACTGATTGTATCAGTAAACCTGGCATGACGAATTTGTGGCTATTTATCTCTGACAACTCAAAGATAAGTGATTATGAGCTTTAGGCCACCTGGTTTAGATAACCAGTTTTGAGAAGCTTGGTCTCAATGCACTTTTGGGACAGCCAAAATCATAATAAACTGCACCACTGACCTCTGCTGAAGATAATCAGAACTGCTCACTTTTTAAAATGGTTTCTTATCAGTAAGAACTACAAGGGATTCTCCCTTCAGGTTAAACCGGAACAGCTGAAGATTGATGCTAAGACTGGTGATTCATTCAAGGAAGTAAAGAACACAGATAGGAAAGAATGACCTGAGCTAAGGGAAAATATTGTCATAAACCCACTAAAGAACACATTTGTCATGGAAAAATTTATGCTGCAAGTGGAAAGAAATATCCCTCTGTGCAGCCAAAAATGTCAAACTGGATAGTGCTGGAGTTTGTGAAAAGAACTCTATTTCATACAGATAGGAAGGAGGCATAGCTTTAAGCTTTGGTAAATCCTTTCCAGTCTTAAGTTCTTGTCACAGTTTCCAACGAGTATCACAGTGCTCCCTTTGAGTTTAGCTGCAACGCTAAGTCACTGAAAACCTCTCATTCTGTTCTAAAGTGACTTGTAGTCACCAAACATCACTGACACATATCAAACTTCTTTCCTCACAGGTGACTATGAGAGGAATCATATGTCACACAGTTCCTACTTCATTTTCTGATCTGTCAATACAACCTCAAGTTTTCCTTTCAGATAGCAAGTATTTAACGAACCAAGACAGCCATAGTTTGCAGTGTCACTACCAATCTCTCATTCCAAAGCTGGAACTCCATTATGATTCATGGAGAATTCAAACTTGGATGTGCCTGCAGTAAAAAAAAGGTGGGGAAAAACATAATGTAACACCATGATCATCTAGTAGGTTGCCCAGGTTTCCTTGATTAAATCCAGGACACAGAGAGCCAAAAGCCCTCAGGAAGCAAACAAATGAAAGACTGGGATAATATTTTAAACAGTTATAAGAAAAGGCAGAAGGAAGAAGATGGAATACACTATGAAGGGAGAAAGGGATGGTTACAGAGGAAGAGCTGAATTTGCTTATGAGGGTTCATCCCCTCACCACGTTTCCATTTCTCCTTTTCAACTTCTTTCCCAACCCATTTCCTTAAAAAAATTACAGTGAAACAAGGAATCAGCAATATCACAGAGCCATTTTTTGCAGCAATTTTTTTTTCTTCATTTTATGCCTCTGACATTTCTCAAAGAAGTCTGAGTAGGACTCAGCACTGAATCCACAATAAACAATTTTCACTTTGGAAAACAATATCAAAATAAGATTGTCATAATAACTGCATTTTGGTCAGTTTGTGTGTAAATTTTTGGGAAAGCGGTAGTAATCTTCATGTTTCAGTGAAAGAGGATAAAACAACTCTCTTCCTTGTTCCTCCAGGGAGCTAAAAGAATTTGTCACTGATAAGGAAGTCGTTTAGAAGGCATTTCTAGGATATCAGTCAGGCTTATAAGCAGCACAGCACAAACCATATCAAGGAGACCAAAGCAATTAGCAAGAAAAAGTCAATTCCCTGGTGAGACTGAGAGATGTCTGAATTCTACTACTAGCCGGTGTAATCTGAAGTTCTGATTCAGTCCTGGCTGAGTTTATTCCTGATTAGAAAGGCCATCAAATGTTGTCTTTTTGAAAAATGGCAGAAATACAAAGCATATTTGACAGTCACAGGTAATACATTTTAAATTGTTAAGGAGTGCAGCTCCTCCAACCACTCAAGGAATTTAGGACCTGTATTTTGGAGAGTTTAGAGTCTACAAAACATATCAATTCAATAGTTGAATTAACTACAATGATCTGAATAATACTTAATGGCCTACATCTCCAGGAAATAGTAAGAATAGGCATGTGGAGTCCTAAGTAAGTTTTCTCCTTCTTCATCCTAATATAGTTGTCTTCAAAATCTTCATTCAAAATCCACTTCCTCAATCAGTGCAGAATTTTTTATGAGTAAGTCAGAAGCTTCTCCAAAAATACGTAATTTTACTCCAAATATTCCCTAACACTACTGTTTATTACCAACACCTGAAATATTTGTCATATTGTTGAGGATGTTCCTGCCCCTGTGATAAATTTTCACTTGCAACAGCCATTGAAATCAAAATGATTCTTGAACAATCAAAGGATTCATTACCATATGCAGTCAAAGAAATTTTGTAATTAAATTACAGGGAGCTTTGGCTGCTCAAAACTTTACATCTAGACCTGAGCAAAATCCTAACTCATCTTCCTAATTGGAGATAATATATCCTCTGTATATATTCCCTTTTCCAGAGGTTGTTCTAGATCTGGACAGAGGTGGAGGGGAAATGTTGGACTGTAGTTAGAGTATAAAAAGAAACAAAAAAGTGAGTGAAAAAGTAGAAGAATGAGAGAAGATCTATGAAAGAGGGAAAGACAAAACCACATTTTGCATGTGCTGGATTTGTCACAACACTAAGAAATTTCCATTTGTGGTATTATTTTCCCAGATCTCCTCAATGGAGCTTACCACTGAAGCTGAGAGTCCTGACATGGCACAAACCATCATGAGGCCTTTACAAACATGTTACAGAAAAATCTGCAGGAGAGTGAAAATTTGGCTTGTCTGGGCATTAATTATTAGGAAGTATCTAATCTATAACAAATAACTCCTTCTTATTCTGACTCTCAGATTTATGTTCACTCTAGTTTATCAGATGAAATTGTGGCATAGCTCTGTTACTATGTTACTGAATATTTTTTCATGAATTGCAGACTGTTTTGGGTTGAAAGGGTCCTTAAAGTTCACCTCGTTTCAATATCAAGCCCTGCTGATCATGTTTCTTCTAATGCTGCCCAGGTCATCTTTGGCTTCCTGGTCTGTGAGTACATGTTGCTGTGTCATGTTGAGCTCCTTGACAACCAACACCGCAAATTCTTCTGCTCAGGGCTGCTCTTAATCCATTCTCTGCCCAGCCATTCTCTGTTTCTGTTTTGGATTGCCCCAACCCAGGTTAAGGACTTTGCAGCTGACCTTCCTGAGTTTCAGAATGTTCCCATGGGCCCACCTCTCCAGCCTCATGAGGTCCCTCTGGATGGCATCCCTGCCCTCAAGGGTGTCTATCTCACATAGCTTGGTGTTGTCAGCAAATTGTTGAAAGTGTGCTGGATCCCACTGTCCATGTCATTGATAAAGATGTTAACAGCGTCCACCCCAAAACTGGTACCTGAGGGGTGGAGATTTTTAATTATTTTGAACTAATTTTAGTCTTTAAGGACTATTTTTCTAATTTCTATTTTTTTAAGTTCATGTCTTGATTCATGAACTTTGTTTTGAACTTTGAAGTTTGTTTATCATTTGCAACCACTAACATCTCAGATAATCTCAGGTCTCCTGTCAGATTTTCTACTGCTGGATTACTCACAAATCCAGTGACATTATGTCATCCTGATAAGGATTCCTTGAATAGTTCTACTCACCAACGTTTAGGTGACTGAATTATGTTCATATCCAGTTTCCACAGACATTGAATACTTCCACAGGCATTTTGACAAGATTATTTGTTCTACCTACCTGAAATGTCATATTTTGATCTCTCAGGTACCACTCTCATCTATATTGCACTTCCTGGGCTACCTAAATGTCTCCATTAAGCATAGAGTAATTTAGCACAAATATTTGATTTTTGGAAATGTTAAAATCAGTTTAAGTGAAATTTATCCCATTTGTCTGTCTGCCATACTGGTTTTACTGACATTCATTGTTTTAGGTTACAAATTACAGTGAACTTGCACTCACTTCTCCAGTTTGAGCTGCAAATTACTGTAGCTTGTCCTTGGTAATCCTTTTAAGTAATATGGAACCCAAAATATAGTGGTAGAGGCCTTGCAATAGTATTTAGAACACATCATTACATCTTAATTCTTTGCTTCCAGGTGTTGCTAAACTGTCATGGAACACTCATGACTGTAAAATTATGGCAAAAATTATGTCAAAAAACTTACAGTGAGTCTGATACTAGACAGTTAAAGCAAATGAAATGCTACTGATGTCCTCCCTCTGCTTCATATTAAATAGTTAGCAAAAAAAGAAAACAGTATTTTTACCACACGGAGATCAATTTGTTCTTACCATGGACATGGTAATCCGTAAGTAAATTTGCTATAGTCACTTAAGTATTTCACATGTCAGTCTTACAATATGACGAGTCAAAGAAAAATACATGATTTTTCTAAATCAACTACTAGAAAAGGGGGGGGGGGGGGGGCAGGGAAGCAAGCCATAATTCTAGGAAGAATTTCCTTGCCTGAGTTAGTATACTAAACTAGTATACTACTAAACTGTAGTAGTTTCAGTTCAGTGCAGCGATGACCTACTTTACTTCATGAGAGAAAGCTAAATGGTAATCCAGCACACAAAAACATTTGGTATACACCCTATATCTTGACAACAAGCAGTTTAAATTAGGCTTATTCTTAGCTTGATGTTGCACAGAAAGACAATTTTTGTTATCCAAGCTAGCTTGTTTATCACATATGTGAGAATCTTTCCACAAGTTGCTCAGGTCTATTGTTTTAGTACTAGCTGTAAGAGTTATTTCCCCAGTGATTTCTGTTTTTTTTTCTAACTAAACAAGATACTTATGATGTCTGCCTAAATCAATCCATCTGTATGTATTGGTTAGTATCTGACATTTGCAGGCAGAAGAAATAGAGGCTTTTAAACCAGAGATGAAAAGATTACAGCTACCCCAATGGAGCTGTTCTACCTGGCATCACCAGTATTGCCAAGGGCTGCGTAAGAAGTGCCCTGATGCATTTATTAGATGTTTGTGTTTAGAATATATCTCTTGATACTGGATGTAAAAGGTTATTCTGCATCATGTTAATGTGCAAATCTAAAGTAATTTGTAGGGACCTCAGTCAGGCTGACAAATAGGGTTGTTGACAGTGCTGCCAATGGGGGAGGAATTCCTCACACAGAAAACAATCTGGCACCAAAAACTCAAATCACCTGAGACATGAAAATGCCTCCAAATTGCACTGCCCAGTGTTCAGTTGTGTGCAATTATGTCTGTAGGTCTCTGAAGAAAGGCTGCATAGTGGCTGACTTAAAATCACCACCACAGACATGTTGTGGGTTTTTTTTTTTTTTTTGTCATTATTTCACAATAGACCTCAGTTTTGAAATAAAATGTGTTTTAAGATATATACCCGAAAATGTCTAACATGGATAATAAAGGCAAAGAAGAGAGGATGTCACTGACACAAAAGGGTAATACACAGTATAAAATGAAGTTTCTTACACATAATTTGCCAGTAACACAGTTCAGTTGCATTATGTTCATGAAGAGCCCAAGGCAAAATTTCCCTTGTAGGTACAAGTTCTGCTCAGCATGTAGCCAGTAGGATCAGCTACAGGGACACCTTGATTCTGACATTTCTGCAATCCAAAAGAAAACAAATGCACAGACATGTTAAAAAAAGGCGATACGCATTTCTTCACTGGTGAAAATTCCCTATACTCTGATTCCAAACAGAAAGTATAATTGGACAATTAGGCACAGCATTAAAAATATTTATGGATATCAATGTAGAATTAATATACTGCATATAACTATATGTATTATTGTGTTAATGTGTAATCAATACATCGTTATGACTATTAGCAGTATTACTGAACTAATTTTCTCTTCCCAGGTATTTTGTTAGCATTAATTCACTGACACAAGGTAATGACATGTCATGCAATGCAATTATTCAAATCAATAACCTTCCACTTAATAAAGACAAAGTATAACATTAACATTGGAGACTAGATCCTAGTTCATCCTGTTTTTTTAACCATCTCTGAAAAGGCAAAGTTTTCAGTTTCTAATATGGAACAAATTGCAAATACTGTGAAGGCTATTCACACCAGTAAAGGGTATCTATTCTCTATTGATGATACTCTTCTTCACATATCCATGGTCTAGATCCAGAAGGGGCACAAGTATTATGGTGCTAGATATTACTGCCAGAGTGCAGAATGCAATTCTCATTCAGATTTCTCTTTTTATAGAGGAGGGGAAAATGGTACATCATTTTAAGCAGATAATCCAATAGATCAGAGCATATGTCAACCTAATTACACTATGTGCTGGACTCACTTCACTTGCCCAAGGGCAGTAACCAGGTGCTATCTAGGATGTCCTAAGGTAACATTGTCCAGAATTTAGGTCCAGAGAGACACAAATCTCCCTTGTGGGTTTTTTTCTTAAATGTCCCATAGCATCCCAAATGGCAATCCTAGTATATCACTTCTCTGTATTTCTCAGAAGATTTCTCTTTAAAATGTGGCAATAAAAAAGAGATGTTTAGGTTCTGTGCATCAAAGAAATGCACAGAATAGCTTTCTACTTATTATCTGCAGCCATAGGCATTAGAAGGTATATCTTCTTCCTTTAAAGTGAGGATGAAAGTTGTGAGAATTGCATTATCTCATGAATCTGGAAGTATATCCTTAAGAAGTCATCAAAATAACTGCAAGGCAAGCAGTAAAGAAGTGACATTAGCAGAAGGAGTCTTCTTAAATCATTTATGCGGTAAAGCTTGTGGGATATCTGTCTTAGAATAAAAACAACTAAAATTCTGTGTGAACTAATGTCTCAATCCATCCATTCATTCATTCTTTACTTGAAGCTCTTTCCAAAATTCATAGTACTTTTGGCCTTTTCTCCCCCTCACCCGACCTTTGTGGCCAACAGACTAATTATTAGAAGAACACATAAAAACATAATTATGGTAATATAATTTCTATTCACTCCTGAGCTAAAAAGCATCCTAATCCATATCTCCCCAGCTAGAACCCTCCCTTAATAGTGCATTAATCCCATTGTGCCAAAGAGATTTCACTGGAGAGATCTTTCCTATTTGATCCCACAATACTGTCTTTTTAGTTTTAAATGACTCTGAACAGAGGCATCACACCCAAATACCTGGAATGACCTGTGCCTGGTAATTTAGGTCACTGGCCTAACTGTGTTTTGCATATGTTCATCTTCTTTCAGGCATTTTGGACTCGCTACAAAAGATCAATCTGCCTGACAACTGTTACACTGGTGTTACACTTACCATGCACAAATAAAACATTGTTTGGTTTTCAACACTACATTTGCCGTTGATAATTACTTATTTGCACAGGATTGCAATGAGCATCACAGAAGCAATCATCAGGAAAAAAAGTAAAAAGAAAGTCCAAAGAGTGCTTTAATAAAAACCAATAATGAGACTTTAAATTCCTGAAAGATTTTTCAGTCAGATATTCAGAATTAAAAAACACAAAATAATTTTGTGCTTACTAAGAAAAAAAAAATAAAGGAAAATAAGGAGAAATATTTTTTCCCTAGCTCTCTAAATATATTTTTGCAAATAAGTGTAATTTGTGAAAGAAAAAGCAGCTGAAAAGGATGCACAGTGGTTTACTAAATTATTCATTCAAGCATTATTGATCTCAGAAGAATTAACAAATGGCATGGTCTAGCTGAGCACAAAGTTATTCATCTTTGATTTTAATCTTAGAGAAAGCTGAGTTACATTATATTAATGAAAACCACAACAAAACACAATAGGCAATTTCCTCACAAAATGTCTAAGAACATAAATTAAGAAACTGGTTATGTTCACGTAGTTCAATAGTAAAAATCAGAATTGTGACATTTGTGCTCCAACCTAATCAAAAGTATTTAGGAAAAGTATAATGTGGCAAAAGTACTTTAAAGAAAAATTGCAGCCCTATGACTGTAACTTTACTGGGAGCCTGAAGTGTTCAATTGCTATTAAAAATTAGCCATCAGAGCCATAGAACTCAGACTTTCACAGTTTTGTCTAAAAGGATATAATATAATTTCCCTTCCAGCACAGTGAGGGTTTTTTGTTTGTTTGTTTTGTCCAATGATCCCTGAATCACAGGTGAAAATTGCATTATCAAAACTTTGTGTTAGATTTACATTTTGAGTACCTCTGAGAATTTAACAGAAGATATTTGAGAGAATATAGGTGCCATAAGCAGGAAAACAAACCAAACAAACTCAAATAAACCATAACAAACAAGCAGATAAGAAGACTTGTTGGATATTGGGTGTATCAACAAATTCAGTCCAAGAACAAGGCAGAGTCATCTTGGTAGGTGTGCACAGAATGTGTATAAGACAAAGCACTTTGTAACAGACCATGTGGAGGAATCAATGAGGAAGATGAATGTATTTATTTTAAAAGTAGTTGGCCCACAGACAGGGTAGGATTATTGTCTAGCACAGTGTCGTGCCTGACCTCCAGGAGCTAACCCAGTGAGTTACATGTCTCCAGTACAGAGTGTGTGATATTCATTCATTCTTCCAGAGGGCCTTCAAGTACCCTGAAATACCACAACAACAAAAAATATTTAACTTTATAGATAGAAAATCAAAATCCACTCTTCAGGTTCATTTTCTCTTAAACTTGAGAAATTCAAAATACAAACCGCCACTTAGCCAAAATATTTTCATTACTTGGTTACAGCCAAGAACAAGCTTCACCCCATCTTTGAAAGCTGCATTGTTCTGCAGCACAAGATTTATAAAGTCATGAAATTAAAAAAAAAAAAAAAAAAAAGAAAAAAAAAAAAAGAGAATGGGGTTAATTCTGCTAATATAGAGTCTTTAGATATGATCTGTACAGGAAGACATCTGATTTCTACATTAAATAATCTTAAACCTTATGACAAAAAACATGTTTCAAAAGTAACTTCTCTTAGATGAATTCCCTAATTCCTATGCTACAATATCTGTCTTACTGTTTCACTAGACAGAAAAGGAAATTTTACTTCCTTTTCCATGTTGTAGCAAAGATACAAATACCAAAAAACACCCATCTTTTTACATCATAGCTGCTGTTTTCCCCCTAGATTAAGCCTTAAGCGTCTTCTGACTCACCTAGATCTACTAGGTTAATGCTGTATTCTCCTAGCCATTTTATAAAAGGTATAAAAATCTTCAGACTCTTCTATAACACCCAGAGTTCACAGTGGACCCCCAAGGGGATCTCAAAATGAGACATCTGGTGGTCTCAGTTGTAATGTCCATTCTGCAAACCAGCCCAGAATGCGCAGCTGCGGAGCTGACACTGACCCAGTCTAGCTGACCCTGGAGGAGAACCAGGCAGAGAGGAGCTGGTGTGCACTGTGTGTGCCAGCAGTCTGCTGGCCAGTGGGCAGGGAAGAACCAGCCAGGGCAAAGGGGCACCGTCCTCCTTGCTGACATCTCAGTCCTGGGGAGAACATTGAGGCAAACAAGCAGGGCTCCCTGGATGCGGTGCTGTGATTTTCTTTAATGTAACCTTTTAAATGGTCTGTTCCAGCCTGTTGGTTTATTCTAAGTTTCCCCTCCCTCTCCAAATTGTCTATTACTTCCCAAACTGCCTTTCACCCCACCTACCTGAATGTCAATCAACCCTAATCCCTGCCCTTTGTTCTAGAAAGTTCCCTGTCAGTCCTTGTTGTCCCAGCCCCCTGCCTAAACACCTCCCTGATGCTGCCTCCTAATGTTGTCAATCCACAATCGACCCCACCTTCAGGTCCAGAAGTTTCCATGTTCCTCGACGCCCTATGGGTTCCCTCAAGCCGTATCCTCCCATTGCTTTCCCCCATTGGTTTTAGTTCTGTAAGTCCCACCTCTAGCTCCTCCCTTGTACAATCCCTATTGGTTGGAGAATTGTATCCGCCCCTTGTACCTCCTCCATTTAAAAGACTGTGCAGAGTGCTGATTTTGGTTTTTTGTCCGTGGCGCTTTCTACAGGTTGCTGCTTTTGGTACCATATGTGGAATCCCTCCCTGTTTTTTGTCCTGATCCTCAGTGCTGCACCATCATGGGACATAGAGAGGTTTTTGTTTTTTTTTTTTTTAATGTATGTGGAACACAGATACGTTTTGAGTGTGTGAAGTCAGACCCATATGCTCAAGGATGTTCAAGTGAGAAAATTTTCATAGAAAGACAAGCACAAAAACCGTATGAGTAATCCAACAATCACAGTTGTAGTATAGCTGTGCAGGAAAGCAGGTGAAAGTTCTCATTTCACATACAAAGAAACTGTCAAAGGCTCATGAAAGATCTCAGAGGGTATTAGAGACTGTGTGCCCTCTTGGCTGTTCTGTCAGCTCATCAACTCCATTTTGCTGAAAGAGTGTCTGTAGTTGGTTTTGTCAAAGGATGTACTGTAAGGGTGTCTATTTACAGGACTTATAAACATTTGACAAGGAATTAGGTTATAAATTGGAAATTTAACCCAAATCTGATTGCAAATATACTTCATAGGAAGGACAACAGAAGTTTACCCACAAAACTTGACTAGAGGCAGCATAGTCATGGGGTGCCTTCTGCTCTTCTATTACAAGACCTGGGTGAACTTTTTTGTCCGCTGTGACATGAGACATTCAGGTGATATATTAAAACACTGGAAATCTATACCTTGCTTCATAAATACATTTTTATTTTGGAATAATTAATTTTTAATCCACAAATCATAAGAATTCTGGTTCAAGCAAGCCATTAAAATTTTTTCAAGAGAAAGATATTTTCTAGTGGCCTTTTAATTTATTAGTTTATTGGACTTTAACATCAAGACATCAAAAACTTTGGAAAACTTTAGCCCAAACAGTAGATGATTTGCCTCATTGAGTACAAGTTTTACATATGCTAGAGTGGGTAGCATAATGCTATATAGATGTCTGTTTTTTGCCTTTTGTGTGCCATCTCATAGCACACAGCTGTTATAGAAGATGGCGTTAAGTTTGCTGTAGATTTACATCCAAAAATTAGAACCTGACCCAGAAAATGGTAATGGAAGAATAAATGGATGAAATTCTTGAGAAAGAGCTCTAACAAAAATTCAATATCACAATTCTTGCTCTAAGACTTGAGAGATTCAATGAAGGATAATCAATAAGGAAGACACTAAGAAACAGCAGCAAGTCTCTGTTTAATAAGACTTTCACAGCTTCTTTGCATGTGAAATGTAAATTGATGAGCATAATTAATTCAGGGCAGTTAAACAGAAAACTAGCTGGAGAAATCAGTTGCCTACTTCTGGTAATGGTGGTTTGATTAACAGAAGAAAATTACTCAATTTTACACAATTTCAGTGTAAAAACCAACTGACAATTTGAGGGAATTAAAACTAAAATTATATATTTTTTATTATTTGGTTGGTATTTCCTCAAATAGCATATGCCCATTTATTCCAGTACTGAGTCAAATTTAATGCATTAAAAACTTTTGCTCTCTTCAGTGATTGACTGCTAGGGCAGAGCACTAGTGACTTGAACCATTTGCTGGCCTTTCCTGCAGTTCACTGGCATGGATAGATTGACTGGTCCATATGCCCTAATAAAACTCTTCCTCCTGAATGGGAAACCTTCAAGTGGTTGTGAAGCATGGCTGGAAAATAAATGTGAACAAAACTCAGTCTTATCGCCTGATAAGAGGAATGCTGGATTAGTCCACAGGGATAAATTCAATTTGAAGAATTACTGCACTGTAAATGCATAATATTATTTTCATGACTCAAAATAAATGTCAGAGGTGACTAAGTCACTCCATATCTCCCTATCTCTGCTGCTGCAGCTACATGGTTTGAGAGAGGCTGGATGCTGAAATGTCAGGGGGAATATCAGGTAAGAAGTCTGTGCCCTCTGTTTTGTTCAGCAGTTATCCTGCCTTTTTATTTCAAAGTTTCTAGTAAAGCACGTTCAGTCAGGATTAATGGACTTTTAAGTACTAGTATATGGAATCCAAGATAAGCTGCATCAGGCCAGAGAAAGGTCTTTACCTCTAAAACTCAAAGGTCCGTTGAACACTAACTGCCGTTGAACACTAACTGCTCCCTTTGCTGCTGATCAGAGAAGAATGAAGTTTGCCTTAAATGGGAAAAACCCCTTTTTTTACCTCTGTATCAGCCTTTGCCTGTGGTAAGAGCTGGGCTGAGCTGAGACTGCTGTGCACTAAAGATGTAACAGCCATTTGGTCACCTGTCAAGGACACTGGAAGACACTGATGTCTGGGCAGCTGTTCCTGAAGTGTTTCTCTAATAATCTGCGTGTGGATGATCCAGCCCCTGGAAGGGCCATGTTCTGCTCACTCACAACTAAACATAAACAGTGCTCTAAGATTTTCATCTTGGTTCAGCGTTTCTCTTCCCAACAGCTAGATATTGGTTAGTATTGGAAGATCTGCAGATGCATTAATTCAAGGAACTTTATAGGAATAGTTAATTACTGGTGTTAACATTCTCTTCTGCAATAAAAATCCAAGCTCTTTTCCCAACTTTAGTAAAACCCCCGGTGTCCTTCATAGCACGCATCAAATACTACAGAAGGCAATGTTGAAAAATATTTCTCTGATAATAGTTCACAGTCGCCTTGCCAGTTCACTCACAATGTTCAATACATTGTAGAATAACTTTCTGAGAGGAAAAGTAGTTGTGACTAAAGTAGTTGTCACCCGAAGATGAAATTTTGCTGTGTTGCAGGATATTGTCCTTCTGCTGGACCTTATAATAAGAATAGAAAACACTATTAAAAAAAAAAAAAGCAGTAAGTTAAGATAATGTAACTCTACAGGGTTTGTTTCCAAGAGTATCAGCAGTTCCCATTAATTTTAGTAGGCATTAATAGTTCTCAGATCTTCAGTATTTTTGAGAGGGCAGATTTCCCAAGTGATATGAGTTGTATTTTTTCCAGCAAAATTACTTAATGGATTCTTTCTACTTCAGTCAGTATAAAATATTTCAGATATATATTAATTTCACTTTTAGAAGAGACAGATTCCATGCTTTTGACTTTGAGATTAAATTTAAATTAACATTAGGCCAATTATATTGTCTATACAATCTCATTGCCACATACTAGTTCTGACTTGTGTTATTACAAAGACTATACACATGCAAGAATTGCTAGCTTAACACCTTTGGCTTTTAGACAACTCTTGATAATGGCAATCTAGACCTATGCCTATCCTGAGTCTCCAGCCCACAGCACTGAACAGCAGAATGATCCTCTGCATGAGAGTGTTTTACCTCTGAGCATTTAGCTTTCCCCACTCCTATCACATAATCATGGACTAGGGGTTGTAAAAGCTGTTGCTACCATAAACTGAACTGTAAACTAATGTAAACAAGACAGTGGGAAATAAATGACTCAGCAGAGAAAGCTCATGGCTACACCAAGTCAAGCCAAAATATGTATTTAACAATGTTCATAACAAGGAGATAGATGCAGCAGCCAAAAGTGTGGCATTTGTTATGACAGAAAGTTGTTTTCTGCATGGTGTAAGCACATAGGAGCAAAGCAGAGTGATGAGTGGAACTAAATTCCATTGAGCTTCATGCATAAAAAGTGGTCTGAGATTATAAACATCATGTGCGTGCCTGTACTCTCTGCCTGTGTTCATCTGCCCCTGGGAATTCCCTCAAGGAATAGCGTGGCTACATACAGGTAGGTGAAGTGTGTATGAACACTGTGTCAGTCAGCTTCTGTGCAGAAGATTTCTCTCCAGCCTGTGAAATATTTTGACATGGAAGTATATCAGAAGTAAGGGTCAGAGGAAACAAATCAACTCGGCCACTCAAGAAATGGAATCCAAAATCAAGAGGATTAAATTAACAAAGAAAAAAGAAGAACTTTTCCACTAGGAAGGAGAAACACAAAAGAGAAAAGACTTATGAAACAGAAAAGAAGGGATCTGGACCTTAAAGCAGATAGGTAGCAAAATAGCAGTTAATGTTAGAATGCTATTGCCAAAAAGGAAAAGCCTCATTCTAGCTGAATAAAAATCTTATACTGGGGTAGATTGTGAAAAAGATAACATACAAAATCCTTAGAAAGAGGTTGGACAGCTGTCATAGTAAGTGTCTAACGCTAGCAGCTTTAAAAAAATATTTAAATTCATGATGTATCCTAGAATAAAATACATAAAAGTTATGGAATAGATTTATTTCTATAAAAATACAAAGATTTAAAAAGAAAAATCAAGGAAATAAGTGGGAAGAAGGGCAAGCAACCTAGTGTGTAAAAAGCAGGTGTCAGTCATTTTTTAAAGATTCTAGGAAAGAAAATTATCTAAGTTCAATAATGGTTTGATCTAAGTTTAATAAAGATTCAGTCTAAGAATTAGGAAAAGGTTTTGATTAGGTTTCTAAGACCGTGGATCAAGCTACATGGAGCTACCTTCCACGGACCATTTAAGCACCAGTATTTGTCCTCAAAAGATATATATAAATATATATATACATTCTTAGCAGGCTTGTAGCATTTCTCATATGCATAGCAATTTAATTTATCAGGTTATTTAGCTCTTTTTTTAGCCATACAAGACACATACATTAATGTGTACATTTTTATGGAGTCTAAACCCAAATTGTTAATTTAAAGTATATACACTTCTTTACTAAAGAAACAGAAAAGACCAGGGGTGTAAAACTGGAATAGTAGCCAACTGTTAGTGAATTAACACCTCTTTTGGCTGTTACGCACTGCATCAGGCATAAATCCATTGTAGTTTAGAGTTTCTAGATGCAAATAAATTACTGGCAAAATTTAAGATTTCATTGGATCTCTTAATAAGAAAACACTTAGGTGTTTTAACACAGGACTTTAACCTGACTTCCATTCAATAGTTGCTTTCTTTATTTCTAGTTCTGATTGCATATTGTGAGATATGCGTGTAAAAAAGCAGCATGTAGGGATGAGAGATGAAACGACACTAGAAACAAAGGAATTGCAAAATAATTAAAATGTTCTGCCCTTACTGCTACTGCTGTGAAGTGCCTGAATTATATGTTTCAAAATCAGAACCATTATCAGATGTGAATAGGGGACATAATTTCAGCCAATAAGACAGAAATAATGTCTTCGAGATGACTGAACATTGCAATTACGGAAGCCATACAGAGGGTAGAACTCTCAGGGGTTTAGCTAAAGACAGCAGAAGAGCTGTTCAGAAGGTGATAGTTTGCATCTCAAAATCTGATCCTTTCTTTAATAGCATTTTGGGTTTGGGATAGTTCAACCTGGCAAACTTAAAATAAAAACCATAGCCAGACAACCTCAAAAAAACCCCCAACCAAACCCAAAAACTAAGACCCAAACCACCCTAAAAAACCATGAATATGAAACTGAAACTGTTCCTGTTGTTTATAGTTGATGTCTATTTCACACCAACAGAATCCTCTGGATTGTTGGTTTTTTTCTGCACCCGAATGCAAATAAACTTGAAAAAGCATCACTGACCAAAATAATGACAATGTATGTGTTCATATGTGTGCCAATGTCAAAACTAGATCTAACACTACTTAAGACTCTGTTCCAAATTTTGTTATGAATCCAGCCCACATTTCTCAGCATGAGGGGCTTTCACTCCTGCTCTTTCTGATGAGTGCAGAGCATTCCTGACATGAGCAAAGGTGAACTTTGCTGGGCCCCCTTATCACCCATCAAGACTCAAAACACTTTTCAGAATATGATTGAAAGGCTTGTTGATCCTGCATGGTTCCTAATGTTGAACCTTTGTCATGGGTGAGATGAACTGAACCAAATCCTGTATGGATTTGAATACTGCGATTTACTTAAGACCTTTCAAGCTTATATGGCTTTTATCCTTTTTGATTATTTCAGACACTCAGATTTTTCCAAAGCCACATTCACTCAAGCCTTCGCTTTCCATTGCTGGGAAAGCTGGGCAGAGTCATGTCAGCTGTGTGCTACAAAGTTTTTCCAGCTTGTTTTTACATTTGACATTTGACATTTGACATTTTACAGCTTGTTTTCCTCCATTTGAGCACTCTGTTTGCAGATGTGCAATGTATCTGAACTGGTGGTTCTGCCTCAGGTCTGGTATTAACCACGATTCAGCGTGTGTGACTTCTTTTAGTTCCAGGTCTTGCCAAAATTCACAACCAGTTGAAGGTAGCAGACAGTAGGATTATGCTTGAGGGTTCAAATGTTCTGTTCCGGTGTCTCACAGAGAAACACAATTATCTGCCACCAGTCAGCATTCATAATCTAAAGTATTTCTCCCCTACTCCAATCCTCCTGATTCCCCTCTCCTTTTCAGTGTTCAGGACCTTTCAACCTGAGTTACATCTACTTCTCAGGGAAATCCAGGGATGGAGTGGGGTGCTTGGTCTCACACCAGAACCGAGGCTGGGGGAAGTCACTGCATCCCTTAAAATGGGACATTTCTTCTTCCTAATAACAATCCAGAAAAGTTTTCTTTCCCATGGACTATGTAGAGTGTCTGGGAAAATGAGCTAGGCTGATCTTAGAATTTGTGGATACTCTTTCCTATGTCACTTACACTAATGACCTGAGTGTAATGGTTCTGACAAAAATTATGATCCTTTAGGCATCTATGCATTTATTTTTCTAAATTTGAGTTTGTCTGTTTCCAATCTAAGAGTCCTGTACTGCCTAAGCACTTTTGACAATGCTGCAAGTCGAATCAATTTATAAAGAACTGCACAGAAACAGGCCCATTTAAATATGTCCAGGCAAATAAAGGCTTAAAAAATAAATCCAAATACTAAACACTTGCAAATATAGCTGTAACTATTATATGGTCCCACTTCTTCCCCTTTTAAGTGGTATTTCGTTTTCTACTTGTATATTCCACCCGCAAGCAGCAATACTAAGAAATTCTTGATGTGGTTGTACTTCTAGGCTATCTGATCTATATGATTTACTATTCATCCCTGAAATATATATATATATATATATATATATATATATATATATATATATATATATATATACAAACTTACTGGCAGGTGTGCATGAAGTTGAATTTATGCAAGAACATTTGCCTGAAGAGGACATTAGAGGTAAATTCCGTGTGTGATCTGTCTGGGATTTTGTCATGTTTTAGTGTGCCTTGACCTGCTCATCTCTTTTAATGCCTGCAGGCACCCCTGGGAAACTGCAGAGAGCTCTGACGGGCTGCTCTTCTCTGATAAAAGGCAGCAAGAGAACATTCAATTTCAAAAGTTTGTTTGTAAAGGACAGTACTTGTTGCAAGGTGGCTGCCATAAAAAATAAAACTTTTTTTGCTGGGCCAGATTTTGCTGTCATTTAAAGTGTCCTGCAATTTCAGGAACAGCTGAGATTTGCACCTCTGCAACTGATAGGAAACCAGCTTTTTATGTATTAAGGCAGAAGAAGCTATTTCCATTACAGTTTTGTTTTTTTCTCTCTCTGTATTTTTTCCCTTTTCAAACTCTTTTCCTTCAGATTCTTGGAAGAACTTGAAGCAGTTACTTTTCAAGCTGAAAATTCCACACTTCAGAGATCTAGATGCCCAATATTGTACTTCTTGAGCCTGCATTATTATCTCTGTGTATCAGAGTGCACCAAATGTTTATCTCTGCTGTTCTGGTTTGAGAAGATTGGTGCTTTCCTGTTCTTTCACAAACTGTTTCTCAGCTACGAGAAGAAGTGAGTCTCTCCAAAGTGGATTTCAGTTATTAATTTATTTTTGTAGAAAGCAAAGAAAAATATTTGGGGACTACTGCAACATTTGTATTAACTAATATTTTAGGTAACATTTTAAGCACTTAACCATTCAGCTACTGAAGCCCACTGCACTGTATGTTTCTTTTACAGGTATGAAACACCTCAAAAGCCATAGAAATCACTGATATGAAAATGATGCTTCTTAAAATGGCTGTGTTCCACCTGTGCTGTCACTGCACCTGAGGACACAGGGCAGTCAATCCAGACTGTATCCAGAGCTGTTCCTCTCTGCTTCTTGTATTGACATGTTCTCTGTCTCAGACCTCTTTGGGGAGCAATTTTTAATAGATGCAATCTTAATATGCCAACTGGAGCATAACTACTTAGCTAGTAACCCTCAGATCTTGCTACAAATGCAGAACTGAGATGTTAAAATAGCAGTAGTAGTCAGCTATTCCTATCTCTTCTTGTCATGTGAGAAAGACATCACAGGGTGGTGATGTCCACTGTACAAAGCCACTGAGGCTGCCTGGGTTACCTGTGTTTGTAAAGAAGTTTCACTGCACTTTGAATGTACTCTGTAGGTAGTTAATTGCCTCCTTCCTGAATTGCACCTAGAAGCCATCTGGAAAGGAACTGCACTGGACCTGTAGTATTTCACATCACTAAATCCCCAACCTGAACATAGCTCTTGTAAGTGCTTTTAAAAGAATGAAGTGCAAAACTCTTGAGTTTATTTTTAGAGCAGCTATGAAGTGGAATGAGCTTGGAATAGCTCCAGGCATTTGCAGTCTAGGGCAATTTGAATGTGTTCAGACGAGGTCCCCGTATCCAGAGGGACACAATTACAGACTCAGCCATGTATGGGTGTTGTTATTAGCACATTATGCTATTAAGCCATGAATTTTCCCATTGAGCCTTGCTGCCACTAAGGGGACTTGCTTTCTAAAGTGCTATAAATACAAATGAATTTTTGTGCTTGTTAAGGTCATAAATGGAAGCAGAGTTTTCTTTAAGTACACTAATGTGCACAAAGTTTCTTCCAGCTCCTGCATTATTTTCATATTCATAGTTGCAATTCTAGGCTATACTGCTGAAAAGTAGTTAGGATACCAGTCAAGACCTTTTGAAAACAGCTGACTGTAGGATATAATAAGAATTCAAAAGGCATTGTACTCTTTAGTATGCCTTGATTTTCCTGTATTTATCATTCTTATGTTATTTTAGCATTGTTTTTCTGTTATTAGCATGAAACAAGTCACTATTTTTTTGCCAACTATTAATAAAATATTAAGGTGGTTTTATTAATAAAATAAAGACAATATTAATTAAGAACTTACCATGTAAAACTTAGCCTTAGTAAGCATACAGAAACTACAATAAAAACATGGAAACACTTTTATGATTTATTCCAGTGAAGTGCCTAAATTTGATTGATAAAACCAGAAGCTTCACTGAAAATGTATAGGTCTGTAATGAATTGTTCAGAAATATCTAAACCACTCCTCAAATGGGGAAAAAAGACTTTATTGTCTGGATGTGATCCTGTGTACTGCAAGGTCATTTAGGCTGGCTCAGATCTTCCCATAAATGTGTCGAGAACCACATACAACAAGTAATAATCATAATAAGGCCACTTGACAAAAATGATGGCCTGTGTGTTGCAAATTAAACTCTTTCCTGGGAGCTATACAAAATATATAGTGACAGCAAATAGATGTAATTCTTCAGTTCCTTGCTTGGAACCAGCCAGTGCTTATGTTCACACAGAGAGAAAAAATTACCCATAGCAGCTATTCAGTGTTGAAGCTTATAAAGTGGACTGTCACTCTCACAGGTGCACAGGGATATTAGTGAGGCTCTGCTCCTCCCGAGGGCTCCAGAAGCAATTGGTCATTTTTCTCCTTTTTGTGTCCAGCAACCTGGAAGTAACTAGATCTGTGCCTGAAAGACGAAGGGTTTTTTGCAGAGATGATGATACAGTCTTACACGTGGCCAGCCTTTATTAAGTCCCATGAAGATGTATTGAGTCTGAGGGCTGACCTGCAGCTTCTCAGAGTGGTTTAAGAATATTGCGAGAGGGCTCCTTGGGTCTGTTTTGTAAAGCAAAGGTTTTAATAAATGGTAAAATAACAAACAGTACAGAAACAAAAGAACAAAAGTTGTTTGCAGGTGCCAGATAAGCATCTGACACCTGACTAAGACACTCCCCAAAAGCACTTGAGCATCTCTGTGCCCCTTCTTAAATACCTAATGCTTTAGGAGGCCTAATTTGGCTTGCTGCCAATAGAAACAGCTACAGGTTTTGAGAAACATTTCTAAAACCCAAGGCGTGCCCCTGTGCTGGCACTGGGCCAATGCAGATGAAAAGAGCAGAGAACTTTTTAGCTTGGCTTCCTTATATATCCAAAGGTAAACTGAAACTTTTTTCCTTAAAAAGATTCATTTGCTTGGGTGTGGAAATGCACTCCTACAAGGTGACCCTGAACTGAGGGGAGGAGAGCTGAGCAGACACTGCACTGACATTCTGGATCCTCCTGGGTGTTGTGGGTACTTTCCTCTCCTTCTGGCCCAGGCAGCCAGGGTGATAACAGCAAAGGTAGCATCCTCTTCTCTCAACCATGAGTGTTTTTATGGGTGCACACCACTTTCTGTGGCTTTATGCTAAAAACCACTGTAATACCTGTTTCAGTCCACAGTCTAAATATTTGGGCTGTGTCTGACAAATCTTACCTGCCCTGCATCTCCCCTTCCAACCTGGCCCATTCTGTGATTCTGTGATTCTGAGTACCAAAGAATAACTACATACACATAAACTGTGTGATCCTTTTCAGCATTTTCTGCTTATTTACACAGACTGTGTTCACACTGGCAGTTGGAATCTTGGTTTTAAGCATGTTTCCTACAGCTTGTCTTGGAAAACTTCTCTAACTTAGGACTTCCATAGAAGTTGAAGATTTCTGAATTCAAAAATTTTGCTCTTCTTGTGTCTCTGTGTACTAAATACCAAGATGTACAGGTTAAGTGATGGATTTGGAAGTACATGTTCATTGCTTTAGCTTGAGCTTGAATAAATGATCCCCAGATGTGCCTTCTGACCCCAACCATTCTGTGATCAAACCTGGTATTTATTGAAGAGAACTTGTCCAACTCAAAAAAGGTATTTTTGTTAATCCTTTTATTTTTTTTTCAAAAATAAGTTTTTCTTCTAAGTTAGGACTATTTTAATCTATGTCTATGATTTTAGTTCTCAAAAAACAGTATGAAAAAGTGAATTTCATGACTGTTGTGATGGTGGCTAAGGCTCAAGAAGAAATACATTCTTACATGCACATGAGAGGAGGAGGATGATGTCGCTAGTTTAATGAGTTATTTACAGTTTTGAAGTATCCTCTCAAATATTGAAACTAATGTGACTTTAATGAGCCACGTACCATTGCTAGCTTTTGCTTTGTTGAATATTTTCCTCAGGGCAAAGTGAGTCATTAATAATAATTAAGAATTGAGTAGCCAGTTACAGGGTTGAGTTAAGAAGTGAGGTAAAAACCATGCTGTTTGGAAGCAAAATATCTGCATATACACAGAGAGGGAGTTTGAGGTCATTAAAAGCTGTGGACTGGGATTAGTGGGCTCCATCATGTGCATTAGTAATGGATCTACCTAGCTCACGCAATTGAAATTACTGATTAATCATAAATGAAATATCCGTAAATAGAATAATTCAGCATGGGGTAAACAACCGGATTTTAATTTCCAGTGGTTGGAAATTGTAGCAGTAGATGGTAGATGGATTTAAATTTAGATTATGTACAGAATTAGATAAGGATAAATATAAATCAATAGGAAGACTGATTGCATTTCCTTTTTTTTTTTTTTTTTTTTTTTTTTTTAAAATCTGCCGACACTCACTTCATTCACTGAGAAGCTTTTTGTTAAGGGAATGCCTTCGGGTATTTCACCTTTTCAAGATTTTTCTACTTTTACAGATTTCACTATGAAAACTGAAAATTTTTGCACTCTCTTTTCCTTGCCTTGGGCAACAACAGGCCTCACTAGACCAGGCTGCTCAAAACCCCATCCAACCTGGCCTTGAACACTTCCAGCAATGGGGCACCTACAACTTCTGTAGGCAAACTGTTCCCCCACCACCCTCACAGTAAAGAATTGCTTCCCAAGATCTAATCTAAATCTACTCTCTTTAAGTTTGAAGCTATTCCTTCTTCTCTTACCACTACAGATCGCTCTCCAACTTCCTTACAGGTCCCTTCAGATACTAGAACGTTGCTATAAGGTCTCCACACAAGCTTCTCTTCTCCTGGTTGAACTTCCTCAGTTTGACTTCATAGGGGAGGTGCTCCAGACCCCTTATCAACTTGGTGGCCTCCTCTGGGCTTGCTCCAACAGTTCCATGTCCTTATTGTTTTGTTGGCACCAGAGCTAGGTGCAGCACTCCAGGTGTGGTCTCACAAGAGCAGAGCAGAGGGGCAAAATTCCCTCCCTTGAGGGAGGTCTGACGGGGGTCCTTTGGATGCAGCCCAGGATTCCATTGGCTTGCTGTGCTGTGAGCGCACATTGCCTGCTCATGTTGAGTTTTTCATCACCCTCACGCACTTTTCCACAGGGCTGCTCTCAATCACTTCTCAACCTGCAGGTAGGTGTCTGCAATTGTCCCAAGCCAGGTGCATGATCATGTAAAATTGAAAGTAATATAGTGTATGTTCTCCAGAGAATTCTTCTTCTCAAGACAATCTTTAAATAGGCAGGGTATTAAAAACCTGACCAGATTGTACCAAACCCTATGTCTGTAAAGCATTCAGGTACTTCTTTGGAGAGTGGCTTAGACCATGAGAAAACTAATTATTCTGCCTTTAGAGCAGATTTAACTTTCCCATAGTAAATAAATCCTGGCACCACACAGGGGAAAAAAACTTGAGTAGCTGCTCATTAAGTAATCATCACCCATCCCATCCACTAAATTACATGAGAGTGCGAGGGAAAATTGTGCAAATTCATAGAATTTCATATAATTCCTAATACGTATCCACCAGAGGGCAAATTATGGTAACATTTGAATTATTCTCTTCAGCGATTTTATACTTTTCTTGCTGTTTCTTAAAACATATCTGATAGCTATTAATGGATAGTGTTTCCCTCAGGAGTTTCGCTGATGTTTATTTATAAGTCACCATATTTTACCTGATTGCTCTATTTGTTAGCTTGGATTTCATTTAATTTTTGTAGTAGTGTTTAGACAGCTTAGGGCCAAGGAGATTGTTAAGGCCCAAATCTAATCTGTTTCATTGCTTATTTGCTGGATTCTCACAGAACATAGCACCTAGAAGCTGGATTGTGATTAAACCCAAGCCACCGTAGCATGAGTCAAGAATATGTCAGCTTCTGAGGTCCAATGCAGGAAAATAACCCAAGCTGACTAGGGAGATCCAAAGGTAAATTAACATACCTTTCACAGTGTCTGCAGTAACTCACTGGCTCTGAAAAAGCCACGGGGTTAATTAGGGATCCTCCTTGCCTCTGCATCAAATTTCTTCATCTGCTGGACAACCACTGCTCAAATCCTTTGATGTACCAACTGCTATGAGACAGGATGAAAACCACTGTAGCTCATCTCTAATGGCCTGACATTTCTGTTTTACCACTAAATACCTAATAATCTCCCTAGTGAGCTCTTAATGGTGGCTTAGATGACAAAACTGATATTTCTAATGGCAAGAATTTAAGTATACCTCATTTGAACTGGCTATTTCAGGTTGAAAAACCAAAGAAGAATGTGATTTGCCAAACAGGGAGAACAATTTCAGCAATGGTAGTTGATTGCTAGTGCACGGCATCTTTCAGCAAAGGATCTCCAAAGAAATTATAATATTAATTCCTAAACTTAAACTAACTCAAGTTGTACCAGGCAGGCAGAAGACACACAAAATTTTTATCACTTTCATTCAAATTATACCACTTTCACAGCATTTTATTTATACAAAGATAAGGTTCCTTTCTAATTTGCAGCTACATTGTAAACTCATTGTCTCAGAGGAATGAGATCTGCATTATTTATTGGTCCAGTGTTGGTATTTTGATGTGAACATACTCCTCATAAACTTTTGTAAGACTTTTGAAAGTTATGAAACAAGGTATTGCTTTACATGCCACCTGAAAGAGAGCACATCATAAGCATGGTTTACTTTGTCATTTATTTGGAAGTCTACTCTAAAGTTTGTGTTATCAGAAAACAAGCATAAGACTATTTAATTCAGCAATACAACTTTTAGGTAGAGCTAGAATTGATGCTTGATAATTTTTTAATTATATGCATTTTATTGTCGTGTTGAAAGTGGCAGTTCTTATTCTCAGAGATCAGAGATTTTTTCACACAGGTCGTGTAGAGAACGGCTGCTACCACAGAATTCAGTTTACTTTTGAAACTCATCATGGCCTCTCTTCTAGGTGCTGGATTTGGCATCAGCTCAATCCCTAATTGCAACTTTAGTTTTACAAGACAAAAAAACTGTATTAAAATAACTAAATACAATTGAACGCTTCTTCTGTTTTTTCAAGATGAGACAATACCCTCTTTGTAAGACCTCTGGGAGCACCAGTGGAGTGAAGAGCCTGAGAGGTTTTGCTGGCTTCTCCCCAGTGTGCTTGTTAGCACCAGGCACCAGCCTTGCCAGCTGGAGGAGCCACAGTGAACTTCCAGTGCCCTGGGCAATCCTCCACCTCTAGCACACCTAACAGGAGGCAATGAATAGAGGAAGTGCCAGGCAGGCAACCACAGCGTGGTGTCAGCTTTACAGCTCAAACCAGCAATGAACATATCTTGGTGAGATTTCCTTTTCAGGGGCAAGCATACCACTTTTTCCTAGCTGCACAGTCTCTTTACAGTAATACTTTCTGAAAGGTTAAAATTTTACGTGTATTAAAAAGAAGTAGTAGCCATGAAAATGAAAAATAAGATATCAAGTGTCTTGTTAAAATAGCTGAGGTGTCGTTTCATGAATCACCCATTGTCCAAATTAACATGTATTAGGAATAGTCTTACATTAAAGAATCTGCCTTAGAGCTGTCATTTTCTTTCCCTTGAATTGAAGTCTTATTTCATCAATCTAGCAGAGAACTCTGCTCTTTGTGTCTCTTTATATGGCTGTATATATAATGTATTTGTTTCTGAAAACAGAGGCTTTCCTTAGTGGAATAAAGGTAATTTTTCCCTGGCATCACATTATTTCG
Organism: Chamaea fasciata; assembly: GCF_029207755.1. NCBI lineage: Eukaryota > Metazoa > Chordata > Aves > Passeriformes > Sylviidae > Chamaea > Chamaea fasciata. The sequence goes on along the minus strand of NW_027094086.1, from coordinate 142,203,250 downwards.
AATACACCAATAAGTGAGTCCACTATATTTAGTTATGAAACATAACTAAATAGGTAATATTTAAATCAACCTACATAACATAGAAAATGAATTTTTCTAAGTTTTAAAAAAGATTTCTTACAAAATATTTCTATTTGAAATTTATTGCCCTATCTTAGCAAATTCTTCACTGCCTTTATGAAACAAAAAAGCTCCTTTTACAGTGTCATGCCTTAAAGCATTTCTTTCACAATGCCATTAATGGACTGATATTTGTGTATTGATGTGGTTACTAATTAATTTACTTCAGTCAGGGCTGAGCCTCTTTTCTATCAACTGTTGTAAATACATGCACAAGTGTTCTTTCTGTCCTTGACTTATTAGAAACCTGAAGCATATAAAAAATGTATCATTCCAGTATTCCATGGTTATCATTTAAACTTTTTAGAGTCCATTCCAGTGTACCCTAGTGCTTCATTAAAAAACTTTAAGTTTTTGTTGATGTTTTTGCTGATGGCCTTTGTGAGAGGATGTTCAGACAACATTGGAGAAATACTATTGAAAAGTGCATGGAGCAAGAGGTTATGTTTAGAATGATAGCTTGTGGATATAGTAAATATAAAGAAAAACATCTTTCAGTCACTTTAGATGTGTAAAAGAAGTGTTCATATAGTGCTGCAAGGTATAGGCTGCTAAAGAAGAAAGTTATCAACAATACATAAAAAATGAAAATAACAGTATTTACAAAAAGGATTTCTCTGACTACTGGAAGACTACAGTGCTAACTATTAAACCCCATAAATAAAAGTAAACAATGGATTTTAAGAGTACTTCCAGCGAGTAGAAGACAGTTTTCAAACACATTACAGTCACTGCAAACTCAAAAGCAACAGGTAGTTAAGAAAAACATCTGAAAGCTTCCTGCTTTAAAATCGTGCTATTAACTTCAAAACATCACAGAGAGAGCTTTTGCACTTAGGTATAAGTTACAATTCCTGTACATGTGTACACCCTGCAAGAATGCAAATACATGAAAACATTTTTCACCTTACATAAAAATGAAATAAAGCATTTAGTGAATTAAAAAATCACAGAATGGAGAAAAAAATATTTTTAAAAAATCCATATTTTAACTTTTGCCATTACTATCTGCCTGTACTGTTCCTGGGCACCAATAAGAGTTTGGTTGTGCCATCTTTCTTACCCTGCTCCAGGCAGGTATTTGCATGCTTTGGTAAGATCCACCAAACCCCCTGAGTCCTTTCTTTTTGAGCTGAGAAGCCACAGTTTGCTCAGCATCTCTTCATCTGCCAGAATCTCTGAATCACCTAATCACTCTCACGGCCCTTCACTGAACTCACTCGACATGTCTGTGCCTCTTGACCCCTGGGAGCCACAACTGCTGATTCATCTTCACTTGGTCCTTGAGCCACTGATCACAACAGTAGCTGCATTCTTCTCTAATACAATGTAGAATTCACACATTAACTTATGAATGTCTGTACCAATTACTAATTCTTGTTTTCACTTTAAAACAGCCTCATTGTTCTATGCTGCAACACAGTTAGCCCCCTTCACTCTGAATTATGTGTTTCATATATGTACAAATGAAAACATAAATCTCATTTTTAATTTCCATTGGACTATTTTCCAAATAAATTTTTCTTTTATTTAATAAAAAATAGTACTTTGGACTTTTCTTTCTTAGGGTGTTTGCCCATGAGTGTTTATTTCAGATGAGGCATGCACTTTTGAGTAGAATTTCTAATTCTCCTCATGTCTGTTCACATCACAGAGTAATTGAACACACAACATGGAGTTTTCATGCATAAAGCAGAACTGGAAGATGTTGGAAGAGTAGCACATCAATTGTGCCTCAGTTGCTAAAGCTGTTGAGTTAAAGAGATTCGAACACACGCAGTCTGAAATAAAACACCATGAAACACACAGAGTCCAGGTTATGCTGATATTAAATAACATCAAAGTGAATCAGGCCTAATCAAGAATAATGCTTGATGCTCCCTGAAAAAGAAAGTTCTACGTACTCTCTGTGGAGAGTTTATATACAATGCAAAGAAATTGCTTGTACATGTGATGTAGGACGATGACATTCTGTAGTTCCCTGTTTAATCTAAAATTAACACAAAAATGCTGAAAATTTTAATAAAGTCAAAATGGATGACTTCAAGTAACTTGTAAGTTAATCTACTGATTATTGGAATTAAATAATATCAGTTATCAGACTTATCACTTTTATTTAGGGAAAAAAATCAGATTAGAAAATATGCTTGAAAAGTATTTTTAAAAATGAGAAGATATTCTGAACAACTTTTAAGGCAGAACATTTTGCTAAAGTTCTCTGGAATTCTCCAAAACCCTTTTTGGGCAGCCTTAGCCTCTTTGAGGTTTGCCACTACAATTTAGAAAGTTTTAGCAAATGTGAGTCCTTTCTGAACTGGCATTAAGACAATTAGCTTGAACTAACTTGGTACATTTTGGAAATGTAATTAAGCTGGTCTCTGTAAAACTGCAGATCCCAAAGAAGGAGGATGATGAACTGCACACACCCTGTGTCTAACAGCAGAACTCTTACACAGTTTGTGTGGCATGGGGTTCTTAAAGGCACTTAAAGTAATGAAGCTCTTTTGAAACTCACTGGGATACGGTCATTACACTTGCAAAATCCTTTTAAACCCTTTTAGCCTCAAGTCCATCTTTCACTTGTTTCATATTCATTCATCATATAAATAATTACCTGAAGTGATCTTCAGGCCAAATGATACCATTCACATTTTGAGTGAGTAGTCCTGTACTCTTTCCCTTGATACACTCACTCCAAATGAATTGCTTGAGATGTAAAGTACTAGAGCAAGCTTGACAAAACCTGACTGAAGTATGAATTCTTTTGATTGTCTTCAGTAGGCATTAGGTGAAGATGACAGAAAGCAGATATCAAAACCAAGTTCTGTGAAACTGTTTTGATACCTGCTTGGAAAACAGGGTATAGTTTTGGGCATGAGTCAAGAGCCTGACCATGTCTTTCATAGATGTGGCAAAGTCCAATGGTTGAGATTTTTGACGCCATGATTCTACTTGAAAAGGTATATCAAAGCTTACTGTAAAATACCCTTTTTCTATTCCATAAGTAAACTGTTCTGGAAGGCACTTTAGCAACATCAGTGTCTCAAGAGAACAAAAATATTTTTCTCACTCTTAGAAATATCAGTTTAAATTGTTAATAAAATCTTAGCATTTTGGAGACTTTAAAAGTGATCTATGTCAGTCATTGTAGGACATTTTTTTATTTTTTAACCAGAACTTCAGTCTTGTTACATTAAATAAAATGTTTTTCTCTCTGTAAAAATGAAGAAATTTTGTTCTCTTCCTGTGTATTTTATATGAATATTTTATATAATACCACCTATATTCTTTTTCTTATTTTGTTTAGCCTAAATAACAGTGGTTTTCTCAAATTTTCCTTGTAGCATTCCATTTCTTTTTGACAATCTGATCATCTTTATTGCTTCCGTCTCATATATTCTCATCTGATCACATAAAATATAGTGATCAAAACTAAAAATAGTATTCTGGCTTAAGATCCCCTGAGTATAACATCAGATTATTTCTTTTCCATTACTTCAGGTGTTCTGCTCAAACATGCCAATATGGAGTTTCAATGTTTGCAACAGTCAGACACATTTGGCTTAAGGTCAGTTTCTGGTCGTAATGTAAACCAAAAATTCTTTAGGTGGTATTGTAAGCTCATTGTTCATTCTTCATCCCATATATATGAAAATAATTTTCTTGTCTATAGATAGAATTTCACATTTCCATATTAAATGGAAATTTCACCTTTCCATATTAAATGGTCTACAGAAAAGTGTCCCTGTTCACAGCAGGGAACTTGAAACTAGATGACCGCTAAGGCCTCTTCCAACACAAATCGTTCTATGATTCTATGATAAATTGCAACATGTTTTATCTCTGAGCATTTAATTTCATTTCTTCTAAATAATTTTAATATTACATATGAAACACCCGGCTATGTCATCCGAGCAATTAATTAATCTACCCTAACTTACATCAACTGAATTTTAGATGAACATTTGTGATACAGCCCACATGCCAAGGCAGATATTTGTACACAGCCACTAAAATAGCTTTATAGTATGTTTTTTTGCACACATCCGGTAAGGTTTGTCTGGACTTCGTGGTTTTAAGTAAGACAGTTTGAAATCTCACTAGTGTTATGTGTATGTCCATGACTTGTCTATTTACCTGTTTTTATGCTAGTTTTAGAAGCAAATCAGATTGACTTTCTCTGACTTTTTCCTGACAAATGCATGCTGGCAGTTAATCATCTCCTGTTACAATCTCCATCAAGGCTGATTCTTACCTTGGGAGTAATGGTGTCCATCCCCACCAGACCTGTATAATACTTGCTGAAAACTTTCTGAGCCTTACTTCTCTTTTGTGCTTAGTGCAGAAGGTGCCCTTGGAAGCTAGCTCACCTCCACACAGGCTGTGCTCGTGTTGAAGCTCCACTGGGAATTTCCCTGGCTAGCTCCAAGGTACCTCCTCAGACATGGGACTGAACACCTAAACTGCTGGACACTCTGTTGTACCTAGGTTTTTACTCAGCTGAGTGCTGAGCTGGATGCTTCTGGTTCCAGGGAGATTAAATGAGGCAGATTTTCTGAGCTGACAAATAAAACCAACAAATGCTCGGTGGCTTTCTTTTCTGCCTTGCTCTTGCACAGTATCCCTCCATGGACATTTTGCTGGCTTACTGCTAAACTCAAGAGAGAGAGATATATGGCAACCTGAGAAGTTAATGAAGAGAGTGCATTGACAAGGTGTTTTAAAAGACAGTGACCTTTTAAAAAAGTATAATAAATTAATAGTCTTGTCTTGGGGATGTTACTTAGACAAAAAGTTTCACTGTCTTGTTTCCTTTTTTTACTGTCCCCTTATATCTCTGCTGCCTCACATGCACACACACACTCAGCACGCACAATCACACAAACATGCACATCTGCTGCAATATTTTCTGTTGCGCTCCTCACCCGCTACAAATACTAGATCTGTCACTGGTCTAAGTAATATTAACAACCTGTAATTTTCTGTATCACGTCCTGTTCCCAGGAGCTGAAAGCAAGCCAGCCAAACCCCTAGCCTTGGTTTTCGAGGTTACCTTTCTGACTACTACCCCTACTTTTAAATACAATCAGTTTGGTTGGATTTGGAAGCTCAGCCATGTATCAAAGTTCTGAGAGAAGCTTTCCATAGCACTTGAAAAATAACCAAATATTCTGATATTCTTCATTTCAGACAGGTTCTGTACGTTTTCACCTGTGATGATAAGCATGTTAGCCAGCTGATTGCAACTCCCCTTTTCAATGGCCAAAATAAGGCATTAAAGTATTTTAAAAAAAAACAAACGAAAAAACCCCAAAGATCTCAGCATGACAGTTTGCCAGATTTTTGTTGTCATAGCAAAGTATTTGCCGTCTTTGTTTAACATTTTTATAGTAATGCAAGGCTTTCCTCTTATGTTTTATGTCCAGTGCTAAATAGATGCATTTTTGAGCTCTGACTCCCTGAGTGTTCTTGTATTTTTAGTCTAAATGTATTCACAGCCATGATTCTGTATATCCTTTTGCCTGAAGATCTTCCTCCCAAAAGTTTAAACCTCTCTCTGGAAGGTTTTATAGACAGCAATATTATCCTCTTTCAGCCTTTGTTTCACTAGACTAAATAGGTCACACACTCCTAGCTCACACTTTGATGGCAGATATTGCATTCCTTCATTCATGTAAGTACCTTGTCTCAGCATCTGTTCTTCTCAGAGCTTGCCTTTCTTTTTGCTCCTTTGAAAACTCTGTTTCCAGACCCACAGCTGTAGCTCAGACAGGAGCCCTCTTGACTTTCTCCTAAGACAGTTGATTATCTTCTGCATTTGCTTTTAGGCATGAATTATATCCATGCTCTTTGAATGTAATCCTTTTTATTTTTTCCAGTGAGGTTGTTTTAATGAGGAGGATGAGGAATATATCCACTTAGAAATCAAGATAAAATCAGATAACATTAAAAATTGTTATGGTACAGATATATTTTTCTGACTGTTATTTTTCACACAGAGGTGACTTGGCCTTGTTTCATTTAATTTTCCTACATAAATCATTTTGAGATGGCTGGTTAAAGCCAGTCCACATTCAGATGACTCTGTATCTTGAAAAGGAAACAGAATATCAGAAAATACCAGATTTTTTTTTTAAAAGCACAATCTCATGAAGTTTTCAAAATTTCAGGCCCAGGTCTATCAGACTGCTCAAAAAAAAGACATAGTCACTCTCTGATCTTGATTTTTCCAGCTGAATGCTGATGAATCTTATTTAGTTTTTAGTCACGTCTTCAGTGTCATTTGATGTTTAAGTAATAACTTCACATTTAGATGCACTGTAATTTACATCCTTACATCACAATATTTTAATGGGTTTACTTCTAAGAGTAATGGTTGACCTTTAAATAAACAAGTATGATGTGATTGCAAGAATCAAAGTTCAATTTTGTTGTTATGGTATGTATGGATAAATTGTGCAAGATTATGATATGGTAAACAACATTGGAAAGGGGCTGTATTTCATTTTGTTTCTTCAAGAGTTGAAAGATTTAGGTCCTGCCTCATATAATGGGAAAATACATAATTTTTACTTACACCTGTATATATGTAAAGTGCAAATTTCATTTATCTTCAGGAAAGTTTATATATTGCATATAATAAACAGATTATAAAAATATACTTATTAATAAGGATGAAAAATGAATTGTATCATCTAATTTAATCATGCTTACTCTTTTCTCACAGAAGTATTTTTTTTTAACAGATGCATTAACTGAATATTTAGAAGGGTAATTCCAGAGTTTTGGTCTGCCCATGTGTCACCCTACTGGTGACACCCATGAGTTGATTTTGTTGTCCACTTAAAAGAATTTCAGAATGTGAGAGCAATGGCTTTTGAGCTTGAAATCAGTTATACTATTTACTAATAATTTTTTTTTGTCTTAGTGGGATGATAATATTTAGTAGAATCCATAATAAATGATGAATAAAATAAAATAAATCTATTATTCTGTATTAGCCTCTACACTCCTCAGCTATTGACAAATTGCACTGGATGTCTTTTTTGACCAAATCTATTCTCATGAATTCCCATAGCCTAAGAAATCCCTTCTCAATTTTACTTCCTCTTCTTGGAACCTGTGATATTCCTGTGCTCAGGATGTGGATAAGTGCATGGTCAGCTGTTCATGCTTTATCTTGTGATGCACTGAACCAATGGGATATGAGATGCTCAGCAAGCCCCTGGTACCACATGTAAGCTCCCAGGATGTGTTCATTATAAAAATAATGAACAATAGAGAAGGAAAAAATTTGTATTTGAAAACACCCTTTAATTTTGAAACAGCTCTTAGCATCATGGAAGCTGGACAGCAATGCCACTCATTATTAAGGATACAGAAAATCCTTACATCCTTCCCATGACTCCCATTCTTGGAGACTTCCACTCGTGGCTGAGGTATGATGCTCACATTCCATATGTACAGGAGCCACAGTGGAGTTCCGTTAGTTAGAATATGTGCTCAATACACATAGGGAGTAAATCTGTCAGCAAAAGCATGAACACAAGAAAAATCTTACCTTTATCTTTGACAAAAAACTGACTTCTGGCTGTAACAGCACTTGAAACGGCTCACAACACATTAAACAGCACTTCTTTTTTTTTTTTTTCCTTAAAAAAAAAGACAAAAACTTTTTTCCACTCTCCTTTTCACACAGAAAATTTCTTCAAATCAGGCTGAATAACTGGAATCTAGGAAAAAAAAATCTCTAAGTATATAAAGAAAGCTTTGGTGAAGTGTCAGATACTACAATTCATCTAAGATTTCAGAGAGGAACTGTGATGATACTCTCTGTCAAGTTTACATGATGATCTCTTACCCAAAAAGATAAACTGTCTCTGCTTTCATTTGAAAAAGCCTGTCATGATTTGATGAATCAAGAGAAGTTGGATCGAATGTTTCTCAGGAATTTTACAACTCCTCCAGCTAATCAATCAGTTCCTGAAAAAATGAAAACATAAGCACTTTTCACTCTTATTTATCTTGAAAGAGGTTAACAGTGATGCAACATGACCATTAGTTTATGCTGACCCATCTCTAAAAAATGAAAAACATCCAGTTTATATTACACTTCTGCTGGTTAACAGTAGTCAAAATGTCACTGACCCCACCAGTTTGACTGTCACTGTAAGAAGACATGACAATCCAAATAAATTATAACTATTAGAGTAGCAGAATAAGTTCTGTGCTGAAGGCAAAACAGGTTGCAAACAAGCATTCAGGGAGATCCACATCAGTGCTAGTGAAATTTAAGTGATAACATTATGTTAACACAGGATGTTAACACAAGTATTTGACACAAATCATGAAGTATCTGCTCTCAGAAAACAATTCCTCATAATGACTGTGAAAAGCTAAAAGTCTAAATATGTCGGGTAGACCTTAGTTATTTTAAATTAGTGCATTGGATTTAGAGTTTATTATGTTGTAAATTCCTGAGTAAATAAAGAATTAAATATTAGTGCACAGTCAGTATACAAAATCCTAAAGAGTCAAGTTAAGTGGTTTAAAACACACTTAACTGAAAATAAAGACTTCTAAATTTGGGTCCATCTTTATATCACAGTTCATGATATAAATGCTTTTGAATTGGCACTGTTTGAGAATTTTAGAGATGTTTTGATTCTTCATCTACAATTTATCTGTCAGTATTTTTCTGCTGTTCTGATCATTTTTAACATTAAAGATAAATTCATGCTTTTTGGCTTCCTTGCAGCATCTGTTTTATGGAAGCAACACAGTGTGTGTCATGTACTATAGCCAAGGAACATATGCTGCAAATAAACAAGAAATGTATGAATTTGTATTTAACACTAGAAATCTAGAGGTTCTCCCATTAGAGATAATCCACTAGAAATAAAAATGCTGCACAGTTCCTGCAGAAATTATATGGGCAATATTGAGAGTAGGACAATATATTCCTGTATTTTCAAGGTTAGCCTTCAAAAATCCCTGCCTAAGAGCATGTTGCCAAGCTTTACTGCTGAAACCAACAATTAGGATTTTTTCCTCTGGCACTTTGGCTGATGCATTACGCCTAGCAAAGTGGATAGTGTATGTGTACAAAATATTTTGTCTCTACTGTGCTGATTTATATCAGGATCAAGACAGCTGTGATTTGTGATTAAAAATTCTCACCTTTCCTGCTGTTATCTGCCCAACCCCGAGACTCTCCATGGAGCCAACCAGCAGTGCAGCTATGGGGTGTGTCTGCTTGGTTTGCCTTGCTAGACCATCCCACCAGTGATCTAAACACTTGGGATAAGAAAAGAAATTGACCACAGAGGAGACCCCATTTCTTCCCTTCTACTGTGCAAAGGGTTGTGTGCCTTCATCTTTAACTTCAAACCTCAAAAAGCAGACATTTAAGGACGAAAGTCTGCTACCTCAAGTGAAGTGAGTGGAGTATCAAAGAAAGGTAAATTAGATTTTATAAACCGATGAACTCTGCTCACATAGTGAAATTAGAGATAACACCCAATTCCAGCTTTTTACCTCAAGCAACCTCATGGGCATGATGTAGAGAAGAGACTGGATTCCTCCCTAGGAAATTGTTCATCATATGATGAAATTCTTCCCCTATGTGAGATTGAGATGGAATGATTGCCAGCATAAAAGGCAGCATGTGAGGTTATATTTGAGGTTCATTTGAATTTGGGAATAGGAGACAGACTTTTTTATCCTTTTAATGTTGAAAACAATTAAATTATTAATATTTACTGGGTATTTAATGGGTATACACATTACTGTACCTAGTACATTCTTAAATATCAGTCTATGACTAAGACTCAGCATTACAGATTTTTCTTTATTTTTTTTCTTTATTCTGGGCCTTTTATACTTGATCTGGTATACTTTCTTCCTGTAAGTATAAACTGTTCCAGGAAGTCACACTGTTAATTTATAAACTGATTACTAGAAAGATTCCACTTTTCAAACAAGCACAACAACCGCAGAGCTATGAGTTGTACTGAGGGAAAGGGATTTTTTTCATTTGAAGTTTGAAAGTAGAATGAATCTTGATATGAAATAATGTGCCTACAATGCTAAGCATATCATTATGTACTTTTAATATCCAGCATATTCATCTGAAAGAAAAATAACCTTACACATTACAGAGATTATGGGCCATCAGACATCTCAGGTCAGTTTTTCATCTTCCCTGTGTATGTATAACATGCAACTTCCACATTTTATTGATACTTGCCAAAAAAAGCTCAGTGAATTATGTGAGTCAATGGTTAACCAGTCTACAATTGCTATTAATTTTCATAACCCAGGAACAAGTAAGGTTCACATCTGTGTCTCTACCTGGCTTAAAGGTTTTTCTTGTGTGGTTTGACTCCTAGCTACATTTTATATGTAGATTCAACAATGAATTTAATTATAGTAAGCTCATTATGGATGGAGCTATTGCTTATCTTAAGTTTTGTAACATAGTGTATATTTACAGCACTGCATAAGCAGTACTTAATAATTAATTCTCTGTACTCTGTTATATTAATGTGAAAGCATAAAAGGATTATCAGAGGTAGGGAGGGCTTTATACTTCTGTGAAGAATACAGAGATGAGTCTCTTTGAAAATGAGAAAGGAAAATTAAAGCCTGATGAAATGTGACCTTTTTATGTTTCTTTCCAACAGCTTAGAGCTGGATATTTTATTATAAGATTAGTTTTTTAGTTCTTATCGAGTTTACCTTCTCTCAGAATAGTGGCTGCTGATGATGGAAGAAGAGGCAAAGTGTTCCAGAAATACTTATTAATAGATCAGGTATCTCTAATGTTTTATTACTTTACACTTAATCAAACATGCCAATGGCCAAAAATAAGATAAACAGGAATAGCTGCTTCAATTATATAGACTGAGGAGAAAACAGACTGCAAAAGTAGAGAATTGTTGATGGAGCTTGTGAAGAGCACAGAAAACAGATTTTCCTTCCTTCCTTCCTTCCTTCCTTCCTTCCTTCCTTCCTTCCTTCCTTCCTTCCTTCCTTCCTTCCTTCCTTCCTTCCTTCCTTCCTTCCTTCCTTCCTTCCTTCCTTCCTTCCTTCCTTCCTTCCTTCCCTCCCTCCCCCCCTCCCTCCCCCCCTCTTTTTTTTGTATTGTCTTTTCTATAAAATTTATTCAATGGCAAATGATACCACCAAAAATATAAAATCTTTAAAGCTTTCGTAATGCTGTATGAGAGGTCAGTGTTAAATTTACACTGTGATCAGTGATGTAGCTAGAACAGGAATTATTTTTAGGTTGGAAATTGGTCTAAAAAGGAAAAAAAAAACAAAGAAGAAAAGTCACAAATGACATTTTCATGAGCATGAATTGATGTAGTGTGTTCAGGTCAGAAGAAATGTGTATCACTGTATGTTTCCATCATGAAGCTGACATTTCTGTCATTCTGCAAAGAAATTTAAAGTGACATTCTTTTATTTTCCACAGACAGCTGCTATAGTTCCCAGCTGAAAATTGGCTCAGCTGGTATGTAATAAATGGGAAAACATGTAGATAATAGTCATGAACTGGTGAGCACTGCTGGCTGACCAGTTATCAAATTGCTGATAAGCTGCAGTTTCAGCTGTACCTCAAGATGACACACATGCTCTTTTCCCTCTTTGTCCCTTTTCATTTACATTTGCAATAAAATTGTGATTTAGTGCACATTAAGACCTAGCTGTTAAGCATTATACTTTTGGTGTAAATGGGCCGATGAATAGTCTTTTAAAAGAAAAAAAATAACATTGCCTGAAGTTTTTTTTTTTCTAGTAAGTATCAGGAAACTGTTAAAATGTAAGTTCCCTTACAAAAACCAGCTGCAAACACAGATATCTCCTCTTATCGAGCTCAGTCCTGTGAACAAAACCTGTCAGGAACTTTGCAGTGTACTTCTATGTGGAGAATGATGATTTGTCAAAACTGAAGTATTGCATGGAAATAGATTGATTTTGATGGAAATAGATTGATTTTGATGCACTTTCACCAGCCCAGAGTTTGGCTGGCAGTTCAGATTTCAAAGAAACATAGTCTCAGGCCACTTCTGCCCTGTAGATAAGATACGGCAAACATTCCTGCTGCCTGCAGCTGAGCCCCATCATTCACCTGGGGATGCTGCTCATGTGTGCCAGGGAATTGCCCCAGGGAGCAGCAAGATGTTGAATTTCATTTCCATGCAGCCAAGCTGAAATATTTATTTTCCTGAATTATTTTTTAAAATTTCCTTTACATGGAAAGTGTGGAAATAGCTTCTTTTCTTTTTGAAGAGAAGGAAATATGTTAATTTTTCCTATTGTAGAAAATTGTATATGCTTATTAGTCCTAATTCCAAAGTCAAGAAGTAGGTGATGGTTGAATGAATAGAGAGGAAATTATTCAGCAGCAAATATTGATTTCAGTGACAGACATACGAGAATCTCTGTTTTTAGAAATTATTTAAGTGGGGCTAAAGTGGGTATATTACCTGTGATATTTCTGCTGAAGAAATTCAAATGATTGTGAGGATGTAATTCAACTTTAGGGTGACAATATCTTTCTTGGGCTGACCCTGCCTTTTACCATGTTGGGTTTGAGCAACTTCTTCTCTCCTTCACAGCCTTCTGCAGCTCTGCCTCATTGTGCTTGTCTCCCTCCTGACTGCACAGAGAGTCTCCAGCTCTTTCCTCCCATTCTTTTTTTCACACTGAGCCACATCTCACAGTAAAACCTATGTCTTTTCTCTGATCCCAACTCTTTTGCTGGAAATCTGTCAGGTGTGATAATTCTTCCTCTGCGTCTGCATTCAAGACTTCATTTGGTTTTCCTTTCTATAGGCAACCGCAACTGAAAATAGCATACAAAAATTGCAAAATGAATCAATGAGTGTATGTGTGTATATATATTTGTGTGTATGCATGCATGTAATTTTAATGTCAAAAGTGAAATAAAAATATTATCCTCATTTGACAGTAGATTTCTTCTTCCACCCCTCAGCCACTCTTGTCTTTTAGTGTAAATTACTGGGAGAAAGGTTACCATGCGGCATCCAGCACTCATGTTCACATGCCCAAATTCCACATAATCCCTTGAGTCCAGTGTTTCATACCAACTTATTGCCTTCAGAAGTCTTGTCTAATCCGTAAGAAAACACAATGCAGAAATGGTATTTATTACTTTTACCACAAGGAAAACCAGCACCCCAGCTACCTATAGAAATTTATAGGGAAATTTGCTGAGAGAAGGGATCCATGCAAATCAAATCCCTAAGCACGTATTCATATCATGTCTAATGAATGTGAGAATGAAAATAGAATTCAGATCTTAATATATCATTTCATTTGATTGGATGAGTTTTCTGGAATTTTTCAGCTAAAGAAAAAAAAAAAGACAGATTAGGAAATGAATAATATTTAGCAGAAAAACAAAGGAATGGTGAAGTTAAAGGAATTAATTTTGTTATTTTAATATATTAGTCTCTTTTAACCAGATGTTTTATTGTGACACTTCTTATCCACTGAAGATGCTCATGGATATCTTTACCAAACTGGAAATAAAGCCATCATCATTTTTAAGCAAGGTATAGCATTTTTATTTTTTGCATTTACAATGTGAAATTCTCTGATTTATTCTTATCTTTTTTCCTTTTTTCCTCTAATTTTTTCTCTCTTTTTTGATCTTTTTTTTCCTCTATTTTTCTCTCTCTTTTTTTTTTTTTTTTTTTTTTTTTTTTTTTTTTTTTTGTCTCATCAAACCCTACATGGAATACCCACAAGAATGGCAGCTGGAATTGATGGGTTTAAGTTAGGATTTTTTCTCTGCAGAGTAACCCTGCTGTGGAATGGCAGAGCAAATCAGCAGCGCTCTGCTCCCCAATGGTCAGATCAGAGAGAGGAAAAAAACAATGGAGACCAAACTCCCCATGGTGGCTTCAGGAAAGCTTTGGCTGGAGATTGAAGGTCCAAAGAGCTGTGTGCTGCAAGGGAGAATCCAAGTTTTGATCCTGTTGTCAGGTTTGAAATCAATGTCTCCCATGCATTTCACAGAGATACAGCTGAGAATAATACAAAGGTTCAGGAATGATGTTGATTTCCAGCTCAGATATCTGAAATATTGGTGATACCACTTCAGTGCACCCCAATGTATGTAGTGTTAGTATATTCACCCCTGGTTTTTACTGAAAAGTTTAACCTATATTATTGAGAAATAAATTAGTTATGATTTTAAAGGGAAATTGATGGCTTAGATTAGATTAATAGGAACTTGATTTTGCCAAGAATAAATGCTTTTGACTGTAGAGAGGTCAAACTTCAAATTTAGGAAGCCTCCACAGAGAGAAAAATGTCTATCCTTAAATACTGTTTCTGAGGTTTTTTGTTGCAATACAAGTATCCACATGGTAGAAACTGCACATTCGTTTCCTGAGGAATTCATGGTGTGATAAAGAAAATGAGAGCCTCTGAGGGAATAATTGCTTCACCATGGGAAACTCATGCAACTTAACTTGAACTTTAAATCGATCTGCTTTCATATTTGTTACTGCTGGCACACAGCATTATGAGGAGGAAATTGTGCAGCCATAAAATGGATTTTTTTATATTATGCAGCATGGTAATGCTGTGACTATTTCTATAAATATGTGTTTGTTGGGTGGGAGTTTTTTTGCCATCTCAGTTCTAAACAAATTACATAAAACCCAAAAATATAGAGCTAGATGCTTTTAAGTATGAATAGCAACCATTGTTCTCAGCTCATGCAAAAGATTTGAGTGGTGAATCTCTCCCTATTTTTTAAAAAAAGTTTTCATTATTTTCATTTGTTTCCTGGGCTGCAGAACTGTGATCATTACCATATTTCGATAGGTGCCCCTGTGTGCTCATGCCATGACAGGGCAGAGGGCTTACAGGATTACATGCTTGATTTGCCCTGAAAACCTCTCTTTCCAGTAAATATTGTGGCAATTTGAAGGGATTACTTTCTTATGTCCCTTTCAATTTTTCCAGCCATTTTTGATTTGATAGCAGCAGCTGGTAGTCACTTAAGGGTGACAACAGCACTCTCATCATCTCCTTGTAAGGTGGACACACACTGTGCTCCCCACATCACAGTCAGGGATCTCAGGAAGGGAATTAAGGGACAGAGCAGATATGGGAGGGAAGAGATTAAGTTTTGTCTCAGAGACTGCAAGCGTATTCTTTTTCTTTATGAAAATGCTACCTACTATATGCCATAGTTTCTGAAATTAAGATTTCTAGCTATTACCAATACGTTCAAAAAGCCCAGTTAATTCAGCTAGGAAGTAATTTTAATATTTAAGCAATTTTACAGCCACAATTATTGAGGGAGGATGGAAGATTTGCTTTCTTTTGATCTGTGTTTTCATCTAATTGTGCTACCTTCATCTTTTTTTTGGCAGAGGTTTTCATAACTGATTCCCCATCCTTAAAAATTAAAATACACACATTCACCTGGTCTTATAGAAAAAGACTGAAAAGTGTGATCATGTGAAGCAAAGGGAGTAAATACTGCCCCAGATTATTTTATGATATGTATAGAACTGATATTTAGTAGTGTTGTTTCCTCTATAACTGTGCTTCTTCAGGACCTTTAGCTTAGCTGGAAGATTGGGGAATTGATCCTTATTCCTCACTTTGTTCAAAGGATTTCTTTATTGGATGAATTGGATCCTCTATTGTATGTTAAGAGGAAAGGTGAAGTAACATGTCCAATGTCACATTTAAATCTATGAAGGGGTTTGGAATCTGACAAATTTTTTCCTAATCTCAGTACCGGAATTTAATCACATAAACCCCTCCTTGCACCTAAATCACTGAGTCTGAATGTAAAGTGATTGCTCAGGCATTGTTAATGCTTTTTAAGAAAATATCCTACTCATAATTTTCATCCTAGAAAAGCAACTTCTTACTGTGAATAATTCCATATTTTGGGAATATTAATATGTAAAATACACATAGCCAAAATAACACAAAGACACATTACTAGTTTTGAGTCATCACCAAGGCAGTTTTTATCCAAAAGTGCTTGGGCGTCTTACCTATATATTAATGAACTTTCCCCCAGTACAGCTGGGAATTAATTTGGTCCCCTTTTTTTAAAAATGGGAAACTCATAAATACTGTTAGTAAGAACCATCAAATGGTGCTTTTTTTGTCATTTGCTGGACCTACAGAATCATTGAGTAGCTCCATGAAATGCACATATGAGAGATCTTAGATGCTGAGTAATCCTTTTAAAAGGCATTTTTTTTTACTGAACAGATTCATAAAGCAAACCTCTAAACAGAAATATCTAGGATAAAGTAAAGGCAAGTCTGGGTTTAAGCCCAACAAAATTGTAGGTCTAGAAACATCCAGGTGCAAATACCAGTGGTATTTCCATCTGTCCAAGTACACTGTAGAAAATAAAAACCTGAAATTGGTGTTAAAAAATGCCAGATTTCTTCTGGAAGGTCTTTTCTTCAACTGGGAGTTCTGTGTCCAGAGGCAATCTCAGACTTCAATGGAATTTGAAACAAAAAATGTGTTATTTAGATGTTTGCGTTTGGTGGGGTTTTATCATTTTCAAACATAATGTTAACAGCGAAAATACTTAGATTTTCCCACTTTAACCAATGGTGTAACTCATGGGTCACCCACAAATCTCTTGCTAACAGATTTTATCTCTACACAGAAAAGGAAGAAAATGAAGAAAATTCATCCAATGTTGATTTGGGAAGTCATTTCAGAATCTTCAATAAAAGGGAATAAATAGTGGCAGAAAAGAACAGGCTTCCAGGCTGCATAGACCCTACACAGCTTACACAGCAGGAACAATGAAATGGGTTTATTACTTTTTATGCCTTTCCTGATTTTTGTGTTCTAGGGAGAAGTAGAAACAGAATTACAAGAATATAGTGAGAAAAATCTGCTTATATCAGCCAGAAAGACTGTAATATTAGATTTATTTTTAGCTTTCTGTTATTCTTCTTACTATTAACTTATACCACATATTGTTGATTTAATACCATTAGTAGTTTCAGATAAAAAAAACCAGATCAAATTTACATGCATTTTAAAGTGAGTTGGAATTTGGAATTTATCTTTTTAGTGTTTGCTTGCCCCAATTACCATTTCCACACATGACCTGAGATGTGGCACTTTTCTGTCAAGCCAGTCTGGGTCTGCCATCATCTCAGGTGTAGGAGGACAGGACAGAACAAGATGTCTGCATTTCACAGCATATGCAATTTGCATTTTCAAATTCTTGCAGTGTAAGTAAATAATGTTAAAATGCCACAGGGATAACATTTACTGTTTATTTTGTGAGTTGAAATGGCTTTGAGATGTGTGAATAAAGTTAGCAAACTTTAACTCAAGTTATTACAAAATAATATTTTGTCTTTATAATACATTAGAAGTGCTTCACAGTCTTGCTAATATTTAATTACTTCAGTGCAAAGTAGGGCAGGGGATAATCATAACTGCATTTTGCACAGGGATTCTAATATTCTTCCCTTCTGCAATCAGTCATTATCAAGGAAACCCATGTGGTTAGGGAGAAAATCACAAATAACACTCACCTTTAACTGTAAGGGACCATTACTTTCCCTGATAATTGGTAAAACCTGCTGAAGTGGATGAATGATTTAAAATAATTTAAATGAATCATTAATTGATTCATTTTAAACCCTAATCCTAAGTCTTTCAATGCAAAAAAAATCCCCCTAGAGATATATTCTGAAGAACTTAAGTATTTTCAAAAGTCACTTTGGCCACAGTCATGGTTTCTCTGCCTTAGACATGTGCAGAGCTGGCAGCTGTGTAGCTTTTGCTGGGAAAAGGGTAACTTTGCTGTGATGGGGCAGTTGGGAAGTGAGAATTCCAGAGAGAACAGGTGAAAAGCATAAGAAATTGGAAAGAAGAGCATAGTTTGAGACCTGTCGGGACTCAGAGAGACCCAAACATCCCCTAAGTCAGAACATAATGCCCAAGTGCCTTCTTCTCATAGACCTTGTTTTCTCTTGTTCCTTTTACATCCAGGCTCCTTGAATCCCTTATCCTGAAACCCCTCTGTCTTTCCAACCCTATGTCCCAGCGCTTCTTTGTGTCCTAAAACCACTCTGCCCCCAGAAGCTCTGCTACCCCATCCTTTTCAGCAATCAACTCTGCTACTGAACACAGAGGTCAGAATCCTTGGGCTAGCTAAGGGGACCTCAGAATTACTTCAAGATTGAGACAACAGTAAAAGAAGAAGAAAAAAAAAAAAAAAGAAAAAAAAAAGGTTTTCTGAGAATTTAAGTGGAGCTAAGAGGAAAAAAGTAACATTTTCCCACGTTCATATTACATTCAACATAATTTTATTTGACCTGACGTTTGCTTAATAATCTCTTTTCCTCTGAAACATCTGTTAAAATGGATTTTGTTTTATTGCAGAATATGATTAGAAAAGTTTCAGTCTCTGCTATGAAGAGATTAAAAAAATCTTTAATTTGACAGATTTTCATTTTAATCTCAAATGAGAGGAAAAAGTAGTAAGTTGTAGCTGTCAGTCCATTGCACTTTTTCTGTTCTTTAGATAGGAGTTTTCTAATGTGACTCAAAAATCAAATACTTATACCTCTCATCAAACAATTTGTTTCCAAAAACACTTTTCATTTATTTGTCCTCTTTTCCCCTAGAAATAATTCTCCCATTGTTAACTGATTTTTTTCCCCTCCGGTCATCCAAGCTGGCAACAAATATTTGCAAATTCCAGCTCTGTTTTCCACATCCAGTCACTTGCTAAATCCATCAGTTTTTTAAAGACTGTCTTTCCTGCTCACCGAGCATTCCAGCTTTGTCTTACCAACTATGAAACATGGATTTATCACCTATCTCAATACTTTAGCTCATACTTCTGGCATTTGTTTTATCTTACAGTGATTTTTCCACCTTCCCATGAGTCATAGCTATGCAATATGCTTTAAAACCCTGTTTATTTGTTTTTGTCCTACAAAGCTCTAAAAGTATAGAAGACAATATTTTTTCCAAGAACATTTAAAATTATATTTACAATATACCTTTTAAAAGATATTTCTGAAGTTTCCTACCTATAATGACGGTACCCTTCTACACCTATTGTTCATATCATTCCTGATTTATCAGATTTCATGTGTTGTCTTCTTGAAAAGTCTCTTCTCTCTTGACTCATATTTCTTATTCCTGTACTGATATATCCTTTAGGAAGGCTGAGAGTAAATGGCATCTCACCTAAACCAGCATAAATAACAGCAAAAAAAACACTTCAAATCCATATCTCTTTCTATATAACAAAGTTGATTTTTCTTTGCATAAAGTTTATAATATATGAAACCAATATTCAGTATCTCTATTAAAAATTTTCATGTGTAAATTAACTGAAACTAGTTACTTTGACCATTCCCTCACTTTGTCCATAAGATTTATCATCAGAAGTTAAAAAACTCATTGTGTGGAAACATAGTCCACCTAGTAATGTTGACTATGTAAAATGTTCAAAGGATGTGGTTCTTGAACATAGTGATAAATTCTTGGGGAAAGCTGCAGAATAAAGACAGCTCAAAATGGCTATATGCCATGTAAATCTAATTAGCTAAAATACACATGGTGTTTTTCTCCTAAGATGAACCATCTGAGGTCATCCTAATATCCTATTAGCCTAGAGGAGAGCCATTTATTTACTGGGCTTTTTCAGATATGAACTTGAGGGATTCATGTATATTTTCATCGTGATTTGTGGTTACTGCCCTACATGCAAGGAACTGGTGACAGAAAGACCTCACTGCCCCAGCTGAATCTCATCCTTAGTATTTTGACAGCTTTGAAGGCCACTGAGAGGAAAGACACCAAGTGGAAGAGCAAATTTTCATTCCCTTCTTTCAAACCTTCCACAATAATGATTTTGACACCAAAAAAATTATGTGAAGAGGGTTTTTAATCCAGCTGTCCCTGGATCTCTTGAGAAGTCCAGTTATATATATAAAATAGAATTACTGATTACATATGCAAAACACCTAAGAAATCATCTTTCAGAGAGCACCAAGATGCTCTCTGAAATGAGGGATGGGATCTAGCAGAGCATTAATCAACAATGCCATTTGGCATGGTACTGCACTCTTTTTGCTATGCCCTGTTGATATGGCTGCAGTGCTAATGGGCTGCACACACCACACTGAGGTTTGCAGGCATATTTGACTGACATAGAGGTGTGTTGAAGGCATCTGCTCCATTATCCAGAGTAGCAGTGAATTAGGATGCAAACTCCCATTAAATTTTCATCTGTACTTGTAAAATAAAGACTTCCTTTTTGGTATTTAACTCTATTGTATGTCAGCTGTCAAACTTTCAACAGAAAACACTATAATTTGGTCTTCATTTTATGACATGTGATTTAACAGACTGAGGTAGATTAGCAGAAGTTTTGACATTTGATTTTACCTTTGAAGAAATCATCATCTGTAAAGCTCTTTGTGGTACCCTGTGTACTACAGGGTCTAGTCTGTAGAAATCAACAATCACCTCTCCAGCTCTATAGTCTAGAGCTATAATGATTTTCATTGTCCACTCAAATATGTTTTCTTATGTTTACTTTCGTACCTGTATTGATTTTTATCAATAAAGCATTCCTTTCTTTTCCCTACTCCACATCATGAATTAGAAACTGAAAGTAGAAACACTGTTTCTATTTCCATTTAGCATGATGTTTAGCTCTTTTGCCTAGCAGGTAAGAAAGAAAAAACAGGGCTTTGACGACGTGGAAATTATGATTTTTCTCTTTCTTAAAACACTTTAATTGTTCCAACAGATAAATTGTTCTGTGATTTTCATATTTATTCCAGATAATTGTTTTTAAAAATAGTTGGTAATGCTTTTTAGGGTTTTTTGTTTGTTTGTTCCTGACAATATCAGTTTTATTCCAGCAGTTCCTCAGTTGTTATTTACAAAGGAGCTTAAAGAACATACAGTACTTTCATATTGCATTATAAATTATTACCTACATGCTCACCAGAAAACAGCAGGAATTGCCCAGAGATCTTAAGCAAAGCAGTCTCTTCATAGAGTTCTGTTCAGCAGTTAGTGCACCCCAAAGACTGTATCAATTTCCCCTCTTCCTCTTTTGGTGAAAAACACTGATGCTTTATTTAGCTCATGACTTTGAGCCTGGCTGTTCTCACTGGCCATGCCTGTAGAAGAAAGGCTGCACTCTCTGGAGTGAACTGTCATGGGGAGAGAGGGGGATCATTTGTAGAATTCCTGAGCAAGGGCAAAAGGAAATGCAAAAAGGGAAGGCCGTAGCTGTGTTTCTAACAGTGTGTGTGCTTTCCCTTTATTAAATAATTCAAAGGAACAAAACTAAAAATCAGAAAACTTAAGCCCATTGCTGACATATCAAGTGAAAAAAAGAGAACTGTCTTGTCTAATTCTTGCACAAGAACAGGCAAGTGAGCAAGCTGCTTTCCCCATGAACAGGTCTGCCTGCCTTGGACACATAAGAGTTGCCAAGTCCCGTCTCCTCCACAAATGCTGAGAAAAACTGCTGCAGTGCCAGGGGTTAGAAAGAGGTACTGGAAAAAGTCTCTACAAGGCATCAGGGAGACCAGAGAGGATGTGTTCTGCTCTCAAGCCTCTTTCAGAAGATGCCATCCTGTACTGCAGAACAATAGGTTTCAAGTGATATTATTTCTGCTGGCTTTAAAGCATAATTCATCTTCTCTGTTCTTTAGCATCATTTTCACTGTACCCTTGCCAGTTCTATCAGACTGATAGGGAAACTCACTGACTTTTATTTTTCCTACCAGATAAAAAATAAGCACTGAGGAAGCAGTAAAAAGAATGTACAGGGAGTGACTGT